>NC_041049.1:49345213-50545213 GCF_900634775.1 Gouania willdenowi
GTTTGGAAAAATAAACCTCAAATATTTTGTTTTTGGGGTTCTTAGAACAAATGGAGATGGTGAAAAATAGCATGACATGAGACCTTTAAGATGCTTGAACACTGGGTACAGCCTGGTGCATTGTCTTGGTTTGTCACGCCTTATGTTCCCGATGGGTTTTGCTCTTTAAGTTCTTTTGGTTTCATGAACTTTGTTGAATTCAGCTCTTTTCTTCTCATAATCCCTCTGTATTGGTGTCTTCCCTTCACCGCAACACCGACCAACTTGATATTATCAAGCTACAAATGATCCTCAATTTATGAACGTTTAATTCATGCATCGCTACATTGAAGACAGATAACTGAGAGTTGGTGTTGATAATAAATAATCCACCTATTTGTTATTGTTAGTAGATTGTAAGGAACTGTATTATTCTTCACACAGTAGGACAAACAGAAGGTCACAGAAATGCTTATCTTTTTTTTTTTTCTTCCTCCAATCAGTTTAGTGCTTAGAGCAGGTACTGTGGTACTGTATGCTGAGTTGAAAGTTGATAAACACCTCTCACGTGGAGCACACAGGCTGTGAGGGTTGAGAATGGGAATGTATCGACCCGTCCATTATGTATTGACCTGTGGATGCATTTCAGGAAGCGACCTTGAATACCTTAGACAAGCACCTGACCTGAGCACGGCTCATTTTCCCACAGAGAGCATCCCTGGCACCAGCAGCCTCCATTAAGTCTCTGTGAGACGTAATCATGATTTATCTCTCAACCAAACTACAGGGGCATGAGAATTATTATATTTGTTAAAATAATAAAAAACTATATTTCATCTAAATACTGGGCGCCGCTCTTGTGGCGACCCACAGTTCTCCTGCTCCTGTCTCCACAAGATATAAGTGTTATATGTGATTGTCTTTTCATGTCTTTCTTGGACGGGATTAAACTGAAATAAAATTTCTCTGTAACGTGTGCAATGACAAATAAAGATCCGATTCTGATTCTAATAATGTTATTATTATTATTATTATTATTTTTTATTATATATTTTTTTCATCATTATTGTCTTTTGTTTTTAATAGCTTCTCTCATGTAGGCATACAGACAATTATATTATATCTGGTTTAATATGTAATGGCTTCATTTATTCAGACTTTTTTCAGAAAATATACTTTAACCTCCTGACACTGTTCAGCTGCCAACTGTCAGTGTTCCTCAGAAGCGTTTGCTTGTAACAATAATAATAATAATAATAATAATAATAATAATAATAATAATAATAATAATAATAATAATAATAATAATAATAATAATAATAATAATAATAATAATTTGCTTTTAGTAGCTTCTCTCAAAAAAACAAAAGCAAAATAATCACCATTGTGATCTATTTCAGCCTGGATCACTAAAGGTTTATTTATATATTTATGTTATTAAAATAAACATTTTAAAAGTAATTTCCGTCCTCAATGAAATTGTACTCTATCATATTTCCCTGAATCTGTAAAGGAAACCTATGTTATACAGTTTCAATCAATATTACGGTCCAATTTTAGCAACAAAGATCAAGATATGAATCCTCTCACAGCTTTCTATAAATACCTTCCACTATTTTTCATTCTAGGTTATTCTACAGCGACCCCATGTGGCCACTAGTCAAACTGCAAACGCGTGTCCTGAGCTGCTTGTCAATCATGACAATAAACTCCGCCTTTCTATGATCTGATTGGCTGCCACCGGGGCCCTCTCCAGCAGGCAGCCAATCATGTGCCTCTGCCTCTTGTTAACAGGGCTTCTTTTCTCAATGTCTGAGCGCTGCTGTTATTTATAGACGCGGGAGGATGTGCTGAGGAAGAGGATGAGGAAGAGGAGAAGGAAGCAGGGAGGAAACGCGGAGGGAGGGTGATTCAGACATGAGAGAATGAAGGAAGGAAGGAAGACAGACTATAATGGCCTCTCAGACACACAGCAGTGGAGGTGGAATTCTGTCTCTGTGCAGAGTAGCAACATATTGATCCTTTCTCCTAAATCACTATGATCCATACTTTACCAAATGAGGAATATTGGTATCAAACACACTGTGCGCAGTGAACATCTGAGTATGGAAGCCCGTTTAGGCCAGTAAAATAAAAAAATTATCAATAATCACTATGGCAATTCATAATTATGAGAAAGAATGTCATAAATATGAGATAAAAAAAGTCATAATTAGGAGAAAGAAAGTCAACTATGAGAAAAAAAAAGTCATAATTATGAGATTGAAAGGCAACATTATGCGAAAGAAAGTCATAATTATGAGAAAGAAAGTATCAATTATTGGAATATTTTAGTCTTAGTTTTAGTTTTTATTAGTCGACAAAAATGACAATATATTTTGATTTGGTTTTTGTTCACATGTGATTTTTTTAATAGTTTCGTTTTTGTCACTTTTAATAAATATATAGTTGAGGAAAATAAAATAAACAGTGGTTACCATTATGTGATGTCTTACTGGTGTTGTCCTACTAGCTTCTCCTGTTCAAGGTCACTGTGTGCTTATTTCTAAATATCCAAAGCACAGAGACACAAACCAGGAAACCATACCAGGCACTCTGAGGCACGTGTACGATCTCTGCTGTAGCTATGGGATGAGTAGGTATAGAAGATGAATCATTGAAAATGAATCTAAGTCTAATTTTATGCGGCCCCAAATGCAAATGCACAAAATGACTCCAAAAACACATAAAATGGCAAAAAAATACTCAAAAACAACAAAGGTACAAAACAAAAACCAGCAAAAATATACAAAACAACTCCCAAAAACCTATATGACAACAAAAATACATTAAAAATGACAACAAAAACACATAAAATGACAACAACACATAAAATGACTAAATAACACACAAAACAACAAAATGATACAGATCGTACAGAACAAAGGACACAACCCTGTGTTCTTTATCAATGCTCTGATTTGTTATTATTGTAAAGACAGACATGAATGTTGATCATGTGATCAGACAAGGTGCAGTTCTCTTTGAATAGGTTAGGTTCCTCCTACATCTTATTTGATAGTAATGTATAGAACACGTGTGGAATACATAGAGACAGTGCTTGTGATGACCTTTCTATGTGTATCGTGATTGATACATAAATGAGAGCAAATGATTTATATGAAAAAAAAAAGTTCCATCACTACATGTCAAACCTAAATATGTGCTTAAGCTTGTGTAAATTCCAAAAACAGTTACAAGCCTAAACATTTTAAATGAATTTTAATATGTAATTGCTTGTTTAGCAACAATAACAGCAAACGCTAGAGGAGAAAAACACAACTGTAATTGTAATTTGAGAGAACTGATACATTTCATTTAGGTTCAAGTTATGACATTTTCTCAATAAACGCTAGGGATGTCCCGATATAACTTTTTTTTATTAGCAATATGACACCGATGTTGCAGCCTTGCGTATCGGCCGATACCGATATTGATCCAATATCAGCATGAATCATACATACTTTATTTTATTTATTTATTTTTTTTATAAAAAAAATAATAATGACTTATTTTGTAGTGTGGAATGTTCGAAAAGGCTTGATTAAGTGATGTTACTCAAATAGAGAACAACAGTCAGCAACACTAGAAACTGACCCATTTATTATTAACCAATTGGTTACATAAATTTAACCTTTAACATAATATCTACAGTATTCTACAAATAAATATAATAAATTGGAAATTAAATAGGGGAAAAAAAATAATCGGAAATTTGAATCCGATATTCGTTTTCAGGCCGATATCGGACCGATATCAGATTGGGACACCCCTAATACACACAAATAATAAAAATAAAAAATTACATCATGTCATTTTTTCATTTTCTATATGTTAATATAAAAATAGATGTGATTGTGGGGATGCTGAAAGAGATGACAAGGGACCAAAAGGATAAATCATCCATAAACACAATGTATGAGTGTAAATGATATGAGTTTAGGTTTCTAAGAAAGAACCAAAGAACACAACAGAGGAATAATGTGTCCTTGGATTCGTTTCTTTCCGGCTCAGGAGAAAGAGAGACGGTAAAGCTCTGCTGTACGTGGAGCTGACACTATGAAATAATCAAACCATAGCTCACTAGAAGTGTCTTGTCCGCACAGGTTCACATTAAGGGGTCGCTGCACATCTACTCTAACTTCAGACCTGTGGCCTCCAGAGACTTTTTCCATGGTTTGTAGAATAGTATTTCTTTTTTATGTTACAATGATTGCAACAGGGTGAAAATGTAAGTCAGTCAATGTGGTAGTGGCATAGAGGCTAACACTTCCATCTATCAGCAGAAGGCTATTGCTTGACATTTTAAGGTGGATATTTTCTCAACTGATTTTAGATTAATTTTGAAATAAATGAATGAATTTGATTTGATTTAATTTAATTTAAAAAATAATGAAAGGCTGTAATCTAATACTAAGCTAATAACAAAGGAGAGGCTGAGGCTGAGGGTGTAAGAAAAAAATGATTTGGCAACATATCACAATATTTAACCGCGCGATTATGGAATCAATTAAAAAATGTCCAAATTGATTTTTTTTTTTCTTAATCATATTTTTCTTAACAATAAAACCATTTAATTGTGCTAACATATGCATAGCACGTAAACGCCAGGTCACTAGGTGTCAGTGAACCACATCAGACTTTGTTAAACTACCTCAATCCTCAATACATTTTAGATTGGAAGTTTTCTCGATATGTGGGCATTTTTTTGTAAGAATTTCAGAACTTAACAGAATCAGAATCTGTTGTAGAAACAAAAGTTAAACTTTTATGAAAAATGTAATTTGACAGTTTGATAAACAAACCACATGTTTTTGATATTGGTACTTGAATTAAAGTTAATTTACCTTTTCTCACAAGTTTAAAAAAAAAAAAAGAAACAAATTGTATTTCATACCATTATGTACTTGTAAAGGTGAAATTTGTAAATACTGATATAGCGATGTAAATCATATTGTTTAGTACCAAAATATATTGGGATATATGGTATTGTGATATGCAAATCGTGAAACATATCGTATTGTCACATTCTTGGCAATACACATCCCTATTATTATGCACAAAAAAAAACCTTAACTTCAATCAAAAAACACATTTGCAATCAAATACAAAGTGTTGAAATGCAACCTTTTGGGTTTAATTTTTTTTTTTGCATTTGAATTTTTTTTTTTTCTTTGATTGAAGTGAAGTAAAAAATGTTTTAATTTATTATTATTATTTTGTTTTGATTAGGCAACTGTTTTTGATTAAATAATTATGGAGGTTGATTTTTGTCTTTATTATTCAATAAAAAAATACAAAAACTTTTCAATAAAATAATCACTTCATTAAAAAAACAAAAAACTTTTTTTTGTTTTTTTTATTATTGAAGTCATCTTTTTTGTATTTGGGCCATAGTATGGGTAGTACATTTGTGTTTTTATTATTAAATAAATAAATAAAAACCTTTTCAATCAAAAAAAAAAAAAAACATTTATAATCAAAAATAATAATAATAACATTTTGGACAAAAGAAAAAAAATGTTCAACAGTTTTTTTTTTTAATTTAAAATATTTATTTTTGACTCAAATCTACCTCCATAGATATGGTAGTTAAAGAGACTTTTGCATAAATTCGAGGCTCATAATGACGCCCATCGACTACATATCCCATCAGATCTGCGCTCACACGCATTTTACGCACACACAGGGAGAGAGGGTCGGGTCTGTGTTTACTTCCGGACTCAGACATCATCATCAGCAGCAGCAGCAGCAGCAGCAGCTTCAGTGGATGTTCAGGCTGCCAGGCTTTAGACAGACAGGCAGCTAGCGGGGCCGCCATCCACGGCTTCATGACAGAGGTTACCAGCTTTAACCAGCAGCGGCAGCCCGACTCAACACTCTCATTCACCGCTACTGCACACCGCCTCCTCTCCACCCTGATCCGGGCTCACGGTCGCTCCATGCAGCGCTGTCCGCTAACCCACTGATCCGTCCGCCGTCTCACCATCCCAGGCTAGGCTGCGGGGATCAAAACAAGGACGATAGACTGAAGTTTCCGCGGCGCCTGACCGCCTGGGATCCAGCCGCTTGCAGAGACGTAGTTCCCGGGGGAAGAGCGACGAGACTCGGGGGGCCAGGCGGCCCGGCTAGCGAGGGTGTTGGCTGGATAAACTCCGGGGTTGCCTCCGGCTCCTGGTGGATTTATCCCCTGCCAGCTAACGTTAGCTTCGCTAGCTCAGACCTGCACCATGGATTGGTTAATGGGGTGAGTACCAGGCGGCTAAAGTGACTAGCTCGGGCGGTCACAGGTCAACTGCAGTCAGTCATGAGCTACTGACAACACGTCAGTCACCTCCAGGCTGTCTGTGTGCTTCTCCTCATTACTGACAGATTCACACAGGAGGACATTATTCGTGTTGTATGAAGGCTGAACGATATCTAGCTTAGCCTCGCTCACTAATCAAGCCGGTGTTTCAGACCTAGAGGTTTCCTTGTTAGATGGTGAAAGACTTCCGACCGTTGTTATCAGTAGATGTCATTGGTAGTACAAACATCCATCCAACCATGCATTTGATCAGAATTTATTCACTGCAACACATTAAATGTAAATGTTTGTGTTAACATGTTATCACTCCACTACTCAGTATTTAATTTAACTACTCTTTAAATTAAGCCTCATCATATTTTACATAGGGTTTTTTTTTGCCAGATATAATTTACACAATACGAGGAAATTGTTCTAGTGTACGTGTCAAACTCAAGGCTCGGGGGCCAAATCTGGCCCTTTAAAGCTCCTAATTTGGCCCGCAGGAGAAAGTAAGATGGCATGAAAACATGACTCATTGTGTAAAAGCAGTCGCTTTCCGCACGTAGACGTATGAATATACTGACATTCTACCTGTATGCAGCACCCTTCATTGGCCAGTTTAGGTCACGTGATAGACCGCGTGACTAAGACGCTACGTACTTGTACTTCTGTTTGCTATTGATACGTAGATGTTTAAACGACGTTCTTCTTCTGTATAATTTTACGGCAGTTGGCAACCAAGGCACCGACGTGCTACATATTTATGAATTGTTGTGATATTCATACGTAGCGCCCCTCATTAGCCAGTACTTCTGTTTGCTATTTATACGTAGAGTCATAAACTACGTTACGGACTAACTAACCCTAACCTCCTGAAGTGGATTGGAATTTCTTGTCACCGAGAATTCGTACGTGTATCGCTTGTTCAGCCATTTTTGGTTTGTACGGAATGGTCACATGACTTCTGGTAAAGTCATCGGTCACGTACGAATAGCACCGGGGGGGTTGTCCGTACATCTACGTACGGTTAGCCACTTTGTTGTGTAAATCACCAACCGATTCAGGTGTTGATATCTCAGTACCTCCAAATACACACATTTAATGAAACTGCACAATTATTTTTACAGGGCTCAGTTTTCCTATGCTTATATCACATGATGGAAGTAATTTTGAAACTAAATTATTGTAAGTACTCTAAAGTTTTTCAAAATCCTACAAATTTCCTGAAATTTCCAGCCCAAAATTTCCCCAAATTAAATAAATAATTTCTCCCTTTCTTTATTCTTTGTCTCAAACTTCACGACAAAATCAACATCAAAACAATACAAATAAACCTTGAATTGGTCACAAAACATGGACATTTTACACCCTGCAGTGACAGGAATCAGTCACTCATTGTTCTGATGTTGTTGGTGCCTTACGTACTTTAAATACTATTATACGTGGAAGTGCAAACTAGCGCAAAAGAATGATAAAATTGCTTGTTTTACCATCTGTAATCTGTGGTTCACTTGAGGTTAAAGTGGTCTGTATTCAACGTCACCCCACAATTAAAATGAGTTTGCCACCCCTGTTTTAGTGGGTTGGTGCAAACAATAAAAAAAGAGAGAAATAGGCAAGAGGACAAGGATAACACTGCAACCAGTAGCAATATAAAATGATAATAATATAATTGCAAATGTAGGTCACCAGTTGATAGCGACACTCGGGCGGTTTTCAAAATCGCATATTAACGTACTACACACTCAATGAGGATAAACTGTCTGCTGGTGGTGGGAACCTCTGGGTACCTCACGATACACGATACAAAACTCACGATTATCTCACAATATGACGATACTGAGATTATCGATATATTGGTCAGAAGTCAATCTACAATAATCTGACATAACAAGAAAAAAAAATATTGTGATATATCGCCGTATTGAGATATCGTCACACTCCTAATGAGTAGTATGTTAGTATGACATTTTGAAAACAGCCTAGAACTTTTGAAACACTCCATCATCCTGCATCGCTCATCAAGCCTCCTAATAACCAGACTATTGCCTGCAGTTGATAAGCAGACGTGGATGGTGGCACCCAGGTTAGATGGTGATGACATCACAGTGGAGGTCAGTGTCTAGGACGTGGAGCTCTTTAGGACCACTGGTTAACTTGATAATGGGTTAACTGTGATATGCACATGTGACTATTTCCTGTGAAAGGTGCCCTGGATGAGTAGCAGGAAAACTGCTGACGACTCGGTTCACGTGCATCGTGACGTGGACCGAGCAGATGTTCACTTGCGGGGAAACACAGCGACCTTACTTCTGCAGAATAAACAAATATGTGTTCCTCTACTAGCACTTTAACAAATGATCATTTTGGCTTTTACCAATGATGCAGAATGGAAATACTAGAACTCTCAAACGTTCCGTGTTCTATCGGATTGTACTGAGCTTATTCACCGCATGGGTTCAAAGGTGTCTCAGACTGGAGAGAAAAGTCAATATGCTTTTGTTTGATTTGAGAATAGTAGCCTTCTTTTGAACCCCTCAGTTTTAAAACGTTATGTTTGCACCGTCAGTGCCTTTATGAAAGCAGTGGACTCGGACTGTGTCGGTCACGAGTTAGTCAGATCACTGCAGAATCCTACACACGGTGGGTGTAACACCTGAGTTAAAGTTCAAAGCTGTAATCTTTGTGTCAGGGACCGTCCTGAGACACCCATGATGTATCCTGGCTTTCCCATTCATTTGCAATGCAAAGAAAGAACCATTTACATATAAGGAGCAACTTCTAGGTGAGGTTTAATGTACTAAGAGAAACCTACATCAGAGAGATGCATTGCCTCTGTCTTTGCTAATGTATGAGTGTGACACAATGGTTATTATAGCAGATGATTTTTGCGTGTGTGTATTTTTTTTGGTTGTTTGGGTGCTACGCAGTAAGGGTGGAGGCCCCTCATCAGGGGTGTTTCTTTGCTGTGCAACAGTTTTTCTTAGAGATAACAAAAGTTGTTTGTCAATCTTCAACTGGACTGTAAACACTTGCTTCGCCTGAGGAATTTAAACAAAGTTTTCTTTAAGTTTTGAACCTGAATTAAATGTAGCAATAACTCTGAAAAACACATACGTCTATCATTTAGGAGTGTCCTAATGCGTCTTTTTCACTTCCACTTGCAATAAAATGCTGGTATTACTTCCTTAAAAAACTGGCTAATGCTAATATCAGCACGAATCATTTGTGTTTTTTTTGTGACTTATTTTGTAGTGAGGAATGTTAGAAAAGGCTTGATCAAGTGATATTACTCGGAGAACAATATTCAGTCAAGTAGTGACTAATTTATTATTAACCAATGGATTACATACATTTTGACTTGGTTTAAACTAGGAAAGTGACGATATCTCGACATGGTGATGTATCGCAATATTTTTTTTGCACGATCGATTATCGATCGGCTCGTGCCAAGTATCGATTTAATTTGTTTTTTTATTTAACATTTATTTCATTATTTTCAAAACCTTTTCTGCTTTTTCACTAAAATGTGCAGGTAGGTCTTCACAGAAATGTTGTCACTGTTTGTTGAAGGAACCAATATATTGTTTACTGGAATATTGCACTATACTGGTGTCACTGGTAAGAAAGACCCTATTGTTTGTTTACAGAAAGCACTATTGGAGATACTTATTCATTTACATTGGTATGTTAACACTTATTTACATAAATTTTGCACTAAAATAGTGTCACTGTTCATAGGACACTTTTTCAATTTATTGTCTTTCAGAGATATAAAATAAAAATTGTACTTTTTCACTTAATCTTTTTTTTTTTCTTGTTATGTCATAGATTATCGTAGATTGCTTTCTGACCAATATATCGATAATTGCAGCATTGTCATATCGTGAGATAATCGCTATCGGGAGCTGTGTATTGTATCGTGAGCTACCCAGAGGTTCCCACCCCTAGGTTAAACATAAGAATATTTTGCAATTGAATGAAATAACAAATAAATTAAAAGACCCTGAAAAATAACCTCAACGAATTTAATAAAAACAAATATGTATATATAAAAATTAGAACACCATAAAAAATTACCTTAATAAATCCAATTAAAACAAATGATCTATCAGAGTGCTTAGAAATCGGATCAGGACACCCTTACTATCATTATCTCAAATTCAATCTTGGTAAACTACAATTTACTCACTTACTTGGACTGGTTACTATTTTTTTTTTTTGAGTGATTTCAAGCAACATTTACTCACTACAAACAATAACTGTTGTTTTAGACAGAGCGCTTTTGTCTCGTAAACTGGCTACTATTGCAGTGACATTTCTAGTGTTACATCAGTAACTCCTGGTTGTAAATGTGATTTGTACGACCTCTCCTCCCTCTCATGTCACTGGTTTGAAATATTAGTATTGCCCTTCCAGCTGGTGTTGCCGGACCTGAACTGGCTTGTGCAGTGATATTGTAAGAATTTAAAGTCAACACCCTGCAATGACTGCAGGGTTGGAATGAATGACGAAAGTACAGGATTACATGGAGGTTCAGGAGAAGGTCTCTGGCGCCCAGTTGTCGATAATAAAGAGAAATGATATTATTAGGTATTCAATTGCATATGCTGATGTCATTTGTACATGCTGAGATTTTAAATTTGTATCACTAGTACAGTGCCTGTCGAAAGTATGTATTAATATAGTGGGAGCTTAAGTATAGTTGTCAATTATGGCCAAATGAGTATGTGTTTGAAGGTTGGATTTTCAAAGAGGTGCACATACTGTGTACTCTGTAGTGTTATAAAGGGGTTTATTTGCGGGTGCAAAGTAAAATAGTGTGTGCGACTTCCCTGGTTTTATTCTGTGGGACATGCACATGGTAAATGTGTTTGGGTTTTTTTTTTGTTAACTCATTTTTACATTTTTTTTCGTTTGGTGTATTTTTCTCTAATGTATGTTTTTTGGAGTCATGTTGTGTGTTTTTGGAGCCTTTTTGTATATTTTTGTGCATTTCTTTTGTCGTTTTGTGTACTTTTTGTATAAATGTTGTTGAGTTTTTTTGTTTTATTCTACTAATTTAGTATATATTTATTATCAATACCTTATGTGTGGTGAGGGCGTGTGTTCGAAATATCTTACGCGTGTGTGCGTGTGCTCCCGTGAAATGTGAGACGCTGATAACCAAACTCCATAGCTGTTGTAGCGCCAATCAGAAAAGTAACAAAACTGTGCAAAACGAAAAGTAAAGCTCCAAACTACATGAGTGAGTAAGTAAATTAAAGTATTATTTATCTACAATTTGGCTGTCTTTTTTTCATTAAACAAAAATCATTGATTATCTTCGAACGGATTGGTCAGAGCTTAGCTTCCATGTGCGGCACCGCCGAGAATCCGCAGTTTTCCAGATGGCGTATTGAACGCGTTGAGTTCAATACCGACTCTAGTAAAACAGCGCTTTAGCGAGCAATGACGATAGCATGGCACAGTGATGGAGACGGAGGAGGAAGTGGAGTCTGTGACCAAAGACTTAAAGGAAGTTTGGGATCACGGGAATCATTTTAAATAACCATGAAATATTAAATAACCATGAAATATTAAATAATCATGAAATATTAACCTAAATAACTTTTAGCAGTACAAAAAACATTTTTAATATTGACCTTTTTTTTAAACCCAAACAAACTGCGACACAGTGACCTCATGACCCGGAACTGAAAGTAGCGCACTCAATTCCGCTTTCAATACTGGCAGGGCCGTAATCTTAAAATGAACGTTTTGCAACACCAAATTACTCCAAAATAACAGATGCACACACACACGCACCCACAACATTATTGCTTTTATAGGTAGATACAGTAGGTAGATGTGGTGGTGCATGTTTGTGGGAAAGGTTCCATATTTATATGACTTGACTGGCTATTAAACTTCTCGAAATCATCCCAAACATGTTAAATAGGGTAAATAGTCATTTCATTTTACATTTTGGTGTCAGATAATTTACAAAATCAGGATGTTATGATAAATTCATATTGCGAGAGCGACATAGGCACACTGCTAGGCCCTTACCCACCCGTTTAACGTACAAAATACCATGAAAATGTGGGATTATGGTCCAAAAATGTTTGTTAAACCTTTAATTACCGCCAACCGATGGATCACACCCACGTTTTGCACAAAACGTCTGATTGGAGATTCTTCTGCCTTGACGTGTCACCAGGTAAAACGATCACCAGTTTATCTATTACACCAACACCAACATGTCCTTTTCAGATTTAAATGCAGTGATGATAATCTAAACTGCTTGTTAATCAAAACACATTAAAACACACTTTAGATTAAGCTCTGCATTCATTTTTAATCACAGGATAGCATGGTCGCTACTCAAACGTTACATGTAGAAAGAGATTTTTGGCAGAATTAGACACATTTGTTTGTTTATTGCTTTTTCTAGACATTCAGTCACCCGTATTCTGGTGAAAACAAAATGTCAGCGTTTGATACTGTATGTCCCAAAACATGCATGTGATGCATTTTGGTGTGCAATCTTAAATAAAGTAGTTCCGCGTTACAACGTGAATTCCGTTTTTTCCGTCCATTTTTGGCGATTGCAGAAAATCAGAATGGATGACTTAAAGATGACGTGACTTTTGTAAACTGTGGACAGGAAGAAAAAAAATGGAAGCAGAGGATATGACCGAGTGCTTTTGATGGAATGGTTGATTAGGCATGAGAAATCAAATGAATTGGCGGATCGGGGGAAGGGGTGGTGTGTTGCACAGGAAGTTGAAGCTCCACCAAGAGGTAATGTAGCTCTGAGTGGCTGATAAGCCAGTGATAGCCTGCCATTAGTGACAAGAAGAGTAACTAAAGGAAGGAGAGGGAGAACAGATGGCTACAAATGACACATTTTTCTGTTATTGTGTTCACATATGCACACATATTACCAAAGCCTTTGAACTATGATACAATACACACAGCTTTTTTTTTTTTTTTTACAATGATTTGAGATTAAGTGCATTATTTCAGAGCTGCGTGACCTGACCTCATCTGTTCGGATTGAGAGTCAGACAGGATGTTAAAACGTCTCACCGGAGCAGTGAGAGGCCTAAATGTGTCTTTTCCTGCTGGGTGAAATGGGCAGGCTTTAACAGATGTTTAATCCCCTTTGCTTTTGAGTGATGCCATGGTAATGCTGAGTGAAAAGCAGGAGGATGGAAAGCTAAGTGGAGAGCTGCTTTCAGTACTGTAGCCTCGTTTGGACAACAGACAGATTTAATGTACTCTTAAGTTGTGCTGCATCACCTGTGACATAATGCTAGTACACAGGCATGGGATCATTAATCTGTGCTAATGCAGGTTAGATGGAGAGAGAGTTCAGCAATAAAGTGTCTTATTTATGACCCTGTATCTTTACAAACAAGTCTTGAATTTTAGAATTATTTATGAATCAAATCCTATTCTCTATTCCCACCTATTCACCTTATCAAACTGATATTTTACAATGTTTTGGTGCTTGAAGTTAATGGTGGGCGATGTATCGCATGTACTCTTTATATCATGGTTTGTTCCATGGGAGATGACCGATACAGACTGCCGATTTTCTTGAGCCGATACTACTTTTGCTCCCTCAATTTAAATCATAAAAATTACACTATGATGATAACAAATCCTACAAGTGTCGATTTTTAAAAAAGGAACATTTATTGAAATTAACAAAGGTGAGGTAGAACGACACAAAGTAAAAAATCTTTAACAAATATTAAAAACAGGTGATGTAGAACAAGAATAAGTAAAAAATAACGTGAAACATCTCATGAAATATTATGAAAGAGAACTGTTCATCTTTGTCCTGACAATAGCTTTGACAAAAGTTGGCCTGACTGAAAATACATTTCAGTAGCAGGATTATTGAGTATAAATAACATAATTATAGTATTAAACACAAAAAGAAACCATGAATAATAGTCCATTCCAACACAACCCCAGAACTAAAATTAGCAGAGGAAAATAACGTGATGTCATATGCGCATTAAGCAACAAACTTTTAAGCTTCTGTTCTAAATTATATCAGCATTAACAAGAACAAATATTCCAACAAGTGGTAAACTGCTTCTCAAAGTTTTAAAAACTACGCAGCCTGTGTCAGCCGCTGTGTATATAAAGTGGATCGGCGAACGCAGCAGCGCACATCGGCCGATGCTGATACACATAAAACACAATCAAAAATCGTCCGGCCGATGAATCGGTCGATCACTAGTCTGAACCACCCAAAACACCATCTAAACTGCCAAAAACTACACAACTCATCACTCCTAAATATTGAGCCCATCAGTTCCTGCTTAACTTTTATGTGTCTGTGAAACTCCGCCCATTTCTCGTGAAGCGCTGCGGCGCTCCGTGAAAACACGAGCAGCCATGTCAGCTTCACCTGCTGAGTGTGTTTAAACAATATCTTATCAAAAGTTGTTCTGTTGTTGTGGACGAGACCATCGTTATCAGGGATTGTAGAGTCTGAAACATTGTTAAGATAACTTCTGATACTGTCAAATATTCTGGCCCCTAGTGGTGAAATAACTGATGCATCTTTGTGTCCATTTGTTTTCGTCTAATCATTATGGTCTAGAATGATGTCATCGGGATATTTGAAATTAGGTTAATTGCAATTAAATTGATCAAAACTTAATCAATAAACCATTAATCCCTGAGGGGACATTGGGTGACAATGCTGCTCTCATACATCTTTATCTGACATATGAATGATTAAAAAGGAGCAGTCAGAATAATTCATGTCAGTACAACTTATATATACTTGTAGCTTACTCATTATTTTAAATTACATTTTTATTTTTTACATACATTTTTATTTATTTATGGTTTTCTTTTTATTTAGTATTTATTTTGTTTCCTCACAGGAGGTAAAAACTAATATTTTCTGAAAAAAAGGATAATTTCTAAAAAAAAAAAATAATAATAATAATAATAATAATAATAATAATGAGGAAAACATGGAATTTGGAAAAAAAATCAAATAGATTTTATAGGGCCCTAGTATTTGTGTTTAAGGAGAGATGGGAAGAGAGAGGGGACTAAAGGGAAGAGCCCAAGGCGAGTTTGCAAATTACTTGTCGTTAAGATGGACAAAGATAGACTCTGACGACTTGGTTCCGAAGAAAAACTGAGCAGAAAGGGCCCCGCTGCCAACTCAACGCTTTCAGGGGCCGTGGACTGGGTTACCTCGATGCATTGAAAATCGTGATAATCGTTAATGTTGTGATAATCGAATCGTAGCATCCTGAATCTCAATCAAATTGTAAGGTTCCTTTGTCGGAACACCCCTAATATAAGGGTCTACCTGAATCATCCTATTGGTGTCACTTTATGCATCAGAGGGTTGAATTTAACACTTGTACAGTGATTGAGAGGAGAAATATTTTATCAAGATATATATACCGTACATCTTGACTTGGCCTAAAAATATCGATAGATTGGTTTTAAGCGATATCGTGCAGGCCTAGTTCGAGTGACATTTTTTGTTTGAAAGATATTTGACATTGTATTTAGACTTGTTGGGGGAAATTCCTGCTCTGCATTTGAAGTCACTTAGATTAATCATAAACCCACTTTATATAAGAGTAGAGGCAGTGTCAGGTGACAGCAGAAGAAGAAGGGGAATTCACAAGTTACATATTTATAGGTTGAACTTCCTCAATCATAGGAAGTATAACTCTATTTACAAACTCGTGGCTCATGTTGTAAACCCACACATCTTTTGGCTTCTCTCAGCAGTTTCCTGTGTACAGTCAAACACTTTGGGCGATTAGGAGACACTTCTTCTCACTGTTTAAGGTCAGATAATCTCTGTGGGGTCCTGCAGGGGTTTCAGTGGCTTTATTCTGCCTTTAAAGTGTGTCAAATTGTTTAACATACAGATAATTGCACTCAACAGCCCCATCCTCATTTAACCCCGGTGTCTTATTTTTGTCACAGCCATGCATGCAAACATGTAAAACAAACCCACTTGCCTTTTGCGCACACACACACGTATTGGTGCCGGACCCAAACCAGGTGGCTCAAACTGCAAACCGCTGATCACAGGCTGTAAACAATGAGCAAACACCATTAAGAATGGTCTCAGTGCACTTTAAAGAAAAAAACAAATGTGCCGGTCCTTTTTATTTTACAGCTAAAATATCTACTGTTGGTCCGTAGAGATTAGGAGTGTTTACATATCTTCCTCCATAAAGATTATTGTTGCGTCTGACACCAAACACCCCCAACAACATAAAACCCAAGGCTGCGTCTTTTGATTTCATGCACCATGGGCAAATTTGCAGAAGTGAAGTAATCTTTTTTTTTTTCAGAGTGAGACATGTTTTGAACACACACGTTATTTCCCCACAACACCAGCCATAGAGAATCAACACCATGTTTCAGTTTTGCTGCCAAAATGACATCCTTTAAGTTACGTGACTTACACATGTTTTAGGTTTCCAGTTAAAATATTACTAAAAGACTCAACCTGGCAAGCAGGAGATCAGCTTAAATGTTAGAGGAAAAAAAAAAAATTAAAAAAATGGACACATTGGCTATATTTCCTTCCCAAAACGTATTGTTTAGTGTGAATTTTACATCGACACTGGTCAGTCAGAAACTGTGAGGTTTTTGTGTTGTCTTTGCAGTATATTCACCACCTGTGAAAAGCATATGAATACGACTTTGAGTGGCTTAAGTCAAAGCAGCAACAGTTTTTGAGGAAGATGTTGCGTATTCGTCTCCGCTGTTACCGCTGAGCCTCTCAAGCCCTCTTGCTTGATGCTTGAACTACGCTACCCATATTTTTTTCCAATACAGTTTTCAAAGCACAGGACTAGATTATTATAATTGTAGTTTTTAAGGAGTGTGTAACTCTTTAGACTCAATGACGGTTGTGTGATGGTGGTTGTTTGAACCAAACCTGGTTAAAACGCTCTAGGATTTGTTTGCTCCTATAGTCTAGTCAAACAAAGTCTAGAGCAGATTAAACAGGCAAATTGTGATTGTGTCTGCCGGTCTCGCAGCGATTTGGAATGACATGAACGCAGCTGCTCTCTGAACGGATCAAACACAAGAAGTATCAGCGATAATGTTGAGAGCATGGCATTGTGAATGGTCGGGGGAGCCGTCAACGGCGCAGCACAAGACTTTAAAACCACGGCAACTTGTTGCTCCATTGCTAAATGTTGTGAAAGAACAAACGAAGAAGGCAGAAGTTTCTGTGCACTCTTAAGCGCTTGCTTTCACCCATAGATGAGAGCCTCTTCTTCAGGTTTCTGTTTCTCTTTCTAGAGAAGTCTCTATCCCAGTAACGGCACCCTCAAGCGGTTAGCTCATGCCACTACACCACAGACTGAAGTGGATCAGAAGTTGTGCTCTGAACACAAAATGAGCCAAACCAAGATGATAAAATGTCCTCTGCCCATTCGGATCGAATCCGGGATTAAACCAGTGTGAAAGCACCCGAATATCTGACTTTCAAAGACATCTAATCAATTATGTTCAAAGAAACAGTGCAATGTTTGATCGAGGTTTAATTCAACTAAAGCTATAAAATGGCTTTAATTTAGTCGAGCTCTGAACCATGTTGTGTAGTTTTGGGATTCTGGCTTTTCTGCTATAATGTGCCCCTGTCCATACACTTGTTTACTTTTCAGAAAAAAAACCCTTCATTTTTCTCATATATTCCACTACGTTTTGCCGTTTCGATTCAGATCAGATTTCAGCTGTTTTAATTGCTCCTTGGACGCTGATCTGCACCGACGTGTACTGTGCATGTTCGGATGCTGCTCAGTAACACTGGGTGATGTTTTTCACGGCTGCTTTTGCCTCTGCTCTGTGTATATTTGCTGCGACACAGGACAGAAAAGGGTGTAAAGCAGAGCTGGGAGGGCAGAGTCGAATCACACAAGGCCGTCTCTTCCCTGACATAAGCCATCCCATTTGATATTCTTCAGTGTTCATCCATGTTATTCTGGGCCAGTGAGGGCATACTTTTCCTTGTCAGCAGTAGAGCAGTGTGAAAGCCGACCCACACCGTTAAAGCTCAGCTGTCATAGTTCATAGGTGTCACTGACTTCAGGTTAGACATGGAAGTGACGGGGTGAACCATGGTTGATTTGATAAAAATCACATTAGTTTTAATATAATTATCTCGAAAAGCGACTAGAACTTAGGGGAATGTAATATATTTTGTGGTCGACCGTATCTCAGCTAATATTTTCTCTATCTGAGAAATTCCACCAGTCTCTGAAAGGAGTTGCTCTTTACAGCCAATATGGTTCAATACAGTAATTGACGTGATGGAATCATTAAAGATGCCAATTTGTTTTGACGAAAATCATAACACAAGAGGTAAAGAAAAAGAGGACCAAAGTCCAAAATCGAAAGAGATTAAAAAAGGCCAAATACTGGTGGATTAAATTTAAAAGGAAGACTCTCCTGGATGATGAAAACTCCATGGATGGGGGTTTTGTAACCTTGAGTTGTTTGTTATAGTTTTAATTTCAGATTGTTGTAATGCATAATAAGTGAGTTTAGAATTTATTTTGAATCTTTGTTATAGAGAATTTCATTTTTGAAACCCTGTGGAGAAAAACAGCCTTTTTATCTACTATATTATATTTTGTCTTTACAAGGTATATTCAAGAAAACATTTAGTACTTTTTGAGTATGCCGAGGTCGACCCAAGTGTACTCTTTTATGGAAATCAAAATATGTTCACCCTAAAGTAACAAACTGTTGTTTACAAGTTTGCATGAATCTAAATTGGGCTTTCTGAAAGCTTTAAGATAAGTTTGATCCAACTGATTTATTGTTGTATCATTGAACGAGACATAGAGTGCCTTTTAAACGGGCAAATAGCTTTGATGCCCTCTACAGTCCATCTCTTCAGGCGCCACTCCACTTCCTAGCCTTTCCCTTCTCTTTTGGAGAGGCTCAGAAATAAACATGATACCAGAATGACTCGGCAGTTTGCCCTCCACTAAATATGCATGAATGGATTACTGAAGAAATTCAAATGCGTGAACGCCTTCCTTGCAATACATGAGAAGTTCTGCTACCAAAAAGATTGAAGTGAAGATTATAGTTAGGAAAGCTACATGACTATACATGCAACGCAAGCACAGTTAAACCCAACAGTGTGGCTGATCCAGAGTCCTTGTTTAACCTTCAGTTCAATAGCTCTTATTATCTAAAACCGCCAACTCTGATCCCTTCCCAATGTGTTTGAATGTTACTGCACTGATTATTGACATTCAACCACAAGCTTTAAAGCGGCAGTATTATGAAAAAAATCACTTGATAATGGTTTTGCTACAGTGATGTACATCTCTTTAGTCTCTTCCAGAGGGCCAAAGTTGAAAAACTTCTGTTTCCTCCCTCCCTTATTATTCCACATTTTGTAAAAAGCCAGCTCCAAACGGGCAAGTTTGATTTTCCCCGCTTGGTGACGTCAGCAAGCGGAAACTCCTCCTCCTGACAATCCTGGTTCCTCCTCCCCTATTTAAGAATGTAAGCTCCTCCCTTTCAAACGATCTCACAGGTAAAACCAACAATGTGGTTCAATATAGAATATACATTATACTTTATTGTCATATATGTAAAGCTACATACACAGAATGTGTTCTCTGCATTTAACCCCTCCCTGAGGAGCAGTGGGCAGCCATGTTGTAGCACCTGGAGCAGTTCCATTTTTTTAGTAGCCGTTATATCTCCTTGTATCGCCTTTAACTTGATCTGACGTGTTTGTGACCAAAGCGACGCAGCGGTTTGACAAAACAGTGGACTATCACCTTGAATGGATTATTCCTGTAATAAGTAGTGGTGAGGAGGAGAAGAAAGCGTTGTAGCAGCTCTGGTGAGTGTTTGAAGCAGCAGCAACAGCAGCTCACTTACTCACTAACTGCTGCTGCTGCTGCCACACAAACACACATACCGTGGATCAGTGTTTGTCTGACTCACAATCACAATAGCCGCTTAAATAGCCATGTGTTTTATTGTAATGTGTAGTTTTTGGCTGAAAACAATAACAAGAGTGTGTGGATAGCAAACTGTTTTGTGGAGTCAGCATCTACAGACACGCCTACTCATGAATGTGCATAAGTATTCCCTAAAATAGCACGTTTTTAGAACTGCTCCAAAAATCACTTTTCAGAGGGCTAAAACTCTGGAAAACAGGTGAGTTTGGGAAAATAAACCTCAAATACTATGTTGTTGGGGTTCTTAGAACAAATGAAGATGGGTGAAAAATAGCATAATACTGGACCTTTAAACTTTAAGTTGAGAGATGTTTGATTAATTTGGCGTACCACAAGATGGAGCCCGTGTACCACTAGTGGTACGCGTACCACAGTTTGAGAATCAGTGTTCTAATAAGTACATTTCATGCTGAATACTTTGACCTTGTGATAATGCACTCCTGATGTGGCTGGAGATGCTTTTGTGTATATGTCTGTGTGTATCTGTTCTTGGCAGGTGAGTGGCACCCTATTGTGACTGTTTGTTGTTTAGTAATGCTATGGGCATGCCTGCCCAGTGCCCCCAACAGTTCTGCCAATCAACAGAGATGAGGGCAAATGACAGCCTGACAGAGGGGCAGGGGGCATCGTGACAAATCAGCTGCTTCCACACTCCCAGTGCCTCACTCGTCTCTTGTTATTGGTCACAACATGTTTCTTTTTTTCGTAACGCGTTATTTAATTTTAGTCCAGCTGAACCACTCAGACCTTGGACATGACTGGCTCATTTGCTCCCAGCGACTGACTGCTGTTGGCTCCAGAACATCCAGCATTCTGTCAGAGAACATGACAGTCATGGAGTGCTGGGAGCTGGATCCCTTAAGATCAGCTAAAAGGAATCCCTGCAGCAACAATTAGTGTTGTTGATGCACAGGATGCTCGGGCAAAAAAAAGTATGTATTTACTTATTTACATCAAAGAATGTACACCCTTGAAATGGAGAAAAACATTGAACAGACGCAGTGGATTTTGTTGGATTTGCTCCACAGGCTCACTGTAATAAATAAAACTTTAAAAATAATATAAAATAATTTTTTCTTCTTCAGACGAGCCTCGTCACAAGGAAACGTTCACACCAAGATTCTAATTTTCTGTTGCACTTTCACCTTTTTAAACTTCCAGCAAACATCACTTTTCATCAAGGCACGTTTCACACAATAATTTTAAAGTAGGAAGGCGTAACGTTTGTTTTTAAATCCAACAAAAGGGCGAAGGTGTGGACTGTACGTGAACTGACAATATTGTGTAACGTTTACTCCCAGGGTCAAGTTAGGTCTCACTGTGTTGCCAGGCTGGGCATGTCCCTGCCTTTGGGGCAGAGTTCAAAGTATTTTGAGTGCTAAAAGGATATAATTTGTTATATTAAAAACACTATGTTAATCACAGTTTTGTGTTAGTTAAAGAAGGTATGTGTTGTTCCCTAAATAAATGGTTGAATATGAACAGTGAAAGTTCTAGTGATCATTATAAAATGTGAGCTGGATTGTTCTGTCTTTGAAATCAATTTGTCATCAAGAATTTCTGAGACCATGTCAGGACATTTTACATGATAAACCTTCCTTTTGACATCACAGTTTGATCATTTATTTTGTCTGATATAGATATGGAAAGCAAAGCGGCAAAAGCAACTGATGAAAGCTGAATAAAATAAGGAAAATTGGGATAAAAGCGAGAAACGACGGTGTATAAGGAGACGGCGACACAGGCAAAGAGAGTCTCATAAAGAGCAAAGGATAGAGGGACTCCATAGTGCTGCACAGGCAATAGGTGAGATATTGAGATAAATGTGAAGCGGGGACGTGGGTCATGGGAGCTAGATTAGAAACAGCAGAGGTCTGCAATAGAGGACAGAAGGGGAGATTTAGCAGCAGGGGCCCAGGCTGCAAGTGACAAAGGAGAGATATGCTGTATGGAGCTGGACGTGTGCATTAGAGGGAGATGAAATGGAAAGCTGGGAATAAAGTCGCTCTGAATCCTGCACCTGAATGGTTTCAGAGTGCTTGAAATTACAAGTTGGCTGCAGGACGGAGCTAAAGCCTTCATGGAATTATATATTTAGGGTACATTTGTCTCAGAGGAACCCTTTATTTGTAGGTGGTGATGTGTTGAAGACCCTCAGGTGAGGCTTCAGCTGCTAAATGTGAATAGCTGGTGGGACTTTGGTGTACTATACTGGTTTGTCCTTGGTAGCTGAGGCGAGGCTGGTCTGAACTAATTGGATTAGTGATCTCCATGTTGCATCAGTAAAGGCAACACCAGCGTACTTGCACACTTAAATGCACACACGCTTTATGCAGTTAGAATTCTCTCATTATCACACTCCATGATTGTCACATGTACATCTGTTTTTTATTATCCATTATTCATAAACACGCAGCCCACTTTCACCATCTAACTATTGTCATGTTAGTTCCTGCACGTGTCATCGTTGGGTTGTGAACACTGATTTGATATCATTAAAGGGAAAGAATGAGCGTCTGTATACTTGCATGTCATATGTAGTGTGCTGCTGTGCTGCTTAAAGAATGCAGTGGTAGTGTCGCTCTTGACCTTTTTTTTTTTTTTTTTTTTTCAATTGAGAGCTTCCTGTTTGGCTGCATTTGTCAGGAAGTAGAAGGTGATGTCACGATCGCTGTTCATCCTCCTTTACCCTTATTAACCTCTTTGCTGGGAAAGGCTTTGTCTTCCTTTTCTCTGTGTTGTGGAGCTCATGATACATTTGATCTTTCTGAGGCTCATGCTATCTCTTAAAAATACAATTAAAAGGGTATAAACTAGGTTTGAAAGTCATCAAGAGCTTATAATTGCTTAATAATTACAGAAAAAGTGTTGGTTTTGTGTTTAACTGATTTGTTTGGTCTAAAAAAAAAGCTTAAATCATCGTCAAAAACACTGCATATACTTGAAATAATCAATCCCTTGTGACTAATAATCACTTTCTTTTTAGTTGTATATACTTTAGTTTATGGCAAGAACGATGGTATAAAAATGTTGAAGATTACAGGAGGACTTATTGATTGGAGTTTCAAGTTTGCAATTTTGCGCTGGTTTTTCACTCCTATGGTTCAAACACTTTGCTTTTACTTTTGAAGTCTCGTTTGAACCAAATGCAGGCGTGAAGTTAAAGATAAAATACAATTTAATCCTGTCGACTGTCTGTGAAGCATGGTGGAGGTTCAATCATGCATGGAGCTTTTGCCGCCCCTGTAATGTAGGAAAAGTGACAGATATTTGAATATAAGTTGTTCAAAGTATAATTTATTCCAATATTTTCTAGGTAAACTGTTTTTAGTAAAATACTGATTTTAATCCTTAGTCTTTGATTGTTTCAGATAATTTAAAAGTGTTTCATGTCTCTATGAAATATGAACATTGTGGTGAATCTTGCTCAAGAGATCAAGTAAACAGAAACAAACAAATAAAATAAAAAAAAAACATACATGCATATACCTGCCTTATGGATTGACTTGGATTCCTTTCCATCTTAAATGGTTAGACATGCATGGACGGGTTGTGTAATAAATCCTGTACCTCGTGAGCAGGGTGTGTAAGGTTTGTTTTTTCTGTGGGTGGTTGGCAAAGGTTAGACTGGCATGAGGCAAGAAAACGCATAAGGAACCAGGTTTAAGGTCGCACAGTAAATATGACGAGGCAAAAAAAGAATGGCATACGTACATCTGTGTGCATCAGGGCTTCACATGTGGAATCCTTTGCATTGATGAGTTTAAACAGCGAACAGGCATTCAGTGAGATTAAAGGGTTGACTGGGACGGAGGAAGCATTAATGGTTTGACACTGAGTGGCTCGCACTAGCAGCCATATGTTTCATATGTGTGGCCTGGCTCTGATCCACCCGTACGGCCTGTGTGTGCATCTTTTTAACCTGTGTGCGAGAGAGAGAGGGGGATCAGCAGACAAAGATAAAGAGGCAGGAAGAGGCGTTGCTCAAATGTGTTTGAAAACATCCCGAGCTCCAATGATGC
The DNA here is from genome assembly GCF_900634775.1 of Gouania willdenowi. Classification (NCBI taxonomy): domain Eukaryota; kingdom Metazoa; phylum Chordata; class Actinopteri; order Blenniiformes; family Gobiesocidae; genus Gouania; species Gouania willdenowi. The sequence goes on from NC_041049.1 coordinate 49,369,543, forward strand.
CCTCATATCCACACCCAGTCAACCAGTTGATCACGTTCCTCCTGTTGGCAACAAAACTAGCGAAGCATTCTGACGGAGCTGAAAAGTCTTCAAGGAGAACTCAAAGCAAGTCCAGAGACGTGGACAACTGAGCATTAATGATTCATCTCAGCTTCAGGTATTGCTTTTTAAAATTATTATCATTATTAATATTAAAACAGAAAACCAAAGTCTAACCCTAACATGGAGAACAACCTGCAGTGCATTGTTGGTTCATTATTATGGCTGTGTGTACATAGCTTTTCAAAACGATGTCTCCAACAAAGGCTTTTCTTCTCCGACGTGTGAAATGTGACCTTTCTGAGATATTTCTAATGACTGGCTGTTTCTAAGCCAAAGGGATAATATTCACATAACAGAGACTGAGCGACTGTTTGGTAATGCTACAAAAGACTGTAAACACAGAGTGGTGCTGCAAGGTTTGGGACCAGAGCAGGATTTTGCTTTAAGCACTGATTTCGAAAATGTAGACAGAAAATAAGCTTCTATTCTTAAAATGCACAAAACTTTTGAAGTTGCCAAGTATAGGAAGCTGTTTGAGGATAAATCTGTGATATCAACCATAGTTAAGTTCTGCTTGTACTGAAATTTGGAATATACTTGCATAATATGCTAATAATGGGAACAGGGAAAAACAAGTTCAGGCTGGCCCTTGGCTTTCAAAAATATTACAATCAATCAAAGTGATGAATAAGGTTATAATCCCTCCTGCATTAGCTCTATCTTTTGTCTTTACTAGACTACTAATGAGACTTTAGTGTACTTGCTGGTAGTACAAGGAAGTAAACAACATTTCTGTTTTACTCTTAAAGTTTTTGGCTAATTAGTCTCGAGTGCATCATAATTATAAAGCAAAATCATCCATGGTATTTGTGGACAATTTTGTTTGTATTAAAAGTAGACTTTATTATAATGTTACAAGTAAAAACTCTTTCTGGACTAACCAAAATCAATTCACAGGTGCTGAAATCGATTTTTTTTTTTTTAATTTGTTTTTGCCCTAACCCTAATAGTCTTGCACTATAGTCTGGTGTAGGGGTGGGAACCTCTGGATACCTCACGATACGATACGTGATACAAAGCTGACGATAACGATTATCTCACGATATGACGATTATCAATATATTAAAAGTGTCCTATGAACAGTGACACTATTTTAGTGCAACATTTCTGTAAATAAGTGTCAACATGTCAATGTAAATGAATAAGTATCTCCAATAGTGCTTTCTGTAAACAAAAAATAGGGTTTTTTTTTTTTTACCAGTGACACCATTATAGTGCAATATTCCAGTAAACATTATATTGGTTCCTTAGACAAACAGTGACAAAATTTCTGTGAAGACCTACCTGCACATTTTAGTGAAAAAGCAGAAAAGATTTGAAAATAATAAAAATTCAAAGAAAAAATTTTTTTTTTATATATATATATATATATAATTATTTTTTTAAATCGATACTTAGCGCAAGCATATCGATTAAAATATTGCAACATATATAACATATTGTCACACTCCTAGTCTGGTGGACTACTACACCTGCTCAATGTGAGAGTGCATTCCATTCAGTGCAAACATGGCAGATAAAGACCCGCTGGGTAAACCGCCCTGACTTAAGTCAGAAGTTTGGAACCATTTTATTAATATCGAAGAAAAATTTGAAAGATCAATACTGAATGGAAATCAAATCGTGATTAATCGATTCAAAACCTTATTAATCGAAATCGAATCTATTCAGGAAATTGGCCATGACACCCAGCGCTATTAATAAATCTAATGGTATAGTAACACTTTATTTCACTAGTAAAGTGTTTTCACGCACTAGTAAACCAAAATGTGTGTACATGTACTCAAAAATGTAATAGTCGTAGAGTTTGACTATGGTTGATATCAAATTAATGTTTTCCATAGCCAAGTATCTGAAGTGTAATTGTGTATACTTTGTTAGTGTTGAAGGTAATAATAATGATCAGTTTATTGTTCTTAAAGGACATTAAAGGATATTTAATATTAATAGAAACATTTCTGAAGGTGAATGTGCACGATTTAGCCAAAGCACTGATTTACACCGACAGTCCCTTGACAATAGACACCAATACAAAAATATGTGGTGGTTATGTGTCTTTTTTGTTTTCTGCTAAAAATAATTTTTTCCACGAGGGTAAAAAAGCCGAACTTCAAGCAGGGAAACGGGAAGGTTTGCATGTGATTTGCATATCTTATTTTATAACCCACCATCTTTAGATCTTAGTCTACTCCCAGTTTGTAGATTTCTACCTTCTGTACCAGTCTGGCTCTGGAAACTGGAGTGGACAGAGTGGTACATCGGAGGGGGGGGCTTTATGCAGGAGCAGAGCGGGCAGCTAGAGTCTCCAGGTGAAGGGAGCGTACGTTTGATCTATTACCTGCTGTCAGCTGGTTAAATGAGGCTAAGTGAGCGAGCCAGCTGGGAGAGGTGAGAGGGAAGAGATTAGCCTGGGACCCCTCCCCACAGCTTTACTATTGCAACAACAACACAGTAGGCTGAAACTAACCTGATTGTCTGATCCACATTACCAGAGTTCACGTCTGCATTTAGAATTGAACCAATCTGAAGATTAATAATGTTATATTTGTATGTTTTTGTTGTCAGTTTGTGTGTCTTTGGTGTCATTTGGTATATTTTTTTCTCATTTTGTTTTTGTTTTGGGTGCTGTTGGTGTCATTTAGTATATTTTTCTCCTATTTTGTGTGCTTTTGTTGTCATTTGGTATAATTTTCCCTCATTTTGTGTTTTTTATTTTGCTTTTGGGATCATTCGTTTTGTTGTTTTGTACTTTTTCCTGTTATTTTCTGTGCATTTCAATGGTCATCTTTTGTATTTCTCTGTCTTTTGTATGTTATTTGGGGTTATTTTGTGTATTTACAAAATTAAACATGGGACTACATGTGTCTGTGATAGATGATGATTAGGCCCGTGTGTGTACCAAACTTGGGTTCTTTTAATAATCAACCACCCCCACCCCCACCCCTGCTATGTGATGTCACGATACCAATTGTGCCATTGATGATAGATATTGTGATGTTTTAATACCGCAATATATTGTTACACGATATATCATTCCAACTTTAGTGCATTTGTGAAGTGGCAGTATATGATTGAAAACACCAAATACAAGGAGGTGCTACCAAAAGATGAGCAAATCCTAAATTATTGTTGTATTTTCAAAGCTTTATCAGAGAACTCTGGCCCCTTCAGGTTCTGACCAAGACTTTAATCAAAGCAGAACTAAATGCTGTTTTATTTGCACTTTATTATTCCAATATTCATGTGTTTTAAAGTTTTGCTCTGCGTCTGTTACATATTTTAACCTCTAACTCTTAAACTGAGCCAGATGGAAGCCCCTGTAATCATCAAGCTTCTTTTAACACATTAAATACTGCCACAGAGTGACCTTTTGGCTCCACTTCAAAAGGTTGGATTTGAGAGGAGTGACAGATAGAAATAGACGAGTTCTATCTCCGGCCATATGTGTGGGAACTGTAGTGCTCTGCATTTCCGCTCTGGGAGCTGTTTTTCTTTAACCTTTGGTGGACGATGTGTCAGTGCATGTTTAGTGTTGGTGTGAGTGTGAGACGTTCCCCCACATCCGTTTCCTCTCATAAAGGAGCAGTGGGTCACATTGTGTTGCGTGGAGCTCATGGGAGGGCAGAACCAATCACTGATGAGGATTTTAGGATTAGTTTGATGAGAGGGAGTGGTGGTTTATTTCTTTTATTAAACAATGTTTAAGAAAACATAGTGTTTGAATTATTATTATTTTTTTGTTGTTTTTTTTACATGAGAAATAGCGGAAGAGGTTTGAGGTTTTCTAGACTGAAAGTGAGTGGGTGCTTGTTGTTCCTTGTTACGTGTCCTCAGGTTGTCCTGTATGTATTCACACACCTTCATCATTGTTCTGTCTTTGCTAGGCTAGAACTCACTGTACGTCTGAAGCGAGGTGCACAAACACAGGAAGTGGTGCTTTTGTCGTCCCCCCCCCCCACACGCTCTAACTGGGTGTCTGTCATTCATTGCCTTTTATCAAAAGCAGTAACTTGAGCAGCATCTCCACACAAGCCTTTTTAAAAAAAATAAATAAATAAATGTTGTCAACTTGTCGCTGCTGTTGTCAGTAATAATCACTTGGGTTCTGAAGCTGCACAAGAGAAAAAAAGCGTGTTTAATAGTTAAAATGGTGCTTTATCATTTTTGGTAACACTTTACTTGAAGTTTTATACATAATGCTGTCATTATCTGTCATTAGCATGAATAAGTGTTGTATACTAACTTGAACACCTTTCGCTAAGTGATGACACCTTTGGAGCTATATTTGCATTTGCATTTTTATGTTAGCATTGATGACAGATGATGACGACGACGAATAATGTACGCTGATCATTTCTGAATGCAGGAATGTAAGAAGTTAATAAAATCAGGCTTTCCACGCAAACGTTAATCTGTTGTTAGTATGAGGGGAAAAAAGAGAGTTTTTAACTGTGGCTCAGACAGAAAAATGTGGCCTCTACTCACACTGCAGTACATTGTGACTTCTCTTTTGGAGCTGCCTAACGACCAGCATGTTGACCAGCTACTGTTCCTACACAAAAACCTTGACACCCCCAAGCATTAGCTTGATGAACATTAAAGTCCGTGTAAAGCAGAAATAAATTTGTGTTATGAGTTTGTCACACCACAGAAACGTGTCATTGACCACTGAGCCAAATTTGAAAGATGAAAAAAAATCGCTAAGTATATAAAATCAGGTCTCAAAATTATGAAAAACAAGCACTTCTCTCTGCTCTGAGACGCTGGGGGCGTGTCAGTTAGAGGTGCTGGAACCACACCCACGCACTGGAAGGGTGCCTCCTCCTTACTTTGTCTATGGGAGAAAGCCATGTGAAAGTGGCTCCAGCGTCGATAGTGCTTCCAAAAGTGCTCGGATCGGATCAAACGAGATATCAGCGGAAAGCTCTGCTCTGCCCGAGTCCGCATATGTGAATCTCTACCGGGTAGAATCGCCCGCGAGAGGCGAAAAACAAAATCACGGTGTAGAAAAGTGCTCATTAATGGCAAATGTGGCACCAGCGGACGCGTTTTAGTCTGAATATGTGGTTAATTTTTTAGCTAGGGGCCAAATTGCACCCACCGGAGGCCGTGGAATTTTGGTGTGCTTCAGCAGCAGGGTCGGGTTTATGCTAATGATGGCTCTGTTACGTAACGCGGCTATGATTTCTGACCCACCCATTAAATCCTGAACACAGAAATTTTAAATACAGTTTGTGAAGCCTAGCCCCACAATTAATTTATAAATGGTTGAATGGCTTTTTACATGTGTTAAGGAATACATTTATGACCAATATGTTTAGAATAAAATGTCAGAATTTTCTTTATACTGTCTATAAAAGTTTTAGTGGACTAACTTCAAATAGTTCGGTACAAATTTGTTGTTTTGTACATGTTTACCTCCTTTCTGATGGTTTTATTTTGTTATTTATTTAAGTGATAATTGTCACTGTAGAATTGCAATTTAAATTGAATCCGCACCCAAGAATAGGGATTCAAATCAAATTGAGACAAAAGTGTATCATCCCAGCGCTAGTTACCCAAAGACACTTAATGACAGCCTTCATGGCACATTATTCATGCTAATGACAGCTGTCATGTCATAATAATGACAGATAATAATGACAGTGTAATGTCAAACTTGAAGTAAAGTGTTACTTCATTTTCTTGCTTTATCATCATCATCATTCCTCCTTTGTGCATTATGCAGAGAAGTTTCTGCCTTATATCACACTGTGACCTTTCCTGATGTTTCTGTATCGGGGTCGTATATTTGGACGGTGCCTGTACTCTGGTATGTTCTCACAGAGATTTGAAATGTGGTTCAAAGTCCCACATGCGCGCACACACACGCACACACACACACACACAGCCTCTGAATTACAACAGCAGTTAAAGCGGATCAGGGCTGGTTAATTTCAGGCTTATTACATCATTGGTGAGAAGATAAGTTGCATTTCAGTTTGTGGGTTAATGTTGTCTCCTGTAAAAAATAAACATACATGAAATATAAAATTTCAGCAGTTAACCTTGAAAGGGGGAACGTTGGATATAAATGTGGCCTCCTTCTATTGCAGACATGGACAACTTTTATTACAGCGGGGCCCACAAAAATATGATTGTCTGATCCAAGGGCCACATTATCAACATTCATGTCAAGATTTAGAATAACTAGTACAGTTCCCATTGGAATTATGCATTTATGTGGTAGCATAAGTAGAGTTGTCAATTGTGACCAAATGAGGATGTGTTTGAAGGTTGGATGTACAAAGAGGTGTACATACTCTGTTGTGTCATAAAGGGGTTTCTTTGCCAGTAAAGACATGTGTATGATAAATGTGTTTGTTTTTTTACTCACTTTTATATTTTTTTGTTTGGTGTATTTTTCTGTAATATATGTTTTTTGGAGTCATTATGTATATTTGTGTAGCTTTCTGTTGTTTTTGTGCATTTTTTGAATAAATGTGTGTTTTTTTTTTTTTTTTTTTCATTTTTTTGTTTTGTTTTTTGGAGTCATTATGTGTATTTTTGTATCTTTCTGTTGTGTTTTTGTGCATTTTTTGTTTTTGTTGCCATTGTAGTGTGATTCTGGAGTCATTTTGTATTTTTCTGTTGTTTTTTTTGAAAAAGTAATTGTGTGTATTCCTGTTGTGGTTTTGTGTAATTTACTCATTTTATTGTCGTTTTATTTGTCTGGGGTCATTTTATGTATTTTTGTTGCCATTTAAGTGTTTTTGGATTAATTTTTTTTGTAATTACTTTGGGGGCTGCATAAAATTTGCCCATGTCTGCTCTGTTATATCAATACTGCATGTCTTTTATTTATATATATTCAACATCTTTCACCAATCCTCTGTTGGACTTTTAATAATGTGATTAACTGATAAACACTGTAAAATCAAATATGTCAATCATTGATTAAATTTGGACACTGTAGAGTGGATTACCAGTTATTACATCGGCGTCTTTTAAAGTTTCTTTTATATTTCATGCTTCATATTACCACAACAAAAAAAAAAAAAAAACAGTAAAACTTACAGTATGTGACTGACCTATGAAAGATTCACTTCTCGGTTAAACAAACCAACACTAAATGTATTCAAATTAAATTAATCCCAAATAAAGCTGGGTAATGTAGTGCTTTGGTTGTATATTTGTAGCCTCTGCCGTTCTGTGGACCTTCCTTTTACAGCTTCTTTATCAACAAAATTACTTTCATTTTAAACTTTATATTTTCCTCGCTGTCTAGATCTGATATTTTATGCTGTTATGCCACAAGAGGGCAGCACCTTTCCACTTCCCACAAAGACTGCAGCAAAGAGCTATTGTTTAAAATAATTAATAGTTCAGTTTGGTGACTTTGTTTGGTTCCGTCAAATTGATTTCAGCAACCAACATATGTTCTTCCTATCAGGAGAGGATGGGTGGTGCAGGCTGCACAGGAAAGCAGGGAGAGTGAGCAATACACAACATTTATACTGGGAACACTGGTGATGTCGTATAGATAATAGAAGTAGAAATAATTAGAACAGGGATTTGGATCCATTGAGCATAAAATCCTTTTTTCCCTTGTTGCATAACTCTGATTTCCAGCCTAGGACTTCCCAGCATGCAATGGGCTCTGTAGGCACTTTTTGTTTTTTCACTCCAGTATCACATGACTATATCACACTGCTGCAGCATTATTCCAGCAATGCCTGTCCATCAGCAGCCAGAGGCCAACACAACACACATCAATATTTCTGTTCATCATTAGGCTTAGGATGGATGTTACATGCGGTATCTATTTTTCTTTGTACTTGTAGCTTTTTTTTCCCTATTTAAGAAAATGTCAGAATTTTCTAACGTTTTTTGTTTTAAGAATCTCACCTCACGGCAGCCGGCCCCAGTTTTTGATGTCCCATTCAACTTCAGGCTAAATCTGCAATGCCTCACTGAATAGTCACTGAGACATTAGCATCAGTATTCTGTCCTACCTATAAATGCATCACCTCATGCATGCTTTCAGAAGGAGCTATATAGCTGAAGTAGGGCTGGGTGATTTGAGTTTCGATTCGATTTTCGATTTTTTTTTTTTTAATGTACTTAAAAATGACTGCAGACAGATATATTGTCAAAAGTGTAACTTTATTGCTGTGATTGTCCTCAACAGTTAAAATGCATAGAACAATCCCAAAATAAACAGTAAATGAGGCTCTGTCATTCAACTATTTAAAGTTTTAACCCATGGTTTAAGCAAAAGTGCAACAGCAACTTCACAGTAGCTTAAATTTTCTGATTAAGAAATCAGGTAACTACATATTTTATAACATATATAACATTACAATAAAAAAAAAAAAAAAAACTCTTTCCTTTAGCATCTCAGCATAGTGTGAATAAAACATTAAACCCTAACCATAACCATAACACTCAAAGGGGCGGAAAAAAGTCTGATTAAAAAAAAAACAATAAAACATATTTTATAACATTACAATTTCAAAAATAATAACCTCTTCTTATATATATATATATATATATATATATATATATAAACTCAAATTTTCCAAAATAGCAAAATACAATTTTTTTTTTAATCTACAAATTCAATTAATCTATTAAATCAATTTTTTATGCTTAGCCCTATGCTGGAGATCAGCCTCCCTCCACATTAAAAACATGCAATATCTTCTTTGTACAGTAGGTAGCATCACAGCCTCACTGTTATCAGCATGAGGCCCAGCGTAATGTTGGAGCAGTGGTAATATTAACTTGAATGGGTGATGGTGACTTCATATCTCTTCAATAGTGTCTTTTAAAGGCTGTAAACATGCATGTATTATTGTGATATGAAAGAATGTCAAGGCTTTTTCAGGCCGAGACCTTTTTTTTTTTAAGGAAAATGTGAGCATCCCCTCATCAGTTATAGACATTACACATTTCTGATAGTTTTCAGAAAAGTATACACCTTTTAGTTAAAATGGATTATGTACAAACAATATAGTGGATCTCAAATAGTTTGCCGTAACTTGACCAATAAAAGACTGTTTGGTGCAGAAGGTCTCAACCTTGGGGTCGTGAGACCAGATGCCTTCAAGAAACTAAGAATATTTTCTTAGATTTTCAATTTGAGCCCATTTTTGCTTATTTTCACTCTCTTTCTGCAACTACATGAAACTTGCCATATTAGAACCTTTTTTTTCATCACTTTTCTTGCCATATTTTTGCTTCTTTTTATGCATTTTTACTCCATTACTCTAATTTCTGGCACTTCTCTGTCCATATTCAATGCTTATTCTGCACATTTTTTCCACTTTGAAAACATTTTCGGCACTTATAAACACTTTTCCCACCTAATGTCGCATATGTTGACCCATTATCACTTCTTTTTCTGTAATTTAACCACATTCGCAATTTGTCATGCCCATTATTTGCCAGTTTGAAACAATTGTTCCTACTTTTTAAAGTACATAACCCAACCCCCCTCCCCCCCTTTCTGCCACTTTTAGGCCAATCATAAGAAATCATAGCTATTTTAAAATGAGACATACTAGATCTGCATTGAAGGTGTACTGGGAAGTGAAGCCCAATATTTCATCCCACAAAACAAGACACAAAAAAAAATCTCTTCAAAATTCTTTCCTATTTTAATGGCATAAATTGTGTCGATAGTCATCAGTGTGTATTCTTATTTTAATGTTTGAATTTAGCTGTTTTTAGTTTTAAAAAAAGCACCAAAATAAAGTTTGTTGACATTCTCCAAATGCGTAAGAAGTGATAAATGTTGGAGTTACGCTGCTGTTCATTTTCTTGCTGGCTGAAATGTGAAACGTTCAGAGCATATAATAAGATAACAGTGACTGGCCCAAGGGCTCCGAAGAATCTAGACATAACATTTTCTTTTGAGGGCATCCAGAAGACATTTGGGAATGTCAATCCGTCTCCTCTGTCGGTGGCAGACATTTCACTGTTCCTTGTTTCACTGACTGCAGTAGAACGGTGTGGGGCCCTTTGGCAGACGTATGAAGGATAACAGGGTCCGCTCTCCACTGTGTATATGTTTGTGAAAGATGGACAGAGGGGCAGACTGCCGACTGGCGTCACAAGCCCTGGCTGTATATAGGCCCTTTCATAGTGGATATATACCTCTGGCTGTGCTCTGTGTGCTAACGCATATTTAGAGGACACCCATATGTGTGAGAGCAGGAGGAGAACAGTAGGTGCTTGGTTCTTGGCAGCAAAACATTGTGTACATTCAATTGCGTAACACACACACACACACACACACACACACACACACACACACACACACACACACACACACACACACACACACACACACACACTAGGGATTTCATAAGGTCTCAGGTTTTTTTTTTTTTTTTTAGATTTTTTCCAGGAGAGTGCAGGTCCGTATCCACTCTGTGCTAGAGACTTAAATGTGATTGTAAGCATGTGTCCTTTTCTGCAGCTTTCTCTGAATCTATAAAGTTTTTTTTCACTTCTTCTCGGGAAGTAATATTTTTCGCCGGCATTTGTGCATTTGTTTTGTCCGTTAGCAGGATTTTGTCAAAAGCACTTAATAGATATTCTACATAATCTTAACTATTGCTAGAGCTAACACCATCAAAGATTGTGGTTCATTTTGGAGGAGATCTGTATCAATATATTGATTCTGGATCAGTTTAAAAAATAAGAATAATATTTTTCTCTGTTTTTGAATGTTGCAGACCATATCTCCAGGAGAGAGTTTTGTAATTACTATATCACTGAATCTGGTTTGACTCGGTTATGTTGGGTTGGTTCCTCTGAGTTTCAAAGTTAAAGTGTCTTCATTAGTCTCTCTAGGGAGACGTTTGTGTTGAACAGAGGGATCTGCTTCACTTCATTTATTACAATTCAAACATTCAATCACTCACATAGTAATAAAACATCAACAATAACATGAATTCATTTACATTGCCAAGAATCAGATACAATACATTAACAACTGACGTCTGTCTTCCGGCCGTCTTTGAAATCTGCTCATTTATGAGCTTCACTGAGAGTGGGGTAAAATAATGTTTGTACCGATTGTTTTTACAGAGAGGAAGTCTACCTCCTACCTGAGTTAAGTAAAACATATTCTGAGTGCAGTACATGGGAACCATCTGCTAAAACATTGGTTGCTAGTCTGAGGTCTGATAGTTCAAAGAGCACTAGTGGGGTAACGGGTACTGCCCTGCTAATGATCTTGGACCTCCTCTATTTTAATAGTGACATTTCTTCCTTGCCTTTTTAGTGTAAATGGTCATGGAACCAGGATCAGGATTGATGATCCAGATAACTGCCAATATCTTGTTTTTGTTTTGTTTTTCGTGTTTAATATATTTATTAAATTTTACATAGTATAATGCAGAACAATAACGCACAACAAAAAGAAAAAACATGCAAAAACAAAATCCCATACCCACACCCACCCTTGCTGTCACCATTATAGATAAAGAACTGACAACTGCATATAAAGTTCAACTGTAAATAGTAAGTACAACTTTAATGTACATCAAATAAAAATATGAAAGAAATGAATAAAAAATCAAAAAAAAATCAAGGGAAAACAGATATTATTGGCTTATCAAAGTATACTAGAAATGCATTCCACACCTTAAAAAACTTCTGCTCTAAGCCACGTAGTGTGTACCGGATTTTTTCTAGTTCAAGATTGCAGACAACATTTGTGATCCAATGCGTGATGGAGGGTGTTGTTGAATCTTTCCATTTTAAAAAAATAAGGCAACGAGCAAGCAAAGTGCTAAGGCCTACCACCTTATGGCCTCCCATTGGTTTTTGTTTTGTTTTTTTAACCAAGTTGCTAAGAGCTTTCTTACTGGAGCCAAAATGACTGTTTTGCATTGAGTGAGGGGAGAAACTTTATTGGCAATAATGTTAAATCTTCAGGATCCTCACTATTGGTGTAGATTTAGAACCTCATTCTGGAGAAAAAAACCACAAGACAGCTTTATGCACCAGTATTTATTGTTTTTTTTTATTCTATTAGTATGCATGGTCAGGCGTTTAAAGTTTGTGCACAACATTCACACTGAATTAGAATGCAGAAAGGAACTGGATGGACGGAAGAGATTGGACAGAGGTATGCATGGGAAATGAGGTCTACTCTGAATTGAAATAAGAATTACAAAAGAAGCTGGAAATTAAGCTAATGAAGGGGCTGCCAAAGGAGCAATAAAACCCAGAGGCACTTTAAGGTGCAGCAGGGAGGAATAGATTAAGAAGGAAAGCTGCAGAGGACCGTTTAACGACACCAGTGAAACTAATGGAGCCTCAAAAAGTTTACAGCGTTCTTCATGAACCACATATTTTCCACCCAGCAGCCCTTATATATCGTCACAGTCTCATGCTCCTCAGTGTCTTATGTTACTTATATTCACACTTCCCCTGCATCCTGCTCTCCTCTGATTTACTCTGGCCCCTGGTGGCTGTAGCACAGCCCTGTGGTTAGTGGTGAAACTGAATCAGTGCAATTGATCAGCACTTTTTGGTCCTAGGCTGCTTTTATTGTAATAGATGAGCTTTGAGCCGTGAGACTGGTGCAGGATGCTTTGCAGTAATGGACGAGTAACTCTTTCTCTCTTGCACGCGCACACACACACACACACACACACACACACACACGTGCAGCCGTGCACGGATGCACTGCACTGTATTCCCAAAACTCTTTCATTTAACTCACCTGGATTTATCATCATCATGCACACATGTATGCGAAAGACCTGCAACAAAGAATTGTATTTAAGTCAGGGAGTAAATGGGAGAATTTAAAAATAATAAAATAATACGCATTCCCACCAGTGCCGTGCTGGACTGCATGTTCTATGTGAATAATTCAAGTGTCTCCTTTTTAAGTAGATGTTGTAGTGTACAAAGTTGTTGGATTGTTTTTAGTGCCTTGTGTATTTATGTCTCTTTTTGTCTGCACATCTGTTTGTCTAAAGTTGATCAGCATCTGCACCTTAAGCAAAGTTTGTGTGTTGTTTCTGAGGATAATGCATCAGTTTAGCGTCTTCACATAAATGGTAACACTGCCATGAATCTGACGATACAATACAATTCACGATTTACATGTCACGGTACAATATATCCCCATATATATACTGTAATTGGATACGAAATGATACGATAGACATCACAATATCAATAATTAAAAATTTCGCCTTTGCAAATGAAAAATGGTATGAAATACAATTTATTTCATTTTTTTAAACTTGCGAGAACAAGTAAACGATAACTAACTGTAATTCTAGTACCAATATCAAAAACAAGTGCTATGTTTATCAAACTGTCAATTTTTTTTAAGTTTTAGTTTTGCTTCTACAATAGATTCTGATTGTGTTAAGTTCTTAAATTCTTCTTCTTCAAAAAAGTAACCACAAAAGTGCCCAGTTTGTTTTAGAAAAATAAAGTGCAATCAACTTCCAAACTAAAATGCATTGAGGAGTGTGGTAGTTTAACTAATCCTAGTGACCGGGCGTTTATGTGCTATGCATGTTAGTGCAATTAAATGGGTTTTTCATAGAAAATTAAATAAAAAAAAAAAAATGTTCAAAAAAATTTGATTTGGACTTTTTCTGGATCGATACGATAATCGCACAATGAAATATCGCAATATATCGCAGAATTATTTATTTTTTCTTACACCTTTACTGCAAATTCAGTGGACAATCAAACCTGACTTTTTCTTAAGCAAACCAAATTCAACTCGTGTTAATATACCCTCACATCTGGATATCTTGACATACATAAAATACTGCTCAATCATAGTTCTTATCCATCAACTGTGGTAAGAAATCCAAGCTTTACAAAATAAAAGCATGAACTGGACCTCATGTTGTTAGTGTCCACACTTCATTAAACATTGTTTTCTTTAATCCTTGTGTACTCTTTCATTCATAAGGCTGGTTTGGAGCTAGTTGGTAAGTAATTAAGGTGCATTAGTATAATTTGTGAAATGTTATGGACTCCACATGTTCATGACTAATCCATGCGTAATATCAGTGTGTATGGATTAGCCACTTGAGCATAATGGCGTAGGGCGACCGTGGCTCAGGTGGTAGTGGGTCGTCTTCTGATCGGTAGGTTGGGGGTTCGATCCCAGTACCTGACTATGTGTCAAAGTCTCCTTGGGCAAGACACTGAACCCTAAGTTGCTCCTAGTGGTTGACTAGCGCCTTGCATGGCAGTCCTGTCCCACTGGTGAGTGAATGTGAGAGTGATTGGGTGAATGAGCTGATATGTAAAGCGCTTTGAGACTGCTTCAGTGTGGTGATAAAGCGCTATATAAAATCAAGTCCATTTACCATAATGTTAATATTGGTGATATCGTCTAACAAAAAGGCTTCACTAGTTCTACTAGCAACACTTTTTGTTTAACTAGTAAAGTGTACACGCACATAGGTAAACCAAAACTTAGTCCATGTACTTTAAATACTATGGTCGATATACCATGGAGAGCGTGTTGTTTCGATGGTTGCGTTGGATTTAAATGGCATTAATGGATCTCTGCGCCTATTCTTAGTCTCAGGTCACCTCAGCCTCATGTGTTGACAGCGACTGGGTTGGGAGGCTGGTTTGTGTCCAGCCTGTGGAAGAACATTATTAATGTGTGTATGTGGGACTATACACATCTCATGAGATAGGAAACACAGTGGAAACTTGAGCTGCTACTGGAGCGAGAATGGAAAAACAAACAAAAATAAATAAATAAATAAATTTAAAAAAAAAAAAGGGGGAAATTGCCTCACACTGATAACTTTAGCATAAAATGGTTTTGGATTGTACGTTTTACGGATTTTTTTTTTTTTTTTTTAATTTATAGCCGGTTGTAGCAGGTTTATGTGTCAATTGTAAACAGACAGATTTGCATTTATTCTGTGTGCACTTGGTTGTTTTTTGGTTGGATTTAAAAATAAAGAAATAAAGAAACGGGATTTAATTCAGCGAAGCAACGACAAAGCCGATCAGACCAAACTCCATGTAAATTACACGAGATTTTGTGCAACACGCATCGCGCACGTTTCCGGTGCATTTGAATGGAAACGTCTGCAGCTGAAAGGTTGGAGGAGAGCAGAGGGAGGGGTGGAAGTCTGGAGAGAAACGAGGGGAAAAGATACGGTGAAGTGAGGGAGGGAGAGAGAGAGAGATCTGCGCATTGTTCAGCTCACCACGCGCACACACGTACACGTTCACACGCGCGCATCCAGCAGTATTATAGTTGTTTCTCACGAGGTGCGGCCAGGCCAGCAGCTGGAAAAAACACGTCCATTCTGGATTTCTTTGTCCGGTTCCTGACGTTCAGGATGAGGTTTAAAAGAAACGGATCGTACACGTTGAATAGGTAAGAATATGCCGTCATGTTCACAACTTATTGTCGTGCATGTGAGGAAGAGGAAGAGGAGGGAGAGGGCGCGCTTCACCTACAGCTGATAAATCACTTTCTAGATGTCTTTATAAAGCTGTTAGAAAACACATTGTGTTGTTTTTACACTGAGGATAGGATTTTATTTATTTAGTTTTAAACAAAGAAAAGTGAGTTATGCTTTTTCCACATGTCCGCTTCATTCATTTGACATTAAAGTGGAACAGACTGATCCAGTCTGTGTGGCCCCTCGGGACAAACCTGTCTGTCCTGCTTTAAGGGGTTGGGCTCGTATTTATGGGAAAGTGAGTGTCCCCTTTGTTTTCATGCACATTCTTTCATAGATCACTAGTAGCAAGCATCACTGCATTACCAACAGTAGTGACTTCACCCCCATTTTATTTAAATCTGATCCTTTTATTGACCACAGGTGTGTACAATCTGATTCCCAGGGAGTTGTGATTATTATTATTTATTTATTTATTTATTTTTTAAGTAATTGCTTCCTCTGAATAATTCAAGCATGTTGTTATGATAGGTTACTATATTACTGCCATGTTCCTTTTGTTCCATTCTTCTTCAGTTCAAAATTACATTTATCAGAATCAGAAATTGTTTTATTGCAAGGTATAGTTTACAGAATTAGTTTGGTTTGGTTGGTGCAAACAATAAATAAATAGTCATGGACAAGAACACAAGATTAACTGTACAAAAAAATTAATAAATAAAAAATAACGAGGGTAGAGCAGAGAAACAAGAACAAAAGAATAGTGGAATTTTTTTTTTTTTTTTTTTTTTTTTTTTTTTTGGAGGGGTGTAATATTTGCACGTTTTTACATTATAATATTTGCATGATATTATTTTTTAACCATAACTTTATGCTCCCAACTTTGTGTAATATTTAATTTTTTTTTTTTTTTTAAATAATCTCTTTTCTTTAATAATCTCTGTGCTGCCCTTCACAATGTGAGGCTCATATAAAAGCATGGCTTACCGACTTTGATATTGAGGAGCTGGATTTAACTAGATACCTTTTGAAAAGCAGGGATTGCAGGTGATTTTATATGCCAGATGTCACAAATGTGTTTTGCAAAAATAAAGTCATTAAAAATTCCCTCCTAAACCTTGTGGAAAGCCTCTTCAGGAGCACTAAAGCTGCATATGGTATATACAGCTCTGGTGGTTAACAAAGGGATGTCATGAAGTTCATATTTGTGGAAAAGCAGATGCGGCACTACTTTTGGATTTATTATTGGACTCATGACGTGTGTCTAGCCCTTTACCTCCTAACCCACTTTCTTGCAACATAATTGCATTAGCATCCATTTGTGTTGAGTATTTTAAGACCTACACCCCGAGCTGAGCCATTTCTTCACTTAGTGCTTCTGTGTTTTTGTCTTTTTCATTGGTGACTTTTCCAAGTTTAAACTTTAAAGGAAAGTACTACCTTACCTTGTTGAATTTATTTGCTTAAATGATTAAATGGTTGGAAAGTTTGAGTCAAATATGCAAAGGTTGAGAGTATCAATAAGTACTCCAGTATTTTTCATAGTGACAGTTGAATTATTAACGGTTTGAATTCCTCATTTTTCCTCTGGCGCGCCTCTTCCCTTTTTGCTTTGTTGCAGCACAAATGGCTTCCTGCCACATGTGAGGCACACAAAAGACAAAAACCCACATTCTGGTCCTAGGTTACCAAACACAAAGAGAGCTAATGAGAGCCAATATTTAACGCTGCCTCCAACAGCTGAAAAAACAAGATTTTTTTTCTTGATGTGTTTCCCCCTCTTCCCTGTTTTATTCCTTTTTGATTGCCTTTTTTCTTTTTCTTTTTCTTTTGATGGTTCATCAAATAGGCTGTGGTGCAGGGTTTTTTTTTGTTTCTGTGGGGATGATGGAGATGCTGCATGAGCGCTTTTGCATCTGTGTGCAGGTGGAAGAGATGAGGTCATTACACAGAGAAAACTGCAGAGGGCCTGCTATAGGGAGGGATGTTAGAGGGATGACATCATCAAAAGACTTTTGCTGAATAGCTGTATTTTTTTTCTCAACAAAACAATTAGCAGAAGGAAGTATTATTGACATGTACTCAGAATGATCAAAATGCTTATTTATGTTTAAGTATAGACCCTAGGGGTGTGCATTGCCATCAATCTGACGATACGATCTGCATATATGATATGATATACAGGGTCCCCACAGTCATGAATGTCCTGGAAGAGTTATGGAATTTGAAAAAATGATTTTTATTGTCTTAAAGTCATGGAATATTTTAACTGTTTTGGAAATATAGCCTATTTTATTTTAATGTTTAAGATATGTTCAACCCCAAAGATGTTGAGCATTATCTCAAAGTGAAAGTGCTGCATACCGGCAGCGTAATTGAGCAGGAATCACAAGATCTCGCAAATTCATTCTCCGCCTCATTTATAAAACCGTGCGTAGATGTGATCACCAGCTAAAAACAAGGAAATGCATATGCAAAAAAAAAAAAAAAATTAAAAATCTTATAGCTTTAGAAATATGTCATGGAAATTTGGCGAAAAATGTTGGAAAAGTTTTGAAAAATTATTGTGAAAAAGGTGTGGGAATCCTGGATATCTCCCACTGCTAAACAATAGGATATACATAATGATATATTGCAATATCAATATTTACAAATTTCCCCTTTACAAATACTAAATAGTATGAAATACAATTTATTTGGTAATGGTAATTAATTGTAATTCATGTACCAATATCAAAAACAAGTGGTATGTTTATCAAACTCTCAAATGACATTTTTCAAAAAAAAGTTAATTATTTATTTCTGTCAAATTCTTCAAAAATTGAAACGCATACATCTATAAAAGTGCCCAGTGTGTTTTATCAAAATAAAGTACAATCAACTTCCAAGCTAAAATATATTGAGGCGTGAGATTGTTTAACAAGGTCTGATGTCGTTCACTGACACCTTGTGACCAGGCGTTTACGGGCCAATCATATGTTAGCGCGAATACATGTTTTTTTTGTTAAAAAACATGATTTAAAAAAAAAAAATCCATTTGGACGTTTTTTGGATTGATACGATAATCGCATGTTGAAATATTGTCATATGTCACCAAATCGATTTTATCAATCTAACACCCTTAGATCTGTGCCTTTAGAAAAGTTACCTTAAATAATAGTTATTGATTTTGAAAACAATTGATTTAATTTAGACAGGAAAACTGTGCCCTTTGCAGTTGTTACATAACGTTCACGCTTTGAAGTTGACTTAATGTCTCAGTTCTTTTTCTGACTGGCCGCATTGGAAGTTTATTTTGATGCATATGCCTCCCTCGTTATTCTCTGGTACTGTAATCACATGTTTACTGTCAGTCCAGCATGGTTTTCTGCCCATGATTAATGATTACAGACAGGACATTGATCTCTACTCTGTGTGTTTTGATTTGTGAGCTGTTAAATAGCAGAGAGCTGAAAAGAAATGACCATTTTTTATTTAATATTGCGAAGTGAAGAGCTTGAGGTGTAATGAGACCCATAATTCACCCTGTGTCCTTCACCTTGATGTCCTTAGTGCTTTGCGGTGATTGGCTCGTTTCCTGAAGGCACGTCTCGATGCAAACCCCTCCCATATTGTTCCCCTGCATCATTTCTGTGAATGAAGAGTCACGTGTTGTATTTCGTATGAAATGTGCATCATGTTTTTGCATTGTTTATTCACGTGTTCGGCACCTTCACTTCCACGTTATTGACAGAAGAGTTGATGATTCATTTTCTTCTGCTTTTTGTTTGCACGTGATTTTGCACTGTCAGCTCTCTGCACTGATTGACCCTCAGGGGAGCTTTAGCGAGATTTAACTTTGACTGCAGGTTTAGCAAACAGATTGTATTTGGTCTGTGACTGATGGGTGGAGATAAGGATGTTTAGGATGTATACAGATGGCTTAGATTGCAGCCTACCAGAGATTGCTTCCTTCCTCGCTGTTCCCCTGCGCCAATGTCCTTCTCTATTCCCTGCAGTCCACTCTGTGCTGCCCAGCAGTCAGCAGTTTGTTTATGGGACTCTGTTTGCCAAGCTAATCTTCCCGCCTTTCAAGTGGGAGCAAGGGAGAGAGAGAGCGAGAGAGAGGGAGGTAGAGGAAGAGCGAGTGAGTGTGTGAAAGTGAACCAGGCAGAGTTGCAGTAGTTAGAGGAGGCAGCGAGAAAAGAGCAGCGTCGGGATTTGTGAATGATCTGCCAGCCGTGTGTGTTCATTTCCCTGTGGAAAAGTCAAAAGGACTTTTCAGAAGAAGAACTGGGATTTCCTGCTCAGGGAACTCTCATCCCAGTGCACCTGTAGCAAAGTCGTAGGAGGAGAGGGAGCTGCAGATTGAAGCATCGTTACCTTGGCTGTGCTTCGTCACCAGCTGGATGGGGGTTCTGGTGTGCTGCGACTGTTTCTTCTATAGGTACTGAGCTCATCTCCTGACATTTCTTCTTTTTCTTACACTGTAAACACCCTCGTCATCACAGCTTTTTGACTTTTCTGTCCGACTTCGTCTCACATCCACTCGGGTCTTGCTCTGTTATTGTACGAACATTTGGAGGAGACGTTTGAGGACGGTGCTGCTGTAGCAGGCACATTCTGTCTTAGTCATACACACAAGATACCTTTAACTGTGGGAGGAGGAGATGAGGAGGAGTGCTGGAGGGAGGGAGGGAGGGAGGGAGGGAGGGAGGGAGCTGCGGACACAGCGTTGGCAGCGCACGCAGCCTCCTATAGCTGACCTCAGAGGAGGAGCTTTGAGACATTACTGGTTTGTAGATTTGTTTTATGGTTGAATCTATAGCTACAATAAGGGAGGGGAGGCAGCTAAAAGCTCCTTGACCTGCTTTGAGCCCTTTCAGATACCGTTTTGCTTCACAAAGTAATAGGACAAACTTTTCCATTCCGTTTTTTAGTGTTTCTGCCGAGCCAGCGTCTGCCCAGACTTAGCACATTAATAAAATATTGACTTTCCATTTGATTTTTGACTTGTAAACTTGGCCCAGGCCAGCATCTGTTCCAGCACATTGTTTCACAATTTAAGTTTTTTGTCAGGTGTTGAAGTTGTTTGTGTTTAAGAGAAACTCCTAAAAATATTTTTTGTTCAACTTTCTGGGTGAAAGGATCTGGCACCCGTCTTTTGTGGTTGTCGGTTTAGCCATGTCGAGAGCTCGCTGTATAAAATCTAAATTTAACTTTCCACTTCTGAGGAGGCGTTTTGATGGCAAGGGGAAAATTGTAGCTTTTAACGCAAGCACACACAGCACAGCTGGGTTAGATTAGGCCCCTGTGATTCTGGACTGTGTTTACACTCGACTGCTACTCTTAGTATGAGTAACAGCCCTCAGTTTGTATGTGTGTGTCGTGTAAATCGGAGGCCTCCTGTATGTTAAACATTGAAGGCCTTGCGGAAACACAAACAGAAGCCTGGTGATGGAGGGAACGATGCCAGAGCTGTTAAAAACACTTTCTTCATGAGCTGCAGTCGAGGTACGACTGATCCTGTGACAGCTCACCTCCTATGTTTAATGGGCCCATGAAGTCAAAAAGGACTCTGAGGGGAGGGGAATACTAAAAATAGATGTCAATGTCTTCCACATCCAATCACATGGCTTAGTTGTGATTTTATGAACCCCAAGTGACGTATGTTTTTCAAAGGCACACCCATCCAAACAGGTTTACATTGACCTCGGCTTGGGACCAACCCTGCGTCCCCTGGGATTGGGCTTTCAATAGAAGTGTTGTGTGGGATTAAAAAGGCTTTCCAGTAAACCATCACCTCAAAAAGTGAACATCCTGTTTTAGGCGAGCCACCGAACATTTTGTTTTATCACATGGTGAGAAGTTTAAAAACAATGAACTTTTTTTAGTTTTAAGGCTTTTTAGGATCCACCACCTATTTACATGACTCAGCTAACATGTGTTTGGATCATATTTTGGTCACAGTTGTAGGTTAATGCTTGTAATACACCTATAGTATGTCGTATGTTCCATGTTTATCAAATAAGTTTAGCCATAATAATCACAGCAAAATATATATATATATATATATATTTTTTTTTTTTTTATCCAGTTAAGGAAGCTTTTTGCTGGAGTTTATAACTTTTATTGTAAAAGACACCTATGATATAAATGTGGGATTATTTTTTACATTGTACCACTATGCTTTAGTCTTTGTACATTGATTATGTTTACAATCTGTTAAGAATTAGGTCCACACCGCAGGCTAAATTAGCATCCTTTTCCTATTTTCACTAATGAACACTTTAATATCAACATCCTGTGGAGATGGGGTTGTTTTCATCTAGTTCTGCTCTATCTCAGCTATGAATGTTGGGGCTGCAACCTCATGCGCAGTTACTGCTTGAAGGGAAATTCAACCATCATTAATCATCTTTTGTTATGAGGTGTAGTGTTTGTATTTGATGATTAATCACTGACATGATGCTGCACAACCACAGTAGGACTGAGAGAAGACGAGTGAAACTTTTACCACAGCAGGGGCCACAAAAATGTAATTTTCTGCATTTACAATAATGACCAATCTGAGCATTAATACAGGAAAGAATGAAGGGTTTTTAGGATTGTCGGTAAACTAACATTTTCAACTCGATACTGATTCTCATGAAAAAAGATCTTAAAATTTAATCAAAGCATTTTTTATTAAAATGAAAAATGCAAAAATACCCTTTATCACACCATGAAATTTTATCTTTTTTTAAATGCCAATACTTTTGACATCCCTAAGTTTTTGTGTTTTTTGGAGTCATTTTGAGCATTTTGTTGTGTGTGTATGTATATATATATATATTTGTGTATTTCTGTTGATGTTTTGTATATTTTTCTCTCCTTTTGTGTTTCTGTTGTCATTTTGTGTATTGGTGTTGTCATTTCTGTACTTTTCTCTTAGTGTTTGTTTCTAATGTAATTTATGTGTATTTTTTTGTCATTTGGTGTGTTTTTAGAGTCATTTAGTGCACTTACTTTGAGGACCGCATAAAATAAAGACCGCCAGTTTCCCATGTCTGACCAAGACCGTTGCAGCAGTTTTGTTTGTTTGTTTGTTAGTTTGACAAAGCACTAAATGCACCCAGTTCTCTTGGGGATGGTGATCTTCTCTGCTAATCAAGAGGACAGACCTCACACGAGTGCAGTTGCATAATGTGTGTGTGTGCGTTTCCGCAGCAGGTTCATTGTGCTGGCTCAGGGGGAGGCAAAAAAAAGATGGCCTTGCACTAACCTCACCTTCACATTTAGATGCTCACAGTCAGCACAAATACAATCAGGCTCATCGTTATGTGAAAAGGCTTTTACAAAGTCTATATCATTTGTTTTCTTTCTATTAAGAGTTAAAACAGTTGATTTGTTCCCAATTTTGGTAAAGATATCAGAGCAGAGATGTTACATATTAAAAAGCTCTATAGGTTAAACATGATAAACCCACCAATAGAGTGTTAATATTTGCTGCAGTTGTTGTAACAGAAGTTTTTCGGTCTGATCTGTGTAAATAAGAGAGCAGTGTGAAAGGAGGAAGTGCCCGTCGCCTTGTTTCCTGTTTATTGAGTTTTTCACAGGCAAAGGGAGAGAGGGAGGGGTGCCTATTTCTTCCCTTTCTAAACACATGCATACACTTGCCTGCATAGCTGTATAATTACCTCTGTGCCGCTCCGCCCCAATATTTGTTTTAATTATCTACCACGTAACACTGACACGACTGACGAAGACGATCAACCTACATATACAGTATGTGAATGGATGCAAGGCAGCTGTGGCTGCAGATGTTGCCTTCCTTCACATGTATTGCATAGACAGATATGGATGCAGCCTTTCCATCTTGCACATAAAGAGAAATATCACTAATTTTACAGGTAAATCCCATCCAGCAGCAACACAAGAAGTTAAGTGACCTAAAGCTGAGCAGCATTAGGAGCTGACTATCTCATCTTGTTGTAACAGGTTCAGATTTTTGTCAGCATGTCCACGGCTCATTCCTTTATGTCAGACCTTTGAAGTGTGGCAGGAGTCGAGATCACCTGCTTTATTTGGAAAGGAAAGGCAGCTCTGTCCCATTGGTATGTGAATGTGGTGATATTGTGAAGCTCTTTGGAAGTATTTCATTTTTAATAAAAGCGTTGTATGAATGAAGTCCGTTGGCATTCACCATTAAGGGAGAAGAAATTTTGACTGTGTTTAGGGGTGAGTATTGGCAAGAATGTTGCAATACATACGTGATATTGTGATATTCTACCCAGTTAATATCAAAATTAAACGTAGAGATGAAAAATCAAGTTGCTGTATATGTTCATCAGAGATATTGTTAATTCAGAGGACAAATTGAGTCAAAAGTATTTGCTTCAAAACATCTTATTTATTATTATTATTATTATTATTATTATTATTATTATTATTATATATGTACGGCACCATCTACTGGAGTGGAGGTGTGGAAGTGGCATAATTTTCAAGGTTTTTATGTAGGAACAAGAACTGGTCAACATGCCCAGTAGTTAGGCTGCTCTGCTGAAAAGTAACAATGTCTGCAGCAGTAGAAAACACACGTCCACAAAAATGTGAAAAATACAATTAGAAGATTATTGATTAAATATCAGAGAGAAAAATATATATATATAATACATATATATATATATATATATATATATATATATTTGAATTTAAAAAAAAAATTGTTTTAAAATCGCCACCCAAAAAATTGTGATATATCGTGAAATCAATTTTTTTTTTTTTTTCACACCTCTAGCTGTGTTTGTTTCTTCTTTAGTTGTTCAGTGATTTGCCAACACATCGATTTTTGACCAGCTCCTTTTCTTACACAATAACTTGAAAGTTTAAAAAGCTAAGCATGATGACAACAATGGTGATAGCGAATACATGATAATGACTAGCTGCACATTTTCCTCTGCATTTACTCGCCCTGGAATAATTTAATAATTTATTTCTTTTATCCATCCGCTTTTTATTTTAAAACCCAAATTCTCATAACGAGAGCTGATGTTGTAGGTTTTATGTTTTTAAAGCTGCTTTGATTGTGCATAGCAAAATGTTTCTTGTGGAAGTTATGTTGCTCATTGATGATTTCTCTATTTGTTTTTACTGAATAAGCTATAAATTATTGTGATTAGTGTTGGATTTGGTGATCTGACAAATCAAATACAAGGGTGATACATTTGTTTGGTTACTTTAATTTATGGTTATCGACACATACATTGTTTAAAAGTATGAAATAGCCACAAAGTGAGGGAAAAAAGAAACCCTGAATGGAGGGGAAAAGATAAAATAATTTGTGAATAATTGAATCGTAGCACCCTGAATCGTAATCATATCTAATTGTGAGCTTCCTTAGATGGCACACCCATCATTGAACTGTATTTTATTTCTCTAACAAAAGCCATACTGTATCACTGTCTTTCATAAAGAGAAGAGCTTTACTCCAGTTTTTACTGCATCTCAGATTCACCCCTTAAACCCCATGGTTCAGGAATTTCCATAACATTCACCACCTGTTCCTTTCTTTGTCTTCTTTGTCTCTCATGTTCCTCCTTCATGTTCTGGCCACCATTCAAAATCTTTCTCCCTTGTCTACATCACCCCTTGGTACCTGATCCTCTTAGACCTGATATTAACTGACATCCCTACATGGCTTCCTGTCACAGGTGTTTTTTTTTTTCCATTGTGTAGCAATGGGCTTTGAGTGTGTCTGCAACAGGAGCTGTGTGTGTTTGTGTTGGCAGTGGGCTTGTCCTTTCTTGTTTTCAGCTCCTCGTGCTTCTCGTCTGTGTTTTCGTTACGGCTGGATGTAAACAAACGATGATGCTGGTAGTCGGGGCACGCCTGCCTTCCTTCCCATTATCTTCCTTTGAGATCCCAGACCTCTCACGCGTACCAGAGCAGTTGCACAAACACAGTCTTACGCTATCTCTGTCTGAGCCTCAGATCCCCACAGCAGGGAGGCGCTCGCTCACCTTTTTCCATGAAGTTTTCGTTTGGTGTTAAGAAGTTGAACCGAGTCGGTCACATGGTCGCCTCTTTGTTTGCTCGTGGGTGTGACCACTTCCTTTACCTTCATCACTGTTAGGGCTAATCAAGGGCACACAATGGGCCAGAGTTTCCTCTGCTATCAGATGGTGAGGAGATCTCGTCTAGTCATCAGGGAGGTGGCTCGTGCTTTGTTTTCTTTGCTTGTCGGTCCTGTAAGTGTTTTTGGACAAAGTAGCAGCCTTTAATGCTATTGTATATTCGATTTTGTTGGTTTATAACTGATTCATTAAAAGGACCAGGCCTTTGGATTTTACTGTGATTAAAATGGTTTCTAGCAGCTTTTTTGTGTGACAGAGTCCATTAATTACTTTTTTAGTTCTTTCATGCCCAGGGTTTACTGGGTGTGTTTGGATTGAGAGGTACTGACTGTACTGTTCTGTTCAAATGTCCTTACTCTCCTCTCTTTGACCGTGCAGCTGTCAGTATGATAAGCAGCACGGTGGATGTGAGTCGGCTGTTTTTTTTTAGAGGCCAACGAGACTTTTTAGACTGCAGGGATCACTTGAACCACTCTCACTTCTCTGATAGAAAGGCCACCATGCCATACACGAACTGGGCCGTGCTCATGAGATGTGGTCTCCTGCATTCTAGGGGAGAAATGTTGTGGAATTTGAAAACAGATAAAACTAAAAAGACTATTTCACATTGTGACATTAGAAAAAATCCAAATAAAACAGGTTGATGGTGTAAGGATACTGAAGGTCACATTGGTTTTTTTTCTTTGTTGTTTTAGGTTGAAATAGCAACTCCTTGTAAAGCTTCCCACAATCATACGTTGACAATTCAATATTTTATTTAACAACTGAATCTGACCACTATATATGATATGTTTGTGATGTAAAATTTAAATAAAGTAAAATAAAAATTAAATCAGTGATAAAAGTTAATTGAGATGAAAATTTTATTTGTTTTTTTTTCTAAAGTTTTTTAAAAAAACTTTCTCTGAATATATATTATATCTTAGATACTTAAACAATATTTTTTGTGAACAAGAAGTGTTTGCATTTAAAAAAACAAATTAATATTGTACTTAAGCAGTGTTAAACTTGGCACTATTTGTGCGGTCTATCTACACATCCCATTAAAAGTGTATAGATTTGTTTATTTTGCGTAGCTGCAAAAGGAACTTTCCACCAGGCTAGCTAATGCTAATGGAGTTGAACTTTGTGTCTGTTGAAATTAAGTCTTTCCTCTGTCTGGGATACAAGCTGCTTCTGTGCATCCCCTTCACCGCCCATGTCTTTTCATTGTTCTCTACTTCTCTGAAGGAAAAAACCTCTGGAAAACATACGTGTTCACAACAGTAATCCAATATGGCTTTCAAAGTCATTATTTAATCTGAATGTGACTTAGGAGGGCCTCGGGCTCGTCATTTTGTAGATATTGAACATTTGTTGACAGATTTGTCTTGAAATCTTTATACAGTCTGTTTGAGTTCTGATATGTGAAACATGTGCACAGTCACTCAAGTGCACATGAACAGGTATGACGTTAATGGACAAGTTATGCCAATTATATTATCAGTTTAAAAGAATGTACATGGACTTCAGTGCGTGTGTGTAGATGGTAAATCTGTGACTAAATGACCTCACTTTGGAGGTAATGAGCTGGATCTGTGAATGTGTGCTAAGCCTTGGAGCAGGATACAGAAAGCAATTTACAATCTGCAAGAAGCCACACCAAGCTCTTTATCTGCACCTCATTTAGTTTAAACCATAGACTGTAAAAAGAATGGACTGGACAAGCTGCCCAGTGGAGTGAAGCTTTTATTTGTAGAGCTCCCCCTGCTGACTGGCTGCATTACAGGTCATAAACCCCGCCTCCTCAATGATAACGGATGGGATGTGGGTCAAGCTGTAAAGTTAAAATACTCTTCACATAATTTTTTTCCAAACCTAAACTCTGCTGTGATCATTAGTTATTATCAACCTACATTGTTTTCAAGTGCTCATTTTTCTGTGATGTTAGTTTTAAATAAGTTATTTGAGGTTGAAAAACAGGATTTTACGTCATTTATGATTGACAGCCACAGATCTTGCGTAGCTCTCTTTGTGAATAACAGTTACGTCGTTAAGAAAAGCCGTTGAAATATATTGTGGTTTTGTACTAACCTTTGTGATCTGATCAAGCCGTTGGTAGAATTTCCAGCGGGAAAGATACTTATGTTCTTGGCGTAGCTGGGCTTGCATAAGTCATCAGGGCAGTACGCTAAATGGGCGGGGCGTGTTTCCAGGGCTCCTCCCGAAGATGGAAGCGCCCCTAAGCGCTGTATTTTGGCTTCAAGAACGTTGAGTGGGAACAGCTACAGTGCACGCCCACTGGTTTGAAGACCCACCATTAATTAACCCATTTTTCCATTTTCTTCTTGCCTGTCTGTAGAGCTGACATTGGGCATTGTCAGCTCTATTTTTAAATCTTTCTGATTTTACTTATTACTTCCTTAACCAAAAAACTTTTCCAGAAATCACCGGACCAGCAGCTGCTAGTTTCTTTTTTTTCTTCTTTTTTTTTTTCTTTTAGGAGGATAAAAAGCGAGCTCTGTTCACACTGTAGCCCCGTGGTTTACCTCAGCACACTCCGCCCTGCACACGCACATCCTGTGCAAACAGTGTTACTATACTCCCATCCTTTCCCTGCCACCTCCTCTTTCCATGATGGTGTTTGGACTCCATGTCGTCTTCGCCACCTTATTTTCTCATATGCTCACGTACACACTTCCACATACTAAGAAGTATCCTTGCTCTCCTCACAAACACACGTTTGTCTAATCACGGCTCTTTAACTCCTTCAAACCTCTCCTATCTGTGTGTAATACTTGTATTATTACACCTTTAATATTAGTCATTAATATTGCTTAACAGCACATACAGTTATTTGAATCACACACTATATATGTATGTATGTAACAAGAGCAAACAAGCCTTAAACCTTTAATAACTGTTTTCTCTGAGAAGCTTTTCTTCGGGGTCTGTTCTCTTGTCACAACATCTCAACATTTTATATGTTGATCATTTCTCTTATTTCAGTTTAACTCCATTTTGTGCCAGTAGATGGCAGTGTAGATCACGAACGTGTGTGTTATCTGCGTGCACACTCAGGAATGTTCCTCTCCAATGGCTCAAACATTCTCTGCACTGTTTTCCTCCCTCTGGGCCTTTAATCTGAGGGTAATGTTTTGGTGTGCATCAAATGTAGAGAATTTTATCTGGAGCTTGAGAAACCTGTGTGACGTCCAAGATTCATTCCTGAGGTATCAGGCTTTCACTGCAAGACATTCTTCACTTTTTCTTTTTTCTTTTTTAAGGGTTATGTAAGTTTTCAGAAAACGTTTGTCTTCCATTAGCAACTCTCAGAACTTTACTTTCATACTGTGTAAGTTTAACAACGAACCTCGACAGACAGCTTATGAGCTGCCTGAGTGACAGATTTACTTGCTATTCTGCGTCATATCCATCCTTAATATGTATAATTATTATTATTATTACAGTGTTTTTGTTTTTTAGCCCCATCCACAAAGTCACATTCCTTGTATTGTTTTAAATTTTACTTGGCAATAAATTGTAATTCATGGGATACTGGAACAGTGCACCCACTTTTCCTCCCTGTCTATGCACCCCAGTCTACACTAGAGATGGGAATAATATCGTTTTTTTCAATATCTGTTTTTCACAGCTATTGAAAAAACGATGAAGCAACATAATACAAACCAATACAGTACTTATTCCATTACTTAAGTGGAATACATAGTATTTCTTTGCACAGATGATTATTTGTGGAAAATATCCTGTAGGGCATCGAATTAAAAGTAGCCGTAACCTGTTTCTGTCCATGCATATGTTAAATATGCGATCCTAAAAAATAGGTCTGTGTACGTAAATATTGGTATCAGTTAATATTGGAAATGTAGTATTCGACAATATCGCCAAATCAACAAAAGGCTAATATCAAACATCCCCAGTCTCCACTGGTGTTTACTTTTAAACGAATGAAAGTAACCCCACAAATTCCTAACACAAAACCGAGGCTCATTACCTATTACCAGCCAGGCCTAAGGATACACTGCACGTAATAATCCTCCTTATGAACACCTGCGATGCATCGTCATGTCATGGGTCAACTGGTTACTTACCTCTCGTGTCTTTCTTGCACCTGGTGCACTGTCCCTAACCTTTCATCTCTGTCGGTTTGTTAAATAATGTATCAAAGCCGACATTGCACTTGAGGCTTTTACACACTTTTTAGTTTTTTTTTTGTGGGTGTGTGTGTAAACCTTCCTCCACTTGACAGACAGATGTTGTCCTAATAACAAAATATTGGGAAGAGACACAGACTCGCCCTCTGTAAAGGAATGTAGGGAGGAGTGCAGGAGGCGGCTCGGGCATGCCGTAACAACCTCCCACACCGATCCAAACTTTTTCACTCTTCTTGTCCAGATTCAAGTTTTTATTCTCACTTCTTTTTCTGCTCATCTTAAACCTCCGTTGTAACTCCCTTATCTACTGTAATTAACTCCCATAAGTCTCACATTCTTGTAATTTTATTTTCATTTAATGAAATAATTTTGACTTCATGGCTCATTTTGGCTCATTCTTCCTGACATGATCTACTATATGTGATGTCCATATCTAGTCTGTGCTCATTTCTTGTCTGTTTCTTGCTGGGCCGTTTGCTTCTATTAGGGAGTTCATGCAAACATAACTCAAAAATGCAAACTTATTTATTTGCAGAAGGTTTTTCAGTGTCTATAAATTTGCCTAAACCATATCAAGTAACAACAAGACTCCTTATTAGATTAGGAATGCAGAAACTCTCTGGCAGACAGGGTATTTATGGCATTTCTGCTGGTAAATGAAGCATATGTCGCTCACTAATGGCACACTAAAGCCAAATCAGTTTCACCTTCAAACTCTGCCTGTCTGGCCCCCTGCTCTTGACCTCTTCTAGTTCACTTTTCATGCCGTTTTCGTTGCTGCACTATCCTCACGTCTTCTTCTTTGTTTTGCTAGGCTGTGTGCACAGAGCAGTGGCATGTCTTTGCATGCAGCCCTTCCCCTACAGGAATGCAGGGAACGAGATGAAGGCAAAGAGAGTGAGGGCACAGACAAAAAGAGTGAAGTTACTCAAGTTTGGCCAAGGAAAGAAATGGTCAATAGCATTGATAGAAATACCTGTTTCAATCAGTTAATTCCCTAGCTCTGCTGATATTGGTGCAGAATGGACTTCAGTTTATATCTGCCTTTCTGTAAAAAGACTGAAGCAATTGTACCCAAAACACTGCTTGTATGCAGGCTGAAGTGGCTAATGGGCCACAGTTTAAAACAAAATACCATATTTTTAATTCCTTTACCTAAGAGGCTCGCTTCTCAAACTATGTTGGAATTTTTCAAGCTGCCCATTCTGATACACAGAAGTGTGTGCAGAATCAACTTATTCAGTTCACTGTACTGTGTATATTAATGCATCACAGAAACTTGAACTTGCATCTGTGTCATTCCATATAATTTCAACAAATGGCCCACAAACTTCGGTCTTTAAAAATTCTGATATTTTTACCAGTTGAGCACACTGTAAATATTTAGTTTAATCGGATAAATATTTTTTGAGACATGGCCAATTGAGTAAGCAGGGTATGTGTCCATTTTAGAGCGATTTTTGCACGTTCACATAGGAAACTAGCATTAAGTATAGTAATACGTCTCCACCTACTTTCTTAAAATGTTTTGAGGGGCAGGCATGTCTACCAGATGGATGTATAGCAGACATGTTTGTATATTCTAAGAAAGTAGGTGGAGCTGTAGTACTATACTTAGTTTCAGTTTCCTATGTAGTGTAGTTATTGAGATATTGGAAACTTAAAATAAAAGAAAAATAAGGACGCTCAAAAATCGACATATACACCCCTCACTAAATTGGCCATACCTCAAAGTATTTATCCAATCAAACTAAAAATTTACAGTGTGCCTAATGAATAATCACAAAACAATTGGTAAAAATCTCTGAATGGTTTTTTTAGAACAAAGTCCGTGGGATGTCCTGAAAATGTGTTGAAATGACATTAAATTACTTGTTTTGTTTTTTTTTTTAGCATAATATCTCCTTTGGAGCACATTTTGCATGTTTTTTATGTGTCAGTTTCATGTTTCTTTGTGTGAATGGTAAACACAGCTCTCCTTTGTCTCATGTCAGAGTTTGGTATGACCGGGCAGGTCTTTGGGTTCAATGTGTGTATTGTATTCTGTCCCCATTGACCTTTTATCAAAGCTTATAAAAACCCCCAGCCTCTGAAAACCTTCAGTCCACACTGTTTTCACTCGCTAAGACCTTACCTAAACACCGTGCACACTGCAGAATGTGAAGGCAACATGGTTTTTCAGGGAGTAACCCAAATTTACTTTGATGTAATTTGTTTCCTCGCAGGCTGAATATTGGGCATCGGACCAGATTTCAGTTTTTTTTTTTTTTTTGCAAGTCTTGACTGCCTGCAGGTGGCGGGATGAGGGTTCGGATCTTGCCAGGCCCCAAGGCACAGTTGTGACCGTTGTGAGTCATCCGCCTGTTGTCGTGGACTCGCTAATCTCTCTGTTTGAAAATGGTGAAATTTCCACCAGCGTTCAGACTCAACCTGTTGGGCCAGCCAGTCACCTCTCAGCGATAAGAAGACTACTGCTGGCCAGAATTCTTTCTCCCATTCTACAGATCCACTTTGCACCATTTGTATTTAGATTTTTTTCAATTAAACAAAATTTGTAAACTGCATCTGACATCTTGAAATCAATATTCTGTCACTATTTAGACTCTTATTTCAAATTTCTCTTGAGTGCAGTGTTTCCAATAAAACCATTTGTAAAGCTTCTCTCTATCTTTTCTCCTGGGTGGTTGCTTTTGATGTGGTGATTACACTGAAAACTGTCTGATAAGTGCGGGTTTCTAAAGTTCTTTGATTTTGTTCTTAGGCAATATAAAACACATCAAATAGGTGTATTTTTTCCAGTGTCATATGAATTCATGTCACTTTTTAAATAACCTTGAGATAGTTTTGTTTCCCCTGCTCCCTGCGAGGGAATCGTTGAACTCTGTGCCATTAATCTACACTTTACCGCAACATCTGGTCTGTTAAACACAGTGAGTGATGCCATGTCTGTTCAGCGGCAGGCGAGGCGGCTTTGACGTCAGCAGAGAAGAAAGAGTAAATTAGTTTCCACCTACGTCAGACACCGTGATGAGTGTCTGACTTTTCGCAGCTCATTGGCCTTGTCGTTTGTCCCCTCCTCCACTCACAACACGCCACACTACAGGTGTGACTATGGCTGTATAATGACAGAAAATAATTCTTTTGAAGTAAAAGCCACTTGTTCAATATTTGTCATTCCTTATTCTGGGAAGCTTCTTGTCTTTGCTAACTGACTGCTGTGGCCCAGGGTAAGCCTCAGTGAGCTTGAATGAAGGTTTTCCATTTCCAGTAACCGTACGGCTCCA
Source organism: Gouania willdenowi (assembly GCF_900634775.1). Lineage (NCBI taxonomy): Eukaryota > Metazoa > Chordata > Actinopteri > Blenniiformes > Gobiesocidae > Gouania > Gouania willdenowi. The sequence continues at coordinate 49,402,593 of NC_041049.1, forward strand.
ATAGTTAGAAACAAATTAATGGAAACTTAACTTAAGCATGGAATCTCCATTACAGCTGTATGCTGTTTTCTCATGTATGGATGGATGTTAAGCACTGTAACTGCTGCTGTTAATCTTTGTAAATATAGACAATCTGTAAACAATTTCCAACTGCCACAATGAGGTCTTTATTTGTAGCCAGTCTACGGTATTTGATTTGGACTCTGTGAAAATGTGCTGATGTATTTTATACAGAATTTTCATAGACATCCTTTTTTGGTTGTAGGAAAGCTTGCACATTACACAACAAAGCTTTTGCTGTGTTTGAAATGGCATACGTTGTACTATGCACTCCAAACTCAATGAGTATATATTGTCTACTATATACTATAAGTATGGTTAGGCGGATTAGGATGATGATCTTTCCAAGTGTAGTATTCTTCCAAGTTTCCCAAGATGCATTTGAAACCTACAACGACAAAAACTTGAAGCTAAGTATTACCATTGATTCGCCACCTTTGAACGTTCTGAAAGCATTTGAAACGAGAAAGTGACCAAGTAGAATATCAACATCTGCTCATTTGATCCATAAATCTAGCGGAAAACATATTTCATTCCCACATTTCGGAGATTTTCGGAGAACTGCCATTGAGCTACTGACTCATTTTCCGGTTAACTTCAAAACAAGAGCCCTATTTACAAAAGCAGTTAAAAAAACGAATGGAAGACAATAAGAGATGCTTTTGTTTTGAAAAGGGGATGTTTGAATTTTAGCTTGAAACCGGTCCCAGGACGATTTTATCTTCTGCTCGCAATGCGTCATGGGGCGGTTGTGTATGACATTTGAAATTTTCAATATAGTCAACATCCGGGTATTTCTCTCGTACTCGATCTTTCCATACTATCTAATGTGATTGATAAATTATTTAAAAAAAAAAAAAAGTGTTAAACTGACATCAGTTTTTCTTCTTTTTCCAAAACATTATGCACTTGTCAAGCTGAGGAATGCAGTCTTCATAATCCGGTGTCAGGAAAGCATTTCTTCTCACCTCACAATGAACTTCACATTTGAAATGCTTAACTGCACAAACTTTTGTAACCCTGTGATGTAGAATTGTTGTATGACAATGTACGTGGGTTGTAAAGACATAACAATGTGGTGGTTATTATGTACAGTACAACCTCTGACTATTTTCCGCCATGTGCTCACACCTTTCATATCCATGAGTGCACACATGGCATGTTTCCCTTGCTCCTCCTCGTCTTTGCACAGTTTTCTGTATTCTTTATTGCCCCGGCCAGGCAGGCGGATGCTATTATTAGCGCCAGGGGAACAGTCAGTACTCGTTCTGGTTGCTATATACCTCACTTTCTACCCCCACCTCGCCCCCTGCTCTGGCCAAATGCAGCCCCTACTGGGCCTCTGGGTCGTACATCTCCACCCAGTCTGGCAGAGTGTAGCGCACAACTTTCTGACCCCAGAGAGGAGAGACAAACGGTGCTGAGTGGTATGTGTTAGGCATCAAATTGTTTTTTTAAGTTTTTTAAGTCACACTGGGACGTTTAAACAATAAGAATAAGGATTGCAATACTTTGGCATAATATCTAATGCCACATTCATTTTTCTGAAGACAAAACACAATTTAGTTTCATTCCTCATGCACATCAGCATTCAAAATATTCTCAGATCCGGAATTTAATAATCCCATAATTGCCTTTTACAGTGGCTCCAAATACAAATGATGACAAAGTGAAAAGAAACACTAACAAAACATACATACATGATTAAAAAGGAAAAGTAACAACATAGAGACCAAGGGAATTATTATATTAATGAAAGAATAATTATACATTTTAAGTACAAATCAGAAATCAGAATTAACATGTATGCAAATAAAATACAGATATAAAAGTGTATTACATATCAATAAGCTGTAGGGTTTAGCACACAAGAATATAACCATTAGTATAGTTTTTTATTTAATTATTATTGAATTATTATTATTTACCTCATAAAATCTCAAACAAAAGTATTCTAGTTAAAGCAAATGCAGTATAAAAATATCTAAGCTGGTGATTCTTATGATGCCTTAACCCTGGATATTTTGTATTTGTAGCATAGTATAGCAGACATCATCAAAAAATGTTTCTGGGTCGCTAGAAATATGTGATATTAAAATGAGGTTACGACATGTAAAAGGTTGGGAACCACTGCATTAGTGCCCTCACACGTTATATCTGTAAAGAGTCACCTGTCTGCTACTATTAGGGTGTAGAGACGTAAAAAAGAAATCAACAAAGGGAGGATTCACACGTGAAGAAGCAAGAGAGGAGTGAAACGGATGGTATGTCTGTTTAGAGGCCATGATTATAGAGATTAGCAAGGAGTTGTTCAATGGTTCTTTTTTGTTTTTTAACATTAGTTGTTGACTTTTTTCCAAAGTTGCTTTTTACTACAATTTTTAAGCATTTTTTTGCCCAAATCTTTCTATGTCAAAGCAAGCGATGTGAAGTTCTAGTGATCTAGTGTTTTTGCTTTGTCTGATGTATCCCTTTCTGGTTTGTGAGTCGTGTTTGAACACGTCTGGCTGCTGCCAACCTGCCATAACTGGACTCCAGGTAAAGTTCAGAAACAACAGAAGGAATGTGGTCCCACCTTATGTGGCACAACACAAGTGACGCACCTCATTAAAAAAAATAATCAGTTGTATCATATTTTCCAACACTGTGCTTTATTTGTGGTATGATCATGCTTATTTTGATAGAGTATTGTATTGTCACAATAATAATAATAATGTCTAAGCATGTATTTTGTGGGTTTTCAGAGGATTTGTGAGTCTGATTTGTAGAAAATATTTTAGAAATGTCTTTTTTGACTCTTTCTTCTTCTCAAATATTGCCACCAGTGAGGAACAGTTCAAACGTATAGTAGAGGTTCCCAACCTTTTTCGGGTCAAGGCCACATTTTGATATCCCAAATGTCTTTCGACCCCACATTTGACATTTTTTTTCCGGAATATGTCTTTGATCACGTTAAAGTGTGTTACAAATACAGAGTAGTAAGGATTAGTAAAGTATGAGTATAGACAACAGTTGTTTATTCATTGTGCTTGATATGTTTATTTAAAAAATAATGTTTTTTTTATATATATATATTTTTATATGTATATATATATATATATATATTTTTTTTCTTAAGCAGATTGTTTTCCTGATTTTCTGTTTTTGTGGGGGTTTTTTTTTTTTTACCAATTACTAGACATTTCATGCGACCCCATTTTAATCCCAGGTGACCCCACATGGGGTCTAGTTTATAGACTGTAGCTACACCTTTATTTATTTCAGTGTTTTCTACATCCTGCTAGGCCACCTGTTGCTACATTGTAACTACGCTTCAGGGAAAAGGATGAACCACGTTCAACATGGGCAGATACAAACGTCACTATGCCCCGCCCAAACTATAATTTTCTGCTTACCGATTGACCAATGGCGAAGTAGGAGGCGTGGCCTAGCTGTAAAATCTGCCCCCGTGGATTTTAATTTCACATCTTTTCTGCAGTGCAGAGAGAGAAAGAACCACGCTGCTGCTGCTGCTGCTCTTAACTTGGAGTTTATTCCTCAGAATAGTGTGAGGAGAGTCCTCTGAACCGCATTTTCTTCATGTTTTAAGATATGGTCGGAGACTTTTGCTCCTTCTCTGGAGATAAGACGGATATGCACTCACAAAAAAACGCTAAAAACGGACTAAGTTGCAAGATGGTGCTGCAGGCAGTCGGTAAAGTGCTGAGGTAACCACACACAGGGGGCTTCTTCTGTTTGTGTCCTCATCGATCTCTGAGAGTTTTACATGTAACTTTAAAAAGGAATGATGAATGGTGGAAACTTTAAATCTTGACTTCACTTATGTCAAACTTTAACGATATTTCACAACACAATCTTGTCTGAAGACACAGGTTGGATGTGTAAGCCTTTGTAAAAATATTTAAACCGAAATTATATGATAACTATATTAGAAATATTAAAGTTGATACTGTGAGAGGATAAAAATCATCCAACACCTCACATTTTATTAGAAGAGGACGGTGGGGGAATCGATTAATCGCGATTTTACTATTGATGATTATGAATCGATTAGCAAAATTTCAAAGATCGATTATTTACATTTTCTTGATTGTAATATATATATATATATATATATATATATATATATATATATATATATATATATATATATATATATATATTGAAGGTGCTGGGAAAAGTCAAATAATTCAGCAGCTGACTGGTGTAAAAATGATGATCAATAACCGTCAACAAGCAAACATTTGAATAGTTTTTATTATTAAACAAAAGTCTGTTAGTAATCAAGTTGATACTTAAATAATTGGAATCAAATTGGAAAAATAAGCAGATTAACAACTACATTTTATTGCCAAAGTTTTGGCTGAAAAGAAGAACTTTTGACTCCCGATTGTGACAAGTTTGTCCACTTCAAACTGCATAAATGGTAAAATAGTGATTAAATATATGTTTCTACAGTGCCAGATGGTCTTTTTAAAGGCAGTTTAACGACCATAAATCTTCACATAACTTAGCACCCATCCATCTATCATCTTTCTGAAAAAAGTCGATACCAAAAAGTAAACACAACAATCTAAAATCAGATTAAAGCAACTCCTTAGTCAGACATGAAAGATACATTTGTGCCTCTGCTTTGTAGTAATTACACAATCACTCAGACCCTGTGATTCTGAGGGCAGAGCAAATTACCAGGTGGGGGTGATGGTGGACCCCGAGGCCTGAAAGGCTCCATTCTTTTTACAGCTTAACACAAGCAGGAGAAATGTGGGCCCTTATCTAGCCTAATACCTTATTTAACACACCTGTAAACTAAGGCAACTATGAGGAAAGTTGCTTAAAATCACTTTGTGAATCATATGAGTCGTTTAGTGCAACCTTTGGTTTTTTTTTTTTACAGCTGTTTTTTGATAAAAGCACCTTAAGTTATCACAATGAAAACACAATTGACCTGTATTAGTTCTGTCGTATTAACCTGTACTCAGGTTATTTATAACCTGTCAAAGCTGAGATTGCCAACTGGAGCCATAACAATGCATTCTGTGCTCATGGGTGACACATGCAACTAGTTGTGGTTAATTCCCATCGAGAGTGCAGTTTAAACTAAAAACAGTGTGTGTGTGTGTCACAGCAAAACCTGTTGACATACAGTTTTCTGTCACATGATAAGGACAGTGGTTATTATGAGTGTGTTCCTTCAGGGCGTTTGCTGTCTTCTAATTGCTATAATCTAATATTGTTTTTCATTGTAAAGCCCAAAAGGTATGAAGCGCTTAAAGCACTGGGACAGTTTCCACTCACTGAAATGAGGTTAGGGTGCTTTAAATATGTTTGTACCTGTATGATCAATAACATGATAACGATGCCTAAAATAGATTTTGGCAGTGCAAGCGTTTTGTGTATTATCTTTGCTGGACTTTTTATGCATAAAAATAAATACCGCCCCTAATCATATCATGCTTGACATTGTATAATTTTCATGATTCATTGAAGTAGATTTTGATTGGATTGATGGAAAAGGAAGGTTTTAATTTGTCTCTTCTGCTACGTTTGTGTCTTCCCAGTTTTTTTCCGTGTTAATTCAACCTTCTGTCGCTAAAGGTCACGTTTGTTAAGTGCTTAAACAGCAGCTCGCTCTTATCTCTCCTAAAACCTGACTCCCCCGTCCAGGCTTTCACGTGTGTTGTGATGTTGATGAGGCGTCGTTACGCTGCTGGCAGGGAGTCCTTTGATACCCAGAGCCACTGAATGGAACTTGCTTTTCAAGGAAATGAGGAGGTATCCAGAGTAGACCTATGCTGGAACAGGGTCAGTTCAAGTACCAGTTTGGTGTAGACACCACCAGGCTATGATTCTAGTTCATTCTTGCTAAAAATTAATAAATAGAGAGATGACTTATAACTTCACAGAAACAAATGTGACAATGCAGCTAGCCTACAGACTTGGATCTGTTTCTCTACTTAAAACCTCATCTTTTTCTAACCTTGTCCTGGCTGCTGTGGTCACGCTTTGGTGCACCGAGTCTGCTCGCTTGTGGTTCTTTTTGTGAAACGAGTCTTTGTCAGTTCAGTTTGTGACCAGAAAAAGATCAGACGGCTGAAAGAAACCTTTCTAAGTTGTGTAAAACAACAACATTCATTCCTTAGTATTGAGAAATACTTGATAACAGCACGTGCTTGCTTGTTGTGCTTCTAGCTTAGTTGTAATACATCTACAATAGTCCATTAAATAATACCCTCATTACACTGAAATGAAAACATTGATGATGGTTTAAGAGTACATGTAGATTATCATCTGTGTTCCTCACCTTAGCATATTGCTACAACTGTGTATATTTGGCAACAGTTGGATTCCTCTGCTATCGTGAAGGCCAAATCAGGCAACAGTTGTGCAATAAGTGGCTCAACAGGAGCTACGGGTTTAAGAGGAAAGTCATTATCTGTGCTTTGTTAAACAAGTTAGAGTTTGGATTCTTTTTTTGTTGTTAACACAACCAAACTAGAGCCGTCATTCTAGGGTTTAGTGTATTGTAAAATGTAAAGCAGAAATATTGCTCAAGCACATAAAGGCCTGATGTTTCTTCATAATAAAAATTAGCTTCTGTCAATGACACAATGTTGTTGTGTTTATGTCACAGGACCAGCCCTCATTTATGCAGAACATATTTTACAATTTAGCATCTGTACACATTAACCTGTAGTTAAACATTTCCAGGAAGAAAAAACTGCTGAGTTCACATTCAGTTACAACTGTTTGTGTGTGTGTGAACAGTCCTGATGGACACACACACACACACACACTTGTACAAACACACGCTCTCAGACCAGACAGAGCTGGCTTCTTCTGGACTTTCTCGGGGTCTCTGCTAAATTGCAGCTGTCGTGACCAGCTGGTTCAGCCATGGAAATGGAAAATAGAGAACAACACGAGTCAAGCGTCCTTACGTGGGTGTGTGTGTGTGTGTGTTGTCAATGACACAAGTTTCACACACTATTTACTGTTATGTTTTAGAAGAGGGGGTAGTGGTGCTACTGGGAAAAAGGGAAAGGGTAAAAGTTGTTAACAGACAGAGTTTAACAGCTGTTGGTCCATTTACTCCAGAGATCCACTGACTGACCTCCATCTCACCCGCGACACATACACGCAACATATGTCCTGATTGGTTTATGTTGCTGATAAACATTGGGAGGTTTATCTTCCTCAACAGAAATCAGACAAAAACATTCATTTTAGGTTGAAATTCTGCAAGTCTTGGAGACATGTGCCTTATTGTGGCATCCTTCTCTTCTACTCCCATTCTATCTCTAATCTGTTGAGGGGAAACAGGCATCTGCTACCTTTTATGGCAAAGAGACCGGCCTTGGATAACTTTAGCAAGAACAGACAAAGTAGATGGACTATGTAGGCATGAGGGGAGGTGTGCTGGCACAGGAAGTTTGCATTTCATCAATCATGAATTAACCTCTTCTTAGGACACAAAATATTTGAACTGTTATTATTTTATGGTGACTGAAAGGAAATGGCTGTTAAAGCTAACCTTTCTCAGAAGGCTAAGCTGTTTTTTCTTTTTTCAGATTTAGTAAAGTGTTAGATGGAGTTAGGACAAATTTGTGAGCATTGACGGTGGCTGTAGGGCTGTAGGTGAAGCCCTTCCACATGACTGAACTTGTAACTCACAGCACCAAACTACGTGGACCACATGAATCCGTTTCAAAAGGAGAGAGAGAGTAGACGCAGATGCAAGGATCAACCTATTCTAAAACCAATGCTTCAAAGCAGGCATCTTTAGCTCGCTTAACCAGTAGACCACGACTCATGTGGTCAGAACATGCAACAAGACCCTGGTCTGCGTCTTACTAGGGGTCTCTGCATGTTTACAAACGTTAGAGAATGAGCCAGGCCTTTTCTTCTCAAAGTGTTTAAACTATTAGCTTTTCTTCAAACATTCGAAATTTCAAATCAAGTCTCAACTGTCCAGGTATAAACGCATTTCACGAGTTAAGGATTGTAAAAGTATAAATCTTTTAACTTATTGCCTTCTGATCCTTGGCTGTTAATTTTTTTCAAGAGCATTCATTAATTATTAGCCGGCAGTGTAATCATGTGTCCTTGTTTTTCTTTTTTTTTCTATTTTGTGAAACAGCCAAAACAAGTTCAGTTGTTTGTTGATACAAGTTAAACAGTTTAATCATTACTCAATAATGAAAATGAGCTGTTTATTGTGCAAGGTGTCCTTTTAGCCTGTAATGTTTTCCAAGAAAGAAAAACAAACCCATTGCAATACCGAATATGACCATGATTTTCTAGGAGTGATCTGACACATTTAGCCACATATTTAGTGTAAAAAAAAAAGGAGATCTTGAATATTTACAATGGAAAGACTGTAGGCTGTGTGCATTACTCTTGACATGTTTTGTTTAGTTCAGCTGCAGTGGGAAAAAGCAGAAGATAAGGAGGGAAATTGGCTGGCACAACATGGTGTTTATAACCCTTTTTATTGAGCTTCTCCATCCTGAAGATAGAGTGTGTCTGACATGAGGAAGGGAGGTCAACTAAAGAGAACACACAGTCGGATCATTTTGTTTAGATAGCGGGTGGAGGAAGGAGAAAAGCATGACAACTGGAGATGGAGTAGGTGAGGGTGAAAAGGCCAGAAATAAGTTGACAAGCGTGCACTAATTTTAAGAGAAAAGTGAAAGTCCACATCATTTAGAAAAAAATAGATTTAAAAAATAGAAGTGTATTCTTGTTTTTAAGCCAGTATCAGAGTAATGTTGCAGGAATCTTAGATACAGGAAATAAGCCTTCATAGGTGAAGAAAGACTTGAAGTTTCACCATTAAACTTGACGGTTGCACTTTAACAGTCAGTGTCTCAGAAAAAACTTTAATTTGACCCCACTCACACTGCCTGCGCTGATAAAGACAGAGAGGAAGTGAAGGAATGGTGCGATTTGACGTCTCACTGTAAAATCTGACAGTGGAAGCACAGGACGAGCGTCTGTCTTCAAAGTATTGATCTATTGTTGGAGTCGTAGGTCAATGTCGTCGCTCATGTGTAATACACTGAGAAAGAAGTTAGCAAAGGTTTGTGCTCTTCTTTTCGTTCCATGGATACTGTAGCTTTTTTTTTTGTCTCGTAGAAAGTTGCGCTATTGGTTTGACAAGGCTCCACATTATTTCTTATCCTAGAATGTATGTTTGATTTCCAAATTCTCTTTTCCTTTGCTGTGTTGCAGGAAGTCGAAGACGAAGCCGAATGGAAAGAAGCCTCCGGCAGAGGAGAAGAAGCAGTACTTGGAGCCAGAGTTCACAAAAATCCGTGTGGTGGACTTTGACCTCAAGGAACTGGTGGTGCTGCCCAGAGAGATAGACCTCAATGAATGGCTTGCCAGCAACAGTGAGTGACTGCAACTTTGTTTGGACTTAATGACAGACATGAATACAGTGACCGAGTGCCTGTGTTAAAGCAGTGCAGTGGTTACTAAAACCATTCACTGCAGTTACACTAGATATTTTTATCTTCCTCTAAAACTGAAAGTTTTGAGCTCATTCTTGAGGTGCACTTGAGTGCTGTTGTCAGTTCCTGCAGTGCAAGTGAGCCTGTCCTTTAACATGATCCAGACCTGGCACAGCACACATGACGCAGGTCTTGACACCATCGATGTTCTCCCTCCTGCAGGCGCTCGTGACATTCGTGGAGTTCAGTAAACAAACCGCTGCCTGGCTGCTTGATAGATCTCACAAGGTTTTTTATTTTGTCCGTCTCTTTGACTTTGTTTTGGTTACATATCCAAACCAGCCAGGTGCTCGTAGGGGCCAAGAGAAGCTAGGAATGTTCTTCTCCGTTGACCTTAAGAAGATAGATTAAAACCCAGATGGATTTTTATAAACAGAAGTAAAATTTTTCTAAATCAGCGTTACTTTTCCCGAATATCTTTCCTAACTTACAGACAACTTTGTGAAAACAAGGAGTGAGCAGCGTATTCAGGAATATGCATGTGGGAGGAACAAGGCTTCAAGTTGATTGAGTTAGCTTTGTTAAATGTCTTTGAAGGGTTGATGTTAATTGATTACCTGTATCATTGAATTAATAATACTAAATTACCAGTTGTTATTTTATGAAGATTATACAATGAAAAGCTTTTAGTGTTTTGGAGTAATACTCTCTTAAAGTTCACTACAATGGCCGTGAACGTACATTTGCCAGCTTTCCTTTGAGTTGTAAACTGAAAATTCAAAAAAAAAAGTTTGACATACCACCAATTGAATCCCAACACACCCAGAAGAGAGAAAAGAGAACTTTGGTTCTTAATCCCACTGAGCAAAAATATGTAACTGAGAAGTGTTTGTTCTTTTTGAGTAATGGCGAGATCGACTTTTATGATCTGCGTGACTTATTGTAGTCACAACTTGAATCACAGTGCTTAATTACTCGTCAAACTTGCAGCCACCTCCCCAACGGTTGAACCCTGTGGGTAGATGTCATGTGATTCTAGTTTAAACTGCACCACGATGGTGACAAACCAACAAGCTGTTTGCTCTGTCATTCTATCACATCAACAAGGTGTTCAAATATTTGACCGTGCTTCCACGACTTAACCCCCGTGTGACAGAAGACACACAACTGCTAATCTCTCACTCTTTTCCCAACAGCGACGACATTCTTCAACCTTATCAACCTGCAGTACAGCACCATCTCAGAGTTCTGCACTGGGGACACGTGTCAAGCCATGACGGCCTGCAACACGTAAGTTATCTGCCTCGAGTGGCTCATCAATCGTTCACCTGTTGAAGTCCATTGGTTTATTTATCAGATATTATCAATCTGGGTTTTTTTCATCTAAACGTTTTTTTGAAGAATGCATTGTGAGATATGGAGTCTCGTAAATGAATGCATAGAAGTTTCCAGTATTCACCGTCATGGCACCTCATTCTGCGAGACATTCAATTTCAGCCAGATTTGGTTCTTTCCATGTTTGCCCCAAAATAAACATCCACCATTGTTTTACCACAACTTTCATTGGGTGAAAACACCAGAAATGTGTGTCCCCCCTCCCACGCCCCGCAGTGGTATCGGCCGATAATATGCCACTGGGTATCGGTATCAGGACCAAAAAGGGCATCTGAACAACACTACTTAAAAGTGTCAGAAATGAGGGAAGGGGTTTTGGGGTAATGTCATTTAAAAAGTAGGAACAATTAGTTAAAACTGACAAATAATGGGTTTGACAAATTGTGAATGTAGTGAAATTGGAAAAAATAAAACGGGTTAAAAGTGACAATAATGGGTCAATATATGCAACATTAGGTGGGAAAAGTGGTGGGAAGGGTTTATAAGTGTTGATAATGTCTTTAAATTTGAAAAAATGTGCAGAGAAGGCATTGAATTGGGGTAATGTAGCAAAAATGCATTAAAAGGAGAAAAAGAATGGCAAGAATAATTGATGAAAACAGGTTCAAATATAGCATGTTTGGTGTAGTTGCAGGAAAAGGATAAAATATTCCTACTTTCTTGGAGGCATCTGGCAACCTCCCTTCCCAGTGTCTTCCAACCTTAAATGAGGTCCTGACTCCAAGGTTGGGAACCTTAGTCCACGAGACTCCACATCCCACAATGCAATGCACAAAACTTTTCCGACAATGTCAATAAGATTGTTTACAGTCAACCTTTTACAAAATATTTTTTCAAGCAGATGATCTTTGATTTATTGATATCTGAGGCCTAAACTATCTCTTCAGCTCATAAAAAAATAATTGTCTCCAGTAGCTTTAATAGTTCTAAAGGTCATTTAGTTAAAAGGAAGAGTTTTTTTTTAGAATAAGTTGCTTTGTAAAACTGGATCTTCATGCCAATTACTAAAGGGTGCGGCCGTTAATCCTTTGTAGTAGTAGAGTCTTAATATTGCACGTTTCACACACTTCTTTGATGCTATAAATCAGATCATCACCTGGTATTTCCTCCTTAAAGCTTCGCTCTAGTGATCATGATTGGTTTTTAAGCCCAAAAGGAAACTTTTTGGGACGTTGTGATAGAAAACACAGCTGTCCCACTTAGACATAAATCTGCCTTCAGAAAAGCTCTCATGTATTAAAAGAGAAACATTGTGAAAAACAAGCTGCACATTCTGCCGTAATTTCTTTGCGCAATCATGAAGAGGTGTCTTTTTGATGTCAGTGTTGTGAAGCGACAAACTGTAAGTGTTTTCATCTGACTTGTTTGCCCTGTTAGGGTGGGGTGCAAGTTGTTGTCTCTAAAGCGCGGCGTTCCTTCCCAGTGTGTTTGTTCACGCTGGAAGCTGGAAAAACCTGGTTGACTGAAGCCAAAACACTCACTCTGGGTTAAAAAGTGACACAATGACAAGCCTAAAGAAGAACAACACGGCTGTTGATAAAAGACAATAATCTCACATTTTTGTGCAATGAGAAAGAAACTGATCACGAGTTAACTTCTCCATCATTGGCGGGCGGGGGTTTTCCACTGCTGCCATCTAGGTTGCTGCTGCTGCTGCCGACTCACACCCTGAGGAATGGAGGAAACAAACGAGCTTTTCCTGCACATCAATGTGCTTTTGTTAAAAGAAAAGTGAAGTTGAGCAGTGGTGGTTTGAAGGTGCCAGTAGTGCCTCACTCAAAGCTGACTGAGCCACAGTCACAGCACTTCTGGTGCCCCGGCCCAAGGGCAGAGCTCTCGCTGTTATTTTGGGAAGAAAATGTTTCCATGAGCTATGAGTGAAAAAGCCCATTTGGTAGCTATTAGCCCAATCATGTAACGCCATGTGGAGAGAAGAACAGCTTGTTGTGTTCACAAGCCTTTGGCTTCATTTGGTGGTTTCCTCTTCATGTTGTCTGGTAGAAAACTTTAGATGAAGTCCATAGATATTTCTTTTAGTTGTGTAAAGATTGAGTACGAAAACAGTAAAGAGTAAAACATGAAGCTGCTGGAGATGAACATGTATCAAATGAGGACTTGGTGAAGAACTCATAGATGGATAAATCTGACATTTTGCTCTGAAAAAGAAGTAAAAGTTTCAAATTGCTGCTCGACAGTTTGTTTTGATTTCCACCTTCAACACTTTTATTGAAATTGTCGGAAAAGTTTGGTACAATGCATTGTGGGAGGTGGAGTCCCGTAAACGGATGCTGAGAAATGTTGCTGTGAATTCTTGTTTCTTCTCCAAACAAGGAGGACAGTGGTTTTTTGTTCTAGTTGGTTCCCAGTATTCCCCCGTGATATCAGAATGAAGTAAAACAGTTCTATGAATCCATATTCAGGACTCCACATCCCACAATGCAATGCGCAAAACTTTTCCAACAATGTCAAGAGTGTTAACGGTGGAGATTAAAACCAACTTTCAGACAACAATTTAAACCTTACACCTTTCTTTCGAGAAAATTATCTTCGATTTAAGCTGGGTTTCTATTACCCTTGAAAATGTTTAAAATCTAAATAGCGCAATAAAAACTGTTAATAGAAACACCTGAGTTTAATTAAAAACACTCACATATCAGCAAAAACATGTACGCTTTCATGAGGAGTTTTTTTCAAACGTTTTCATATTGAAACGTGTTGCAAAAACGCTATGAAAACACTTTTTCTGCAATTACACGTCACAAGACGTGACGTACCTGGTCACATGACCACTTCTCTCTGAGAAAACATGGCACAGTACATGTGGATAGAGGACGATATACTTTATACTTTAAAATGATTACTGCCACATTAGACCGTAAACAACAAAGGAGTTACGAGTCTCCTCCCCAAAACAACCTTTAATGGAAACACATTCAAAGCACAATTATACTTTGTCGACACTGTTATGGAAACAGATCTATTGAGGTAAACTATGTCTGTATCTGATTAAAAATTATAATCTCCAGCAGATGTTAAGACTAAAAGTTAACGTATTGGCCTTAAAAGTCTGCTTTTTAAAAATATTTATCCATGCCTTTAAAAATCATCCTGGTGATGGAGCTCAACACCTAGTCTTTGTCCTGTTCTTACTCAGTATGGTTTAGCCTGGTATGGCAGGTTTACGAGGCTCCCTCCCAGTCCGTCTGCTGTGGACCGTCTCCCCTACAGGGTCAGTGATGAAGACTCTCTACATTCTTCAGGACTTTTAACATCTTCCTCTCAGACTCGCTCTTTAAAAAGCTACACCTGCACCTCCGTCGTTTCACGGCCTTTAAACGGACTCGTCCTCCTCACAGACGTCCCTTGTCTTGGTCTGCGGTGTTGTAACCCGAGTGTCTCAGAGTAGTTTTACGGCCTCGTCCTCCATCAGCTTGTTAATAGCCACCTGCTGCTCATTCATCCATCTCTAAGGTGTCTGCTGACCTGCTAATGTGACCAAGCTTCTCTCTGACCTCTTGTTAACTTAGTTTCCAAGCGTCAGCCTGACCTTTACTGATCTGGGTCAGACTACTTGAAAATGTGTGACCAGCACCAAGGCTGTGGGGGGAGGGGGAGGGGCTATCAGTTATAAAATGCTGCAGTGAAAAAGGAAAGTCTTGGTTTTTCTCTAAAAGCACAGGTGATGTATCATTTGTCTGAGGTTTATCTTGAAATATTCCAGGAAGTAGCCATTTCCCAGCTCCTGGGTTTTTCCATCACAAACATTCCTCATGAAAACGTTCATCCCAGTTGTTAAAGGCCCTGTTTACAGATGTGCAGTGGTGCTGATAAAGGAGAGCATGTGCTAACGCGCGTCTGTCCTTGTCCTGTGCAGCATATACTACTGGTATGACGAGAGAGGGAAGAAGACGAAGTGCACTGCTCCACAATACGTCGACTTTGTCATGAGTCTTTGTCAGAAACTGGTCACAGACGAGGAAATCTTTCCCACTAAATACGGTGAGTTTTCCTCTGCTGCCCCCTGCTGGATGACATCATCATTCTCCTTTCATTTCAACAGTGTTTAACAGAGTTCATAATGCATTTACATCATTTTTAATGTTTTTCATCAACTAATTTGACCTTTTTATACTTGATGTTTTTGAATAAAAAGCAGAAAAAGGAGTTGTTATAATTTGTACTTTTGTTTATCAGAATCAAAAATACTTTATTGATCCGAGAGGGAAATTACTTTGTTACAAATGAGAAGAAGAAACACTAAACAAAGAAAATGTACATAATTAAGTAAAAGACTGTTATTCCAATGAGGATTAAATACAAGTGCCCGCATTACAGTAGAAAAAAATAATAGAAATAAAGATTATTGTATTATAATTGTACATTTGTAATAATACAAATGTACAACAATGATAAAGATATATACGAGAGTTAGGAAGCTTGTCAGGTTAAAGTGAGGAGTTGTATCGGCTGTTTAGGAATTTAGTTTGAAAAATTGAAGCTTTCATAAAACTATCAGTTTGGTCCTACTTATAGATTTGGCTTTTTTTTTTTTTTTAAAGGTTGTAATGGAAATTTCAACAATTACACCATAGATTACTGATCATAAAAGCCTCCAGCTCTGAATTATTGTTAATATAATATATGTAACAGAAGGTTCAGACATTAAAATATTATGGCAAACTGTTTAATCATTTAAAATCATTGGATAAAGACAGATGAAAGGACACACACACACACACACACACACACACACATCTGGCTTCAAAGACATTTTATTTCACAAATTAGATCATTGCAGTGGTTCTCAACCTTTTTTTCCTGTCATATTTTTTTCCAAGAATTACTTTTTGATCATGTTTCTTAAGCCGTGTTACCAATCCAGAGTAGCTCAGATTTATTATTATTGTTATTTACTAGATTTATTTTTGACAAAGTTCAAGTATAGAACACAGTTGCTTATGTTTTAATTTAAAAAAATTTTTTTTCAGACGACCCAATTTAAATTCCAGGCGTTCCCATATGGGGTCCAGACCCCAAGGTTGAAAAAACACTGGATTATTACATTTGTTGTTTCTTCTTCACTTCCTCAAATGGTGAAAAGAAAAGAGTAAAAAACTGTGTTTGTTTTGTTAAAGTTGGGTTTTGTTCTGTGGTGACTTTAATCATGTTCTCATGTGATGCTGATACTTTCTTCCTCCAGGTAAAGAGTTCCCTAACTCCTTTGAGTCGTTGGTGAAGAAGATCTGCCGGTACCTTTTCCACGTGCTGGCTCACCTCTACTGGGCGCACTTTAAAGAGACGGTGGCTATGGACCTGCAGGGCCACTTGAACACTCTCTATGCACATTTCATCGTTTTTGTAAGGGAATTCAACCTGGTGGACCCCAAGGAGACCTGTATCATGGACGACCTGTCCGAAGTCCTCTGCACCCCAGCCCCGCCGCCCGCCCCCACCCCGGCCCCCTCCGCCCCCGCCTCAGCACCCTCGCCTTCCTCACAAAACCACGTGACGGAGAGATGAGCGGCGGTCGGGCCCAACAGACGACGAGATAGAGGAGAGAAGGAAAACACCGTCCGGCCCCTTTCCCTCGGTGCAAGCAGGACCTCCAGAGACCTTCCTTTACACCAACCAACCAGCTGGAAGGAAAGGGGTGGAGGGGTTTTGGGGGAGGGGTTTGTCACGCCAGCAGGAATTGGCGTGAGCGTTTCCTCCCAGAGGCAAATCCCTCCCGTCTTCTCTGCAAAATTTAAACTAGGAACAAAAACGTATGTGTATGTTTTCTTTTGGTTTTTCCTTTTCTTCATTTTGTTTTTTTTTTTTGTTTTGTTTTTTTTGTTGCGGTTTTCTTAATTTTCTTTTTTTGTTTGTTGTTGGAGGTGTGCACGGCGTCGGCCCGTCGCCCTACAGGCCTAACATTCAGTGCACAGAGGGCTCTGCTTTGCTTCAACCTGCTATTGTACAGTGTTGTTGATGATGTGGAGGAACGTGTTGGCGAGTAGAGAGCCACGTTTCTGCCTCAGTGGGGGGCCATACTAGCCAATCACTGTTTGGGTTGTTTGTGATGGGGGTGATTGAAGCGCTTCCTACTCAGGACATGAGAGATTTAACTCCTTAGTCTCATAATAAGCAGCTGATGAAACCTCTAACCAACACGTCCAGTAGAGGCCAGCAACGCTGTACAAGGAGCAAATCTAAAGATTGTATTTGATAAAAATCTAATTATGACCCACAGAAAGGATAGTTTGATACACACTGGTGCCCATCAACGACCACCCCACTCCACCCACTCCTTTGCACAGAAGGACAAAGACATGAAGTCATGTCTGCAGACGGCGCCGCCAGAAAGAGAAGAAAAGGAGGAGGGAGTGGCAGCAGGTGCTCACCAGTGTTCCCAGTACACAGCTAAAAAAAACTTCATCTTTTCTTAAAAGGATTGTCTGGAAAGTTAAAGTTTGGCGACATCACCACACACACACGTATGTAAAATGCACACAGTCTGCTTGGACTTTACTGTACAAAGAACCATGAGCAGGTTCTGTCAGATAAAGCCTCTCTAAAGGAGGAGGATTGGATTTATTATGATTCTCCTTTTTCTATTTATTTTAATTTTTTTTGCAGGGTTCTTCAGTTCTGGCTCTTGTTTTTATGTATTTTAATTATTAACTAAGTTAAAAGCGATTTAATATTTTAAGATCTGCGGATTATAATCTAATAAACGAGAGAAATGCCAAGTTGTCTCTGTGTCATTTATAAAGTTGTGTAAAGTTAATGTTTCCTTTAGATAAGAACTAATCAACTGGCGGTCCGGGGGCCACATGTGGCCCTTGATCTAATTTTATGTGGCCCCCAAATTAAATGCACAGAATGATATCAAAATCCACCAAACAACAAAAATGCAGTAAAATATTCTAAACAATTACAACACAACAAAAAATACTGTAAAAGATGAGGAAAACTCTAAATTATTATGAAAATTAACAAAACAACAGGAATACACAAAAAACTCCACATAACACAAATATTGATGACAAAATTACACAAAATGACTCGAAAAACAAAAAACTAACAGAAGATGACAAAAGTACGCAAAACGAGAAGTACACAAAATTACTGCAAACCCACAAATACACAATATGATGCAATTTACAGGAAAAATACACAAGAATGACAGAAACTCACAAAGTTACTCTAAAAACCTTTTGTTCTGTCCTGTTATAATGCTCTGATTGGGCATTATTGTGAATGCTGACATTAATGTACATAATGTGGCTCTTCCATCAAACAAACACATTTGTTTAGTCGTTTATTTAAGATCTACATCTTAAGTTGTAGTTTTTAATGTGTTGTTGGGAAAGACTGAGTAACAATTACACACATGAGCCAACATTAGAAGCTATGGATGATTATTTGAGTTATTTCATTCAATCTTTTGTAATAGTTAACACTATTTTGGACATTTATTAGTGGCTGGTAACTAGTTTGTTGGTGCTTTAACGTTCACACACACTGTTATTATAAGGTCATCTGATCATCAGTGATTATGGACTGTTTTAGTGCTTTAATCAGATAAACATAGTGGCAGTAACATATAACAAAAATAAAACTTGGTGTTCTTTACTGTCATTTTTACAGAGCCCCAGGCATAACATGGTGAAGAAAAAAACAAAACAAATTTGAGGCCATGAAATATTAATTTTTGACCACGAAGTATTAATTTGTGGCCACATAACCATGTCATGTCCGGGGCTCCGTACATTATACTCACTCAGGTGAATGATTAACTCACACACAAACTTCTTAATTGCAGAAACATGCAGTCACTCATAATTTATGTTTTTATTTGAAACAAAGAAAAACAAATCCAGAACTCAGTGCAGCTTCAGTAACGTTGTCTGTGTTTCTTCTCACTGACCCTGAGTTAAACAAGCATGTTTTACTACTTACAAGACATTTACTAGAGGTGTCCCGATATTGATATCGAATATTGGCCAGAAATGAATATCGGATTTTATCGGACTGCATCTAAAATCACCGATATAAGCTCTCCGATAAAATGTTCTGCTCCAGCACTTCCATCCATAGGTGACTGTGGTTCACACTCCAACAAAGTAACCTCCTGTTGCTGACTATTGTTCTCTGTTTGAGTGACATCACTTGATCAAGCCTTTTCTAACATTTCACACTACAAAATAAATAATAAAAGTATGTATGATTCATGCTGATATATCTGATCAATATCGGTCGATACGCAAGGCTGCAATATCGGTATCATATCGGAAGTGAAAAAGTTGTATCGGGACATCCCTATTATTCACAGTAGTGGATGGTTTCTCTTGAAGGTAAAAAAAATAAATAAATAAATCCTGTGGGATCAGCAGTTTCTAAACTACTCAGAATAACCACCAGGTGGCACCAACCATGCCATGCTCAAAGGCACTTCAGTCACTGATATTTCACACAGTGATGCCCAGTTTGATAATAATTACTACAGGTTTATTCTACTATCAAGCTTTTTTGATTCCATTGTCAGTGCAAGGCTGTAAAACTCATTTTAGTAACTTCAGGGTTAAAAACACAGACTAGTTGGATCTGAAGTGGGGCGCAGATTAATGTGCCCTAGTTACTTTGAACTTTAAAATCAAAGGCTTAGTGACTTATAAGGATTTATACAGCATTATATTTGATAAAATGGACATCATTGGACAATGTTTGCAAGAATGTTCATGCATAACTCATATATTTTCATTATAATGAAAATAAAAGTACTTTGACATTTTATACAAGACTGCAAAACACTTTAGAAATCATGTCGATTAAGGCATCATTTATCTATGTTTTATTACTAAATATAGAATCATTTTAAAGTTGTTTTCAAAATAGTCGTGGCAACATATTTTGACTAATTGATTTTAAATAACAAAAAAATTACAAATGAGTAATGTTTAAAAAAAATATAAAAGTATACACAAACAGCTGGAACACAATATGTTCCTCTTTAGTCCTTTTCTCCTCTAAGGGACAGCACGTGTGAGTGAGTTGTGTAGTGTGGTTTGTTTAGAGATCAAACTGCTCTGTATTTTTGGCCCCTGAACTAAAATGAGTTTGACACGTGTCCTAGACTAGAGCTACTTAGTCCTCCTACACAATGGACAGACAGGGGTCAGTGGATGTCCTTGGACATCATGGACCTACGGAACCTAGAGCCCCGCCTCCTCCTCACAGACACGGGGGGACGCAGAGCGACCCCCTCGTTGATCTGGAAGCGGCTGATCCCACCGGCCTCCTCCAGGGTCCTGGCGCTACAGACCGGGGTGGGAACCTTCACCGTGTTGCCAAACTTGGAGTAATCCACCGCGTACTTCCCTTCCTCCTCAGACACCGTGGGCACGAAGCGCTGCCCCCACAGGATCTCCTCAGACACGTAGGAGGTCCTGGCCTGTGTGGTGATGCCGGTGGTCTCCACCACTCCCTCCAGGATCACCACCACCTCCACGTCCTGGTGCAGCAGGTCTGAGGCCGACAGCTCGTACAGAGGACTGTCCTTGTCTATGACGTGGCAGATGATGAGGGGAGACACCAGGAAGACCCCGTTGGTGCCCACCGGGTTGTCCATGTGGATGTCGATCTGGTCCAGGGGCACCACCTCCCCTTCCTTGGTGGTGCTCCTCCGGACCACCTGCATCCGCACGGTGGCGCTGATGATCATACTCTTCCTCAGGTCTCCGATGCGGATCATGAAGCACAGCTTGTTGTTTCTCACTGAGATCACCGCGTGTTTGCTGAAGATCAGCGTCTCCGCGCGACGGTTGGCCTGCGCGGTTTTCATGAAGATGCACCCGAGCATGATGGCGTTGATCACCAGACCCACGATGTTCTGTACGATCAGGATGACGATGGCGGACACGCACTCCTCCGTGATCATCCGACCTCCAAAGCCGATGGTGACCTGGACCTCTATGGAGAAGAGGAAGGCGGAGGAGAAGGAGTGGATGTCCGTTACGCACGGCACAAAGTCGTCCCCTCTCTGGTCCAGGTCACCGTGCGCGAAGGCAACGAGCCACCAGATCATCCCGAAGAGCAGCCAGCTGCACAGGAACGACATGGTGAAGATGATGATGGTGTGGAGCCATTTCAGGTCCACCAGTGTGGTGAAGACGTCCTGCAGGAAACGGCCCTGCTCGCGGATGTTGGTGTGCGCCACATTGCACGTGCCGTTTTTGGACACGAACCGAGCCTTCCGGGTTGTAGCCTTGAACTTGGGCGGTAGGACACCCTCAGCCAGGCGGGTGAGCAGGTAGTCCTCAGGTATGAGTCCTTTCCTGGACAGCATGGCGCTCCCATGCTCTGAGCGCGCACCGTCTGGGCTTCTGGTGCTCCGGGCCCCGCTGCAGCGGTCAGCTGCTAAAGAGAGAGAGAGAGAGAGAGAGTCCGGCTCTAGGTATGCACTGCCTCTCCTCACGTTGCCTCCGGGCAGGGCAAAGTCCCGTGAGGCGGTTTTTTTCTTGCAGCAGCTGCTCCCGTCCGTAAAGGACACCCTGCAATGCTGCTGCTGCGCGCTGGAGACTTTGGTCACACTGGTGCGTAAAGTGTGTTCCTAAGCCTCTCCATGATTCCATGATGTCTTCACCTCCACAGCCTCAGATAGATGGAGCTGATGGTGAGAAGTAGTGGAGGAGTCTCCCCCCCCACCCCTCTCACCCCAAACACACACACACACACACACACACACACACACACACACACACACACACACACACACAGTGTGGCACTGCAGATTAAACTCAGTATGATTTAAACCAGAGCTGTCGAACTCATTTTAGTTCAGGGGCCAAATATATAGAGTAGGGCTGGGCGATATGGACCATGTTTTTCTCTCAAAATAGCGATATACGATATAAATCTCGATAATTTTCTCGATAACTGACCAGAAAGACAATTCTGAGTTAAATTTGATGATCCAAATGCCACATTTTTAAACAAACAACTGCACAACATGTTCCATTTCAGTCTTTTTCTCCTCGGGACAGCACGTGTGAGTGAGTTCTGTAGTGTGTCTTGTTTAGGGGAAGGTCTGGGTTAGAATGCATTCATAAATCCATCAAACTGAGCTTTTCATAATTTTCTGAGAAGTAGTGAAAGCAGCGACTCCTAAAACAAGTATTTTTAATTCAAAATAAGATATATCTGTGTATGTAGGTGATATTGTATTTTTTTACATTCCCAAAAATAGAAAACTCGATATATCGCCCAGCTCTAATACAGAGGTATATTTTTGTCTTTATTGATCAATAAAAAAAAAACACAATTTTTCAATCAAAATAAAAATCTCTTCAATCAAAAAAATTATTTTCAATAAAAGAAAAGTTTACTTCACTCAAAGAAAAGTGATGATCATACTCAAAAAAAAAAAAATTAAATAATTAAACCCAAATAAATGCATTTGAATTTATTTTTTTATTACAAATATTTTTTTTTGATTGAGGTGATTTTTCTTTTAATTGAAAAGTTTTTTGTTTTTGTTTTTTAATAATAATAATAATAAAGAAACAAAATACCTCCATACAAATATGGATAAGTTTGATCTCAAGTCTGACGCAGAGGTTGGGAATCAACAATTTTCACGTTAGTGCTACTTTGCATTTCCATGTATGAATGATATAAAAGTATGTAGAATTTAAGGCACAGACAATATACACGCAATGGGTGACAGCAGGTAGTGACTATATTTATTTAATTTGGGGAAATTTTGTCAGATAATTTGAGGATTGAGCAGGATTTTTGAAAAAAAATGGTTTCTTTCAACAATTCGAGAATGAAAAAAGATTTACATTGTGTTATACAGGCATGGGGAAACTATGAACTCCTGCAAATATTGTAGAGTTTCAGTGAATTTGTGACAAATTCAATAAAACGTTGCAACGTTAATAATTGTAAATATTGTTGAAATTTTAGCTTTTCTTTAATTGTATTAAAATACATCGTGATTAAAATTACTCCCAATGTCTGCTTAACTTCAATAAATAATTCCCATGAAACTGAGCCTTGTATTTCCAGTTAATCTTCTAGTCAATATCATTTTCATCATTATTATGATTATCATTTTAGCTAAAAATAAACGTTATAAAACCCCATATTTTGAATACTTTCTTTTGTTTATATTTCACTCAAGTACCGCCTATAGTGCCATCGCGTACCCCCATTTGAGAAACACTGTTTTAAAGGGCCAGATTTGGCCCGCGGGCCTTGAGTTTGACACATGATTTAAACTCAAACTGAATTTTTTATACTTTCAAGCTTGAGTTTTTACATCCATTCCTTTTTATTTACTTCTTTGGCTGCCATGTGACTAATGTCAGATATCAGGTGGAGCCTGAACCAGTAAACACCAGGATCATGTGTGAGGTCACTTCAGTCCACCAATGCTGCACTGAGTCATCAGATAATGAGTCCTGTCATCAGGCTCTAGTAGCTTTACACTCTACAACACACACGTTTCATTATAATTTAGCTTTTTATTAACAAACATTTGACTTTTTTTTATGTACAAATATATTACAGTGTGGGTAAAAAATAAAAAAGAATCTCTATGCCATGGGGACAATTGCACTTTGAATGTCTTTTCTTTGATGCTTCTTTGTACTACTTGTCTGCTCGTACGAAGGAGGCGAAGATGCTGTCGTGCTTGTCCAGCAGAGCCTGAGGAGTGTCGTACTCCAGGATGATGCCGCGCTTCATCACAATCACCAGGTCGGCATTCAGGATGGTGTGGACGCGATGCTGAGGGAGGAGAGAGAAAGTCATTACTGCACTCAGACACACATTATCACACGCTGATTCACACACAGGGATGTTTGTGAGCTTTAAAGGCGAGCTGCCATTATGAGTTCATTCCTGCACTTTGAACCACATTCTGTTCCATCTACAGTAAAAAAAAATCCCCTGCAACAAAGTGTAGAAGGGGGATATAGGTTTGAGCTCCGTGCCTCTGTCTACCAAAGTTAAAGGGGACAGATTTTCTCAGAAACCGTTTAAGATAGGATGAGCAAATTTGGTGTATGGCTTCAGGGTATCAATACCTTGATGGAGTTTGGAAATGAGAAGCGCACAATTAATTTTTCCCCAGCTATTTCCCTTTTTCCATTTGTTTTTCTCTGTTAAAGACATCTTCAAAGAGGACAGCTTTTCTCAGACTGTTTAAGATACGATAACCAAATTTGGTGTGTGGCTTCACGGTATCAATACCTTGATCGAGTTTGAAAATGAGAAGTGCACAATTATTTTTTATTTCCATCCATCCATCCATTTTCTTACCCGCTTATTCCCGTTTTTAACAGGGTCGCGGGGGTCTGCCGGTGCCAATCTCCGGCTCTCATAGGGCGCTTGGCGGGGGTACACCCTGGACAGGGCGCCAGTCCATCACAGGGCAACAGAGACACAGACAACCATTCACTCTCTCATTCACTCCTATGGGCAATTTAGAGACTCCAATCAACCTTACAGTCATGTTTTTGGATTGTGGGAGGAAGCCGGAGTACCCGGAGGAAACCCACGCAGCACGGGGAGAACATGCAAACTCCACACAGAAAGGACCCAAGTGTCCACCCCAGGGCTTGAACCCAGGACCTTCTTGCTGTGAGGCGGACGTGCTAACCACTAATCCACCGTGCGCCCTTATTTCTTATTTAGTCATTTCAATTTTACCAGTTTTTTTTACTCTGTTCAAGGCATCTTCAATGGGGACAGCTATTCTCAGAAATCGTTTAAGTTGGTTAGTAATTTTATATTCTGATGTGATAATATTTTCATATGTGTACATCTAAGTTCTTAGATTTAGGACATCTAGGAAAGTGTTGTGAGTTATAATGAGAACCAATCTGGCGGGGGATGTTGATGACTATGTCTTCTTGTTTTTTTATGGAGCACATCCAAAGGCAACAGCTGCTCAGAAACTTGATCTACAAACCAAAAAGATGACGTGAAGGGTGCAGGTGCAACCTGATTGGATACAGCATGTTCCACAACAATTCACAGGTAACTGTTCATTGGTTTAAAGACGAGCAAATAACACAGAAATACAGAGAAAACATGAACTCAGTGTCTATATTGAAGATCTACTTTAAAGCTGCAGTATGTAAGGTTTTTTTTTTTTTACGTCATTCATCTTCATCATCGTCATCATGTTTGAGCATATTGTAATCCAAGGTGTTCGGACTCGGAGTGAACCCTGAGCATCTCCTTCTCTTGGCTTTATATTTAAAGCTTTAGAAATGCAGGAGCGGGACGCTCCTGGATTTCAGCCAATCAGAGATCTTTCTGCAGTGTGCTCATGAGCTGTTTTGGGCGTTACCATTGGCTGCTTGACTGCAGTCAAAGCGCGTTCAAGTACCATAGATAGTAGAAGTGTAATGGTCGACGTTCTAGCAGAAGTGTCCATCACAGCGTAAAGCATAGCAGTTACACAGCACGTGGAGAAGCAACAGTAAAGCAGCAATTCTCAACCGGTGGGTCAGGACCCAAAAGTGGGTCAAAAATAAATAAATACTTAATGTCTCATGTTCGACTTGTCTTTTATTTTGAAAGAAACTTGTCCTCTGACATTCATGCTGTGAAATGCATATTGCACAGGAAAATATATAGATTTATGTTTTTAAAAAACAGCTATTTTTGAAAAACTAAATTTGGATGGTTGAATTCTAAAAAATAGTGGGTCGCGATTTAATGAGTGGCAAAATGTGGGTCCCATGGTGAGACCAGTTGAGAACCCCTGGTCTAAAGGCACAAACATGTTCGGACTTCGTGGTCGTGGAGCTCCCTCTGACTCGGTTTGTGGGGTGGTCTGCCCCCCTATGAGTCAGGGAGGATGATAACAGATGGGAGAAATTGCTTGTAAACCTAAGAGAATCATATCCAAGGTGGAGAGAACTTGTCAAATTCATTTGCAGTGTTGATGTGGAGTGTCTGCTCTGCTTTGCTGGGATCACTGAGGCTGCTTGTGTGTGAGCTTTGTGGTAGAGGAGGAGATTTTAACCTCTTCCTGTCTGAAAAAAAGTCTAAGAGTTCCACAGTTGTGTGCGTTCACGAGGATACGAGTAATAGATGATAGGTTTTGAAACAGGGAGGGGATGGGGGAGCGTAGTTGTTTCTATACAAGTCTCACGATTCTATATACTGCAGCTTCTGAGGTAAGTTTTGGGTTTCCTAATCAATTTTTAACAAATGATATTTCGACTGCACAAATCATATTTTTCTAAAGGGTATAAAAATTAGCCTATTTAGCCACTATGCTTAGAATGAAGCTAAAGCACTAAGTTACTAATATAATGTAGAGAAAACATGTGTTTTTGTCATCAATAAAGCAGGTCAGAAAGAGAATAGGGTCCATGTCATGGTTTTACCAATTGTTCCGTGATTATGTGATAGGCACACTGTGAATTTTTTGTTTGATCGGATGAAAACTTCTTTTCATTTTCAGTTTCCAATATCTCAGGAAGTACTCCACATAGTAAACTGATATTTGGTGTAGTAATACAGCTCCACCTACCTTCTTAGAATATACAAACAGATTTGCTATGCATCCTATCTGGTGGACATGACGGCCTCAAATTTGGAAAAAAAGTTTGTTGGAGTTTCTGGCTCAAACATGTTTGGTCCTTCATTAAACAACATAGCATATGCCTCAGCTCCCTGTAATTTGATCAGCTTTGAGCTAGTGTATGTACATACATGTTAAAATCAGTAATGATTAGTCACATATATGGATAAATTCATAACTGCATGTGGGAATGTAAGAAAAAAAATCTGATCTCCGTTTTAATTAGTAGAATAAAGGTTTAAAACTGTTTTTCTTCATGAAACTTCATTTATATTATGGACCCCAGCTTTGGGTCATTTCACCACTCGCAAATATTAAAAGTCCTTTACATGAGGTCATTGTAGCTCGCCTCTGTGTCTTATAATCACTTGTTGTTTATTTGTTTTTCACTAATAAACAAGGGCATATCACCCTCACTAAAGTGGGAATTTCTCAAAAAGTATTAATCCAATCAAACTAAAAATATACAGTGTGCCTATTGAATAATCACGCAACAATTGTTTAAAAAATGTGGAATTCATTTGTTGAAATGATACGTGATGACCCAATAATTATAGAAAGTGTTTATTGGTACGGTTGCCGTACGGACAACCCCTGATGCTATTGGTACGTTTACCGAAGTACATGTACGTAGCGTCTTAGGTTTAGGTTGTAACCCTATATCTGTTACTACACAAAGAATGGTGACATATCTCACATAGGGACACATGCACTAAAGAAAGTATACAGAGATAGTGGGATCTGCTGCACTCTCAGATTCATCCTGGTGTTACTTCTATATGGCCTCCATTAACCTTGCTATATATTAGGAACACAATAACAACATTGAGGTGTTGACATGCTCTTTATATCCCCAATAAAGCGTATCTTCAAACAGTAATGACCACTGCGCACTACGCATGTGTTTTGCTCTCTCTCTCTTTGTAGAATGCAGCTCACAGTAAACATGTAGGTCAGTGAAAGGCTCTGGTTTCACGTCCTTTAGCTCCGTCTCTCACCTTCATTAGCAACAATGGCGTCTACAGTGCCGAGCAAAGGTCAGCATTTCACAGGGGACGCCGTGGAGCTTTGTGCATTAACTCTGATGAAACACTTGTGTGTAGAAGACACTCACTGCTATGATAACAACTGTGCGGTCAGCAAATGCAGTCATCACCACTTTCTGCAGGATGCTCTCCTGTGGAGAGAAACAGAGAACAGGGCTTTACATCCAACACACTCTTTCACCAGGACTGAAGCAAGTGAAACTATGCCATTTGATTTTGTTTAGGTCAAACAGGGGTACGTGTACCCCGAGGGGTACAGGAGCACAATACAGTGGGTACTAGGAAAAAAATTAACAATGAATTAAAAAAATAATGGGAAAATATTCCTGGTTCTTTTTTTAGGCTATATTTTTTGAACAAATAAATCCCATTTAAATTATTGCTGAATAAAATACTACATCTTTTTGTAATTTTTTGAAACAGGATTATTTTATGCTGTAGAGGCCATTTCTGACAATAGGACACAATAATTAGCTATTTGCTTACTAATGAAGTAATCACATAAAAGTTGCATGGTATTAAAAAAAAAAAAAAATCCACTCTAAATTACATTTATTGATTTTAATTTGTAGGTTAAGCCTTAAGGAACCAATGTACGAGACACAGTGAGGGGTTTAGGAGAGCCCGCTGTTCCACAAATTAAAAAACATATGAAATTATGGAGAGGGTACTTATGATACATGATTTGACCAAAATGCAAAGGGGGTACATGGGACAAAAAAAATTAGGAACCACTGGTTTAGGTGAAACTAAATAATTAAAATGTGAGTTTTTTATGAATGTGATTCTTTAAACTTATATGAATGGTTCCTTCTTTTGTCCCTGATTTCAACCTCAGCTCTAAGTCCCCAGGGCCAGCACTGTGTTACTATACACTTGAAGCAGCTCTTTGGAGCCAATCAGTGAGAAACGAGAACAAGGCTCTCACATATAAGAGCCATTTACTCACAGTGGCCTCAGGCGGCAGCTGCACTCACTATTTGTTCCGTGTTTTCTTTCTGTGCTTCATTCTTTCCCTATCCCACTTTCTTTAGATACATCTCTTCTATCCACAACCATCATTTAAAGGGCCAGGCCATTATTCTCTGCCTAAGTAACACATACAATAAATTGCTGCAGGCTCTATAGTCTATCCTATAAAACCTGATCAACATCAAGGCAGAACACACTATGAACCAGGGTTGGGGTTGATTACATTTTTCAGTTACAATTATGTCTTCAATTACCCATCTTCGATTACAATTCAATTACAATTACAGTGACTACCATTTTTTCCAGTTACAATTACTATTGTTTTTTATCCTCAGAAAGGATGTCAGAATTAATGTCACTGTAAATGTATTATTTTCTATGTGCATTTTGTTAGCCTAATAGCATAATTGTCATAAGTCATTTTTTGGCCAAATTGTGATATCTGCTTAACTTTACTCTCCTACCATCACCCTGCCTTATCAGAACACTTGTTGGAGTCTAAAATCACTGTCTGCCTTAGTCATCTCTTTGACTTAGACATTTTTGCCACTACATACAAAGATGGCAGAGTATAGTGTATAGTCTGGAGTGATGGCTGCGGCTATCAAAATCAGTGTTGTACCATCACAAATGTGTACATAGATCTGGCCATGAAGCATAGTGTTGCAATAGAACAAACGTTTCTGTTGCAGGGCACACACAAATGGAGTGTGACTCCATGAATAACCTCATTGAACAGTGCACCATCAAAGATATTCACACTCCACGTGCAGGTCTGCATCCATCCCCATACAAGGTCACCCAGCTATTCCACAATGACTTCATTAAGTTATCTGGGGCCTATGTCACCAACATTCGACCAAGGAGAAAAGTTGTCAACCCCACAGTCCATGACCTTCAGGCTCTCCAGTACCTGGCAGATGGTTGAATCTGGTACAAGTTGGATTTTGAGTGTGACTGGGAGGACCTGCCTCAGCGACCCAGCATCCCCAAAGAACTGTTCCACTGGGTCCCACTCTTTCCTGCCCTACTCCCAATTACTCTCAGGAAATTCAGTGACTTGCAGGCAATGGAACCAGTACTACCAAGAGTGGCCCACCAGTACTATGACAACCTCCCTCATCAGTAGACAGAATGAAAACAAGTTCACGCAGCACCTGAGCGGGACTTTGGTTAAGGTTAGACAAGTGCAACAACCTGGTTAAGGTTAAAACAACTTGCTTAAAGTTAGAAAAGTAACACAACTTGGTTATGTTTAGGAGAGTAAACAATGTTGGTTATGTTATTGTTGTGTTTATATGTAAGAGAAAAATTGTCTAAGGCATATTCTGCCTAAGTCACTTTTATTTGTTATGCAATCAATGTTGTGTCTCACTTTTTTTGGAAACTTGTTCACACATCTGGTTGAACTTTCTGTTACAGTATCAATAAAAATACCAATGTTCTTGCTAAAAAATAGTTTTTTTCTTGTTTTCCGAAAAGTTCAAATATGACTTAGGCAGCTATGCTATTACGCTAACGATTTGAAAAGCCCTTCTAGGGACGGACATTGCAAATTAGCCTTGGCTATAAATGTTGGAGTGTGGTACATGTTGATTGTTCACACTTGTCCCTATCAAATAAATAAATAAATAAATAAAGTCAATTACAATTACGTTCTCAATTACTAACCTAATACAAGTTAACCTTCCTCTTGTGTTAGCTTTCTATTAGCATCTCTCATGATAACGGGTCCTAAATCAGCTGTAAAATACACTGAATACAAATATTTCTCATTTAATTTCTTTCCTATCTATTGGTTACCTTGTTAGGCCTCCTAATCAATGAAAATATAGGTTTTATTGTTTTTGGTGTGGGTTTCCGAGCCTTTTTTGTGTCAGTATACTCCTAGATTTCAAATGTTTTGAAATGGTAAAATGTGGGAAAACATATTTTAATAATTGTTAACTATGTACATATGTGTAGAACTGTACATAGATCTGTAACATGGTTCCATAGTTTAACGTTAAATTATAATTGACAATTTTTATAGAATTTATTGACAATTAAAATCAAAAAGTCAATTATCTGAACTCAATTTAATCACGATTACAACAGCAACACATTTTTAAAATCACAGTGACAAATAAAATTACACCACAATTGTAATGAATTATCAGTTATGCAAATACAACTATAATTGAGCCCAACCCTATGAACTATTGGCTGTCCATTGCACAGACGGCGTTTAAAGATCTCATTTACCATTAACTGTTTAGGAAAACACGTACACATTTGGGGAAATGCATATTTTGTTTACATATATTTAATTTAAAATAAAAAAAAAAGCTCCTTATTTATTTCTTAGGTCACAAATATCCATATTTTCCCTTCTTTCATTAATTTAATCATTATTTCTTTGTTGTCATTTTGCCTTTAAGGTCCTGGGAGAGCTACAATGTGAGCCTGTTTCCAGCTTTTGTTTAGCTTTCTTTTTTTTTTTTTTTTAATCTTCCAGCTTCATTGTTGCCCGTTGTCATGGCTACAAATGTGGGGGTAGCATCATCCATCAACCTTGTATTACCTTCACCTCCCCCATCATCTTTCACTCTGCCCTCCTTTCCACAGCCTGAGCGCACTCACCGTGGCCATGTCG
Organism: Gouania willdenowi; assembly: GCF_900634775.1. Classification (NCBI taxonomy): domain Eukaryota; kingdom Metazoa; phylum Chordata; class Actinopteri; order Blenniiformes; family Gobiesocidae; genus Gouania; species Gouania willdenowi. The sequence goes on from NC_041049.1 coordinate 49,433,748, forward strand.
ATGGAGGCTGTGGCTTCGTCCATGATGAGGATGCTGCTCTTCCTGACAAAGGCTCGGGCCAGACAGAAGAGCTGTCTCTGACCCTGACTGAAGTTTTCTCCTCCTTCTGTGACCATGGCGTCTGAAATCACATTAGTAACCACACAAATACCTTTACAATATGCTCTGTTATCAACTGTGAAGTCACTCTCTACATGTCTGTGATTTATGCTTTGAATATCTATCTTTGTTTGGTGAAGTAACAAAAAACTATTCCATGTGATACATCTAGATTAGATTATTGTAACTCCCTACTTTCAGGATGTCCCAATAACTCACTAAAAAGTCTCCAGTTAATCCAGAATGCTGCAGCTAGAATACTAACAGGTACTAACAGGAGAGAGCATATTTCTCCAGTATTGGCTTCCCTTCATTGGCTTCCTGTAAAATCTAGAATAGAGTTTAAAATCCTCCTGTTAGTCTACAAAGCTCTACATGATCAAGCGCCTGTATATCTTAGAGACCTGTTAGTGCCCTATTGTCCGGGCAGAACACTCCGCTCTTGGTCTGCTGGTCTACAGGAAGTTCCTAACGTGTCTAGAAGTAGAACAGGAGGAAGAGCATTCAGCTACCAGGCTCCTCGCCTTTGGAACCAGCTCCCAGTCTCAGTATGGGAGGCTGCTACCCTCTCCACCTTTAAGGCTAAACTCAAAACCTACTTATACGTTGAAGCATATACCGTATAATAGCATTAACTTAACAGCTATAGCGGACATGGGCTCGTATGTGAATGGTCGCATTTACAAACCTTGGAGTCACTGTTAGATTACCATTAAATGGGAAGAGATTCGTCACCTTTATAATAAGTATTGACTAGACCACTGGGAGTGAGGCCCAAGGCCAAGGCAGGCTGACTTGATAATACTGTATCATGTTTTTCTGCAGTCAGTGCCTTCTCCTCACCCTTCTCTCTCTGCTCTGTTTCAGGTGTCGTGAAGCTGATGATGGCAGTTCCTGATCTGTGGTTCACGGCTCAACTAGTCTGGGACACACTGATGTTCTATCTCTATCCTGTTCTGTTGGTCCTTCTGTCCAATAACCCCAACTGGAGTTTAGATTCTTGGTCCGAACCTGAACCCGGGCTTCATTTTTTACTTTTTGTTTTTTACGCTCTATTACATTCATTTTTTTTAATAAACACAAAACACTTCTATATTGTTGTGGTATCATTTCTAAAGTGATTTCTGCTAGTAGTGGGACGGGATATTGACGGCGTTGTGTTGCGTTTTGTTGTTCAGCGTTCACATTCACTGAATATTATTTCTGATTTTTGCTCATTCCTCACTTGCTGCTGGAGCGCAGGGAACAAATATGATTGTGTGTTTCAGTCAGGTCTGCGCTCCACGCACCGGCCGCCTGATCTGGTCTGCAATGCTGTAACAGACTGGGTTCTATGTTCTGGTTATGTTCCACTTGTGTGTGTTCAGTGGTTAACTGATGCTGAGATTTCCCATGGCCGAGAAAGCATCATGGTTAGGTGCAGCGTTCTCTGTCAATGTGTGTCTTTGTTTACATGTGTTCTGAGTGTTGATTGGCTGGGAGGCTGGGGAAAGGGTGGGCGTCGGGGAAAAGACTAGTAAACAATTCTGTTCCCACGGTAGTGTTAGTGTATGACGGTTCTTTGTGTGTTTGTTTGTTTACTTTTGGCATGTTACTACGACCTCCATTTAAGCCTGTAAAACTGTGATAACGGCTCGAGTCACGTCATTACAATACCTTGGGTATTACGGTGAGTGTGTGCGCGCCCCCCTCTCTCCCCCCTCGCTGCGCGATGCACCGCGCTACTAATCTATCAGCTGAAATACGTTCAATAAAATAATAATTTACGTAGGGTTTAATATGGGCTCGGGCCTACAATTTAAGTTAATGGGTCGGGTTCGGGTCGGGCTTAATGCCCGCGGGCCCAGGTCGGGACGGGACGGGCTGGATTTTTTGGGCCCGATCTAAACTCTAACCCCAACCAGTCGAGGCAGATGGCTGCCACCTCTGAACCTGGGTCTGCTGGAGATTTCTTCCTGTTAAAAGGGAGTTGTTTCTTCCCAATTGAACTTCTACATACATCCGTTTACTGGACTCCACATCCCACAATGCAATGTGTCAAGCTTTTCATAATATGTCAATAAGAAAGTGTTTACAGTGGAGATGGAAAAAAAAAAACTTTCGAGCAACAATTTCAACCTTTTACATTATTTTTTTACTTAATTTTTCCAAAAATCCTGCCATTTTCCCCAAATTATTCCACAAAATGATCCAAAATTAAGTAAAAATTGGTAAAAAAAAATAAAATAAAGGAAATTTAAAGTGAAGATCTAGCAGAGAGTGAGATGTCCGTATTTGGCCCCTGAACTAAAATGAGTTTGATACCCCTGGTCTATAGGGTGCACCCTACCTTGTGCAGCATGTAAACTAAGAATATATTTTCCCTACAGCTCTGATCTGAATAGAATGAAAAATGGCATCTGCCTCCGTTCCTGCAACACAAACAGCTTCAAATGCAACATTTCCACTGGAGTGCTCCATTAATTCCATTAGAGGCCACTTCATTAGCTGTCAGCTCATGGTCTAAAGATCGATATCTTATCTGACATCAGCCACTATTTAAAAGGAACTAAACTCCAGAAGTGTTGCCTTCAGTGAATCACAACCTGACTGTCACACGCGTAGAGTAAAAGCAAAAAAAATCACTCTTTCAGGCAGAAAATTCAGAGTAGAATATAAAAATCTAGCAAAAGGCTTCTTGGTATTTCTCAGGCGAAGATCCTCAATAAATCATTGCAAACTAGTGGGAGCTAAAGTAGGCCATGGAGGAAGCTCTATCTATACATCAGCATACCAAGCATTCATCCTGTATATAGGCTAAGCCTGTTGAAGAGGCTCTCAGCTATATCTAATCTGACCGTCAGCCTGTAACTGTCAGCTCTCCTGTGTCAGAACCTTATAAAGACATGGCAAATTCAAAAAAAAAGTGGAGCAGAGACACATCGACGTGTTCCACTGAAATTAAAGTTTAATGCTCCTGAAATCTAATATCTAATACGGCAGCTTGATCTTTGCAGCTGCTCAGGTTTCAAACCAATGACACAGTGGATCAATGGGACGATACACAAAGTTCATGATACGATGCAACAGACAATAATGGGCTCAAGATAAATATATATGATATTTTTGGAAAGGAATAAAGTCCAAAAAAACAAACTGCAGTTGGTGAAAAAAGCATGTTTTTATTTGACTTTAATAAGGAACGTAAAAAAAATTAAAAAAAACAAACCGTAACTATCTGGTTTATTTAATTTTTTTTTATCGGCCACAGCCTCTCATAATACCACTCGTACCATCAATGATACAACTTGTGACGTTTTCATATCACAATATTTAAATGTGTGGTCTCGACTTGGACTCGAGTCACAAACTTGCAAATTGATTTAGACTTGAAAACAAATGACTCGTGAGTCAACTCGGACTTGAGCCTAATATATTGACTCGGGAAGACTTGACTTCCTACACTTGTTCCATGACAAAATCTTCTATAAAATGCAATTATTATTAATTAAGAAACCCTTGCAATTTGTCATCTGAAGGCAAACAGGACTATGATTGACAGGTCCACCTTTAATTAAACCGACAGCCAATCAGGAAGCAGCAGCTGAAAACATCAAGCTGGGCTGAGACGTGCGCGCACTACTAGAGAAAATTATTCCAAGAGTAAAATCCTTTAGTTTTAAAGGTTATACTGTGATGAATTCTTTTTTTTTTTTATTACTTTTTTCTACTTCCCACGCTAATTATTGTTTGCTTAATTAACTGTTTTTAAAAATCTCAAAAGATAGGTTTGTTTATAAAAGCATTATGTCAGACAATATCATTGTTATTTGACAAATGTTCTCTGTTCAAGTAATTAATTGTTTGTATCAGTTGAATAAACTTGCTCTCTAAAATGGTGCTAGCTGTGGTACTTTATGAACTCATGACTTTCTTAAGACTTGAGAAGAAGCAGTGACTTGTTCCCACTTCTGGCAATATCTCGTCACATTAAATATTGTCCCAGCTTTAGTAGATTATAGTCGTTACAGTCTGGATTTATTTTGTGTAAGTGTGATCATTTCTAACAATGGCTGAGTGAAAATAGTCACAACAACTCAAAACCTTCCTTTTCCATAGAACCTTCAAGTTCTCCATCTCGCAACGTGTAAAGTGCATTATAAATACAATTTTTTATTATTATTTTTATTATTATTATTAATAAAAGAAGGACAATTGTGCTGAGCTACCAGAGTCACCACAACGTTGCCAAAAACATCTTGCACACCCACACTTATTAAAAACTTGAGAAGCCCTCACCTAGTCCTCCAGGCAGTGATTTAACTACAGGTTTGAGCTGAGCGATCTCCAGGGCTTCCCACAACATCTGATCTGTTGCCTTCATCTCTGGGTCCAGGTTAAACCTGCGCACACATCACAAACGTTCAACAAAGAAGAAAAATATAAATACATGTGTAATTACAGGAGGACATCAGGTGTCCCTCAGAGAGAATTCAACATCCAATCAAAACAAGCCCAAAACTTGACCAGACAAAACAGCAGTGCTTTGTTTTCTAGATTCCTCTGCTGGTTTTTCCTTTGATCTCATTCATCAGAATGTTAATTCTCCTCCCCTTAAGCTAACAGAGCTATCTTGCAGTTTCATTCATTTGATGACTTTGGTATGAATAATTTAGTGAATAGAGTGATGTGGACCATATATTAAACTCTGCACAGGCTGTTCTTAGCATTGGTGTTTGATTAGACAGAAAATACATAAATATATTTTGAATTAAAGTCTTCTATCACAGCAGGGCTATAAAAACATGATTGTCTAATGATTGGTTAATTTTGTGTATTTCTCATTTTATTTATTTTTGTTGTTCTTTTGTGTATTTTTCTGTAATTGTTTATTTTTAGTAATTTTTTGAGTAATTTTATGTATTTTTGTAGATTATATTGAGTCATTTTGTTTGTTTACTTTGGGCGGTTCAAAAATTGGCCGCCGTGCCACCTGGGGCCCATTGCCTGAATTAAAGGGGTGGTGTCATGCAGCTTTTGTCTGACTCACAATCACAATAACCTCTTAAATAGCCATGTGTTTTAATGTAATGTGCAGATTTTTAGCTGAAAGCAATAACTAGAGTGTGTGCATAGCAAAAGAAAATCGCTATGGTGATAAAGCTGTTGTGTGGAGTCTGCGTCTACAGACACTCTCAGTCATGCATATGAATGAAGGCCTCAAAACAGCCTGTTTTTAGAAGCGTCATTAAAGTGACTTTTCAGAGGGCTAAAACTCTGTAAAACAGGCAAACAGAACAAATGGAGATGAGTGAAAAATAGCATGATATGGGACCTTTAAATGAATTGTCATTAAATGTCACCTGTTTTTATTTGGCATGATGTAGCTTTTATTTCAGTGTTCATCCAAGTCTAAAAAAGTCGTCTTCACTGGTCTTCTCAAACTCACTGATTCTATAATCAGCTCTCCTCGTGTTTTGGATGATTATCTTTTATGGTAGGTGTGCCTCTGCTTATAGCCTGTCTTCACTTGGAAAGGTCAGTTTTTGATGGTTCAGCTAAAAATACAGTCTGTAATTCTCATTTATTCTGCTGTGAGGCTTTCTGTTTGGAGAATTATTTCTTTTACCGAATGGTCCCGCTGAACAGAAATGGATCTTGAAGGATGATGGACAGTCGAGAGCGGAGTGTTTGCAGAGGAAGCTTAGAGATGTCAATGTCATCGATCACAATCCTCCCTGTTAAAAAACGACACAATAAAACTTGTCAAAGTAAAACATGCTTTGCAAGTTATTGACTTGAATTCTGAATAAATCTGCTCTGTGAAACACTGAATGCTAAATCGCTACTAATGAAAAAAGGGCACTTTGTATAGAACGTCTGTACGTGTAACTAGCATATTATGATATGGATCTATTCTGGGCTTAAACATTACTTTTTTGAATTCCTTTTAATCTGTGAAATGTGCTTTACTAACTCATAACTATTAGAGTAGTAATAGAGCACCATATAACTGAAATATGTTTACTGAACAGACAATTATATTAAGTTTTTAGGTGTAAATCATTTACCTTCAAACATATCCACCATGCGGAAAAAGGCCAGGGAGAAAGAGGATTTTCCGCTGCCAGTGCGACCACAGATTCCCACCTGAGGGAATATTTTCACCCACCACAAATATTTATGCATCTTATACTCATAAAAGAATCTCAACCTTGTTATTTCTCCCCACATTTAGTTACCTTCTGTCCTGGGCTGATGTCAGCGTGGACATTTTTTAAAACAGGTTTCAGCGTTGCGTCGTAGCGGACGCTCAGATTCTGGATCTTGATCTCGCCCTGCTTCGGCCAGCCATCAGGGACCTGAGCTACGGCTGACACAAAGAGACCAAACCAGAGTTTAACTAGCACTGGTATTTACTAGTCAGGAAATACCTACTGTACACAAAAACACTTATGAAGTAGATGTAACACAATCTTTTACATAGTCAGAGCTACTCCTCCCTGTCACTAGGTGGCAGTAGGTAGCATGTCACACATCATAATACTATTATATATTGTGAATAAATAAACTTAACTACAGCTGAGGAGGAAATCATAAGGGCAGAGAAACAATGAGAAATGGTTAAAAACTTCACTCACTGAGCAAACCTTCGTAATTCTCCGGCTCAGTTTTCAGCAGTGCATTGATTCTCTTCACTGAACCGAGTTGGACCTCCATGTCTGCCAGGTTACGCACCATCCAGTTCATGTAGTTGGACACCTGATGGAAGAATTAAGTCAGTTACATGAAACCAAACAGACACGCAGTCCTTTGACTGAAGTAAGAGCAGCAACATGGTGACACATACACGTTTCACAAACAACACACATCCCAAAGCTAATTCCAGCAAGTTCTTTTTGAATAATATATATTACCCATCCATCCATCCATCCATCTATCCATCCATGCATCCATCCATCCATCCATCCATCCATCCATTTTCAGACCCGCGACCCTGAACAAAGGAAAAAGCCGGTCTGCTGGTGCTTATTTCCAGCTTTCAATGGGTGTTAGGAGGGGGTACACCTCTGCTCTTCTCCCTGTACACCAACAGCTGCACCTCCTCTCACCAGTTGGTCAAACTCCTGAAATTTGCAGATGACACGACCATCATCGGTCTCATCTCTGATGGAGATGAGTCTGACTACAGGTGGGAGACAGACCGGCTGGTGTCCTGGTGCAGCCAGAACAACCCGGAGCTCAGCGCTTTAAAGACAGTGGAGATGATAGCAGACTTCAGGAAGAACCCAGCCCCCCTCACCCTGGGAGACTCTACAGTGAGCTCTGTGGAGTACTTCTGCTTCCTGGGGACCATCATCACTCAGGACCTCAAGTGGGAGCTGAACATCAGCTCCCTCATCAAAAAAGCTCAGCAGAGGATGTACTTCCTGCGGCAGCTGAAGAAGTTCAGTCTGCCAACAAAGATGATGGTGAACTTCTACAGCTCCATCATCCAGTCCATCCTCTGCTCCTCCATCACCATCTGGTACGCTGCAGCTACGGCCAAGGTCAAGGCCAGACTGCAGCGTATCATCCACTCTGCAGAGAAGGTCATCGGCTACAATCTGCCCTCCCTCCAGGACATGTACGCCTCCAGGATTTTGAGGCGTGCAGGAAAGATTGTGGCCGACCCCTCCCACCCCGGTCATAAACTGTTTCAATCTCTCCCTTCTGGAAGGAGGTTTCAGTCCATCAGGACCAGAACCTCCAGACACAAAAACAGCTTCTTTCCCTCTGCCACCATCCACATGAACACACCCCAAGTCACCCACTGAACCCCCCCACCCGATCACCACCTCCATGATGACATTATCTGCTGCACTGTATATATATATATATATATATATTTATATGTATCCTATTTAGCCTTTATTCTCTATCTATCCTTTATTCATCCCTCATCCTTTATATTTATCATTATTATTATTGTTGCTGGGTTGTTCTTTGTTTTTAGTTTTTTTGTTTGTTTTGTGCACCAACTACCAAGACAAATTCCTTGTACTGTCCTTAAAACTGTACATGGCCATTAAAAACATTTCTGATTTCTGATTCTGATCCTGGACAGGGTGCCAGTCTATTGCAGAATGTATATTATAATATTATTATTCAAAAATAACCTTCTGGACATATTTGGGGACACATCAAAGCGATCAGCAGATGCCTCTGAAGAAGAGTTGCAGTTGACAGTCGAAACATGTCAGGAGATCACAGTAACCTTCCTGAAAAACAGTTGTCTGAATAAATGAAAGCTTAACATAACGTTCCAAAGCTGCTGCCAGTTCAGCTCAATAATACGTTCACTGCAGGTTTAAACATGATACTAAATCCAATGTTTAATACACTTGGGCAATCATCATGTGATTGATTTTATTTTTATTTTATTCTTATTTTATTTGTTTCAATAAACCCAATCATTATTTAAAACTTTAAAGTTACATTGACAGAAAATGCAGAATTCCCATTCTGGAATGGAGAAAGCAATGAACCAGTTTTTATGTATTTATTTTCAGGCACCAATATTACACGGAAATATCTCACAATAATGTTTTGGGTCAATATCACGCATTTATCTGCTATTAATCATACAGCTGTGTGGAATTTTGTCAAAAACTTGAGGATGATTTAACTAAATCCTCAAGTTTTGGGACCATATCACACATTTCCATGGTATTTTTCCCATAAAAGGGGTGGCAGCGAATGACAAACTTCCCGCATCGTAATCTTGCATAGTTGACTTGATTGACCACATATATCATGTTTAGTATGATTATGGGAAGTTTAAAAGCCAGTAAGGTCATCTACATTAGGAAAGACAATGAAACAGTAAACTCTGAGACAGAAATTGAGGACATTTTGAATCAAAAAATTGCTCCCTACATTTGCCACAAAACAAACCAGTGGATTATGAGGCTTGGGCATGTGTTGTTGTTAAATAAACACTCTATTAAAAGTTACTTTGTGCCTCACCATGAGGGCATACGTCAGACCCAGCCCCACCAGACCAGTGGACAGCTGGTTGTAGAGGGAGTTTGTAATGGAGGCAACAGCAGCCACCAACACCACACAGGCTCCAATGTATTCCTGCAGAAAGACAGGCGTCCATTTAATACGTAATTATCAATGATTGAGATTAAAAAAAAAAAAAACATACAAAAAAACAGATGACCATGTTAAGTTATTATTCTTGCTGTAGTGAAATGTGAGAAACTGTATTTATTCAGTAGGTACAGATAATAATGTTAAATGATGTTAAAAAAAGAGGAAAAACTCCCTATTTTACCATCTTAACAGAGGAGCAGCTATCCTGCAACACCTACACAAACATGAGTCAGAGATATTGCAAAGCCAACTGATTTTATTACCATGCGGACCTCCAGCCAGCGGTTGGCTGCCGTCAGGAAGAGAGATGCAATGTTGTTGGCGTCAGTGAACTGCAGCAGCCTCTGTCTGAACCTGGGCTCATACCTGCCATTAGAAAATTATTTCATTCATCTTTCAGTGGTACTCAAATGTCAAATTTAGCTTTAAAGCTTAATCAAAAATATCCAGAAGATGGACATTTACAAAAATATGCTAGCAACGTCATTTAATAGGAATAATTTTTAAAACAAAAAGTGTGTGAGTGATCACCTGAGAGCCCTTATTGTGGTGAGTCCTTCAACGGTCTCAGAGAAATGGGAGAGTAAGGGGAGTTGGGTGCTGTCCTCCAGTTGTTGCAGGTCCCTAATCAGAGGAGGGCAGAGATGGGCAACAATCACAGTGGGGGGTGGGGGGGGGGGGTGACTGCTTAATCTGAGGGCTACATTATCAACATTCATGTCAGAATTTAGAATAATGACCAATCTAAGCATGAATGCTAAAATAACAAAGGCTTGTGTGTGTTTTTCTATTTGTTTTTGGAATAATTTGCGTCATCAGTTTGTGTTTTTTGTTGTACTGAAGTGTATTTTTCTGTCCTTTTGTGTGTTTTTAGAGTCATATTTTACATTTTTCTTATTGTTTTGAGTGAGTGTGATTTTGTGTATATTTGTTGTCATTTTGTGTTTTTAAGAGTTATTTATCTGAGCTTTTAGGGCCTGTACTACTAATCTAGATAATTATATCCTGGATTAATCTCCGTTAGCGGGCTTCAACTAACCAAACATTCCCTGTCAGAGAGAAGCTGTCTTATGACTTATGCTAATTTAAGCCAAGTGTTTTCAGCCTCGGTATGTTCACATAAAAGGGGTGGAGACTGCAGCGTCTGACCAATCAATGGAGAACCTGGCAGAGCGAGCGTCTTTACAATGGAGGAACAGCTTATGATCTTAAACAAATATAATTCATTTAAATCCATGATGACAGCAAAGAGCAACAGTGTTAGTGCAGCACACCAGGAGGCGGAGCTTTTATACTCACTCAGATCTGATCCACTTCATAACTTGGTCCAGACCAGGTGTTGCTTATGTTTAAAATGATGAATAATTAAAATCCATAATTCAGACCAAAAACAACACTGTTGTTACAGAAAAGGCAGGAATGAAAGAACCCAGACAGGAAGCTGTTGACACTGATAATGTGTAAAAGCATGAGATTATTTATGATATTAATACATTAGATGATAAACGGACAGCGCTCAGTTTCACTTTATTACAGCACACATGTTTATCTATTCAAGTAAACCTATTTATCACACACACACTGGGACGAGAGCACATTGTTTCACAGTCTGTAGTATGTCCCTGCTGATGCTGTCAGCCTCGCTATAGCTTATTAATGAAAGAATGAATTAATTATTGACACGTGCTCCATACAAAGACACAGGCTTCATCAGCTGACTATAGATCAGTCCATCAGATATAAATCTATATCTTTCCTAAATGATGTCATCGGTAAATGAAAAGATTGCGTCGATGTCTAAATATTATCTCTCCTGTCAGCGTCAGATCAGATCTACACAGTAACATGTTCACACATCACCTTTTATTGGACAGCTCGCTTTGTAAGAGAACTGATTGGTCAGGAGGCGGGACTTTAGCCCTCACTTAGATCCTAGCCAGAGTAAAACCTGACCAGGCTAGTCGTTCAGCCTAAGTGTCCATGGGGATTTAGCTCCGTAAGACATTAGCAAGCTTTGTAGTCCAGCACACGCTGATTAAATCCTGGAAGTTAACGCGATAAGAGGTAATCTAGCTTTGTAACATAGGCCCATTGTATATTTGTTGTTTTGTGTTTTTAAAAGTAATTTTTGTTGGGTTTTAGAGGGACTTTGTGTGTTTTTGCTGTTCTTTTGTAGTTTTTTGGAATCAACGTGTAACGTTTTGTTGTCCTTTTGTGTGTATTTGGAGTCATATTGTATATTTTTGTTATTGTTTTGAATTAAGGAGTAATTTATTTGTTGTTGTTTTGTTTTTTTGGGTGTTCCTATAGTGATTGAGTGTATTTTTGCTGTCTTTTTGTAGGTTTTGGGAGTTATCCTGTATAGTTTTGTTGTCCTTTTGTGTATTTTTGGAGTCATTTTGTGCATTTACTTTAAGGGGGGCAACAGAATATTTGACCATGGCCTGCATGTGGTCACTGAGTCACCAGACAGTCATGTCTTTAGTAATGCTATATTAGCAACTAAGTCTGAATCATGTCAAAAATGTTAGGAATAGGATGAAGGAGGAAAAGCATCAGACTGCACATGTACAATAAAAATATTACCATCTCTATTAATAAAGTATACATATTGTGTCAGATTTGAGATTTAAATGACAAGAACTAAGTCAACACAGTGATTATAACCTGCACTGAACCCATTCTATGACCCGATGTCCCTGCACCGTGTCCAACGTACCTGGAAGCCACACGGAAGTACTTCTGGATGAAGTAGCAGGTGACAGCCAGAGGCAGGAGGGCAATGAGGAAGACGGGGGTCACGTATGATATGACCCCCAGGGCAGAGAAGCACAGCAGGGTGGAGCGAGAGAGGCACTCCAGGGTAGTGGGAATGTGCTGGTCTATTGTGTTGGTATCAGTGGAAAACCTGTTGAGGATGCTGCCGAGTGGCGTTGTTTCAAAAAGCCTGGAGGGACGAAGGAGGAAAATCATTTGTATTGACCAAGACATTTCCTTAATTTAAATATAGATTCTCAAAATGTATTTTTGCCATTTCTAATTGATATTTTAGCTTTGACATTAAAAAGTTCACGTATAATCAAATCAATAATGTACTTTTGAAGGCTTTAATTGTATCAGATCAATCAGATGATCAGAAACCTCTGAAATATGATGTATTTGCACAGTGCAAAGGTGTTATTTATATACATTTGCTGAGATGTAAAGACTGACCAGTACGTTTACTTTTAACCTTTCATGTGAATCTTATCTGTTTACTCAGCTGTGTGTGTGTGTGTGAATGTGTGTGTGTGTGTGTGAATGTGTGTGTGTGTGTGTCTATATACAGTCCATCCACATGTGCATGCTTGTGTGCATATGTGTGTGTTTTTACTTAAGCGATGTCTCCAGGGTTTTGGTTGAAGTTAGCAGATGGTGCTCTGAGTAATGAGGTGAGAAACGGAGCTCTCTACTGTGCTTCCTCCTATAAGTGATTTCTTTTAGTATATGTGCACACACAATGAATCAGCATCTCCTCCTTTATTCACACTTCAGGAGGCAGACGCACAAAGAGCAAGCACCTCATGGGTGCCAGGATGATCTTGTTGAGCAGATTAAAGTGGAGCTCTTTGGCTACTTTGAGGCCGGTCCATTCCACAGCGACGGAGGTGGCGAGACAGAGGATGATGCCAAGGCAGCACAGGACGCTGAACACTGACAGATACCAGGAGTGACTGAAGCCGCAGTCCTGCAACACATTCAGAGATAAACTGGATAAAAGCCTCCAACACTGGGAAAGGATGATCTCTGCATATTCTAGCAATATTTAAACAACAACAAACAGCAAAGAAACCACTCGCCATCACTGATTATTCTTTTTTTCTGCAGCAAAGTGTTCTGTTGTCAGTTTAGCAATGTATGTTTAAAGCAGGGGTTTTCAACCTTGGGGTCAGGACCCCATTTGGGGTCGCAAAACACTGGGAGCGGGTCGCCAGATGCCTTCAAAGAATAAAAGAATATTTTATCAACAATTTAAACCAATTTTTGCTTATTTTTTTTTTTGTACCCTTTTTCTGAAAGTACACCAAACTTGCCACATTTTACCCTATTTTCATCACTTTTTCTTGCCACATTTTTGCTCCTTTTAATGCATTTTTGCTACATTACTCCCATTTCTTTCACTTCTCCATAAAATTTCATGCCTTTTCTGCAATTTTTTTTCCACTTTCATGACACTTATAAACATATGTTGACCCATTGTCACTTTTAACCTCTTTTCACCCTAATTCACGTTTATTTTTCCCAAATTAACCACATTCACAATTTGTCATACCCATTATTTGCCAGTTTACACTAATTGTTCCTACGTTTTAAATTATACCTTTATTTTGAGGGTCACGGGCTGAAAATGTTGAGAACCACTGGTTTAAAGAGAAGGAAACAGTTGCTTTTTCAATTCAATACCATTAAATGTCAAATGCAGTTAACCCTTTAGTCACCAGAGTTTCATCTTTTTTCCAGGAAACAATTCTATTTTTTAAAGGTCATTTTATAGTGAAAATGGTACTACATCCGATGAACATAATGACGTTATACTTGGTTGCCATTTTGGATTACATAACTTTTTTGTCAAAGTGAACTCTAAACTTATTTATGCAGTACATTCAATTTCTGCTGGTGTTCATCTCTAGCTTTAATGGGGCACTACACAACAGACAAACTGGTTCAAAAGGGAATTAGCTTTTCTTATTTTGGCAGTAATTGGTTCTTTATCAGTGCTGCATCTATTTTTTTCATCCCTCCCTCACAAACACACCCTCAAATTGCTTTTGTGTTGCAACTAAAAGTGTTTGCCATGCAGGAGTCGAGCTCAACAACCAGATAGTGCATTGTCATTAAGTTTACAAACTGAGCAAAACCCTGAAATGTTGCAACTTAGACTGATTTGTGTCAATGAAGCCCTATTGTCAACAATCTACAAGGTTTCCCACCAAAACTAGCTACATCAGATTATCTTTCAGATTAAGTTTATTATTAATATAAAACTGTATTTGTAGGTGCGCGCACGTCACTCTGGGGCGTCAATATAATGTTTTCCTCCTTTGTTTTTGCAAATACATCTTCATATTTAATATGTGTTGTGAAATGTGCAATGTTCAATTATTTCACAGAAACGTATCAATTTCACAGAGCTGTCATTAATTTCATCCTTCTCCTGTTGGGGGCGGAGTTTCCCATTTCTCATGATTTTACGCGTACGCCAGGGTCAGATCTGCCGTGGAGGTGCGCACATTATCTCGCCAGGCTTTTATTTTATAAGTCCCAAACATTGCTAATAAGTGGCGTACGCTTTCTTCTTTTTTTCTTTACGTACGCAGAGTTTATAAATGAGGCCCCTGAAGAATGGTTCTGTTACTTGAAAATGTACTGCACTGACACAAGCACTATTACCTTTCATAATTTCATTAAGCATTTTTTGAATCAATGGAATCTGTTCATTAGACAGTTTGTTTTAAATGCATACACAGTTTTTGACATTCTACCTAGATTGTTTTATAGACTTTATATAACATACTGTACACATTTCTTGCTTTCAGAGATTCCTAAAGACAGGAATTGTTTTCTTACTGGAAAATGTTTTATTGGATGCTCTGACACATTGGATGTACAGTATTGACACAAGCACTTACCTCATGGAATTGACATTCTTCCCAAAGTAACTTTTACTCTCAGTACATTTTAAGTAATCTACTTACTACTACTACTACTAGATTTTTAGACCAGAATCTTTATTTCTACTTAAGTAAAAATTAATCACAGTAATAGTATTTTTACTTAAGTAGATTTTTTTCTGTAGTCTTTCTACCCCTGTTCATCTGAAAGTAGTCGTGTTATTTCTGATCAGTGTGTGTCTGTGTCTCAGCAGTGGGGGCTTTGAAACGTGTCCCAGTGTCATTAGATCACAGCGTGTTCTCTAAAACTATCAGTGTGTGTTTGATGTGCAGAACGTCGGAGGACGAGTAGATACTCTTCACAGTAGATTAGAGAAACACGATACCAAAAGGATGTGTTTAAGACACGCACAGACACAACACACTCACACCTCATGATAGGACTTTATTTAGCTTCCATGGAGGAGGAAGACAGCCAATGTGACCTCTGAGTGTGAACATCTCTGCCAAAGCCCTCGAATGATGGTCAGATTCTTTGGGACGTCATGAGAGGCGTTAGCTACATCTGAGCCATTATCTTATCATCACTGTTAGCAATGACTGTCTATTGAATTGATGCAGGACTCACTGAGTCATTTAAACACGCCACGGGTCTTGATATATTTCAACTTTCTGACCAAGAGGCTTTACAACAACAAAGAAAGTAGCAGAAGCCAAATAAGGTTTGAAAATACTTTCAGAGGAAATTAGAGATCATTTTTAGAGAATCACCAACTACATTCAGCAGTAATTTCACCTGTTTTCAACCCAGAGGGAAACAACATATTTACTTTGTTTTAAAACAAGTCCTCACATCTGATCCAACATCTGGGTCTTGCTCTGATATGCATTGAGTCAAATGTTTTATAAAAAATTAAGCTCTTTTTGTGTAACCCTTCAATCACTTTTCATGTGATCAATCAAAGGAAAAGCATTGCAGTGTAATACTTTACACATAGAGTGTATGAGCCACTCTAGTTGCCTTCTCATTTCAGGATTAGCAGTTTGAAATGGATCATGTGCTCAAGAGCCCAGAATAAAACCCTGACGCCACATGGAAACCCCCAAAACAAATAACTCAATCTGGGGAAGGATGCGTTTGGTGAGTGTTTGTGAATGTGTGAAAATACCTGATGATGTGAATAGAAGTGAGACCACAAAGCTATTAAAGTCATCTGTATGCATGTGATCTCAACTGTTTTAATCAGCAAATAACTTCCTTTTTGAAGGTAGCAGAAAATAATGTAGACCACATGTGTCCTTTAGAGCAGTGATTCTCAACTGGTGGGTCGGGACCGAAAAGTGGGTTACGGACCTGTACTAGGTGGGTCACGGACAGCTGGTCAAAAATAAATAAATAGCTTACTTAATGTCTCATGTTGGACTTGTCTTTTATTTTAAAAGAAACTTTTCTTTTGACAGGCATGCTGTGAAATGCATGTTGCACAGGAAAACACATAGATTTATGCTTTTAAAAAGATTACATGTATATTTTCAACAGCTATTTTTGAAAAACTAAATTTGGTTGGTTGAATTCTCAAAAAAAAAAAAAGTGGTTCACGATTTAATGACCAAGGCAAAATGTGTGTCCCTGCGTGAGACCAGTTGAGAACCCCTGCTTTAGAGCATCCAATGTGGCCCACAGGAAAAAGTAAAAAATGAGACAAAAAACAATAATTACTGTGTAAATTATCAAGAAAATTCAGTTATAGATATCAGTCCCTCAAAATACACAAATTTAATGAAACTCCACAATATTTGCAGGGCTGTTTTCTTTTGCTCTTATTACACGACTACAGTCATTTTTTTAATTGCATGGTAAAAAGAACTATCAATTTTTTAAAAATTAATTTTTATCCTGCAATTCATCAAATAATCACACAAAATCAGAAAATGTAGAAGTTAGGATCCTTCAGGAACTGATACCTGTCATTTATTGCTTGGATATTATCGGTGCCTTTACTTAACATACTGTATAGATCATTTACATGTGGAAGTGCAAACTAGGGCACAGTAATGTAAAAATTACGATCCATTTTCGATCCACTTGAGATCAAACTGCTCCATATTTGGCCCATGAGTAAAATTAGTTGGACACCCCTGATGTAGACAGTATGGTAAATTGGACAACTAGTGAACTGATGACCCAAAAAGAAAACATTTGACAGCTGGATTTTATTTTGCTCCTCCCATCATTTAAATCAAAGTGGTCAGTCCTCACCTGAACGGTGCAGTTGTGAGTGCGGGCATTAATCTGTGCAGCAATCACGTGAGATGTCCAGTGTGCCAGCCAGTAGTCAATGGCAACCATGAGGGAGTGTTTGAAGAGCTGCGACAGCAGCAGCAGGCAGAGGAGAAAGAAGCCAGCAGAGGACAGGTAAGTGCTGCACGAGCGCCAAGGGATGGTGGCTCGCTGACGCATAACCTGGGACAGGTTATCATCATCGTCGCTCTCCAAAGACTCCTCTGGGATGAAAAGAGAGTGGGTTTAAATGGTGACGGAGGAATGTACTTTTTTAATATATACAGTTTCATGAAAAACTATTGGCCCTTTTCCCAATTCCTGATTATTTTGCATGTTAATCATACTTATTTTGTTTTGAATCATTAAACCAATTTCAAAATCTGACAAAGACAACCCATGTCAATCCAAAATGTAGTTTCTAAATGATGATTTTATTCATTAAGGAGGGAGTGGGGGAGGGATCCAAACCCATCTGACTCGATGTGAAAAAGTAATTACCCCCTCATTGTTGGTCATACCAGCTTGTCATTACAGCGAACCACATTTAGAGCCATTAATCACAAATGGAGTAAACTGGGAACAATGGTGAACCATCTGAAGAGTGGTCGACCAACCAAAAGTGCAATGACAACTTATCCTGGAGGTCACAAATGATGCCAGAATGTCATCCAAAAAACTGCAGGCCTCACTGGCCTAAGTTTAGTTCAGTGTTAGGACTCAACCACAAGAAAGACACTGGGCAAAAATGGTGTACATGGGAGAGTTCCAAGGTGAAAACCACAGCTGACAAAAAATAACACAGAGGCTCGTCTCAGATTAGCCAAGAAACATCTTGATGAACAGCCAAGGCCTTTGGAGAAATATTCTGTGGGCCAAAGAGACAAAAATGTAACTTTTTGAAAGCTCTTTAGCTCCTTACGTCTGGTGTAAAAACATCATATCGTAAAAGAACATCTTATCAACAGTCAAGCATGGTTGGTGGTGGCAGAGTTATTATCTGGGGCTGCTTCACTGCTTGAGGATCTGGACGACTTGCTGTGATTAGTAAAACAATGAATTGTGCCATCTACTACAAAACCCTGAAGGTGAATGTCCAGCCATCAGTTTGTGCCTCAAAGCTCAAGTGTCTTTTGTTGTGCAGCATTGTCAAATGACAATGGATTTTTCCAGCCATAATAAATTAAAAAATTTAGAAACTGCTTTTTTAATTTACTTGTGTTGTCTTTGTCAAATATTAAAATTGTTTTTTATAATACAGAATATTTTAGTGTGATAAATATTCAAAATAATCAGAAATAAGGAACGGGACAAATAGATTTTTACGGCACTGTAACTCATTTACAAATGATGCGTGGGCTAACTGGGCTTATTTTCCATTTCACTTTCTACATTGTATCTTCCTTTAGTCAGTCACATATGCCATGTTTGCTCTCTGCACCTACAATACACTATATATAAAAATGAAGTGTATACTGCCGTCTACGCATATATATACAAACAGCAGGCGAATCATTCAACAGACTGCTGTGCTTTTCAATGATTACAGTGAAGCGTTATAATGAATGACCTCAGCCCCCAGGAATGAAAAAAACAATGCATCACAACGTGCAGCATGAAATGGAGCATGAGCTTGTATGTGGGCGTCTAAAGGGTTCACACATGCTGGGTAAAGAGGGAAAGGGGAGAAGGAAAAGAGAAAGACAAATAACGACTGCTTCACAGCTATGTTTATCCACAGTCAAGCATGGAGAAAAGTCAATTTCCAACAGCAGGAGAGGCAATTGTTTGAAGTACAGATGAGATACAGAAAAATAACGTAATGAATGATCAGTTTTTTTTTACAAATGATGGAAAAGGTTGAGACATCTGCAGCTTCACGATGCCACGAACATGTCTGAATACTTTTGGTTGTCTCTGTATTGTCTTCAAACCATGCTTTCAGGTCACACCTGCTTGATGGAACACGAGGGCAGCACCAAGTGCTGAAGCCAGCGCACAAGTCCAGCCCAGGGTGTCACCAATGCACGAGACAACACAGAGCACGCATGAAAAGTACAGCCACTGAGGTTTCAATACTACAATCACACATTGAACACAGGTTAAACACAGCAGTGAAGCATCAGGTTCATTGTTCTCTTTGAAAAGAGAAGAAAAGAAACAGAAACACATTCAACGAAAAAGTTAAATTTATCACACAGCTGTGCAATTACAATTAACTAATTTAACATGTCCCACCATGTCAAACTAACTTGGCCCTACTTCAAAAGTAGCTACAGATGGGCAAAATACAGAATGTTTTCATTATTTTAGTTTTTACGAGCAATTTTATGGAGTTTTTTGTTTTGTTCTGGCGACCTTTGGGATAGCTTACGTTGTGACATAACTTTGAAATGTTTGCTTCCAACAATAGCTCTGTTACACTTTAAAGCACACACTCACTCCCTCTGTTCACTCTTATCTTCATAGTGTCTAAGCATTGGGAAATTTTTACCCAAATATTATCTCTACATATGTCAAAGCAAACTTCACTCCTCTACACAATAGCAGCATCACTTTTTACAGACAGCACGCTAACCCCTTTACCCTCGTATTTATACTTCCTCAATCAGGTGTAACACTGCCCTCTCTTTTCATATCTTTCTCCCTAATAAAGTCAAGCTTAGCCATCCTTAGGGGTGGCTGGTGAATATATTGTATTACATTTTTTTTCAAGAATAAAACATGCATATTGTAATTTCGATTCTCTACATGTCTTCTACATGTAGTGGATTCAACAATAAAGCTGACTTTGACTTCACTTTGATACATGCATAGTTGTTATGAAAAGATTGCACTACATGTAATCTTAACCTATGACCACAAATGCAGACAAAAGTATAGTTAACAAACAAAGCTTTATCCCAAGTCTGCTGCACTAAATGTGTCCTTGGCAAAGCATCTTAGTTTTAGGTTTAACCCCTTGTTACATTCAGATAATATTCTTTTAGATTTTGGTCGAAAAGCGAATCCAAAAATTAGGTCAAAAGTCTTTCTCTTTGGCAAACAGACTAAACAGGAAAATAAAAATCATGACCAGTATGTGTAAACATTCAACATCAAGGTCTAAGTATTTATCAATCATTGTTACTACCTGGAAATCTCACCTTCTTCATCTTCTTCAGTTCTGGCGGCTTCTCGGGAGTACATTGCTCTCCTCAGGTTCTTCCTCTCCAGATCTGTCATGCTTGTGTTTACCGTATCCTGATCAAGAATTAAGGAGAAGAGACAGCATTTTTTTTTTTTTTTTTTTTATCAGGGCAAGACTCATTAAACGAGGCTTAAAAGTGTCCTTAATTCTGAGTTCAGTCAAACAACCCAAAAGCTATCAAGCTTCTTCTAAGAATAATAAAAGATTGAACAAAGGTTAGCTTTTATATACCGATTCAAAATCCTGATCTTGTCTGTGCATCAATGTTTTCCACTGCTTAAAGAGTTCAGGTTGAGAGTTTTGAATGTCCTTCAGAGTCCCTTCAGTCTGAATGGTTCCATCCTTCATGGCAATAATCTGAAAAACAAACAGAAGTCAAGGAAACAAATCAAAGCAGGATTCAGTCACAGAGGATTAAAATAGACTGTCTTTGTGTGATTAAGGTTTTCCTTTTCTTTCCCTTGTGTTTATCAAGCATCTACTAGCCATGGTACACCTGATAATAAAAAATACCACCAAACAATTACAATTGCTACTAACTGAAACCTTTTTGTTGGAGGAGTAATGAAGCTACTTTAAAGAGTCGATAGCTTTGTTTAGAAACAAATGCACTCGTACATTCACTGCCCACGTATTTGAACCAGTAAGTGAAAAAACATAATTTATGGCACAGTGGTTGATGCTCTCTGGTCTAAGTAAATATTTAACCATGAATATACAAACACTATAAATGGGCTTCTTATCAATACTGGTACAGATACAAGCTTTAAAGCTCTGTAAATAAAACATTTCTTACACACACACACAGTCACACACACGTGCGTCATCATCGTACCCAGTCTGCGTGTGGGAGATACTGAAGCTTGTGTGTGACCAACACCACCGTCCTCTTCTCTTCTCTCAGGAGCTTCATGATGCCGTCCTGCATCAGATGGTCACTCAGATGGATGTCCAGGGCAGAAAACGGATCATCCTACCAACAAAAGTATTTTAAAAACCTGAGCAAATAATTATCAATATTATTATATTATTATAAGCTGGCCATCAAAGCGCTTATCTTGATTATAGGTTTGATACTTCTACTAACATCTGCAACTGTGTATAGCCTTTCTATTTCATGTTGAATGTGGTAGCTGTGTTATAGCCCTGGCACCTTTTCTGTTTCCCTGTTTCTCTTCCCCTGCATGTTGGTGCCTGTGGGGTGTGGCCCATCATCTTGTGGACCGCCCACCTCTTCCTGGTTCCAGCCCCAATAGACCTTTTTCACACCTTTTTCTCCTGGTGCAGAGTAACTTCCTGTTATGGCTCTTATTTTTTCAACAGCGTTGCTCAACTTGCCAGCTTTTTCATCCACAGCTATCAAGATAAGAAAAGAAGTAGCTTTGTGAACTAACTGCTATCTACAACATATGAAGTATAAACATTGTAATAAAGAAACCTAATTTAGTCTGCTAAAATATTTGGAATGTTTAAAGAGAGGCATGTTATATACCTTTACATTATATTTGAACATTCTGATATGTGTTTGTCTTATCTACCTGTGGGTGGATGTGCCATAGCAGCTCCATAACTTTAGCCTGGCTAGCTTGCTGTGAGAGGACAAGCTGCCGCTTCTGAGCCCTCTCTAAGGCAGACCCGCTCTACGGTGGTGACAAAATCATCCTGAATGAAGTGCCGGTGTAGTGTAGAATACAGATTCCGGACCCTCATCCCTCCTAACTGCTTATATCCACTGCCACTGCCTAGAGCAACCAGGAACAGAACAAGAGCAACCACGCCGAGAATGAACATTTTTGTCACTGTCTAACACTAAAGCTATAGCCACAGGAAGTTGTTGCACACCATTTCCGGTTTAAAATGCGGAAGTGTGAAAAAGGTCTATTCAACCTGGTTCTTCAGCTGCTTCCCATCTGCAATCAACACTACCAACAAGAACCCCTGGCTTTTTCTCCACCAGCTACCAGATTGTCTGCTTTTGTTTGATTCAAAGCTGACCTGGAGTGATCATATCAATAAAATAAATTCAAAAAAGTAAAATGGTTTTAAATGTAATGTGATGTCTGACCGGGTCTGGATGGGAAGCGAGTAGGAGTGCGCTGTGGAATATAAACTGTATATGTTTCACCAATAAGATTGATGATTGACTATGGAAGCATAGTGTACAGATCAGCATCCAAAGCTAGATGTAATTCAAAATCGAGCATTAAGATTATGCTGTGGAGCTGTTAAGTCTGGGAGAAGTACCATTACACCTGAGATACAAGCAGTTGGTGTTAAATTAATGGGTAAGTTTACGTGGACAAAGAGATGAGCATCCAACAGTGAAGGCCCTTAGGCCATGTTGGGAGAGCAGAGCAATAAAGTGGGAATGTTATGTAGGGACAGTTAGTAAGACGGCTAAGGAAATGAAACTGCATAGGGAAAGATATTCTCTTGCAGTACCTTATCCAGTGACTCCTCCATGGTGATTTCCTCCTGTGATTTTAGATTTATGTATTCGGGAAAAAATGAAGGAAGGCACATAGAAAAGAAATTGGGCTGATTTAGTTGCTGAAAAGCTGAGATCAGTACCCCAAGCTTACATTCCAGAATATACAGACAGATCCAAGGAACCAGAGAAAGGAAGTACAGGGTTTGCTTTTAGTATCCCTAGTTTAATTGTCAACATTAATAAAAGAACATCAGATCACTTAACAGTTTATACAGTGGAATAGTTAGCTATTGTAATGGCATTACAATGGATAGAACAAAATCAGTTAAGTAAGGTCATAATATGTTCAGATTCATTATTGTATCTGGTGTCATTACAGACTATGTCGTCTCAAAACAGACCAGAGATGGTGTATGAGATTTGTGAAGCACTTTTCAGACTACAACACAGGGGGACAGTAGTTAGATTTATGTGGATCCCAGCTCATAGAGGTATTGAGGGAAAAGAGATGGCAAACGCTCTAGTAAAGAACTTTCTCAAACAGAATAAGGTAATGGAGGTAGCTATGAGTAAAAGCGAAGCCAAATCAATAATTCGGTCCAAGATATTGGAGGAGTGTCAAACATTTTGGGTTGAAGGAACTAAAGGTCGTCACTTGTATAATATAAAGCAAAAAGTGGGAGGTAGAGAATCAGCAGGAAGAAGTACCAGAGAGCAAACAGTTACTGTATATCTAGATTAAGGTTAAGTCACAATGGTTTAAATAAGACAATGCATTTAATGAGGAAACATCCAACAGGTCTTTGTGATTGTGGGTTAGAGGAAACTGTAGAACATGTTATGTCTCACTGCTGGAAGTATATCAGCCAGAGGGAAAGATTTAAAGAACAATTAAAGTATTACAGTACAATATTTTTTAATCTCAAGAATACAGTATGTTGTACATTGAGGAAGGGAAATATATAAGTATTTAAAAGAAACTGAGTAATTGGAAATAATTTAGTTTCATATACAGAATACTGTATATATAGATTAAGGGATATAGTTCTCTGGTTCACCCTCCAGTATAGTAGGTGGCGGTAATACACCAGTAACACTAGGTGCCACCCGCCAAAAAACAAAACAAAGAAGAAGATTGTCTGCTTTTCTATGCAGTATCTAGTAGGACAATTACCTTCTGAAAGATGGCTAGAAACTAAGATTTTCTTCTCTAGTTTTCAGATGCCCTTTTGTAATCAGTTTTTGTCATCCTTCCTTCCAGTATCCTGCCTGCCTGCCATCACATTGAGACTCACTCCCTTCATTTACTGTATTTAATAAACTCTTGGTCATCTGTTGTGTTGCTCTTGGGTCCACCTGAGGATATCATAACATTACAATCTGGCCACATAATGGAACGAGCACACACAGATGAACCTCAGCACCCAGACCACCTTCGCCATTCCATCGCCACTCAAAGAGCTTTGGTATTACAGCATGATCAATATATTCGAGACATGATGGAAGCCCTCAAGAGTTTGTCCTCCCAGGTTGTTCACATTGGAATTCGAGAAGACCAGGTCACCACACAGTTTGTTTACTCCACATCCCAGCCCCTACCTAGCCAGCCAGCCTCTGCAGCTACCTCAGCCCTCCCACCCAATGAGGCTAATGTCCCTGAGCCTGAGCATTATTCTGGGGATTTAGGCCTTTGTAAAGCCTTTTTAATGCAGTGTAGCATAGTTTTTGAGCATCGTCCTTTGACCTATTCCACTGACCTATCAAAAATCAGCTACATTCTGTGGTTGCTAAGGAGAAATGCTTTAGCGTGGGCATCAGCAATTTGGGAGAATCAGCCTACCCTTAATTCTACTTATGATGATTTTGTTGCGGAGATGAAGAAGGTTTTTGACCATCCTGTTCGTAGTAGGGATGCTTCCAAACATTTCCTCCAAATTTGCCAAGGCCTCTGTAGTGTAGCAGAATATTCTGTGGCATTTAGAACCATAGCTGCAGAGTCAGGGTGGAATGATGAGTCTCTGCAGGGAGATTTTCTTAAGGGCTTAAATGGGGATTTGAAGAATTGGCTGCTCGAGATGAGACCAACTCGTTGGACACGCTCATTTCTCTGTCAATCAAGATTGATAATCGTCTCAGGGAAAGACGTAGGGAGAGAGTAAGCATTAGGGACACTCCCAACAACAGCCAGAAATCTCCTCCAAAGCAGTGAACTCACAATGCCGTCTCAGGAAGAACCCTCGCAATTGGGAAAGGCTCATCTGACCCCCACTGAAAGACTTAGGCGTATGAGGGGTGGAGAGTGCCTGTATTGTGGCCAGGTTGGGTATCTCATTGCTACCTGCCCCCTATGGCCAAAAGGAGGGGCTCACCAGTGGAAGTGGGAGTACTGGTGAGTAACTCAAAATCATCTCCTGTCCCACACATGCAGTTCCAATTCACTCTGAGGTGGAAAAAATGTGTCTCTCTCTGCTGTTGTGGACTCTGGTGCTGATGATTTTTTTTAAATGTCAACCATGCTTTACAGACTGGTGTAACCAAGGATCCCTTAACTACCCCTCTTAATGCTAACACTTTGGACGAAAGGCTGTTGACTTGTGTGACCCACCAAACTGTTCCTGTAGAACTCTTAATTGGAGAAAATCACCGGGAGACCATCAGGTTCCACATCATGTCCACCTCTAATATCCTGATTATTCTTGGACAACCTTGACTTAAATTACACAACCCTTAATTGGACTAGAGAACGGGTAGAGTTGCAAGTTGGAGTTCTTATTGTCATATTGTCTTTTGTCTGCAATTCCCACGCCTGTTGGCTCTCTCTTTTGATTTGAGTGAAGTTTTTAGTAAGGACCAAGGCTCTACACCCTGTCTAGACCTGAACATGAAGCCATGGAAAGATATATCACTGACTCTCTCGCTGCAGGTATAATCCGCCCATCCTCCTCCCCACTTGGTGTAGGGGTTTATTTTGTTGAGAAGAGAGATCACTCACTGCGCCCCTGTACAGACTTCTGAGGCCTGAACAGTATAGCTTTGAAGAAAGGGTACCCGTTATTTCTTATCAACTCTGCTTTTGAGCCTCTTCAGGGAACCACCATCTTTTCAAAATGGGACCTAAGGAATACCTACCATCTGCTGCAAATCAGAGAGATGGATGAGTGTAAGACTGCTTTCAACACACCTCTGGGACACTTCAAATACCTGGTAATACCCTTCAGTTTGACCAATGCTCCAGCTTTCTTTCAACTCTTGATCAATGATGTCCTTTCTGAATCGCTCAGTTTTTGTGTACCTGGATGACTTTTTGATTTTCTCTAGAACCAAGGAGGAGCACGTCCAACATGTCCGCAAAGTCCTCCAAAGGTTATTGGAAAATAAACTGTATGTAAAAGTAGAGAAATGCGAGTTTCATGTGGATTCTGTGAGTTTCCTGGGTTACATCATTGGAGGTGGGCAGGTAAAGACAGATCCAACTAAGATCAAGGCAGTGCAGAGTTGGCCGACACCCTCTAACGTCAAGCAACTCCAACGCATTTTGGGCTTTGCCAATTTCTACCGGCACTTCATCAGAGACTACAGCCAGGTTGCAGCAACTCTCACTCAACTCACCTCCTCTTCTGTTAGATTTGCCTAGTCCCCTGAAGCAGAAGAGGCATTTCAAGAGTTGAAAAGATGCTTCAGTTCTGCCCCAATTCTGGTTCAGCCTGATCCCTCCAGACAGTTTACGGTGGAAGCAGATGCTTCTGAGACTGACTCATAGGCTCGTTGCTGTGCTGTAAGGGACTGCGCTATCACCCGTGTTGCACACTCATACTGTCCTTTCAGTTCACCAATTTTCCTCATCCTCGCGGCTGATCCTGGTGGGTAATTTTCATTGAAAGTTTTGTGTCTTGTCTCGAAATGCCGCTTGATGTTTTCACTTTTAACAAGAGCAACAGACTCCGAACAAAAAAAAGACACAAGGGCCTCGTAGAGCTCGATGAAGGAAAATTGAAAGCATACGCCTCAGTCTACTCATCTGGAAAGATGCGGTTTTCAGAGTCCACTTTTCTAATTTTTGACAACGCCATAATTCATTCACGTATCTCATAGTAATGTGTGTACAAGCCAAAGTTTGTGATCTCTCCGGACCCCGACTCTTGCAAAGGAACCGACACAGACATAGCTGCCCTCACTCACGCCTGTTCAAAAATAACTTTTGGGAAAAATTAATTTATAAATTTAAGTCCTTTTTAACAAAAATGTTTGGAGGTCTGGATGAAAAAGTCTAGGGGTCCGGACCTGGACCCCGGTCTGCCAGTTGGGGATCTCTGAATGAATCTAAAGATTTATCCAACGGAATGAAGCCAATACTCACCAAAAAGACGACGTTGGTCTGCTGGTATAAAGCTCTAGCCACGCTAATTCTCTGTTTCTGTCCTCCTGATAGAATGATGCCCTGCAGCAGAGCAGAGGAAAGAGTGAGAGCAAGGATAACTACAAGGTTTCATAACAATGATCAACGAATAGCACGATAAAGGCTAAGAAATGCAATTCTTGTTGCCCTCAGAGAAATAACAATGGAGACAAAGGTTGATTCCCTGCTTTCAAAATGCATGCAGAAATCTAACATGGCTGAACAAGGTCAGTGCAGCTCTCTGCACTCTACACACACACACACACACACACACACACACACACACACACACACACACACACACACACACACACACACACACACACACACACACACACACACACACACACACACACACACACACACACACACACACACACACACACACACACACACTAATGATGACAAATGATGCTGCAATGTAAGAAGCCCTTCAGTGGATGCAATGAAATGTAAACGAAATGCTACAGTAATACTTACCCGCTCACCAATCTCTGTCTGGTCCCCTTGTGGAAGGATGTCAATGTCGGGCTCCAGAGAGCAAGCCTCGATGACAGTTTTGTATCTACATTTCAGGAACAGACATAGATTTCAAATGAGGATGTAGAGCAGGTAACATGAGTCAGAAGGAAAGCATGAGGTAAACTGCTTTGTAGAAGTCATGGATGACACTCATAAGATAAGTCACTAATGATTATTTGTCATATTTAGATATGCATTAAAGAGTATTAACCCAAGCTGTGGACGCAGAAGTAGAAATATGAGTTTGACAGCTTTACTAATGTTGTTTCCTTTAAGACTACGTGTGTGGTACATAAAGTCCATTTCCAATTTCAAAGATAGAGCCAAACCATGACAGGGGTCACCCCAATGGATCAGAATGGATTAAAGTGCGCTTTGACATTTCCGAATGCAGGAAGGATTTCACTGTGACGGGCTTGAGTCGGGTTCATTCCTTTCCGAATGCCTTCCTGCACGAAGCAGGAAGGTTTTCACTGTGTCGGGACCTGATCTGCACTGTTGTCCAATGATTCCCAACCAGGGGTATGTATACCTTTAGGGATACTTGAACACATCTCAGGGGGTACACAGAAACATTTGTCAATTTCATTTCTAACATCATAGAACAAATGTTTACATGCAGACAGATATTATTTTCCTTATCAAACAGTAATAAGTTGTGGCACCCACTTTGAAATACATCAAAATTTGGATTTCAAAATCTAAAATACAAATAAACATTACACAACATTAACTAATGGGTACTCAAAATATGACAAAAAGGACAAGGCAAATGTATTTGTATAGCACATTCATCATTGATTCATAAAAATCAATAAAAACATTTAAACATTAAACAGGGTTTGAATTAACATTAAAATTATTTAAAAAAATCATATGCAGTGTAAAAAAGGGTGCATTCAACTTGGATTTAAAAAGTTCAAAAAGGTTCAGTTTTTTCCACTTTGCAGCATAACAACTAAAAGCAGCTTAATAAATGATAAATGGCACAAAAAAAGGTTGGGAAACACTCTAGTCAACATCTATAGCCACCCTCAAGTCACATGAATAGCTGACATAACTTACAGACTTTTTCCACAGACTTTGTGAGAATGTTTTTCCAAAATGAGAATTTGTTCCACAGAAACGTGATTGAGAGGAAGGACACAAAGAAAATAAAAGTTAAACTTATATAACTTATATAATTAAGTATTTAACCAATAAAAACAGAGTTCGAATTGAGATACTACGTAAAAAAATGAGTTTTTCTCATTTATTGCCACAGTGACAGAGCCCAGTGGCTCATTAGGCAAACACAGTCCAAACAACAGCCTTTTTAGGGCCACCATGTTGTTAGGATAACATTAATGACAGTGTGCTAACATTAAGAGCTAGTGGAGACACTGCACAACAACAATAGGAGCTTCAGCAAAAAAAACTAAGACACTATTTGCAGTTACTGAAGCACCAACAGACGTCTTTGTTTGAACACATCTAAGCAGAAAAATGAGCTCGACCAGCTCCAATTTGTTGTAGCTTGGCCTGAAAAGTTAGTAAATACTTAAACATAATAAAATGTTTTTATTAATTTATATATTGCCACTCTAAATTTAGTTGATGAAATTTGTGTCGTAAATATGAAATAGAATAATAATATTATTATTATGTACATGTCATATACATTCATGTGTATATGTGTGTATGTATATATGTTTGATGTGAATGTATGAACTGTATATATAAAACTTGCACAGAATATATATTGAATATATTGTGAAAATAGTAATATAAGTTAAATATTTTTTGTGTGAGATATTATGTAGAGAACCTTGTTTTGTTTTGTTGTGACGGGGTAAATATACATAAGCTTTGCTTCAACCTACACCCTTTCGGTGGATAAATTAGACAATTGTTTGTTCTGTACTTTTTTTGTTTATGAAAACTGCCAAAATAAATACAAATTCAATTTCAAATTGAAAAGCACCGCTCTATATTTATCTGTGAAATTGACTAATGAGGTTTTTCATTGTGGTCTTTGGTATTTTAACACCAGCACCAAGACAACAAGGCACATTCTGTTATTAAAGAGATGACGAGAATGATGACACCAAGGTTACAAAGGTGGATTCTAATAACAAGGCTTGTTAAAACAAGCATAACCTTGACATACTGCATAAACTACCATTCCAAAGCAATTCCCTGTTTATTATTAAAAACCAAGAGACACAAGATCAGTGGCAAACATATAAATTCTTCCAAATGTCATTTAAAATTGGCTTTTCTGTCCGACATTTTACACCAACGTCCATAAACCCCTTAAGCCAGCGATGAATGATGGGCTGACTACATCACAGTGTGAATACTTATGTTTTTTATGACTTTGTGATGATCTTATCCATTTTATCCGTCTCTACTGATTAGGGAATGGACAAAAAAAAAATATTTTTACAATAACTAATGGCTGTAATTATGTTGAGTCTTACTGAGGTTTGACAATAATGTGTTTTGTTGGATCCTTTATTTCAATTCAATAAAAATGAAGAAGCACCACCTGCCCTTGGCGTTGACAGCATTACGTGGACTGTTTGAGGCACAGTATCAGTGTCTCTTCTTTTTCAGTGGATTATTATGGTTATTTTCCTGTGTGAAAAGCATTTTTGCAGTTGCAGTTGGTTCACTGCATGACCTGTATACACCTATATAGAATTATTATTTCAGCAAGTTTGTTTTGCCATCTTTTTGAATAATAGGTTAAGGTTTAATTTATTCAGACAACTTTTTTCAGGAAATTTTCTTTGATCTCCTGACATGTTTCGACTGCCAACTGTCAGTCTTCGTCAGAGGCATCTGCTGATTGCTTTGTCAGGAAATCAAAGTACATAAATGAAACCTTGACATATTATTCAAACATAATTATTATTCATTAATGCAGGAAAAGGAGTTTACAATATGCCTGTTTATGCTTCTTTCCTCTCTTCCATTTTCACCATTATCACTGTTTGTTTCCATGCATAATGAATTGTATTATATGTAAATATGGTTTGTATGTCCTCTTTTATGCTGCCATGATTTCCTGTTTAAGTCATATACAGATTTTTACTCTGAAACACGCTCTAGTGCTCTTTCGTATTTGACTGCAAGGCTCTCTGACTCCTGTGTGATTACAAACGTCCATTAGCACGTTTAACGCAGCCATGTTGGAGAAAGACAATGCATTAATATTTATGAATTAATCATGAACTCCTACTTAAAAAAAATTAATTTTTATAATAATTAGGTTTTATTTTATAATAATCTTAATCTTTGTGAATGTAATCCCTCATTTGTTAAGTGTTTTGTAGTTTTTGTAAGGTAAAGACTCAGGTTTAATCACTAACTTTTTAATTATTAGTCAAAAGCAATCACTAAAAATGTGCAATTTTTATTTTATTTAGCAGCTTGGTTTCTGATGATAAAGAGCTGTTTTCCTTCCTTATATTGGAATGGTTGGTGTTTCAGTGAACTTTACTGAAGAATGCACGTGTGTCTTACCGTGATTTAATCAGAGGCATCTCAAAGGTAATGTTTTCCACGACTGAAGCGTTCAACAGCCAGGGCTTCTGGGAAGCGTAGGCCACCGCACCTCTCTTCCTACCAGACATTTAACAGAAACACATTGTCAACACATTAACCGATTACATGCAGATTTCTCATACATTTACATGCGTTTGAAACCTCTTGTGAAAAGGCTTCTCAGGAGCAAATGTTTCCAGTAGGGTTTATTATTCGCATTAGTTAGAGTGGAGATGTAGACCCCGGTATAATTTTGTGACGCCCCCAACTTAAACCCACAAAATGACTCCATAAACAAACAAAACAACAGCAAAAGCAAAACAAAAATACACAAAATGACTCAAAAAACATCCAAAACAACTACAAAAATCACAGAAAAATATAAAAATGTCAGAAAAATACACAAAACAACAGCAAAACCAATTAAAGGGACAAAATGACTCCATAAACAAACAAAACAACAGCAAAAATACACAAAAGCAAAACAAAAATATGCAAAATGACTCAAAAAACATCCAAAATGACAAAACAATAACAAAAAATATATAAAAATGACAGAAAAATACACAAAAAACAGCAAAAATACACAAAAGCAAAACAAAAAATGACTCCAAAAACACAATCTGAAAACAAAAACACACAAAACGGCAAAAAAAAAAACCCATCCAAGACAACTACAAAAATAACAGAAAAATATACAAAATGACTGCAAAAATACACAAATATGACAAAAAATATACTAAATAATACCAAAACTGAACAAAATGACAACAAAAACACACAAATCCTTCTTTGTTCTTTCCTGTATTAATGCTCAGATTGGTCATTATTCTAAATGCCGAAATGAATGTTAATATTATGGCTCTGGGGTTAGACATTCACTGTTTTGTAGCTCTTGCTGTGATCAAAGTTTCCCATTCCTTGGTTAGAGGAATGTGGAACTCAATTCCTGGAGTTAGATGAAAAAACAAAATGCTTGAGCCACTCCTATGTGTCCTAGAGGAGATAATCTGAGTTTACCTGAAGTGTCCATCCCCAGCTGAATCTCTGTCCGTGGGGCTGTAGGGAAAAAATACAGGATGAAAGTAAAAAATACATCCAAAGACATTTTTGCACATAACAACACTATATCCTGATGTGGCAGCCAGTATCACTACTACACTATCACTGTCTGATATTATTAGGAACCTGTTCATCACATTTCTTGTTAGCTGCTTTAAATATGCAGAGTAAGGTCGACTGAGGTGTTACAGGGCTGAATAATTGCTGAAAAACTTGAAGAAAATGAAAGCGGATGCATTTCAATATGTAAAGATATTTTAAGCTTCAATAGAAGAGTGATTGTTTTCAGTTGGATTCATTGCTTTTGTCACTCCTGTGCATTATAGTGACATTTCCTATAAAGAATTGTTCTGAAAACAAATTAAAATACATATATATATTTTTGCAGGCTCTGATGCATTATAACAAGGATGTCAAACTCATTTTAGTTCAGGGTCCAAATATCGAGCAGTTTGATCTCAAGTGGGCCACAGATTTTATGCGGGGAAAAACAAGTAATTTCAACATTATTGTGCCCAAGTTGGCACTTCCACATATGTACATAAAATACAAAATATGTAAGAAAACCACAATATCCAAGCAATAAGTGACAGCTATGAGTCCCAACAGGATCTCCCCTTTAAATTTCCTAGATTTATGCCGAATTTCTTCTTAATCAAGGAAAATGTTATGTAATAATTTGAGGAAAATTAAAAGATTTTGTAAGAATTTTTTGTTTTTTTCAACAGTTACTGCCATCATTCTATTTACACAATGATTCATGTTTTCTCTGTCATTTTTACTTTCTCCTGCGGGCAAAATTGGACGCTCCAAAGGGCTGGATTTGGCCCCCGGGCCTTGAGTTTGACACATGTGCATTATAGTATTAATGAAGGCATTATAATAAAGCATTGCATTATGAAGGATTCCCTCCAGTCAACATAGTTCATGTGTCTCAAACCAGGAAAAAATCTCACTATTGATAGAAGCTCAAAGAACGCTTGGTCGAATAGAGGCTGTGAAAAGACACTAATCTTTAAAATCTACAAATGTAAAATGTAAAACATGTTGTTTTTGAATAAACAACATAAAACAAGAGATAATTGATGCACTTTTCTCTTTGTAAACTGAACCACTGACAATCTCTGCAACAGACATCAAAATATCTCTCCTTTCATAATAGCACGCAGATTATTGCACATAACACAACAAGTTATTAAGAGCCCAGACTGCAAATGTTTTATTGTATTGAAGTAGGAAACAGACTATTGATGTCTGTACACTCACCTTTCTTCTCCCTCAGTTTCACCCAGACTTGGGAGGCTGTAATAACAAACAGAATAGAAACATATTATTTTATATTATTTATTGCAACAAAAACAAACATTGTCATCGTCACCCAAAACACAAACATTTCCCGACACGTCCCACTCACTTTTATTCAGACTCATTTGAACCTGACTGCTTGCATGTGACTTTACACACATGCTCGGTGAGGCTTGAGAGTATTTTTAGATTTGACCATTCTACATGTTGATGCTCGTCCTCGGAAGGTGACATAATTTACACCTGTTTAGTGCAGCTGCTTTAAAACAGCACACTTTAGCACAGTGTGTGTGCCACAGCTGTCACGACGAGTGCTCACATGATACATTCATACATGCACAACCGGGCGTGTAAAAGGATTATGGGGTCACAAACTACACGGTCCTACAATATATAATAATAACACTTTACTCCACTAGTTGTTAGATTTTTAAAGAAGACCTTTATAAAATGTACAGTAATTGTATACTTAAAATTACACAATGTGATTTAAATGGAGACGAAAAAGAGCTATATATAATAAATCGAATTAAAAAGAAACGGGTACATTTAATTTGTTCTTTATTTTTCCATTTTTTATAGTCTGCTACACATCATACTGTAATGCACTGGGTTTTCTAACACTTTTATATTAGAGACGGCGTAACCTTTGGTGTTTCTTAGATTGGATTGGCATATATAGGCCATGAAAGCTCATTATCTTGTTGATAATTTCACCACTTTTCTTTATAATTTTAGTGTAGTTTAGAGTATTTTTTTTTATTACACTAAACAATTCAGTATTGTTTGTGTTCTTTGAATTATGTGCTAATTAAAGAAATAAATAGAAATAAATATTTAATCAAATACTGTATTTACACCAATTTCTCATTTCTTAAGAACATTTTCAATTCAATTCAACTTTATTTATTTAACGCAAATTACAACAAAGTCATCTCAAAGCGCTTAACAAAAAAATAGAGTCCATAGTAAGAAAGAAAGAACGAAACAATATTTTGAACTCCATCTTTGTATATCTCATCCCACTATGTTTCTCTTTTCATTTTATGAAAAAATAAGTGTCCACAATTTTAACATTTATTTGAAAAAGTCTGAAAATCAAGTTTCAATAAGGTTAAATAAAAAAAAAATCCATATATTTTCTGATGCGTAACAAAGTTGAATGTTTGCTACTCATAATTGTTATACAATTATTTTCTGCAACTGTATATCTGTTTTATTGTGCATTTATGTCCTTTTTGCACCAATGTCTTCCCTGTTTTCACTCTGTACTGTGTACAGGTTGTGAGTATACATATATATATATATATATATATATATATATATATATATATATATATATATTTTTTTTTTTTTTTTTTTTTTTTTTTTTTTTCTCGTGTGCATCTTTTGCTGTTAAACAATGGAAATGTTCACCTTTGTGGGACTAATAAAGGTTATCTTTATCTTTACAATTTTCCAAGTGTTTCATTATGACTATAAAAGTCCGCACGTCGAAAAGAACAATAACAAAATGTCTAGAAATCAAAATGATTTGTCCTAATCCCCAGCTACAAAGCCTTAACACAAAGGATTACGTGACGAAACAAAGCAAAAACCACTCCAGCAAATGAGCTCCTCATGGTCATCCACTAATGACACTTGGACGACTGATTGTGTTCATTGTAACGGCATCGTAATCAAGTGGGAACTGATGACATGTAGCTTCCATGTCTGATTGAATGACTGAAAAGGATTTATCCTTAATTGTAATCATCGCCTTGAAGGACTCCAGTCACGTCAGAGGATGAGAAAAAAAAAAAAACAACAATAACAACAAGTGCACTCAGAGAGCGCAAACCTCCGCCACGCACCAAATATCGTTTTTATCGGATATTATCACTTATCTGGATCAATGTTCCTCATCATAGTACCAAGATCTTTAACACTTTCAAGGCTTGTGAGAAATTTGTAGCCCATTAATGACTATATAGTAGGTCTAAATGGGCACCCCATTCTTCTGAAATATTGCAACAAAATGTGCAATCCCGATCCGATTCCCATAAAACTAAAATAAGGTAAATGAGTCAAATGTCATAGAGATTGATCTGTTACAAAATGAGATATGAATTTTTGAAATTTTGCCAATAATGACAGATACGGATTTTTACATTTTTGTAACTGATCCAGAATCAGTTCATTGATCCGGATCCCCTCCCAAATGTAATCTTCAATGATGTACGGTCCATTTTTGGTTAAAATTTTGTAATTTTGACTTGATCCTTGATATGTACTTATAGAACTATCTCCTGGTCAGCTCTGGTCAGACTGCCCTAAGCAGGCCAGATACCATCGTACACTAATAGCATTCACAGAGGTCTCTGCCTGAGGAGGCTCTGCTATGTTATGACTATCAGCAACATACAGTACATAACACTGAGAGCACTGAACAGCAGCAGAATCACTGAAGGTCTGTTCCTCCCAAAAACCCTTTGACATAATAAACCCTGTGTCTGCATCTGACCAGCAACCCTAAAGCTTGACTTTGTCTCAGTCATCTAAACCGCCACAGCAATCCTGCTAACAGACAAATGAACAAATAAATAAACAACAGTGACAATATCACCGAAGCACGAAAGCACTTTAGCTTTACTAGATCAGTAAAAATGCTAAATTTAAGATTCTGACAACACTATAGTGGCTATTTTATTAGTGAAAAGCTTGATTTGATTCTAGATTTAAGACACAATTATCTTTAACTATGGTTAAAGGTATCGGTGGAGGTATTAAAAGTTTTAAAGACGGATTTAGAAAACTGACTTTTATTTCTAAAATCTAAACCTTTCTCTCTGATGTGTTGATTTCCTTCCTGATGAAGACGAGTGCTCGCTGCTCACTCTTCAATGTTTGCTCTGTTGCGCACCTCGTCATTGGACTTGTCTTCTATTCTATAATCAATAGCTAATGCCTGGATATAAACGACAAAGTGCATGTAATTCAATCTGTGGAGTCACTTGGTTAACGTGTCACCATGGCTTTACATCACTGCCAATGCTTTTCAATACGGCACTTGAGATGCCTGACATTGAGCATGACTGGTTCCAGAAGTTGAGATAGAAATAGGAGTTCACTGTAACCTCAGTGAAATCCCAGACGTGTCCTATTTGGAGCAGGAGAGCAGGTGGTAGGGGTGTGTTTATGTTTGAGAAGTACAGTCACTGCTGATAGGAGAGATGCTGCCCTGTGTGGCCTGTAATCCAACCCATCACGGAAATCCATTAAATGCAATTAATAACTCAAACTTTATGAATTATTAATGTTGGGTGTTAAAACATGAATGAAATAACTTCCGGAATTATTAACGTTATGTGTATTAACATGACTAAAAATAGACATAAACAGACATTTTCAGTGAGGCTGAGGAACTATTGGGTCTGCAGCTAGCCTATCAAATATTTTGGTCATTTGGTATTTTAGCGATTATTCCATCGATTAATTGGATAAAATACACTTTTGCTTAATTAAGGCAAAATTTTAAATATACAGCAGAAATACCAACCAATTTGTTTCCTTTTTAAGAAAAATGTATATTTAATTATTACATACTGTACACATTGTGCAAAGTAGAAAAAAAGCATATTTGTTGTGTTAAGTTTCCAGTACATGTGGTGTCAACCTAAGATGACAAATGCACAGATTGTTAAAAAACAAAAACAAAATTAAATTAAAAAATTAAAGCTTCAATAAAATAGGCTTTGAGGCAAAAAAAAAAAAAACATATTCAATGACCTTGAGATATCGTTGAGGATTAATGTGCTCTCCACAGGGGAACCTAAAGCTCACCAACGACAAAAACACTGTGCATAAAGAATCCTAGGATCTTACCTCAAGAGTCACAAATCATCAAAAAGCTTGTGTGTGTGTGTGTGTGTGTGTGGTGAACTGGCTTTTCTGTTTTTGTACTGTACATGCCATGGTTTTGAAAAAAACTTTGAATACACCCTATACACTAATTAAAGATCAAGTCCAGTCCCTGATTGATACGACTCAGAGCAGCAGTCAATTCTCCAAACAAACAACCAAATAATGATTTATCTGAAACAGCTGTCCTGTGGACCTGAGACAGACTGACATGAATGATACTCCACATCCTCATTTCATCCTCACCTATTTAGTGCCTACATTCAATCATCACACACACACACACACACACACACACACACACACACACACACATATAATATATGATGTCCCCCTGGCCAACAATAAAATGCAATAGCGTTGTTTAAATTTTAACCTAAGAATGAATGAGCAGGCATTTTTAGGTTTAGGTTTGTTGGTAATCTGAACACCCTGCCGAGGTCAGATAATTTATCACCACATTCAAGTGTTGAATAAAATCCCTGACAGACCAATTACCCACAAGGTTTTGGGAAAGTAGGGAGCTGAAGGCGGCGTAGGCTCGGGGACTGGCAGGGTTTCAAAGGCCAGAGATATACTTTGAATGAATGCTTCACTTTTGACCTGAATCTCATTTCCAGGATGAGCTGAGGGCACATTTATCATCTGGCTTTGACATTTATTGCACAGGAGAGGTGGTGACTAGGGCAATTACATGTTTGCATTTTTCTTCAAGCACAGATGACTTCCAACTTCCAACATCAACACCGAAAAAGGTTTCACATTTTCACCATGTATGCTGTTTTTGATTTTCATTAAGCAGAAACTAAAGAAACCATAGCAAAAACAAGTGCTTATCTTAAAATTAAGCCCAGGTTGAATATTTAATTCATCCTGTTGTCAGTACCTGTTCCACGTTACAGTTCCTGACATCCGCTGCATCTCTCCCAATGCTGCCAGCAGCAGAGAGGATTTCCCACAACCCACCTGGCCCACGATCATGGTCAGCTTTCCTGAGCGAGAGAGATTGTGAAACAGCAGAGATGTTATGGCAGAATGATAACACTGAAAAATGCCCAAAAGGCTCACAGGAAACTCTGACTGATGCTCACCAAAGGGAATCCTGATGTCTACGTTGGAGAGAGTTGGCAGCCCATCAGTCCAAGAGAAAAACCCGCTGGTTATCTGTAAAGAATACAGGAGATGGTAAAACAGATATTTTAGCAGATAACA
Organism: Gouania willdenowi; assembly: GCF_900634775.1. Lineage (NCBI taxonomy): Eukaryota > Metazoa > Chordata > Actinopteri > Blenniiformes > Gobiesocidae > Gouania > Gouania willdenowi. The sequence goes on from NC_041049.1 coordinate 49,472,448, forward strand.
TTTAAAAAAGGAGAGCGAAAAGGAATTTTATAATGATCATACGGAGGTTAGTGACACTGCTTTACAGTTAGAAGACTGGGACATAGTCTGACTTCAGCTTTCATGGATTGTTCTGTAGCATTTCCAAGTAAGTTTAATAGTAAACTATAGAGCAGCTCTTAATTTCTCCACATTTCCACAGGACAAAGGCTTTTAAGTAACTGACGTGCAGAGCCTAATTTGGGCCAGATCCTGCTGGAGCAAGGTCCAACACCTCCAGCACCTCTTTTTTTAAAATACATTTCAGCACCTCATTTGCATTTAGGTGTTTTGATTAAATGTTTACGTATTATATTTGAACAGTTGTGTCTTTTATTGAGTTGAAATTATTGAAAATATCATTGTACACACAAAAATTTTATTTAAACTGAGCATGCGTGAGGAAGAGAGGGGAAAGTCAGGCCACGCCTCCACGCTATGCCTAAAGTGTGATTTTGCACAAAAATGGTTACTCTGTCAGCTTGGAAGATGGTAGAAAATCGCGGAAAAGAGCAGCAGCACAGCAGCAGTTAACGTAGCAAGTAGCAGCACCTGTAGCTATGATGCTAAGTAGTATAGCACCTGCCTCTAACAGACAGGACACAGGAGAACTATACAAGGGACATGAGGAGGACTCAGGGACAGAGAGAAGAGAAGGAGACGACAGTCAAAGTTCTGGTATGGACATTGAGAAGTGAAATTTGGACAGGCAGTTCAAAGCCAAGATGAGCTGCTACTCTTGGCTTATGAAAGACAAGGCAGGCCTCAGCTGTGAAATATGTAAAAAAGTTGCCAGCACACAAAGGGCTCCATGGCTGTATTTATTTTTTGGCTGTTTTGGACAAATAAAAAAGGTTAGCACATGTTTTATCTTCATTTTCTGCTGAGCTGCTGATTTATTAGAGAACTTGTGGCCTTGTCAGTGTAAATGTTTTGTATTTGTGGGTTTTTGTGTTCTGAAAGTTTAGTGTCCTTTGTGGCTAAATAAGTGCTAATTTTGCACTGTCCTTGGTGCTGACACACAGCAGATTTGACAGCTGTCACTCAGAATGAGAGAGACGAATGCGCTCTGTAACGGGCGATTGTCTGTGCTTCTTTAATGGTGATTCATCATTCTTTTATCAAAATTTAGGTTAATTGTTTGTTTGTGTTCATGTGATATTAATCGCCCATTTTCTGTAGTTAGCAAAATGCGCTTAAAAAAAGTATTCTGTGACAGTTTTGTCTCTCTTTTACTGAAGGAACAACACACGGCGTGAGTTCCGGGACCTGATCATTTACAAATTAAGCACTGGTTCTGACGATATAATGACTAAACCCCTATGAAAAAAGCAGGAAGCAGTCATGTTTGCTCTCCTGGATTCAGGTCAGATTCATCAAAGTTCAACACCAGACCTCCACAAAATGTACAATGTTTGCAGGTCAGGCTGCTGTTGTCAATTTTCATCATACCTTGATACAATTGTCTTGGTCTATGTCCTGAGATAAACCGTCGTGTTCGGGATCCCCCTGTGTGCTGTAGTTGTTCCAGTCCTCCTTTGGGGGGCGTTTCCGGTTGACCACCTTCAGTGGCTGAAAACACCAGGACAAAGATGAGGATGAAGGGGGAGGCTTGTACGATGACTACAGAACAGTTGGTAAACATCAAGTAATAAAAACATAAAAAGGGTTACATTGACACAAAAGGAAGATGATAAGGTGGAAGAAAACATAATTTAAAACAACATCGATAAACTCTGAGACAGAAATTGATGATTGTTGCCAAAAGAATAGACGTAACTGAAGATTAAAGCTTAATTGCCACAAAGTCAGTTTTTTGGCTCCTTTTTAACGCTTAAAGCGACTTCAACAGTATGTATGTATATGTATGCGGTGCTTACCACAGCCTGGTATCTATTTTGGTTGTGGTTGCTGGACCCCGTGGTGACTGTGGCTCTGGGTTCCTGCTCATCTCCAATTTCTTCACTGTTGAAAAATTCACTGAGCTTCTGGACACTGAGAATCAAACAGAAAGAAGCAAAAAACAAAGAAATTATTTCACCTCTGGTGACTCGTGAACATGCATGTGTACAGGAGATCTTAAGGTGGCAAAAGCTGTCTTGATGAAGAAAAGCCTTAGGGAAAAGATATTTACGTCTTTGAGGCCGTAACATTAAAGGTGCAGTCTGCAACTCTTTATTTGCTAAAGCTGTCACTATGTAAGGACAGCTTTACATCAAACTAGTAGTTTGTGTGAAAAAAACAGGCTCATTGAGTCGCCCCTGCTGCTCCTGCTGCCTTTGGCAGATTGCCAGAATGCACCACGACCGAGCAAAAAAAAAAAAAACAATCAGAACCAGGATTGTGTTTGATGGGCTGTCTGACAGCTGTTGCTCACAGTCCCCGCCCCTTTTCAGGAGCTAGAGCATTGTCTTTTTTACAGTGTATGGTCTGGAGGAGTAGAAGATGAAATTGGTGACTTTTCTGCTTAAAAGGTAATTACTGCTGCTTGATTTACATTATGTTTGATTTGTAATTGTTACAATAGAACTCTGTAGTGCTTGTGTTGTTCTTGTACGTGCAGCAGCCTCCGTGTGGCTGCTGTAAGTGACACTGTGTTGTTGCTGCTGAAGTGTGTGCACATTGAGAGAGAGAAGCGCTGCAGTAATATACTTTTAACAGTGCATGTTATATCACTGTGATGTTGCTGTCTGACTAACGTTAGCTTGTTAGCTCCTCTGGGGAGGGACTTTGGAATGTTTGGAGGCAGGGCAAGAGAGCAGCGGGGAGAGAGGGATCTGAAAGTCACGGACTGCACCTTTAATTCACTGATTGCAAACACCTATAACTAAACATAAAGTGTTGAATGATGTGCAAGACTATCTGCACAACATTGTCTAAAAGTATATACGTAACTTCACATTGGCAGCGCTGCATTTCATTGAACTTTTATCTCTCCCTCAAAAAGTAATCATGTTTCTGGAGAATCTCAGAGTTTGCATCTATCCATCCATCTTTTTCCCTCATAGTAGCTGATAAAGTGTGTCACAGTCCAAGAATAGACATCTCTAAGGATCACAGGCAGCTCGCACATCCACAGTCAGTTAGAATATGTTTTAGTGAAGCTCACATACCAACTCACATACTGTAAATGGAGAAGGACTTAAAAGGTATGACGTGAGTAGTTTGTGATATCACCTTACTGTCACAACTTCTATCAAGCCAGAGAGCAAGATACTGCAGGCCTGGTATCTGCTCACGGATTTGAATTATTATTATTATTATTATTATTATTATTATTATTATTATTATTATTATTATTATTATTATTTTAAAAGGCATAACTGGATCCATCCTGGCTCTCAAACGTTTCACTTTTTTGTATAAACCATAAACAGTTCTTGGTAGAACATTATGTTTCTTCAAGGAGTGATTTCAAGCATATGAGCACAACAACAAATCTGAACACAAACTAGCAAATGACAGCCATGCTAGGTTATTTTCTTGCTCTGTGCCACATTTTGTGTTGTCTAAATGCAGACATTCCCTTCAAAAAATGTATTCCAAGTGCACTTGCCACAACTTCTTTAAAGTAATCAGCCATGCTTGTGTCCTGTGCTTTTACAAATCAAATTTTGATTATAAAGGCAACTTATCTTTGTTGTACTAAATAATTTTGCCCATTTTTCGATTGTGGATGTGAAACGAATGTGAGGAAAATGAGATTTACAATATGTTGATCATTGACACTGTATTCTGTAAGGCATGCCTCACCAATACAGAGATAAGCTTCAGCGGGTGAGGAACAAACAGCAGAGCGGACGTAATGTGCATGACGACTCCCAACATGAATGTAAAACAAACTGTTAGAACTAATAGGAGGGGATAAGGTTTGCTGGCAGAGACCAGTTTACTGGAGCAATAAAAAAACAGCTTCTGTTTCAATTAAAGTGGCTGAAACGATAACACGGATGCTCTATTCCCAAAAGGAAAAAGTTAAGGGCTTCATCTGTTGATGTGCGCATCAGGCTTTCTGAATAGTGCTTCTGCTTTCCTCTCATTTTTGCCCTTTGCTTTGTTTCCCCTGTTAATAAACATGTTCACTGATAAACTGATTTAATTTTTCCTGCACTGACAAAATACAGAGAGGACATTTTAGATTCATAACTGACGTTTATCAATATATTCATTTTAGGAGTAAACATCAGAATTAAACCCAAGCCTGCTATTTAAAAAAAAAGTGCTTCATTCAATGTTACAATCAGCTCACACTACAGTAAATGGCAAATAATAATACACTATATCCATGTTTTTGGGCACTGTCTTTTATAGTGGAAAAAAATGGAACAACGTGGCAAACCTCAATGACTCTGGCATGTTTTGCTAGTTTGCCATCAGATTTATAAAAAACTCAAACAGACTCAAAGTGTGCCTTTTGTTATCCAGTCCAAATGAGGTTAACATACCATTCATAATATTATATTATTGAACACACACAAGCTGCCGGTCATTGTGGCTGTTTAGTGTATTTGGTTTTGATTTGTTTATTTGTACTATATGTATGACAACCTGTGATCTCGGTGCCTTACACCTGATGTTTGCTGTTTGGCTCCCAGCAGAAATTGGCAATAGGGACAGTAAAAAAAAGTTATGTAATGTGCAAATACCTACACATAGACATACTCCTGCCAATTTTGACACTCTATTCAACCAAACGCATCTTTAAACTGTGGGAGGAAATCAAAGTACCAGAAAACCAACACAAACCATCCAGAGCCTTGGCCTCATTATTCCCAATAAGTACAGTTACTACAGTAGTTGTAACTACAGTTATTGGGAATAATGACGAGGTATAGAAGGATGGTTTAATAACTCTACATCAGTGGGTTGGTATAGGAAGTCTAATTTTATTCTGGACAATACTGTTTTGTCCTTGAGCAAGACAATTCCTCTGCGATCTCCCTTTTAAATGTGACAGAATGAACGATTTGGTTGGTTGAAGGGGCAGATTCTGCAAGACTGCCTTAAAGCAGGACACAATTTGTACAAACTGGAGCATGAACTTCATGTTGATTATTGATCTTTGTTAATCGTTGACTACGTTTCTTACCTAACCAGAGCCTTAACAGTGGAGCGCACCACGCTGGAGAGCAGGAAGAGAGGCGTGACCAGGATGTGAAAGAGAGAAAGAGAAGCAAAGGCCACAGCTGGAGACAGGTCTGCGTCCTCGGAAATATGAACATGAACCACAAATGTCTGAAGCATCAAAGAGACATACAGTAAGTTTGTATCATTTGATTCCATATACACATTTGATTGACTGTTGTTTCTCATAAAATTAGGCTTGGGGGAATAAAAAGTAGCAGTAGTAGTCAAAGTAGAGTCTATCTGTTTTACATTTGGTATCAACAATATTTAAAAGATGATTTCGTAGGTTGAGAAAGAACTAAATTAATGAAAAATTGTTTTTTAAACAACTCACCGTCAAGACGGCCGCAATGGGAATAGCTGCGTTCATGAAAACTGAAACAAGAAAAGAAAAAAAACCTCAAGAGAACAATAAGCTTTTCTACCGTGTGAAGAAAACAAAATTATGAAAAATATGCAACATTATCCTTAGAAAATAAGAGTTGATTCAAATTAATTTTAAAATCACGAATTCAACTAAGAAGCAGCAATCTTCAACAACATAAGGGTCTCACTAAAGCTAGTATTTGCCCTTCTTTGGCGCACAAAATCCCTTTGGCATCAAATAAATTTTCCCTGATTGATGTTTGTGGCTACATTATCTTTGAAAATGCCATTGTGAGGATTGAAGCCACATTTTTACAGGCTCACAAACCCACTCTGGTTCTGGTTAAAGCACAGTCTGTCTTTGGACTGCTGCCATGTAAACAGGAGGATTTAACCCAGAGGAAATGGGCAGTGGGACACAAATGAATACTGATCAGCAGCACTAGGCAAGGCTGCTTGGATTAAATGAGATTCAAAGAAAGAGAGTAAAAAAAATACATAATGGTCCTGTCTGAACCAAATGTATCCTCTCACACTGGTTTTGCACTAAAGGAAAAATATGACAGAGACAAAGTAGAAAGAGTGTCGTACTGGATATGGATGTGTAGAGAGCGAAGGCCCGCAGGCTGGTTAGCTCTTTGACCCTCGTTTCCTCCACGCTGTCACAGAAGATGTTCTCCCAGGCATACAGCTTCAGCAGCTTGATGCCTCGCAGCAGCTCGTTGGTCTTCTTTAGACGCTCGCTGGAATATTCCTGAAAGAATAGATCACATCAACTTAATGGACAGAAAAAACCATTTAGTGAATGATGGAAGTATGTTTTTTTTTTAAGGAATAACATGCAATTTCAGCCCTTTACACCAGTGGTTCTCAAAATTGTTTGACGCAAGTACCCCCGTTAAAAAACAACAACTATAATGAAGGAATGAAGAATCTAACTTTGTAAAAAAAAGTGGAATGAAATATTATTTAGTGCTTCCTGAATAAAATTATTTCAACATGTCATCTACTGCCTGTTGTGGGACCAGGACGGACCCTTATATTTTTAGTTCATGATTTAATCAAGATCATTTTCATCATCATTATTATGATTATCATTTTTTAACTAAAAATATGCATTTTAAAATCCTCATCTCTTTCGTGCTTTTATCTTATTTGTTAATTTTCCACTCTTTCAAATACCTCCTGTAGTGCTATTGCATACTTCTAGGGGTACACGTACCCCCATTTGAGAAAAACACTACTCTGCTCTATCAACACAGTGTAGACCAGTATTATTACATTGGAGTAGTAATCCTATGAGACTGTGTTGCAGTTTGAAGGCGTAGAAAAGCTTGAGGCAGTCCTATTCTCATTATCGGTGGGAAAGAAAAATCAAAGCACTTGGTGCCACATCGAGTTTTCAATAAAGAACTACGTATAATCCAAATTCAACATGTGAAAAATTCACCCAGACACAGAAAGCTACCATATGGTGTCAGTAGGAGAAAGATCAAAGCATTACCAGAGGCAAAAAACAAAAAAAACAAACTTAATTGCAATGCATTTATTAATGTTTGGTGGACAGTCGGTTCTTTCTGATGGCAACATTTAAAAACACTCACCAGAGTGCTCTTCTGTGTTTGAGACAGCTTTGTGGCCACAAAATACTGCACAGGAGCCAACACAGCGATGACTGTCGCTCCTATCAAGGCACTGATTCCCAAGAGGTAGTAGAGCAATATCACTCCCACAATAATCTGTGCAAAAAAATACCCACAGGATTATGGGTAAATTATCACTCATACAATTGTCCACAATGATGCTATTAAAAAAAACCTTGAAATACAGCAGAGCTTTGGGAGAAAGCTTGAAAACATCAATGTAGATGGCAGACAAGAGAGGAGGTGTGATACACGATGGAATTAGTCCCTTCAAATGCGTAAATAGAGGGGAAATGAAATATAAAATTTGGATATATTACAACATCCATCAACTCAAATCAAACACAGTAAAAGCAACTGTATTTTTCTTAGAAATAAAACAAAGGCTACTTGAATTTTCCTGATATTTACAGTATATTTGTCAAAGAACCCAGAAACAGATAAGCCACGCCTCCATTCGTCTCAATAAGCCACAACCACAAATCTCCAGGACATACAGATGGAGATGGATATGACATTCTATGGCCCTTCTGAGCCCCACGTGGATCAGGACAATAATAGCCACTAGGGATGAGGTGGATGACGGGTAGCAGAAATGTGAAATGAGAAAAAAAAAATGTCTCAGTCTAAGATGGAGACGTGTGCAAATGTGAGATTTTCACTGCCTCCACCCCCACACAGTGTTTCTTTACACTGATCACACATTTTAACACCCAACTGTTGCCGGGTTCACACTGCTGGATCACCAGCTCAGTGTGGAAGGAAACAAATAACAAATCCAGACTTTAAGATAGATAGATAGATAGACAGACAGACAGACAGATAGATAGATATGCATTAATATTTGTATTACATTCGTCAGTGAAGGGTCTTTATCACTGTTATTATTTTGAACTATCTTAGTCATACAAAAGTCAATCAACCATCCTTTTAATCATTTTAAATTAAAAAAAACTTTGTCTAAATCTTTCCTTCCCAAATAATCTTTGAAATAAGAAGTAAGAGCCTTAGAATGATATTCATGAGTATAAGACCTACTTAGTGTCAAACTCTATTTCATTCAGAGCCAAATAATTTCTCCTATAAGGGACAGCATGTGTGAGTAAGTTCTGTAGTGTGTCTTGTTTAGAGGACACACTTAGAAATCCATCTAACTGTGCTTTTCATGCTGTTCTGAGAAGTAGCAAAAGCAGCGACTCGTAAAACAAATATTTGAATACAAAAGATATGCAAATCAAATCGATATAGGCGATATTGTAATTAACGCCAAAATAGAAATCTCAATATATCTTGAATTTTGATATAAAGCCCAGGCCTAATCTCAATTCTTTTAATCTCTTTTTGCTTGAGCAAAGTTATTCTTTAGACTGTTTTTACTAAATATTTCAAAGTAATGAGTGATTGCATGTGAGCTTAGCCCTAAAAGATTAATAACATTTCACTTTTCTTTTCAGAATCCAGTACAAAACTAAAGACTCACCAGTTTGTTTACAGTAGAAAGGCATTTGACACATAGTTCTGTGGCACTTGTTGTAAATATGATAATGGTCTGTATTTAATTATATATTATGCCCAAATGCTGACCAGGAAGACACAGACTAATATTTACAGGTCTATCAAATGTCTGATAATCTTAAAGAATTTTGAGCACATCTCTACTTATTCCGTACTGCGATAAATAAAGCAGAGCATAGTGAGGGCCTTCCATATGTTATAGAGGTCATCTACAAATAACCCAGAATAATTAGCTAAATTAACCCCTTTACACTGGAAGAAACTACACATAAGGTTACAAAACTGTGTCATGGATTACTTTGTCAAGTTCACTTTGCCTAATTTGCCTTGTTTGCAAAAACAATAGATTGTTGTAGGACAAGAAAAGCTTCCTGAAAATGCCACAGCAATCAAAGAAGTTCACAACGATCAAAATTGACAGCGCTAACGCTTTCAACCTTTCAAAAGTTTCTCCGTGGATACGATTGTGTGAGAAGTCAAGCAATGGTCATGGAGGCAAAGTTCCGAAAACATAAGAGGAGGATTTAAAGATAAATATGAGCTGTAACAAAGACATAGAACAAACTGAAAAACCGTGAAAAAAAAGTTTGATACAGATTGATATGAGGTAGGGCTGGGCAAAAAAATTATTTAATTGATTTATGAAATTTGTAGATAAAAATGATTTTTATGTTGCAAATTTGAGTTTAAAAAAAAATTCTATTTTTTTTTTTTTTTTTCCCATCAGTTTTTTAAACTTTTTATGTGTTTACCCTTTGAGTAGGCTGCATGTGTGACACAGGCATGTTTAATGTTTTGTTCGTACTATGCTGAGACGCTAAGGGAAGAGTTTATTATTTTCTTAATTGTAATGTTATATGTTATCAAATACGTAGTTATCTCTTTCTTAATCAGAAAAATTAAGCTACTGTGAAGTTGCTGTTGCACTGGGTTAAAGCTTGAAATTGTTGAATGACAGAGCCTCATTTACTTTTTATTTTGGGATTGTTCTATATATGCATTTAACTGTTGAGGACAATCACAGCAATAAAGTTGTACTTTTGACAATATATCTGATGTCTGCAGTCATTTTTAAGTGCATTGAAAAAAAAAAATCGAAAATCAAATCAAAACTCAAATTTTTCTTAAAGAAATCAAAGATTTTTTTTTAGGCAAAAATCGCCCAGCCTTAATATCAGGTGAGGAGGAAAAAAAAGCTAAATGTTATGTCAGGGCAGGAGGATTCCGTGGAGATCCAACACATTGGAGTAATTCCCAGACATGCATGGGTGCAGACTGTGAATACTAATGTGGCTAAATTCTCACAGACACTGGCAAATTTATAGCATATATAAAAATAAAAAAAAAAATTACCACATTAAAGATTTTCAAAAGCTATTATGTAAAGTTATTCAGTTTTAATTTCTTGTTACCAAGATATCTTCAATAAAATTTGATGGATTAAAAACCTATTATTATTGTTTCTCCCAATACTAAACTAACAATATGACAAAAAAGATTAAAGGTGTGAAGGTTTAAATTGGTTTAAAGAAATGGCCTTTTTTCAAATTTTATGAAAGTGTCTCTCTGAAAGATAAACCATACATATTGAAGTACAGTATTTGAGCCCCTGTACTAATCACACATTTGAGAATTTTACCGTATCAAAGTATAAGGTGTACCTGCATGTTTGGGTAAAAGAGAAATACAACCACAGAGCATTATTGTGAAGGGACAAACGCAATAAAAACATATGCCTAGAGAAAGATTACACTTACAAATAATTATGTAAAACGCAGAATCATAAATGCATGTTTTTTTCCCACCAAATTAAAAACTTCAAAAACATGTAGGGAGGTTTTTTTGAGAGAAAGAATATTTTAAAACTGTATAAATATGCTTTACACAATCAACAGAAAACAGAAAACACAAATGCAAGCAAAGTGGCAATGAAAACATTGTGAAATATTATTAAAACCAACACAATCCCGATTTGTGGTCATGCATTCAGAGATTAAAAGGCAGCTGCAGAGTCTCCAAACCTAACTGGGTTCAGAGATAACACACAGGAACCACAGGGACTGCCACTGGCAGCTGGAGCTCATGTTATTCTCTAGGATGAGATTATATAGACTGCTAACAATATTAAATGTTGAGTGTGAAGCCATTTAGCCTTGTTTATGGGCGATGCAATGCACTAATAAATAGATCACAGTAGAGAACATAGAGTATATGAGGTATCCTTCTGACCTCATAGAATCCATCCACTTTGTGATGAACACTGAATTCAATTTTCATAAAAGAAAAACACATCTGCATCAGCAAGCACGACAAACAACAGCACTCCCACCTGCACTGGCATGGCCCACAGGTTAGGACAGAGGAAGAAGAACCACATCAGCTGGTTGGTATCTATGGCAACCAGATTGCAGATCTGAGCGACTGTGAGCTCGCCCATCGACATGTTGGAGGTGCACAGGCGCATGATTTTGTTGTAGATTTTAGTCTGAGGACAAAAACCAAAGTGCAGAAACAGACACATAGTCAGATCTGCTGGTTTTATTTACTTTTGTCATAAAAACAAGAAACAAATGCATATAAGGAGAACAGTACAGTATGTCCATGAGACCGACAGACATTTTTACTCGGGCTGGGACTGGGAAATAACGCAGTTTAATAGTGTTGACTGAAGTGTCTAGTAATTGATAAAAAATAATAGCTACTGATTAAAAATACATTTTCAAATTTTAAATTTTTATTGTTTTTCAAATTAAACCTCAAAATCTTAAATAACTGTATTCTATATTATGTACTGTAAATATAGTTAAAATTAAATTCAGTTCAAAAAACAGAAAGAGAAGGAAGAATAATAAACAAAATGGAGTATAAAAATATCTGAGCTGGCGCATCTCATCACTTTGTGCACTAATCTTAGTTACTCTGTATTTGTTACACATCATAACAAACATGATCAAGAACTAATTATAGGGGTAAAAAGTATTTGGGGTCGCCACAAATTAGTAATATCAAAAATGGGGTCACAAGCTAAAAAATGGTTGGAAACCACTGAATTAGATTCATTTTCGTCCCACCACTATTTTTTTACCTGTATGGCACCGCGCAGGTTGATGCCTGTTTCAATTGCCACATAGTAGGAAGCCTGAAGGAAGGTCCTCTGCAGGAGCAGGGCGATGAAGAGCAGCACGGCTAACACGTAAGCATTCTCCAGAAATTCCTTTGAGGAAATGAAATAGATACCAAGGAGTCTCATCTGAAAGAACAGATAGAGAAGAGAGGGATTGAGATTTAAACTCGTTTATCATTGTTCAGCAGAGTACATACAGAGTCCATGACGTCCTGCGGGGGGAAGTGAAGATTGTGTGTCAATAAATTCAATTAAAAGGGTTTAATGGTTTGAGACTTCCTGCTGAATTTCTAACCAGCCTCAGTTCTGCAGCCTTGTGTTGTGAGTGAAAGCCAATTAATGGCAATGCAGTAGAGCGCACAGATGGCGCTCGGACAACCCATAACAATGCAGTTTACCTTGAGCTGATGGAAACCCTATCTGTCTTTAGAAATAATTAATTCAGCATCAGTAATGAGTCTTTCTCCCACAAGGAACTGCTAATAATGGATCTTTAAGAAGCCTCTGTGCTCAATTCAACCCTGACCATTCCTCATGTCTCTTGTTCCACTTGAACACTGAGCCACATGTCTTTTTTCCCCATCGTCTACCTATGTCGTTAAAGGTTAACACTATAAGAAGTGAACGATGCATGTTCTTTTCTTGCTAAATTATTAAAGTAAAAATAGGTTTCCACATATTACTAACTCTTCCTGTATTCAGGGAGCAGACATAGTACATCAAAGAGCCATTAATCTAAGAATAGGTCTATTTAACCATCAGTACACAACAAGCTCAATGACTACTGATATTCTACAGCAGGGATGTCAAACTCTATTTAATTCAGGGGCCAAATATGGAGCAGTTTAATCTCAAGTGGGCTGCAGATTATAGGTGGTAAAATGATACATTTGATCATTCTTGAACCCTAGTTTGCACTTTCATGTATAATAGTATTAAAAGTATGTAAGGCACCGACAGCAAGCATTAAGTGGCCAAATTTATTTCATTTGGGGAATAATTTGTGATATAGGAGTAAAAAAAAAAACTGTGAAACCTGGGAAAAATGTGCAGTTTCATTGAATTTGTGATGGCTAAATTTTCCCCTGAATGGCTCAGAAGATATTTTAATCCAGCAGCAGTCCTTTGTATTTGTTTGTACTGGTAATGTCATGTTGTGGACTGTATGTGTGAACTGTGCGACTTGGTGGCAATATTAAAGTTTCTCTAATCTAATCTAATTTGTGTATTTGGAGATACTGAGATATCTATAACTGAATTAGTTGGTGATTTACACAATGAGTCATGTTTTCGCTGTCATTTTTACTTCCTCCTGGAAACTGAATTGGGAGCTTTAAAGGGCCTGATTTGGTCCCCGGCCCTTGAGTTTTGTGTGTCTACAGCATCTCTTTCAAACAATACCTAATGATCTGATCTTACTGGAGAGGTTCTGTAAATAATGTGCTCTGTGTAAAGCATCAGAAATGCAAACATCCCCTGCAGTAATAAGTGTCATGAAGATTCAAAGTTGTTCTAATTAGAACAATGAGATGGAACATTGTACATGACCACCGCCTCTGTCCCATAAGTAAAAGCAACATCACGTCTCAGTCCCGTCGGAATAATGTGCTGCATGTTGTTATATATACTGAACAAAAATATAAACGCAACACTTTTGTTTTTGCTCCTATTTTTGAACTCAAAGATCTAAAAAAAATTCTATATACACAAAAGACCTATTTCTCTCCAATATTATTCACAAATATGTTTAAATCTGTTAGTGAGCACTTCTTCGAGATAATCCATCCCACCTCACAGTTGTGGCATATCAAGATGCTGATTAGACAGCATGATTATTGCACAGGTGTGCCTCAAGTGTGACTTGACCTTTGAAAAAGTTTTGCGCAATGCATTGTGGGATTGGAAAAAGTCCCGTAAATGAATGCAAAGGCGGTGCCAAAGTTTTCACCATAAGAATGAAGTAAAACACTTTTATGCATCCGTTTACGTGACTTCATATCCCACAATGCAATGTACGAAACTTTTACGACATGTCAACAGACATGTTTACATTGGAGATCAAAACAGACTTTTGGGCAGCAATTTTCACCATCTACATTTGTTTGTGAGTAAATTATACAATTATTTTCGCTTTAAAGCGTTATTTGTCTGCACTTTCTGCACCTCATACATGATCCTCAACACGTATCTATCTATTTACGATAAGTTGAAAAGCACTCGGCATGATAATCAGGAAGTAGCTGCTCCAAGAATAAGGAGGGTATTTTTAAAGACAATGGCAATGCTGGATACAGGATTGGATACAAATTGACTACATCCAATAAGTAGGTAAATAAATTGTATTGTGGTTAAATTTATAATTTTCCAACTCACCGGCTGCTGTATGGTTCGATTGTCTTTGCTGATGTGATGGACAATGCCGGAGATGCACAAAGGCCCAGCGAAGCCCAGCAGGTCAGCAAGAAAACGGAACGTGATGCTGAGAATCAGAGGTCTGCCAAATGCTTTCCTCATTGACTGCCAGATCCACTTTGGGCCTTGGGGTGCTGTTCCCTGAGGCTTCTGGGAAAAGACAAAAGCAAAAGGGATACAGGAAAAACATCAGCTTATGCCACTGAGGATACATTTCTTGTTGCAGATTGTCATTTGTTGAAAAAACGAATCTGCGGTGAGTGGAAAACAATTTTAGCAGCTTGAATGATTGAAAAATCTAAATTACAATCATAAATCCACACGTCACAGGAAAACAATTCTATGATTTCCTGCGTTTAATGAGGTGGGGTAGTGGTAAATTGCACACTTGTGTCTCTTGTAGAGACCGTCGTGCCTGTTCTTTGAGCGATCAACTTGTTGAACAACTGAAAAAAAGGGGGGTGAACGATGTCAGACTACAAAAGCAATTGAACTCATTTGCTGTGGAAAAAGTACCATTAGCTGAAGAGTGTGAGAGGAACCTTAAAATTAGGTCAAGTTCAATGTATCCTCCTGCTGCTTCTAATGTGATCTTTAAACAACGCTGCAGGGTAGAGCTAACTATTGATCACATGTGTAACCAATCAGGACACATTCAACTACTACTGTGAAGGAAACAGCAAGAAAAAACCCCCAAAAAGGTGTCATACATATAAGAAAAAGTTACTTTCCCAGATCAACTTAAAGAGCAAATCGATTTTTTAAAACAATGACAATGATCAAAACCCCCCATTTAACAATTAAGACCAAAGCTTGGTTTAGTGCAGTGGTTCCCTGCCCTTTTCTTGTCATGAACCTATTTTCATATCACAAATGACCCCCAGACAAATTTTTTTCTCTAAAATTATTTTTTCTATCATGTTTGTTATACTGTAATACAAATACATAGTAGCCAGGATTAGTGCAGAAAATGACAGTATGCACCTGCAGCTCAGATATATTTTTATACTGCATTTTATTTTAACTAGATTTTCATTTGAGAAAGTGAAAGCATAGAAATACATACTTGTGCGTGGTGTTTTCATTTTAAAAACTTTTTCTTTCTTTTTTTTTTAAATAATTAAAGCTTTTTGAGCTTTCTGCTTCTTTCTGCACTGTATACAGTATTTATTTCTGTGATATGTATTGGGTTTTTTTAATTGTGCTAAACAGACAGATAAATAAATACAAGTTTAAATTAAATTGAATACTTTTTAAAAATAAAATAAAAAAACAATAATTTTACATGGAAAAATAAATCAATTACAAATAAAAATAAAAATATGCCCAATCAGTTTTTTTCATTTTATTATTACTAGACATTTTAGGCGACCACATTTTATTTCCGTTGAGGCCATGACCCCAAGGTTGAAAATCCTGGTTTAGTGAGTCAGTGAACAACAGACAGTGAGTGAGAGGAAACCATCTGGATGTGGTGCAATAAACAGTCCCACAGTCTGTACACACACACACACGCACACACGCGCGCACACACACACACACACACACACACACACATCTACCTTGGGTTCAACCTTCTTAGAGAAGAGCTCCTCATTCTCACACACTCTCACAGCTAAACTAGCTTCCCATGAAGTGCTGTGTTTTCAAGCCCTGGCTCGGGTCGAGATGTCACCTCGTTCACAGTGCAGTGAGAATGACCCCCCGCCTCCGGGTCCCCCACTACTGCCATTGCCCATCCCAACTGTTCCACTGGGATCTCCCACATTGCTCCCATCCCTCACTCTTCCAGAAAGGAAGTGGGCTTGTGTTCACACCGACTGCACACCAAACAGTAACAGATCCCTGTGACCTTCCAAACACTGGAAAACCATGACCTTGAGGAGGTCCGACCCCTCACACGTGCTCTAAGAGTAAGACAAAGTAAACGTCACAGCAAAATATCCCCAGCAATGAGCAACCGCTGCAGTCAACAGAGCAAAAAACAAAGTAAACTGTGAGACTGACAAATGATTGTTGTAATTAAAACATTAAAAAAAATAAAATATATATATATATACATATATGTGTGTTTGCTTGGGTACATTTCAGAAGTAAAATGCATAAACTAATCTATGTGTGTTTGTTTTGTTTTTATTAAAAATAAATGATCATTTTTTGATGCTGGACCGAATGTAGACTGTTACCATGGTAACAATGAATTGTCAAGTGCATAGTTTTTGACAAAACTGCCCCTAAAAAAACAAATTTCAAAGAGCATGCAGAAATATTATATTTTAGGATGTGCCATCCATTACAGAATACTAACAGGTACTAACAGGAGAGAGCATATTTCTCCAGTATTGGCTTCCCTTCATTGGCTTCCTGTAAAATCTAGAATAGAGTTTAAAATCCTTCTGTTAGCCTCCAAAGCTCTGCATGATCAAGCTCCTGCATATCTTAGAGACGTATTAGTGTCCTATTGTCCGGGCAGAACACCCGCTCTCAATTTGCTGGCCTTCTGGAAGTTCCTAACGTGTCTAGAAGTAGAACAAGAGGAAGAGCATTCAGCTACCAGGCTCCTCACCTTTGGAACCAGCTTCCAGTCTTAGTACGGGAGGCTGCTACCCTCTCCACCTTTAAGGCTAAACTCAAAACCTACTTATATGCTGAAGCGTATACCGTATAACAGCATTAACTTAACAGCTAGAGCGGACATGGGCTTGTCCGTAAATGGTCGCATTTTACAGTCCTTGGAGTCACTGTTAGATTACAAATAAATGTGAAGAGATTCAAATTCTGATGCAGCTGGTTATGATTTACTGTCCGCAGAAACAGGACTGAATCATAACATAACCTAAAAGCTAGAGCGGACATCTGCTTGTCTGTGAACGGTCACATTTACAGACCTTGTTAGCTTACCAATAAAGAGAGTCGTCACCTTTATAATAAGTATTGACTAGACCACTGGGAGTGAGGCCCAAGGCCAAGGCAGGCTGACCTGATAATACTGTATCATGTTTGTTCTGCAGTCAGTGCCTTCTCCTCGCCCTTCTCTGTCTGCTCTGTTTCAGGTGTCGTGAAGCTGATGATGGCAGTTCCTGATCTGTGGTTCACGGCTCAACTAGTATGGGACACACTGATGTTCTATCTCTATCCTGTTCTGTTGGTCCTTCTGTTCACTAACCCCAACCAGTCAACGCAGATGGCTGCCACCTCTGAACCTGGTTCTGTTGGAGATTTCTTCCTGTTAAAAGGGAGTTTTTTCTTCCCACTGTCACTAAATACTTGTTCATGTGGCTCTTGTTGGGTTTTTTTCTTTCTTATTATGAATGTTATATTTTCATAAGCGCATTGAGATGACTGTTGTAAATTGCGCTATACAAATAAAGTTGAATTGAATTGAAAGACTGTTATGGCTGGTGCCTCATGGCCTTTCAGCCTGCCCTTCCTCCTCTCTCATAACACACCTGACTCACATCAGCAATCAGGTAGGAGAGGGAGGAGGAGCAGTATAAAGGGCTGAGAGGACTAGAAGGAGTAAGGCACAACAACAGACCAGCAGCAGACATGTGAGGAGAGTTTTTCAGCGCCCCACTGGACATCTTCGTGAGTTTGTTATTTTAGTTTGCACTGAAGATTTCTGGTAGTCCTGTTTTACGTGTTCCTGTAGTTCAGTGTTTTGTATGTTTTTGTAGTTTAGAGGGTGGACACTGGGACGACGGCCCTGTATAGGGTTGGCCCAGTGTCCTCCCTACTTTTGTTCAGTTTGGCCAGGGTCTCCAGTCCCTTTTAGTTTGTTCTGTTGCTACTTTTAATATTTTGTTAATAAATACTTTTGATAACCCTTGCTTTCTATGTGGCGTCCTATTTATGTTGCGGCCCCTCAAGCCTTGATATCACATCCTAGAAGGGGTTGCAACAAAGACATTAATACAATTTTTTTTTTTTTTTTTTTTTTTTTTTTTTTTTTTTTTTAAACATCTTCGTTTCCCATTTACATTTTGATAATGATAAATACTGTCCAACCCACCCAGAAAACACCAATAGACTACAATGAATAAACAAATCTCCATGTATATTTAATAAATACCTTTTTATGTTGTTAAGGGAAAAAGGAAGCCAGGGAAGAAGGTTCAATATGAGACCATTATTATTCATTAACAAACCTTTTACTTTTTAAATTGAATGAGGAATTAAAGCAATAGTGTATAATGAGCCTTACATTTCTGTGTCTGCTCCATACAGTGAGACATTTGTTTGTAACAGCAGTAATTAATGAAATGTGTAATATTTGCATTTAGTTTACCAGTGCTATTAAACACTAGACTAAAATGACAAAAACTCAAAAGTGCCTATAAGAAAGGCGTGTCTAACTTAAAAAGAAACCTCAAAACAAACAAACTTCCAAAAGAGCTAAAATAAAACGTTTTGAGAAGCTTAAGAAGAAGCAAAAGCTTTATTTTGAGCTCTTATGTAAATATTTAAAAACTGATGTGTTTCTAACTGTGTTATCTGGGTTAAACCCTTCATGGCAAACAGTTTTTAATCTTTTTCTGCTTCTGTTTATTCACCCGTGCTTAATACTTTTTATTGGGGGGCTGGAGAACTTAAAGTAATGAACACATGCTTAAGAGAAAGAAGAGGAAAAAAACAAAAACTGAGCCACCAGAGCTTGAACCAGCTACTGTATACTGTCATCCATCAGTGATTAATGTGACAGACAAAATGCAGCAAATTTACCCTCAGAAGTCAATTTAGAGATTTCATAAAAACATCAGACACATGTTTTTGGATTATTGGAGAAAAACAGAGTGAGGGTAAACATTCAAACCCTCACTCTGTTTAGTCTAAACCCTTATTGGCTGAACACAGGCTCAGGGGCAGCATTGCTAACCTCTGCCCAGTACTGGTGTGCACATTTCTTACAGAGCAACAATCACAAATCAGAAGAAACCTCAGTCTGAGAGTCAAAACATTATTAAAGTCAATCCTAAATTATAAGGTTTTTCTCTACCTTCTTCTTGGATCTTTTCATTGAACAGCTCTGATGACAGATACGAGTTGTATCATTTCAATGTGGTTTATTCACAAGCAAAGTTTATCAGACTAAGCCTACGCACAGGTGGCCTAACATACAGTAGAAGTCTGTGTCTCTCAAACCCCTCCTTGCACCATACTCATGAGAGGCTGGTGCAGACGTGACCTCGCAATATATCACAAGGCAGACAGACTCTGCTCAGCTCCCTTTAGTTTCATAGCCGACCAGACAGACATTAAAAAATACAGAAATAATATTTTACTAAGTATTATTCTTTTTTTTAATTGCACATACTGTAGCTCAGTTAAAATCACTCAATTTTTTTGGAGCGAAAAACACTTGGAAAAACTATTTTGTTCACTAACCTTTTGCGCTTCAAAAGCTTTGCGCAACTTAATGTAGTTGGTGAGCGCTCTCATGGCGATGGGCAGTTTGCCGATGACTTTGAGGTCGATTGGTCTTCGGTGGGCCGAGGTAATGAAGGTGTTCATCCACCAATAGGTGGCTTTGGACAAAAGGTTAACAAAGGGCTGCAGGAAACGAACGCCAAGGTCCTGCAGGTCCTCAGGGGGCTTCACTTCAGTCGGGTTTGCAAAACACACGTAGCGCTGTGACAGAAATGACAAATGAGGGAAGACAAGTTGGATTTAAGGATTGAGTCTTTTTGGTGACTTCAAAAATGTGATGCTGAGTTAAGGAAAGGTGAGCCAGTAATTGGATGTTCAACCAAGCAGGAGAATTCGCTTTTTCATCAAGATATTAATAATAAAAAATAAATAAATAAACTAAAATTTTAAAACACATTTTTACTTTTACACTCTAAGGTTGTTGACAAGACTGTAACGAAACAAGCAATGGACAACTTCTGGTAAAGTTAACAATCAAAAGACTGATAATCTTGGCTGTATTTTACATTATTTTTTAATTGTCCTTCAGGGATTGTATATATTAGGGCAAAGATTGGCATTTCTGGGGCAGCAAAGATGTGATCGTCTAATCCGAGGGCCACATTGTGAGTGTTTTGTTGTGTATTTTATATTTGTGGAGTTGTTGTTTTGTGTGTTTTTGGAGTCATTTTTTGTATCATTATTTAAGATTTGTATATTTTACTGTCATCTTGTGTGTGTGTGTGTGTGTGTGTGTTTTTTTTAATGTATACCTAATTTTTGGTGTCGCACAAAATTAGGGCCAACAGTTTTTTGTCTGCCTTCAGGTGAGCTGCAGCATTAACGGTACCATAAATTAATTTAGTTCTGGATTTCTGAAAGATTGATGTCTTGCTGCTGTGCAATAAAATCCTGATAAAACACCTTTTGATTTAATACACATATTTAATTAGACTGCTCGACTGGGTTAGGGGTGTCATCACATGCACTCAATGAATTTTATAATGACATTTACCTCATCAAAAAAGACCTTGGTAATATCTGGACATATGTTGATTAAGGAATTGTGAATCATGTTTGTCCCTCTCTGAGAGTCTCTAAATGAAAAATGCACAAACATTGAAAATAGAGAGGAGACAGTGCCTGTGTAAAGTATTCTCTATTTTTCTACACAGTAAAATGTCTTAAAAAGGGGATCAATAAGACAGGTTTATCTATAATAGTTGGTT
Organism: Gouania willdenowi; assembly: GCF_900634775.1. Lineage (NCBI taxonomy): Eukaryota > Metazoa > Chordata > Actinopteri > Blenniiformes > Gobiesocidae > Gouania > Gouania willdenowi. The sequence goes on from NC_041049.1 coordinate 49,493,288, forward strand.
ATTTAGCTCAAGTAAGGAATAAGAATAAAAAAGGGATGGGATTATAAAAAAAAATTTCCTCTTCTTACCGCCTTTTGGTCTTATAAGTTATTATATATATTTTTCAATATTCACTTCTGTTTGTTGGTAATCCATTGTGATATTTTGTTAACTTAATTTCTAATTTTACATGTTTGAAAGACTGCCGATCTATTGAAAAATACTCTACAGTTCTTCCTAGGGACTTTGAATCAGTGACAGATGTAGAAACTCAGCAGCAAAGGTAAACATTGGAAAACTCTCCATGGAAAACACTAAATAATTCTGTGTTTCTACTATAGTAGCATCATTATGTGAACGACTGAGAACAGCCACAGACACACTATTGAAAAGAAACAATCAGATGTTTTATGAGCAAAAAAAGGATGAAATTAGTGAAAGGATTAAAATAGACCATCGGTTTGTTGTGCAGTAAAGAATACAAGGTTCATATTTAAAAACGCTTGTAAATTGTTATTTTTAGATTGGCCTTCAACACTGCCCAGGTTTGGATTGAAATAACTGATTATAAGGGTTTCACTTAGTGTTAAAAGCAGCAATATCAGACGTTTGAGATCTAGGCTAGACCTCATCACAGCGGCTCTTCAAACGATTCATGCACAGTTATTGCAAACAGTCTATTTTCACCACCTTCAGAGAAGCTTTACTCAACAACACCAACCAACAAATGAAGCAAAGGTGACAGCAGCTAAAAACAGGCTACAATCTGAGAGCCGCACATGCCTGCGCATCACACACGAGACAACACTCACCCGGCCAAGTATGACATTGATCTCCACTGCGAGTAGTAGTCCATAAAGCAGCACCAGCAGTCCTGTGATGCAGTAGCGTAGCTGCCTGGGGCTGATGCCATGCTCTGTGTACTTGGCAAACTTGATGGTCTTCATGATGAACGCCAGTACCCAGTATATGAGCAGAGCTGAAGAGATTTGGCAGAGATAAGCGGTGCACAGTAAATCACCGGACAACTCCAGGAGATAAATATCCTGTTAGCAGATTTAGATCACAGCTTTGAAATGAACTGCATGTTATAGAGTCCCCAGTAATAAATTACTGTGTGTAAAATTGGATGAGTGTAAGTTACACAGTTTGTACTGTATATGTAATGACTAGTGCTACATTGACGCCTCAGTTGGTTTATCAATCATTCATTTGACCAGTCGGCAGTAAAAAAAACAAAAAACACGTGCATTTCTATTTCTTTATCCAGATTTCAGATCAGCAAAAACACTGGATAACTTCAGATAGGTTTTAATTGTCACAGCAGAGATTTAAATTCTGACATGGAAAGTGGATAGTAAAATGTCTTTGACAGTAAGTGGCAGACTTGGGTACAATGAGTTTCTTTTCTGATGGAAAGCATTATATTGATATTCTGACAGATACATTGACGGAAGTGAATGAATCTCTATTTAAAATATTTATTTCTGTCTGACTGGGATGATGAAATCTCCAAAGCGGAGGCAGCTAACGGACATAATGGGAGTGAAACTATAAAGCGTTAAAGACCGTGCATGGATGAGTTGGTGGTGCACATGAAAGAAAGGAAACCACGTGAGCATTGGAAAAGAAGCACGTCCGCATTATATAATGACATCGCCTGATCAAAGATAATAAGTGATGATAATGTGTCTGAGTGACGTTTTAGGATAAGATTGAACAATTGCTTAGTGACACATGCGAAACAATAAAAACTGGAAAACCTTTTTTTTTCCACAATAATGGTCGAAATCATTTCTCAGTGTTGTCTAAAATCAATGAAGCATTCATCTGTGAATAGTTACGCTGAAGTTCTTTTCCAAATTTGTCATCAAATCCTCCCAGGGAAAGTAATTTGCAGCCATGCTGAGTTCAATCCAGGAGATACGGATAAAGAGATGAATTATTTCTACTGAACCAGAAGAAGTCTGGGTCAACAGTATGAAATATTACAATACGACTCTAAATAAAATACCTTTTTGTAGTTAATAAAACAAAAAATCACAATAGTCACAATAAGAAAATCCAAAGAAAACAGAAATGTCATACCGAGTAATAGTCGAGGAAAGTTGGAGGTCTCAATATTATGGTAGTAGATAATTGATGTTACACCAGCCATGAAGGCTAGAGCTGCAGGCATGTACAAGTGAAGATGGAGGGAATGGCTGAACCTGTAAAAGAGAAAAGCAATAATAATTCAATAAATGTTAAGAAAAATAGAGTTGTCTAAAACTGTGTATAAAATGCCTTTATAGACAAGAACACCAAAGTTCACTTGTCTACCTGACAGCGGTAGCATATATGACTAACGCTTTATGGAGGGACAAATTCATCTGTTCACTAACTAGCTAGCTTTAGCTCATTTCTGCCTTTACCAAAACAAGTCAGTTTTCTCCAATGATGTCAATAGCTCTAGCATACTGCTAATCTACTATTGTTTGAAATAAAAAACAACAATAAAAACTATACCCTGTGTTTTTATCCACATCAAATTAAATCGAATTGAACTCGCAGCAATTTATTGTAAGCTAGCTGCTAACTGCTAGCAAATGTTTCAGGATTGTTCTATAGATGTTGCGCTCACTTCAAACTTTCCACCCTCTTGAATGTTTTGTTGTTGTTTGACAATGTTTTTTGATGTACTAAAACTGTATATAAGCTGCCTTTTTAGACAATAACAGCAAAGTCCACTTGTAAAAACGTCGACTCCAGCTGCTAGCGCTAGCATTTATTAGGAAAGATGGTATGGTTGTTGAAGGTGATTAAAAGCTGTCTTAAGGAACAAATTCAAACTAGCTAGCTTTAGCTCATTTATGCCTTTATCAAAAATAGTCAGTTTTCTCCAATGATGTCATTAGCTCTAGTATACTGCTAATCCACTAATGTTTGAAATAAAAAATAACAATAAAAACTATACGCTGTTTTTTTTTTTATCCACATCAAATTAAATCGAATTGAACTCGCAGCAATTTAATGTAAGCTAGCTGCTAACTGCTAGCAAATGTTTACGAATTTTTCTATAGATGTTGCTTTTACTTCAAACGTTCAACCCTTTTGAATGTTTTCCTGTTTTTTAATTTCCATACAACAGCTGGAGAAAAACCCTACCTTCCTCTGAAGAATCAGAGAGACATCACAGCTGCTAGCATTAGATGATTTAGGACAGCAATCGATTATCTTGAGGCGCTGATTGCAGGTAATTACTTTCACCTGCCTATGCTTGTGTTTAATTAAAGAAGGTGAAAACTACTCAGAAATGCAACACGACAATCAAGAAAAACCTTCGACAACATCCTTGTAGTCTCAGCCTGATCCTTCATCGTATATTTTCTTATCCAACGACATGATACTCATGGTAAAATGAAGACTATAGTGAAAATTCTTGGGTGGAAGTAAATACAAGTAATGATTACTGAAAGTGACTTTTAATGGCTTGAGAATAATGTAACAAAGCCCCAATGAGGCTATTAAACTGCTAAACGTACCCGTCTGAGACGATGCCTTCTGCAACCTCACAGACGAGGATGAAGAGGAGGATAAAAGTCAGAAGCCAGCGTAGGTTGTGTCCAGGGAAGTGGAGCCATGTGCTGTGATGGATGTGGACCTTTGAGCTCTGGCTTCCCCAGCCTCAAACATGAAAACAGATTAAAAAAAAAAAAAAACTGTTAAAGAACGCCAGTGTTAAAATGGAGGGGGAATGTTGATCAGGTAGTGTAGCTGCTTTTAATCTTCCTTTGTTCACCTACAAAGAGGAGCTCACAGCTGACTGATGATAGGGCTGTGTGCGTGTGCCAGAATCACCTCGTGAATCATATCGTCGCTGTAATTACATCGCTCCTTTCGTGGCAAAGCAGAGACTTTTATTCCTGCCTCTGTGTTTATCTGTTTGTTTGACTGTTAGCATGGGATTACATCAAAAGTGCTTAACACATTCTAACCACATTTTAACCAAAGACAGACTTTACGCTAGGACTGGACGATTTAGACCAAAACTCAAACTGGAATATTTTTTCTCAAAATGGTGATATACAATATAAATCTTAATATTTTTAACTCTATAAAGTTTTAACAGAAAAAAAAAAAAATTCTGGGTTAAATTTGCTGATGCAGAATGCCACACAGACACATTTACTAACAAAATGCAGCACAATATGTGACTCTTTTTTTCCTATAAGGGACAGCATGTATGAGGGTACCGAAACCAATGCCATATGCCAATATGGCACCGGTTCCGACGTAAATGGTATAACCAGACCAAATAAGAACGAACGTTTTGGTGTCATCACAGATGATGACACCAAAATTATATTGCCCAGGCCTACCTTATGTCATGAAAGTGGATCAATACTATTTCTGGATAATTTTTTTTAAAATCTAAAAAATCCCTATCGCTTATCATTGGCACATTGTCAGAAATGTATATCTCGGTTTGTAATTCACTGATCTTTATAAAATTCAACTCAGTTATGTTGAGTGGGTTTCTCAATGACCTCACTGAGTTTCATCCAGATCGGTTCCGGATTGTGCATTTCATTGCAATTTTTCATAAAAGTGGGGGTTCCCATACATTTGGAGCTACTGCAGTTATTAATAGGGACTAGGAATGCAATATAGCAAAATAAGCAATAATCAAAATTAAAAAAAAAACAGAAATATGAAATTCAAAAAAAATACGCAGCACGCAGATGCTCCGTTGACTCAGTCAGTTGTGTGTAATGAAGAAACAGTGAGCGAGCAAACACAGCATCCGCGATTGTTCGAATACGAGCCAACGTATTTGTTGAGCAGCCAGAATTCAACACATCTGATCACTAAAGCGTCTTCTACGCAAAGATTGAGACTGATCATGTGATTTATGTTTGTGTCACGTTGATGCCCACATCACTGTGTCCACACACATCAGAGCAGATCCTCTGCACTTCATCAAGTAAAAGACTGCATGGAGAAGGCTGAGAGTTACAGCCTACACCATTATGACGATGATTGGGAAATGAAAAGCTACGCGCTCCAAACATGAGCCGTATTTGAATCTCACACAGGCCAAAACATTGGTGCAGTACTGAAAGATGCAGCTAAAGAATGAAAAGTCCAAAGTATAAAGGCCCTAAGACACACTTGTCAAACTGACAAATCCAGCCCTTTGGAGCATCAAATTCGACTCGAGAAAGAAAAAAAAAATGTAAATATCTCAGCCCCTCAAAATACAAAAATTCTATTAGAATCCACAATATTTGCAGAGCTCAGTTTTCTACTTCTTATACAGCAGTCATTTTTGATCTCAAATTGATGAAAGAACTCTCAATTTTTCCAAAATCTGGCAAATTTTCCTCAAATGATTACACAAAATTTCCCCAAATTCCCAAAATCAGTGAAATTTAATTGAACGATCTTGCAGGGACTGGTATACTCACATACTTTATCATTTATATGTGAAAGTGCATACCAGGGCACATGAAAGTTGAATTTGTTATTTTTCCTGCTTAAAATCTGTGTCCCACTTAAGCTCAAACTGGTCCATATTTGGCCCCTGAACTAAAATGAGTTTGACACTCCTGCTTGAAGACAAAAGTTTTATTTTTCTAGACTTTTATGTTTGAGAAAAGAGGAATAACAATTAAAACAAAGGCGGACACTCAGAACCTCGTTATAACACTCCGTATTTCTTTGTCGTTTCATGTCTAATGTGGCAGTAATAATTTGTAAGTATAATGCTAAGAAATGTCCTACTGTTTCCAATTTTAGCTGTCAAATTGTTTTTCATCAATAAAGATTTGTTACACGTTTGTTACTCTCTTTTTCATTTTATATATCATATCGTGAGTACCGTATTTCGTATCGTGAGCCCTATATCGTATTCCATATTGTATCGTGAGTCGACTATTTCATTACACCCATAATAAGGACAGGCATTTCTTCCAAGCCTTTAAAATGTGAATGATCATGGTTCAATGATCAGAGTTACTTTTGGGCAAGAGGATATTTGGTATTTTGTAGAGGTCTGTGCTCTCTGAGTGCTCTTGTTTTAAAGCTGCCATTATTTTTTCCCACATGCAACTATAACATCTGCAATACCTCCAATATTTGCTGATTTTGAAATGGCAGAACATCGTTTAAAGGAGACATATCATGGTTTTAAATCCTTCCTTTTTACATATAAATCATACAGTTGTGGTCTATATAAAGCAGAACTGCAATGCTTGGGTCTGAATTCCTCATTATTATAGCTCCACAGGCCCCTTTTCTACCCCTTTTCTGCTGTGTTTCTGAGAGCAACTCGTTTTGGTGCTGTCTCTTTAAATGCAAATGAGACACTCCATACCCCGCCCCCTCTTCAGGTTACAGAGGTGACACTCGGTTCAATTCCACCCTGTTCGTCCATTTTTGTAGTTTGATTGAAGAGATACGATTATCTAGCGGTGCAGAAACTTTTTATTCACACGTTATTTACAAAATGTCAACAACAGAAGACTTGTCCATCCAGCCTTACATGTTCGTGCGTGTGGGTTACTACATCCAACAACCGAACATTTTGACTTATCCTCTCGTAACTTCGGCATCCTTGAGCTTGGACTACAAAATAAAAGCGAGAAATAAAAATGGCGGATTGCTCAAAGTGTTGGACCTGGAGTTGATGTACTAATTTGGCAGTTCCGCTGCAAATACTGTGACGTTATTGTTCAAAAAATGTAATAGAGAATAGAAAAATCGAAACAGATTGAAACATATGACCTAAACAGAATATAAAGATATCTACGGAGCACCTGAAGAGACTAATTTGAACTTTTCTGTACTTCAAAGCACTCTAAATATATAACAAAATGCATTCAAGGGCTGAAAAAGTGGATTTAGCATGATATGTCCCCTTTAACATAAACACTCCATGATGTAAATATATTGAGTCGTTTTAAAATAAGCAGAAGTTTTATGATGCAAGGTGAAATGAAAATCATTCACACCCCTGTGGTTTGTCTCCAGTAGTTTGTGAAAGCACTTCAGTTCAAGGCGAGAAGAGAACAAGTGTGAGTCAAGGTTACACACATCACACCTCCATCATAAAACAGTGGTTTTCCTTCTGGCTTTGAGTTTGTATTAGTTTGTTCATTTTAGGATTTAACGGTTTGTTGGTGAAGAAATCACAGCAGGACTTCCATTTTAAGGTCACATCAATGTGACATGTTTCAATTAAATTTAGTTGCATAATGTGTGAAAACAACTTTGAAATGAAGATTACCTGCACAGTTTAGCAATTTTAAAGCTGGTGTGAATCAATTCAATGCAGTTTAATAAACTTCGTAGCCCCCAGGAAGACAATAAACAACACATTACAATAAAATACTCATGCATGACAAAGCACAAAATGTAAACATCAGTCAATTAAAAATAGATTATAGAGAGTGTAATGGTTTCTGAATAGACCCCTTAATGATCACGTCACAAATGGGCTGCAGGTGAAAACAGGAAACACCACTGGTTAAAGACAGTAGAGGCTAATAATGTTACAGCTTCTGTTTGGCCTCTAATTTCTCTCTTTTTCTTTTTTTAAATACAGCAGATGACTAGAAAAGAAATACACTGCAGACTTAATGTGTCAACACTCAATGTTACATTGCTACATTAAAAGGATTTACCTGACTATTGTCTCACATTATCTTCATAAATTCAAATACTTTTACAGTATAAGAATGAGGTGGATATTTGATGAACTTTGGATTACTTGTGTATTTTTGTTGTTGTTTTTTGTTTGTTTTTTGAATGTGTACGCAAATGCATTTATATGTGTTTGAAAGTTATCTATGTATCTGTTCATTGGTTTTTGTTTATTGATTGATTGTACCCTTCCCGATATGTGGGGGATAAGGGATGGGAGGGTGGGAGATTCTGAAATTCTTAGAATACTCTCTAATTATTAAAAAAAAAAAAAAAAAAAAAAAATCAATATAACTGGGGAAAAAAAGATAAAACATATATTTAGTATGTTTGCATTTGTGACCAGATCAAAAACACTGGGTCATACTAACAGGAGGAAGGCTAATAACCCCTAAAGTGGTTGGTTGATGTTTGCACTATACAAACACAAAGTCAATGATGCCTATGAGTTATAGATGAATAAGAACAGCGTAGGGAAAAAAAATCCTACTAAGCAAACTGATGGGTCATTGATCACATGAGAATGTCAACAATCGGCTGATAGAGGGCACGTAGAGAACATCACCCAGCTTCTGCTGACACATCAACTAACCATTGGGTTGTGCTAAGTGTGTGTGTGTGTGTGTGTGTGTGTGTGTGTGTGTGTGTGTGTGTGTGTGTGTGTGTGTGTGTGTGTGTGTGTGTGTGTGTGTGTGTGTGTGTGCGCTCAGCAGAAATGTGTGTCATGAGGAGGTTGATCTCCCCTCCCAGCAACTTACCAATGAAGAGGATGGGAAAGGTGATGAAGAGGAGGAAAACATGTGGGACCACATTGAGAGCGTCCAGGAAACAACCGTTGTTCAGCACGCCCCCGTCCACGTTGTAGGCCACAGAGTTGTTCTCGTTACCACAAAACGCCAAGGACATGGTGGAACCGGGACTCTGTGGGGATCCGGTCAAGAGGAGGAGGAGGAGGAGGAGAAGGAAGAGCAGGGGGAAGACGAAGAGGAGGAGGAGGGGGGGGGGGGACAGGCACAGAAGATGAAAAGGGGATTTTAAAAAGAAATTTCAAAGCATGTTGGCTTTTCAAGGATAGAATGCAGATTGTGTCTTCAGTTGGTCCCAGTCCATCTAAAAAGTCAGCCCCTCCCAGCACAGTTTCAGCACAGCTTCAGTGATAGAATGGGTTGCAGGGAGAATAAGAAAAAGGTCAGCAGCAGCGGCAAGCAGTCCGTCTATAGTGCAGGAGGAGCTCCTTCTCCTTTCCAGTCCATCCTTTGGACATCTGCATCCTGTTTGTCTGCAGCCTGCAGAGGTCCTACAGCTGAGGCGTCACTCGCTCACTGCACAGGCTACTGGGCTACAAGGGAATGCCTTTCAGCATGCAAATTCACGCACACACATACACACACGCACACACACATCCACAAAGCTAAAGCAGCATTCTGCAGTGCTCCTGCTATTCCTGTCTACAGGCTCAGACTCGACCTTGAAAAACATGAACAGAGAGCGGTGGGTGTGCAAACAAGCTGGAGAAAAGGTAGGAGTCAATAAATGCAGGAGAGGGAACTGAAGAGGACTGGGATGGTGAGCGATAGAAGTGGGGCTTGGAGCAATGCTGCTGTTGGATAGGATGTGAAAATATCACAGGGAAGTAAGCACGTGCATGGAGAAAATGAGCAACTGCTCGTAACACAATTTTTCCTGGACTTATGTATATCTAGCTCTTCTAAATATTCATATTCTTCATTACAAAAAAACTCATCAACATGTAGCTGAATAAAGCTTGGTGGCGTAAAAACGACACATCATTAATAAAGGAAAGGAGTGATATACATTATAAATGATGCTTTTGTGGGCTTGAATGAAGAGAATCCCATGCAGCCATGAGTCACTTCTGCTTAGGGATCATGAGTGACAAACACACATGATGCAGATTTTGATAATCCATGTTTCCGTACACACACACACACACACGCACACACGCACACACACACACACACACACACGCAGATAAATCGGTAGATAAAATAAAGCAGAGGGAGGCAACTTTGTTTGATCAGAGGACATGATCAACATTCATGTCAGCATTTAGAATATTGAGCGATCTGAGCATTAATAGGAAAGAACAAAGAGTTTCTCTAGTAATTTTGTGTTTTTCTGTTTGTTGTTGTCTCGTTGTGAAGCATTTTGTGCATTTCTGTTGTCCTTTTGTGTATTTTTCCTGTAAAGTATATGTTTTTTGGAGTTATATTCTGTATTTGTGTGTGTGTCATTTTGCGGGGGGTTTTTGGGGAGTATTTTTTGTGTATTTCTTTTGGTGTTTTTCTTGTCTTTTTGTGTACTTTTGTTGTCATTTTCTGTAATTTTGTATTCTTTTTATTTGTATTAATTTTATGTATTACTGTTGTCATGTTGTTCATTTTTGCAGTATTTTCTGCGTTTTTATCTTTTCTTTTACTGTATTTTCCTGCATTGTTTTTTTAATGTACTCTTGCTCTTATTTTGTGTATTTTTCTGTCATTTTGTACATTTACTTTTGTGGCCCCCGGGCTGCCAGTTTCCTATGTCTGAAATAAAGTTTAATCAAATCTAATCTAAAGCAAGAAACATTAAAATGAAATCAAATTTAAGCTCCTCCCTTTGTAGATCACATAAAATAAGTAAATATGGAAATGTATAGTTTTAACATGAAATCAGGCATTTCACTCCAGGTTTGTATTCTATGAGACGTCACTTCCAAAGAAATTAATGTGAAAACGTCTGAATAATGTTCCTTTGATACTGAGCAAATTACATCTTAAGATAAGAAAAGTTATTTGATTTCAATACAATTTTAGCAAGATTTTAATATATGAATTAATAGGATTTGAATTGATCATATGAAGGAACAGCTGATCTGCTGCCATATTGGTTTAGTGCAGCCCTACATCAAAGCATATCTGCTAAATAACAACCCAATTCAAAATGTGATATTTTTAATCTGAGAAAGCATTAAAATATATAATTATATTTTCTATCACGTATTGACTGTATGTGTATCCTCCAGCTGCCCTCAGTTGTGACCTACATTGATAATTATACGTCTGCCATCTCTGAAAAGCCTGCAGAGGGTGTGCAGGAATATAAAGTAGAAGGGAAAAGAAGACACAAAGAATCGATAAAACATAATGGTCTCAGGTTCAGGTTTCATCAGCAGCTGACAGACGGAATCAAAATATTCTATAAAAATCTGCACATGAAAAGAGCTCATGCCAATGCTATGTCATAATATAACCAAATATAAATGGCTTGGCATGGAAAGAGCTTTGAGTGTGTATCGGCTGAGGGACTGAAGGGATTATTCAGCCTGGGGAAGGAAAGTAAATCAAGTGATGGAATATTATGGCAACTATGTGAGTCCTATTTACTGTTTAATTCATGGCTTTTACTACTTGGATGTAACAACTGGGTTCCTCAGACAACCTGCTGTCAGACCAGTTCACACTCTCTTTTAATGAAGACATGATTAATGAACACAGTGGAAAGGATTAATTGGGTGACTGGTTGTGACCTAAACTGACTCTAAACGTTAGACCTAAAGTGAAGTTCATGCATGCATTTGGTTTTCCTGTGAATGCAGATCATTTACAGCCATGACACATGTTTGGGTTAAATCCCTGGGTGCAGACATCATGGGCAATTGGTGGCCCTGGGGCCACATGCGGCCCTCTGACTAATTTTGTGCGGCCTCCAAAGTGAACACACAAAATGACTCCCAAAAGCACAAAAGTAGAACAAAAATACATACAAAGAGAAAAAATACACAACATTTTACTAAATTATTTCAAATACATATACAATTACAGTAAAATACACAAAAGGACAGCAAAAATACACAAAAGGACAACAAAAATACACAAAAGGACAGCAAAAATACACATTAATAACATACAATATAGAAAATGACTGTATAAGTACACAAAAGTTATACAAAAATGTTCGAAAATGATTTAAAATACATACAAAATTACAATAAAATACACAAAAGAACAACAATAATACACAGAACAGCAAAAATACACAAAAGGACCACAACAATACACAAAAGGACAGCAAAAATACACAAAAGGACAACAAAAATACACAAAATGACCACAAAAATACACATAAATAACATACAATATATAAAATGACAGCATAAGTTCAGAAAACTCATACAAAAATGTTACAAAATGATTTAAAATACATACAAAATTACAATAAAATACACAAAAGGACAACAAAAATACAGAGGACAGCAAAAATACACATAAATAATATACAACATAGAAAATGACAGCATAAGTACACAAAAGTTATACAAAAATGTTACAAAATGATTTAAAATACATACAAAATTACAATAAAATACACAAAAGGGCAAAAAAAAAATACACAAAAGGACAGCAAAAATACGCAAAAGAACAACAAAAATACACAAAAGGACCACAAAAATACACATAATTAACAAACAATATAGAAAATGATAGTTAAGTACACAAACGTTATACAAAAATGTTACAAAATGATTTAAAATACATACAAAATTACAATAAAATACACAAAAATAACAAACATACAAAATGGCTCATAATGCACTTGAAAAAAGCAAAAAAAAATAAATAAAAAATGCAAAGAAAGATTCTAAAAACACACACAACAAAAATACACAAATCCATGAAATAACATAAAAATACATTAAACGACAACAAAAACACACACAAACCCTTTGTTCTTTCCTCTATTTATGCTCAGATTCGTCATTATTCCAAATGCTGTCATGAATGTTGACAATAATTGGAAAATCAGGTTTTTCTGGTTGTGATTAAAGTTGCCCGTCTCTGCCTGGGTGTGTGTGGGTGAACTGTGCCGGTGACCCAGTACGGCTGCAGCGGGACTTACCGGTTTGTAGCGGGAGATCATCGTTCCAAGTCTCGCTGTCCTCCGTCCTCACAAACACTCCTCAGCTCTGTCACATCTGCTGCTCGGGTGTCCCGTTCACAAACAGGACTAATAATCTCTCATGTGTCCAGTCACAGGCGGCTGGTGAGGCGGGCAGCTGTCCAAGGTGCTGAACCCGTGTACCGGCTCTCCCACTCCCACTCCCAGCAGCAGAGGCGGAGGTCACCCTGGACTCGGGTCTGAACCAGGTGAGCAGTGTCAGCAGCTGGTCGCTGTGGTAGCTGGAACTGGCAGCAGACTGGAGTCACGTCCTGTATGGCAGAGAAAGCAGAGCATGGCTGCACACACTGCGCTTACATAAGGATGTAGGATGGAGCCCAGCAGTCAATGAAACACATGTAGCTCTATAAACTGCTTTCATTGAATCATAAACTCAAACAATCTGCTTCATAGCCATGCATTTCATCAGAAAGGCGTTGACAGTCTGAGGCTATGGACACATTTTGGGACCCTCTTTGTCTCACCCATTAATTGGTAAGGAGCACGACTGCCCCCAGTGGACACAATGTGAACCTGCTACCACACATCACAGGCCATTACAGCAGGGTTTCTGCAGTCTAAATGATGTTTGCAGCCCTCCAGGACCAACTATCAAGTGTGATCTCCTTTATATCCAGCAGACTGGACTATTGTAATGGTCTTCTGACAGGAATCCCCCAAAAGAGCATCAAACAGCTACAGCTGGTTCAGAACGCTGCAGCTCGGGTCTTAACCAGAACAAAGAGGTCAGAGCACATTACTCCAGTTTTAAAGTCTTTACACTGGCTCCCAGTCAGCCTCAGAATAGACTTTAAAGTTCTGCTGCTGGTGTATAAATCTGTGAATGGGTTTGGTCCAGAATACATCAGTGACATGTTAGTCAGGTATGAACCCAGCAGGTCTCTCAGATCTATGGACACAGGTCAGATAGTGGAGCCCAGAGTTCACAGTAAACATGGTGATGCTGCTTTTAGTTGTTATGCTGCAAAGAAGTGGATCAAACTTATTTTTCTGTTCATGTGTATGACTGAGAGGAAGATTTTTAATATTATTGTTGTTAAAAAAAATTTACTGCTGATTTTATTGTTCTTATTAAACTTTAAACCATTTTCTGTTGCACTTTTTGATCATGTAAATTTGCCTTGCCTTTACCAGCATAAACATCTCAATTGTTCAAGGTAGACTTCCCTGAGATTTTTTTATTTTGTTGTCCTTAGCGTGACAGAAATATTATTAAACTGAAAAACTTTGCAAGACCAACTGCATTTTCCAAAAAAAAAAAAAAAAGAGCATAAGTTACCGGAAACCCATCAAAGTCAATATACCTCAGTAGAACACCTCAAAGTCAGAATAACCCCTCGAATTTAGTATAACCTGTCGGAGTCTATATTCATAATATGGTACACCGTATGAATAATTAATAACAGCAGATGGGAACTCTAGGTTTAAAATGAACATTTTCTAATTAAGTCTTGGCTAAAAACAATGCTGATTAAAAACATTTTGTAAACCTGTTATACAAAGGGAACAACACAGAATAGTTCATTTTCTGTCTCTTCCACCCCACAGAATTGTAGTTCAAGCACGAGCATATTTATTTGAGTGCAGACAGAAAATATTGCCCTGACAATTACACCCACAAGTGCAGCTCTTCCATTTCAGGGTTGGATGTGTGGAGCAGTCAATGGCCTTCTGCACATCTTGGTTGTTAAGTGTGGACATCTCATTTAGAGTTGCCTTTCACTCATCACCAGACAGTCAAGCCTTTCTCCACTGACTTCAGGATTTATGAGGTGATGTAGCCCACTGGAGATTTCATATTTCTCTAAACCAGTGGTTCCCAGTGTATACTGTGCATGTTTTAATTTAAAAATATATATATATTATTTTATTCTACCCTTTCATGCACTATATATCTGTTTACATGATATTACTGTCACTATTATTTTGTATTATTTTGTACATATTCTATTTATATTAATTATGTTTTTCTATTTTTATTCATTTATACTATTATATTTTTACTCTATTTATTGTTTAAGGGCTTAACAGGGAACTTGGGTATGTTATTTCCTTATGTATGCAGGTTCATGCGCATAATAAAAATCCTTGAACCCTTAACTTATGTATGGGTTTTTTATGTTTAAAATAAAAAAAATAAAAACATTTAAAAAAAAAAATGCCAAACACAAATTTTTGTTTTATTTTAATCAGTAATTCTTCATAGTTTATTATTACCTGGCATTTCAGGTGATCCCATTTTATTTCCAGGTGACCCCAAGTTTGATAAACACTGCTCTCAAAATTGTAGATATATAAAACCCAAGTAAATATGCAGTTTTTGAAATATTCCTCGCAGATCATCTTAAACATATAAATGCCTAAGTACAAGTTAAATAATAAATAAATGTGTTTTAAACTGTCATATTGTAGCGTATTAAATAGTTTAATGCAGGTGTCATCTGCATTTCATTTAATACAAGTAAAACAGGGCATGCATAAAATGACAATAACACATTAGCAATGCAAGCTGATCTTTTATTCAGCGTCTGAGACAAATTAGAGGCTCTATTGATTGGTTTTTACTTGCTGTCACTCACGCCTCGTTCTCCTGCAGGCACAGTTTGAGTGAAGAAAGTGTCAGCATGAGGTCGGTCCCTTGTCGGGGATAAAGAGCGTTACCAAGGACAACCAGCAAACAAAACAATTGCCCCATGAGCATCAAAAAGGCAACATTTCAAAAACACAAAACATGTCAAAGGGGGTTGTTTATGAGGGAATCTGTGTCGTGATTATGGAATAAAATCTTGAAGCATCAAGAAGGAAACTCTTCTGAAATTGGAGAAAACCTCTTGGCAGGTGATTGATGAGGTTAGAAGAAAGTCCTGCAGGACAGAATGAAACAAAGAATGTTTTAACAAATGTGTTCTAAACAACAATATACAGTATAAGCTTAATTAGAGACAGGGCTTGACATCAACATCAAATATTAGTGAATCTCAGGTTTGGTCCAAACCCTACTGTATATCCTAAAAAGTGCAAAACCACTGCAGACACACATGCAAAGTATAATCTATAAACTGAAATCCTGCAGGGAGATTTTTATTAATCATATAATTATTAAGGGGCGACCGTGGCTAAGAGTGGGTCGTCCAGTAACCGAAGGGTAGGGGGTTCGAATCCTCTATCCGAGACATTGTCATTGTGTCCTTGGGCATGGCACTTTACCCACATTGCCTTGGATGAATTGTTTATGAATGTTGGTGGCGGTCAGAGGCGCGAAATGGCAGTATACCCCCGGCTACATTGTGGCTTACCACCACATACCGGTGGTATGACTGTGAGTGACTGGTGGGAACGGATAATGGTTTCTGTAACGCGCTTTGAGTCTCCTCGAAAAAAGCGCTATACAAATCCAAGCCATTATTGTTGATTTAATGTTTTTACTGCTGATTGTAATGTTAATATTGATTTTTAAACTGTTAAATGTTTTCTGTTGCACTTTTTAATCATGTAAAGCACATGAAATTGCCTTCTGCATGAAATGCGCTATACAAATACATTTGCCTTGCCTTGCCAAATTGCAACACTATTTTTGAAGCAATAATCTACCTTTGCTTTTATGTATTTCTCTGAATGGATGAACTAAATGTGTCTACAGATTCAGATCTAAAGCAGTAGTTTTTTATGTTGTCCTAATATGGGTTTGGACAGAGATGATTTATATTTTCAGGGTAAAAAAATACATTTTGGCCCACTAAAGTCTCATTTTTACCTGATTTTGTTTTTGGGCGAAACAGTAGAAAAACCAAAGTGTGACATGCTGCATGACTAGCAACACAACAAAAAAAAAAAAAAAACACCTGCTTAAAGTTTGCTGGTGATGAAAGAGTTGATGTCAAGCCACAGTAAACACATCAAACCAAAGCATGTCTGCTCTATTTCAATACAGTTGCAATTCATCCCCAGGCCAAGTTTGAGGACATGTAACAGTCCCACAGGGCAACATCAATCAGAACAACTGCTGAAGGCTGGCAGGAGTCCGACATGAAGTGACCATGACCTGGTGACACCTTAAATGACCACAGAGGCCACGGATGTACATTCATGTTTATATATGGCTCACTGGGCTTGGCAGATATATGGAGCAATGAGTCAGGTTGTTGATCACAATAGATGCAAAAGTCTTCAGTCAAATATGGCAGATTCATAATGGAGGTGCTTCCTAAATTGAAAGTCAAACTGCAGAGTTAAATCCTTTCTGACAGAGGATTACTTCTGCCTGCGCAAGTGGAAAGTGTTCCAAAGTGATTTAAAAACAGTCTTTTACACTGCATGACACAAACACTGCCGTGTTGTGCCTGATCTGATTTCTTCTAAATGATAGGGGAGACTGTGACATGCCCAAAGGATCAAACGCAGGACCAATCGACAAACCACAGCAAATGTTTACTTCCTCTATACCAGCGGTTCTCAATTTTTCTGGCCCAAGTACCCCCTTTCTTTTATTTCTGAATCCATGTACCCCCCTTTTTGTCCAACTAAATCATTTTGCTCAGAATTCTGTGAAAAACCAACTAGCATAATGATGTAATGAATGAGCGATGACACACATTTTAAATGATCTTATTTTGTAAATAAGTGGAATGAAAAAATATTTAGTGCCCCCTGAATATATTTATTTCAATAGTTTTTAATCACTTAAAGTCATCTCCCACCGATGAGGGACCAAGACTGACCCTTGTATTTTCAGTTCTTGTTCCCATCAAGATCATTTCTATCATCGCTTTGTGCGTTTTTTGTGTCCTTTTGTGTGTTTTGGGGGTCATTTTGTGTATTTTGTTGTTGTTTGTCTGTTCTTTGTATTATTCAGCATATGTTTGTCTTATTTTATGTGTTGTTGGTATTATTTAAATTATACTCTCAGTGTGTGCATGTGTTTCTTATGGTGTTTCTTTTGTTGTTTTGTAGGTTTCTATGTTATTTTTGTGTGGTTTGTAGTGATCTTGTGTATTTTTCTCTCATTTAGTGCTTCCTTGTTGTTGTTTTGTGTGCTGCTGGTAATGGTAAGTATTTTTCTCTTTTAGTATGTGTTTTTCGGTGTCATTTTGTGTATTTTGTTGTTTTATTATTCAGTATATTTTTTCTCTTATTTTGCGTGTTTTTGTTGTCATTTTGTGAGTTGCTGGTAATATTTAGTATTACTATGATTTTTAAAACCCCATATTTTGATGCTTACATTTGTTAATTTTCCTCTCTCTCTCTCTCTCTTTCTCTCAAGTAACCCCTGTAGTGCCATCGCGTACCCCTAGGAGTACACGTACCTCCATTTGAGAACCACTGCTCTATACTAATGAGGAAGTTAGAATGCAGGGTTGATTACCGGAACCAAGAATGAAGAAGTGCTAGTGCTGGAGAAGGTAGCCATGTCTGTACAGAGTTGCACTGCCTTCAAACACCTTTCTGTTCACAGTGGGACTGACTGATGCTGACTTTGGGCTGTACACACAACCACCATCATTGGATCAAAAACGCATACATTTAATTAAAAATGCTGTTTAAAAAAAAAAAAATGATAACCATGGTGATCCTTACACTTCATCTTCGTAATGTTTTGGCGGGGACACAGCGATCACAACATCAATCCAGTCCTGGAAAAAAATATATACATGCAAACAGTGTGAGTGAGAATGTGCACACACACACACGTGTTGTTATTTCACATCTGAATCTTACTCCTCCACTGTTCCAAGCTCGAGCCAGAGAGTTTTGTCCCTCAGTCAGCGTGGCATCAATTAGGATTTTCCCATTGACAGCCATGAGTTCATCCCCAGGGACGATCCCACCTACAAACACACATATAATTATATCACAGGCAGTAACAGAGTGAGAGCTGTACAATACAAATTAAACTGAAACTGCAATTACACCCTATATCTATGAACATATGATGGATATTGTTAGCCTAATAGCATAGTTGCCTAAAGTCATACTTGAACGTTTTCGGAAAACAAGAAAAAAACTATTTTTTAGCAAGCACATTGGTGTTTTTTATTGATACTGTAACAGAAAGTTCAACCAGATGTGTGAACAAGTTTCCAAAAAAAGTGAGGCACAACATTGATTGCATAACAAATAAAAGTGACTTAGGCAGAATATGACTTAGACAATTTTTCTCTTACATATAAACACAACAATAACATAACCAACATTGTTTACTCTCCTAAACATAACCAAGTTGTGTTACTTTTCTAACTTTAAGCAAGTTGCTTTAACCTTAACCAGGTTGTTGCACTTGTCTAACCTTAACCAAAGTCCCGCTCAGGTGCTGCGTGAACTTGTTTTCATTCTGTCTACTGATGAGGGAGGTTGTCATAGTACTGGTGGGCCACTCTTGGTAGTACTGGTTTCATTGCCTGCAAGTCATTGAATTTCCTGAGAGTAATTGGCAGTTGGGCAGGAAAGAGTGGGACCCAGTGGAACAGTTCTTTGGGGATGCTGGGTCGCTGAGGCAGGTCCTCCCAGTCACACTCAAAATCCAACTTGTACCAGATTCAACCATCTGCCAGGTACTGGAGAGCCTGAAGGTCATGGACTGTGGGGTTGACAACTTTTCTCCTTGGTCGAATGTTGGTGACATAGGCCCCAGATAACTTAACTCACTCAGTGCCACTGACGAGATATCTCGTCATTTGCATTTTTTCATGAGGATTACTAGAAAACACCCTGGCGGAGGTCCCTCATCAATATCTAAGCTGTGGGGTGTTGTAGTGACCAACTGTGTGCTGAAGATGGCAGCAGTACACCTTTTGATGAGAGATTAGCCACTGACGCGACCCAGCAAAGCAGGAAGAAGCAGGAAAAGAAGGGAGATTATATCGCTACAGAGTGATATTGTGAAGTATCCAGCAGCTCACAGCTCCACATACTAACACAGAACATGTGTGGACCTGAGTGGATTATTGATAATGTTGTGATCGTGAGATAAAACTATCAACTAACCGGGCCAAACGGGTCATCCCTGCGTATCGGGAGGAGGGGGGAGGAGGAGGGGTGTGGAGGTGGGTACAAAATACCCCCAGCCTGTGAGCCAGATAGCAAAATAATAGGTGACATGTAGGAGGTAGCAGCGCACCTTTGGATGAGAGATCATCCGTGCTCCGCAGAGCTAAGTGTGAGAGGAGGAAAGGCATTTACGAGACAGAAAATGGCGCTACGTAAAGAGCTGACGTTCCCAGCAGCGCACACTCAGACCAGAGAAAGTGTGGAATTCATGGATAATGTGGCAATTGTGAGATAAAACCATAAAAAAACGGGGCAAGCAGTGACACTCTGCATGTCCGGGAGGAAGAGAAAGTTGCGTGTGTGCAGACTGACGGGAGAGAAAGTTGGAGGAACGCCAAAATACAGAAAGAAATCCATTCAACTCTGACCCAGATAGCAAAATAATAATAATTTTGCCATCGGTCTGTGTTTTTTTTTTTTTGTTTTATATAAGGAAACAATGTTCAGATGTTAGAGTTGTCACTAAAGCAAAAAAAAAAAAGCTTTAAAGTCACTGACAGGGTTTTTTTTTTTTACAAAAAGGCTTTTTTCTCAGTTTTTTGCTCTGAAACTGAAGATTTGTATAAAACTTGCTCTAGTCAACGGCTGATTACAAAAGAACGAAACAAGCCAGAAACGAGCCAGAAACATTTTTTTTATGAAAGTAGAGGCTTCAATCGTTCAGAATCTGGTGTCAGATTTCAGATAGTCATAGTAGAAAATATTCTGTGGGTCTTTAAAATCAGTCAAAATGGTCAAAAATGGCTGGCACTGAGGTGGGTAGAAAATCTGAGAATGGCTGACACTGAATGAGTTTGAAGTCATTAGGTCAATCAGCTAGGTGACCTTGTATGGAGTCACCCAGCTATTCCACAGACCTACAGTCCGCATCCATCCCCCATGTAGTGGCAAAAATGCCTAAGTCAAAGAGATGACTTAGGCAGACAGTGATTTTAGACTCCAACAAGCGTTGTGATAGGCTGAGGACATAGGCAATAAGACAGGGTGATGCAGCAGTGGTAGGAGAGTAAAGTTAGGCAGACATTACAATTTGACCAAAAAATGACGGAGGCAATTATGCTGTTAGGCTAATGATATTCAAAATTATAAATGTTTGGTATTTATTTATTCTACATAGTACACCAGTTAAAAGATTGGACACACCTTCACATTTAAATTAAATGACAAAGTGTGAAGATGACAAATAAAAAACTAAGTGAAGTTTCCTGTAGTTTGCCCTCTTTATTTCTAAAGTGTTTTTGTAGAAATATAGCAAGTTTATTGACATAAAAGTCAAATATTGACTGCGTTTTCTGATGCTGTTCCAAGATTTTGTGCTTCTTTTGACACCAGCCCCTGGTACAGTACTGATATAGCTCCGTCAGTATTATTTCTGTCCGCTTTGCACAGTTTTAATGTTATTTTCTTTGGTTCTTTTAGGAAATTAGTTTTTTTTTTTCTTTTTCAAAAAATTCTTTACCCGCTAGTATATCTATAACAATCTGAGGCTTCTAATTCAAAGTCTCTTTTTTAATTTTTCGATTTAGTGCTTTTTAATGCTGCTTTCATTATTTTCAGTAAATCCATCTATATAATGAGCAGGACTTTATGTCTATAGAAAATCTAGCCTTCTGCAGTGTTTTATTTGATTAGGTGAAACACTATATCATGTGTCAAACTCAAATCTGGTCCTTTAGCGCATACAATTCGGCCCGCAGGAGAAAGTAAAAATGACAATAATTATTGTGTAAATTATCAAATAATCCAGTTATAGATATCTCAAACTCTTCAATTTAATGAAACTCCACAATATTTTCTATGGGCTTGCATTTTTCCTTTGTTTATATCATATGAATTCAGTCATATTTAATTGCAAATTGTGGAAAGAACTCTCAATTTTGCCACAAATCTTACAATTTCTCACAAACAATTCCACAAATGTACTCTAAATTACACAAAAATTGGTAATAAAATCAATACATTTTGAAGTGAATTGAACGGACATTAAAAACTAGGGCACAATGATAAAATTTGTCCCCACCTAAAAATCTACGGCCTACTTGAGATTAAACTGGTTTGTATTTAGCCCCTGAACTAAAATGAGTTTGACACTTCTGCACTATATGCTTTGAATCATGGGTGCCACAGCTGGTAGGTTGGGAAACATTGTATTACTGGTGAGTTTTGTACATAATGAAGATAAATAAATGAACTCACCATGCCTATCAGCAGCACCGCCTTCATAGACAGAAGATATTACTAACTTTCCTAAAGGAGAGTCTGCTCCTCCTTCCAAAGCCAGGTCAAGCTGCCCAGCCTTATTAGTGATAATAAACAAACAAATCGATTATTTATAATACTTGATACTGAATTCATACTAGATTAAATGGGTGAGTGTGATGGAAAAAACCCAAGATACCTTTTTAATTTTTAGGAGTCTCACGTCTCTTCCGGCTATCTGGTCTGAGGAGAACTAAAAACAAATAAGGTTAATTAAGCGTGTAAATGATATACGGTAATACCAACGTTTTATGACAAAAAAAAAAAAACCATTTAAGTTATGCGTGTGAGTGCATTCATACTGCAGGGTTAAATAATGACACAAAAGTGAAAAAAACACATTATCTAGATTACAAATCATGATCATTGACTGCTTTTATAATCACAGAAGTACAAGTAAAATAGTGATTTGGAGAATTATCATCTAGCACAGTAACTCTGTCACCATTAGTGTGAATTGGTGAAAGGGGCACATAATGTGAAGTTGTTTTGGGACTGCTTGGGTGGTGGTAAAAGTGATTATAAGTGAAGTTGTAGCTTGTAAATTAAGTCACACTTATTCAGACTAAAAAGAGAGAGAGAACGTTACTGCCGTTAACGTTCTCCATTGTTAAATTCATATTTTGCTTGTTATAGTCCTTAACGTGAATAAACAACATTGTTTAAATAGTCAATGTTTCACAGTTGTAAGCACATGTGTTTCCACAACTGTCTCTGAGTCATACAATACCATGGAGTGTGGATCAAAGTCCTGCACATATTTCTGAAATCCCTGAAAGAAAATGAAAATAAATACATTTCATCAAATCACATCAACAAAATTGTTAACAAGCAGCCAATGTCAGTCGGTAACTCAGCAGATTTCCTTTGACAATCAGGACAATGGAGCAAAAGGTTGAAAACCATGGAGATGTTTCCACTATTCCACAGCACACAGTGAAATTCATTTGTCATCATCCTTCAGAAGATGACAAATATTTTGTTGAAATGTATTTACAAGAAAGGAGTTAAAAACATTGAAGGGACTTTTAATTGAATACAAACAATGACCTATTGTTGAGCCATTTATCTAATCAATGTGGCATTTCAAAATAAATCTTCTGTCTCAAACTATTACTTCTACAGACTCACTACAAACCAATTCAGAGACAAATTACAACTCAAATGCTTGCCACTAAGATTCTAATCTAAAAACAGAACAGTGTGATATGCAATATGATGCATTACTACACTGTGCCAGTTAAGAGCACTGAAAGGTAAAGCCATCACTGTTTGGAAGCCTGATGTAGAAGCATGAAGCAAACACAGGAGGAGCAGCAGCGGGAAACAGCACTCAAGGGTAAAAACAAGGCAAGAGTGGAGATCAGTTGATTACTTGTCGTTTGTTGTTGGATTTAAAAGAGGAGTTGAAGGGAACCATTCGTTTCAGCATCTCTGGAGGCTGAAATACAAGCCGGGGTGATTCATGAGTCATGTCTCACTTTGGGAAGAGTTGTAATAATGTTTTGAAATAATACTTGAAAAGCAACACTAACGTTCAGATTACACAATAATAATAATATACATTTTTTAAACATTAGGTCAGGTTGTTGTCCCTCTTCCATCAACTGATTAATTAACTGTGCTTTGACAGTAATGTACAGTGACTACAGAAACCAGTAAAGCTACTGTGTGTTAACCAACACAAACATCCTTAAGAATTCCAACCACTGCCGTTCATTCATTTTTCATTAAAGCCTCACTGACCACTTAATGCAATAAAGCTTTCAACAGCAAATATGCCTGTGTGTTATTGATTGCTGGAATCCACCACCATTACACAACTTGAGTGATGCAACCAGTTGTAGTAAATAAAGAAAAATATTTAACACTAATACAAAATGCAATCCATAGATTCAGTTTTAATCGGTTTTAATCAGTCGGTTGACACATTCGCCTGGTTTTTCAAAGGATTAACCTTCGGCAACTGGTGGCCTGGGGGCCACATGCAGCCCTTGGTCTAATTTTGTGCGGCCCCCAAACATAATCACACATGACAACTACAAGAATTACCTACAAAATATCAAAAGACAAATAATGACACAAAAAACACAAAATGACAAAAACAAAAAGACACAAAACACCAATATAAATACACAGAATGACAGATACATCTACAAAACAACTCAAAAAACACAAAACACAGAGAAATGATGACATCAGGTTGATCATTATTCTAAATAATGATATAAATGTTGATAATGTGGCCCTCGGATCAGACAACCACGTTTGTGCCCCCCTGTGATAAAAGGTTCCCATATCTGGGATAGACAGAGCAGACAAACGCCACTGACACCATTTACAGACTGAGTTCTTGTAAAACAGCTGCAAAGTCTAGAAAATGTCAAAGTTCAAAAGGATGTAGAGGTAAAGAGTTCAGCCGGTAAGCGCCGCACTGTGCCTCAGGTCTGATCTCAGGTTTAGTGCCAGAGAGCAGAGAGATTTCATACCAGGACATCAGAGCGGAGCGCAGGTCTGTGTGGCTCTGCTGCTCGCTGAGTCTGGGACTGAGGCAGCATGATGGGCTTGGACATGACGGGGGTCGTCTGACGCCTCTGGTTGGGAGGACTGGGTGCGATTTGCTATTGGTGAAAAACCAATTCCCCCAAGCAACAGCTGATGTTAAACATTTTTTAAGAAGTTCATTGAAGTTAAAGCTGCTTTTACTACATGTATATTGGGAGCAGCTGACTGGGGAAGCAGACTCACCAAGGGACTGCTTGAAGAGGAAATACGACTGGCATGGGATGTATTTCTCATGACCTGCACAACAGTAAGATATATTGTACACACAAAGCAGTGATAGACTTTTTATATTCTAAATGTTCCTTATTGTGTTCTGATACAAAAAGTTACTTAAACTGTAGCCTTACACTGTCACACTCCATGCATAAAGCATGCACGCAACTACAGTTTGTACAACATGATGTACACATAAGATATATATTTCAGTCACGTAAACACACTGTTCACTTCTCTTTTCATGCATAAAACAATCAAATAAACAAGAACACTTTGCCAAGAACCTCCAAAAAGTGCCAAATCTCCTTTTTGCTATTGGCAGTTACTGTATCTGGATCAGTGATCCTGATCCTAGTACCATGATCATTCACACTTTAAAGCCTTGAAATAAAATTATAACCACATTCATAATGATACAGTAGATCGAAATGTATGTACACCCCCTTCTTTAATAAAAGTGATAAATTGTGTGATCCTATCCAGATAAAACTCAGTGTGGTAATAAATGAACCCAGCCAACATAACTGAGTTAATTTTGATAAAGATTGGTCAAATGTGTACCGAGATATGAATTTTTTTTATTTCATCCATAACAAAAGATAAGGGTTGTTTGATTTTTTTTTTTAAACTGATACAGAATTTGTACATTGATCTGGATCCCCTCCAAATTGTAATGGAATTTTCCATGACTTAAGGTTTATCTTCGGTTAAAATTTGGTTAAAATCCTTTTAGTACATTTTTTAGTAATCCTGCAAACAGACAAACAAATAAAAAGTCGCTGGTGAAAATACAACCTCCTTAGCGTCAGTAAAAACACAGCATACACACAAACGCGGGAAAACGTGAAATTTTACAACATCTTCCTTTTTATAGTCAACAATTCAAATATAAAACCAAACCCACTTTCATTTCCCCTCCCCACACACATACACACACACTCTGACCTTTGGACTGGAGGGGTAGGACATTTCACTGGTGTTAGAGGAGTAAAAACCTCCTCTGGGGAGGTATCCACCCGCCTCCCACTCACTCCTGTGCTCTGGAGGGCTCGGTGGATATTGGAGGTGCTGCTGGGGATGCTGGTGATACCTGCTGTGGGGGCCCGTTCGTGATGGATGTTGCTGTGGGGGTAGAGGGGGAGGGGGAGGCGGCGGCGGTGGAGGGGGAGGAGGGGGTGGAGGCGGAGGCCGTGGGGCAGGTTGAGGAGAAGATGGTGGACGTGACGATGGAGCGTAGGAAGGGAAGTGGGAGTTCGGAGGCTGAGATGGGAGTACTTGATGCTGGCGCGTCTTGCTCGTCAAAGTGGATGTGTTGGAGGGAGGTTTGCCAGCACCGGTGGAGGGGGGATAGTAGTTTGGTATGACAGAGTTTAGCTTAGGTGAGGGTGGAGGAGGAGGTAAAGGTGGCGGAGGATGGCTGGTGGTGGGTTGGGTGGGGGCTAGGCGCTTTAGTGGACCCCTCAGACTCTGATCCACCTCATCTAGGTTGATGTCATCCAGGTCAGTTGTGGCCAGGTGGAGACCGCCTGCGAAACGCTTCACCTTTGGCTCAGGCGAAGGAGAGCGGGGTGGGGAGAGCTTCAAATTAAAAGCAAACAGGAAAGGTTTCACCTCGACTCAACCTCAAATGTTTACAGGAACATATTGTGCACTATATCCAGCAAGTTCTTTTTGTTTTCTTTTTTAATAATATGTTAAGTTTTCATTTATTCAGGCAACAGTTTTTTAGGACATTCCCTTTGATCTCTTGACATCAAAGTAAATTGATGTCCTGACAGTCGAAACATGTCAGGAGATCCAAGTAAATTTCCTGAAAAAAAGTTTTCTGAATAAAACCTTAAACCTTAAAATATTAAATTGTACACCACTTCAAGAACTCAAACACTTGTGTCCTATCCAACCACCAGGTCATAAACTATCATAAACATTTGAGAAGGAAAAACACTCTGATGATCTAAACATACATGTTTTAAAAAGTGTGAACACTAAGGAATAAATTGATTCTTTGATTCATAAACTCTAAAGTTTTGTTTTGGTAAAATAGGGTCACAACTATAATGTTGACATGAGAATCAAAATGCCTAGATTTACTGTAGGTGCCCTAAAAAAGTAACAGCGACTCCTGAACAAGGCTCACACGCTGTACCTCAGGAGATTCATTCTCAACACATGAGATCTGCTCCAGCCGAGTCTGACACAGACGCTCCACCCAGTGCTGCACTTTCTCAGACTCCTCAAGGTCTTCCCTCTCCGTCTCTGAAACCTGGTCCAGAGGTGGATCCGCGCAGCCACAAAAAGGCTTAACAGTTACTTTACGCTCATGGAAACAACACAGGTGCACTCGTAATACATCACAGGTACAAATATCCTTCAGCCTCCTCACTCTCATACCTCCTGAACGAGCCGACTGATCTTTAGTTGCTTTTCTCGTTCGAACATTTCCTCTTTCTCTTTGGCGAGCTTCAGCTCAAACTCCATCTCCTTCTTGTTTTTTCTCTGCTCCTGCAGCGTGTCTGTGTTGGACACCTTCTTTTTTTTCTTCTTCTTCTCTCCTTTCTAAGACGTCATGAGACACTCAAATAGATCACAACCAAACATTCCTAACTTGATAGATGATTTCCCACAAACGTTTGTATTCAGGCCCTATGATGCTGAAAAGAAACACGCAGCAGACAATACCTTACGGATTGATGGGAGTTTCCCCTCGTATCGATAAAACCAGCCAAAAGCTGAGGATGAAAATTACCACAGATCACTGTAGCACTTTGTATCCATGATCACACACAATGACACAAACTAAATGACGTCTATTTCGAAAAACAAAAAGAGGAAAAGCACGCCATTCAAGAAAAAAACCAAAGCCGAGCTCCATCTGGCACTCAAACATCTACGTCCCAGTAGAGGCTAATGATGCAGAATGCATCTCAGGTGATTTTTGTAGTGCAGCTTGAAGGGATGAACTTGTTTAGCCTTCATTTTCAAAAACATACCCAGAAGGGGAAATTTACATGACTCCATCAGAAATAATAATTGGGGAAACAATCTTCCATGGTTTAATTTTGGTTGTCAAAGGAAATCTAGGACTTGACATTCTGCACGGCTTTTTAAATTCTTATTAAATCTGCTCCGGGGGCTCACACAACTGAGGCTCCAGACTCACTTGTCTGAACTGCTCATCATCCCCATCTGCATCTGTAAAAGCTCCTGCTCCATCGGCTGACAGAGGATAGGCCGTTAAAAACACGGCAGGCACAGCACACAGCAGGGACAGAACGACAGATGGTGAGCAGTGAGTATGCACAGGGGGGAGAGGAGGAAAAGAAGTGAGAATACAAGCTCAGGAGTAAACAAAGGAATCATGCATCCGGTCAGGTGGGCGATGTGTGGACTTACGAGAACTTTTATTTTTTGTCGTTGAGGATGTTTTTCTCTCTGGTGAGGCAGGAGAGGGGCCTCTAGGAGAACGTGGGCTCTTGGGGCTCTTAGATCTAGTTTTGGGTCCCCAGTCCTCCTCCCAGTCTCTGTTGTGTTTCTTTTCTGCAGCTTCAATCCTAAATACACATGGAACACATTTATGAAGCTATAGCTACAACAGAAAAAACAAAGTATACTAATATTTAGGGGTGTGCATTGCCATGAATCTGACCATACGATTCATGATTTGTATATCAGGATACGATATATACTTCACTAAACAATACGCTATACATCACAATATCAGTAACTACAAATTTCACTTTTACAAGTACAAAATGGTATGAATACAATTTATTACATTTTTGTCAAACTTGTGAGAACAAGTAAATGGTTACTAACTATAATTCAAGTACCAATATCAAAAACAAGAGATATGTATATCAAACTGTCAAATTACATTTTTCAAAAAAGTTTAATTATTAATTCTACAACAGATTCTGATTCTGTTTAGTTCTTAAATTATTATTATTGGGTGTTTTTTTTTTTTTTTAAAGTAACCACATTCATCTAAAAAAAAGTTCCCAGTATGTTATACATTCCAAGCTAAAAGGCATTGAAGAGTGAGGTAGTTTAACAAGCTCTTACGTGGTTCACTGACATCTAGTGACTGGGCGTTTACATGCTTTGCATATGTTAGCACAATTAGGTAAAAAAAACATGATTAAAAAATCGATTTGGAATTTTTTTGGATAGATAATTTCAAGGTGAAATATTGCGATATATTGCCGAATCAATTTTTTCTTCACCCTTACTAATAATATTTTGGAAAACGAAGTAGTTGTAATACTTTTCCATCTCCTTTCTGTAGCGCTCCTCTTCCTCTGCAGCTTTCTGGGAGTTCTCCATCTTCCTCCTGTTGAAAACAAACCACACAGATTTCCACATAAAACTGTCAACATAGCAAGATGGATAAACCAGGCCTATAACTCCAGAGATGTAATTGCAAAGGTCATTCCTCAAACTGTGACATATAGTTGTAGTATTTATAACATGTCCTTCAGATTTACACAGATACATTGTTGATTCTTTTGAATAACAAAGGAAACATAAAGATCTGTATCAGTAAAGTAAGCTATCTATCTTTAGTGCCTGTTTGTTATGTTGTGATCTATAATTTACGGTTTAATCTTCCTCCCACATTGCTTAAACAAACCTCTAGATCAATGAAAGTATGTGAAATCTACTTTGTGTACATTTCCGATGACATAGTTTGTGTATTATATAGTTTTTTTCAAGTCTGGATACAGTATCCACAATACCTGTTGGATCATCTCCAAAGTAGAACTCATTCTTCTTTTTGACATTGTCTATCAGTTTGCCAAGATTCATTTAACCTTCCTATTATACATAGATATTACTAACACATTTTAACCTTGGATATTTGCCTCCAGAAAAGCATTTTAAGAAAATTGTTGACCAAGTTTTTGTGTCAAGCACTTTGTTTATTTGTTGAATACATAAATACATATACCTAATGACCTATTTTCTAGCACCACCATCAGGCCAAACTTTTAAATTAGAATTAATTTATCTAGTTTTCATTCGACTTTACTGAAAACGTTAATGACCACAAGTGTATGAACCCTATTGGTTGTGGTGATGATATGACATTTCCTGCAGTGCCACCATCAGGTCAAACTTTCAGTTTTAGAGTTAGTGTATCTTGAAAATCTTTCATCCAAATATTTTCTAATTTCTAATGACTCTCACTGAATGAACCATGTGAATGGATGTTGGTCTTTCCATAAAAGGGATTGTGTCTGTTGGAGGGTCCACACTCTCATTCTACTCACCACAATCTTCTTTCTCAGACACAATCTCCTCTACGTCACTTTCATTGAATGGGGTCAAATTGACACCAAGGATAATAGGAGGCTGAAATCCGTTCATAACATTTTGAAATATCCGAGCTGAAATACTTCTACTATATCTATCTACAATACCTTCCAGATCGTCAAACTCCTTCTTCTTTTTGACATTGTCTATTGGCGGACAAACGCCGGTGAAAACATTACCTCCTCAGTGGAAGTAATAATGATGGGTATCAATTTTTACATTTTTCAAAAATCTGTCTTGTTCACCCAATAGTTTTGATGCAATGGGTGTCGTTGTGGTGCACGTGTCAAACTCAAGGCCCAGGGACAAAATACAGCCCTTTAGAGCATTCAAATTGGCATGCAGATAAATAACCAAAAGATTTGTCACAAAATCAGGAAATGTTAAAGTGGAGATAATGCAGGGACTGATATTGTTGGTAGCTTACAAACTGTTTATATCAGTTATACGTGGAAGTGTAAACTAGTGGACAATAAGGTTGAAATTGTTTTTTTCCCCACACGAAATCTGCAGCCCACATGAAGATCAAACTGCTCCATATTTGGCCCATGAACCAAAATGAGTTGGACACCCCTGTTGTAGTGAATAAAGAACGAAGGCGTGCGTGTTCATCCAAAGGCACAGCAAAACCATTGACACAAATCAAGTTTTTGCTAACTTAATAACCTCTTAGTG
This sequence comes from Gouania willdenowi, assembly GCF_900634775.1. Classification (NCBI taxonomy): domain Eukaryota; kingdom Metazoa; phylum Chordata; class Actinopteri; order Blenniiformes; family Gobiesocidae; genus Gouania; species Gouania willdenowi. The sequence continues at coordinate 49,523,987 of NC_041049.1, forward strand.
ATCATTTCTTAATCCCTTTTGTTGTGAGGAGGAAAATCTTTAAAATCAAATATGGTTTAATAAAACATGAGTCCCACCACAGCTTTAAATATAATAGGACGGCTTCCTGTTGGGATGAGATTAGTTAGAAGATGAATTCACTCACTGTCTCTCCTTCTCCTGCTGCTCCTTAAGGATTTTGTTGGTTTCCATTGCCACCCTCTTCTGGTGCATCAGCTCCTGCCTATCCAGCTCCCTGCGGGCCTCTACGGCCATACGCTCCTCATCCGTCATGAACAGTTCGCTGCCCTGCCAGAGACGATGGGGGAACAGAAAAAGACTTCAAACTAAGGGGGTAAGTTTAAAACATCAGTGGCTCCTGGAACAGTTAAAACTCGGAGGCAACAGCAAACAACAATCTAATAAATCTGCTCTACATTCATTTAGTTTAAAACAAAGTGTTTGACTTTGATTTTCTCTTCTTTTAAGTCAATATTTAAATGTCCAAATACATTTTTTACAGCAAAATTTTACAATGGTGGTAATTTGATCAAAATCAAATCAAATTGAGCTTTATCGTCATTTTGCCAACCATACATAGTAGTGCAGACAAGATGAGAGAACATTTCTCCAGGATCCAGTTAAAAACATGCATACTGTATCTTACATATTACACATACACGCATACTCACAGACATTCCTGAGACGTCTTCATAGTTAAAAAGTTAAATAGTTAAATAGTATATAGCAGCCAGAGTGCACGTATAAAACAGAAGTTAAAGAGACCTTTAGAATTTAAAATGCTGAGACTAAAACGAAACTAAAATAAACCGGTTGACAAAGTTTTTTTTCAATTCATAAATGTCAGATGACAGGGCAATAAGGCAGCGTACAGTCTTTACCACCGTGCTACATCTTAAATCTTTATTTTAATTTAAAACTGAGTTTAATAATTTGGTATTCAAAATATTGCAAACAATACTCATATCTAAAGTAACAAATGTGGTCCATCATCTATTGGATGTGTTGCAACGAGGCCAAATAAATGCATCAGACAAGCTGAGAGGAAAGCAGTAAATACGAGGGGACTGCTTGTCTCAGGTGCACAACCTTAATCCCAGAGTGCTAGAAAAACAACATGCTAAGCAACGTGACTGAGTGTTGCCTCTGTAGACAGATGGGTGAAGGCTCACTAATGGGACATCTCCTTAACAAATTGATGTTGTACACTGTGTGTTATTCAGTACTTCAGAAAGCTGTTTGTTTTCCTTCATCCAGGACAAATGGCTGATTTACTGTTTTATTCCATGATAGAAACATTTGAGAACATCGCTTTGTTCTGATTTTGACAAAACGAGACACAAATTTGACTCAGTCTAACTTTTAGACTGGCAAAGAAAGAGTTTTGGTCGAGGAAGCTAATGTTGGACAGTGATTAAATCACGCAGCTTTAACAGCTTCAGTTCAACCTCCAAAGAAGCATTTAACGATTCTGCCTTCATGCAAGAAAATGCATAAAATCCATGACCTATTCATCATCTAATCCATCATCTAATTGTCTGACACTGGATATTACAATGCAATTTATACAAAAACAAATACATAATTCAATAAATGGACAGAATCACTTCATTGTTTTTTTTTTTTAAATTAACAATGAAAATATATAGACCTGACGAAGCTTTGTCATGAGTCTTTGCTTATCTCCTCCTACAGGTGCCACATTGCACCAACAGCTGCTTATGAGTCACACTCTGATTTATTATTCATTTATTAATGCATTCAGGTCACATCTGGCTCTAAATGTAGCAGGATTTTAACCAGAGGCTTTAATGGATTTGAGTGAGGAAACTGGATCTTTTTAGAAAAAGACAGGTGTGTCAATTAAATGAAATGCCTCAAAGAAAAAAAATAAATGAATCATTGTTGCCTTTAATGGATCGGTGGTTGAGCAAAAAATTCTGCATATGTTGAACAAAACGCAAACCATGTTCTATCTTTTCAAAACATAATTATTGCCACCTACTTTGTGATTTAGAACAAGTGGGTGTGAAATATGTAAAGAAGGAATATGCTAAACTTTGAATCCACTTACAGCTCCAGTGAGAACAGTGATGGTGAGACTCCTGCTGCTCTTCAGAACTTTCACAGCCTGGAAATGCAAAAAAAAAAAATCTTAAATTAATTATAGATATAAAATAAAATATCAACAATAGCTTGTAGAGTGTTTATGTGTTTCATAAATGAAAAATGCCCCACGATCCTGGAGAATAGACAGAAACATGTTGCTGAATGCTGGAAGAACAAATGTATTTAGTCCTAAAAATAGACACTGCAAACAGAAAATGTTTTTTTGCTTGCAAAATAATTAAATCAATAATTTATTAACTGGTGGTAAGTAACAATTTATTATGCCAGTGTGAGAGTGAGATTGTCCTGTACACAGTGTATGTACAGCAATATGAGGCTTTATTTTGTCAAATGTGACCTGTATTTGTGCTTCAAAGGTGTTTTTAAAGCCATATTCTATAGAAATTGTCGACTGCAGACATGGGCACCTGGTGGCCACACGCAAAGTAAACCCACAAACACAAAAAAATACCGAAAATTACACAAAAGAACAACAAAATCACACAAGATAACAACAAAAAGAACAGAAAAGTATACAAATATGACAAAAAATACATAGAACAACAAAGATAGTATATAAAATAACTCATAATCCTCATAATACACAGAATAACAAAATCATTTAATAAAAGGTCAATATAAACACACAAAGAGAAGTTGTCTATCTCTGATCTAGTTTTGACGATACATGTGGAAAGGTTTAAGATCCAAACCTTAATAATCTTATTAATAAATTACCTCTGTGTGATCAACGTTAGTGAAATCCACTCCGTTCACCTCAACAATCTGATCTCCAATCTATAACAAACATGTTTAAGAGGTGCAGACACATTTTAGCGCAGGCAGATTATTGATTATTGATTGTCAACTTTTCATTAAGTTGAAGGTTGGGAAATCACCTCAAGTCCAACTTCTGCAGACAAAGATCCTGGCTTCACGTTACTGATGTAGATGCCAGGCTTCTGGGTTGGACCACTGGAGATGCTGATTCCCATCCCAGTCGTGCCTACGAGACTGAGAAACACCTTCTTCTCCTTAATTTCCTTTCCTCCGATTGAAGCCAAGCCTGCCACGCTGCTTTTTTTCCCCTGTTGCACAAACAAAACAAAACAAAACACCGAAATGTTTTTAGCTACAGACAAACATGATTCTGAACAAACAAATATCTTTAGCCAAGTCTCACCCCTGACTCAGACACAAACTGGTCCACAAACTGCCACTTGAGGGGTTCATCTGTAGAGCTAGAGAATTGAGCAGAAAGCATTAGGCAGTGCACAAATCTAACAGGCTAATATAAATCTTACCTTTTTACAGGGATCATTCCAACATCTTAAAGGAAGGAAAACATCAGAATAAGGTTATGATCAACACTGATGACAATAAGCAACATTAATATTTCTGATGGTTGAACAAACACTTATCAAATCCATCAGTGAGTCATGATGACATACGGCGGACTTTAAGGGAGACGACCTTCTTTGTCTTGATGAGACTGATGACCTCCTCGTGGATGCAGGAGGAGATGGAATATCCATTGATCCGCACGATTTCATCTCCCACCTGCAAACCAAATGTCCACCTTTGAGGTGCGCTGTGTATGGATAGAATGTCGGTATATTTATACAGCAACCGTACGGATAGCCACTGCCTCCTGATAAATACATTGCTGGTTTTCAAACTGTATCCTTTATATTCACTTTATCATTCCAACACTATAAGCAAATCTGCTCAGAGGACAGAAATGAACAATGCAAACATCTCATATACAGAGAAGCAGGGAAGGATGCAGTCAGTGAAGGCCTCACATCTCACGTAACACTCCTTACCTGGAGACCAACAATATCAGCCTGTCCATCTTTAACAGTCTGTGAAATATAGAGACCAGAGCCAAACTCCAGCCCTCCCCTCACGCTCAGACCAAGTCCATCACGGTGTGTTCGATCCAAACGCACCTCCTTCAGCTTTCTGACGTGCCAGAAGAGAAAAGCAAGCAATCATTGCTCAGTAAGTTCCGGAATAGGAAAACTGTGGGAATAAGAATCCAAAGATTTTCAGAATACCAAGTGCTACTCACCGTGACCTCTTGGGTGTGAGTGTGTCGTACTCCACCTGGTGTTTGAGAGGGATCAGAGGTCTGATGGCATCACAAAGAGGAAGACGCTTTGGCTCGTTTATCACCAGCTTCAGATCTCCAACCAGCACTGGCAAGTCCATCGACCTGGAAGGATGTGAGGAGGACCGGAGTCTGATTTACTTTGATTTAGACTCTGACATCAGACTAATATAAAACACTTCTTTAAAACATGCAATGGTTAGAGCTGCTGCCACAAAACAAAGAAACTGAGGGAGAAAATGAAATGTGTGCTGAGATGAATAAAATCAATCAATAACAAAAACAAAAGAGTCCTCAGTAAATGTCAGTAGGTAGTAGGGTTTGAAAAGAGCAAACATTTACAGTAAAATCCACAAGAACTTAAGCTCAGGAATTTTCAAAAATATAAGCTTTTCATGGGAATTATTCAGTGGAATTAAACAGAAATTGGTAATAACTTAGAAATGATGCTGATATTTTTATTTATATATTTTCTCAACTACATTTCACATCACTGTTGAAAATTAATTCCCATGGAAAGTTTCCAACTTCAAAACTCCCAAAATGTTGCAACACTCGTTAAAATGTTGTGTTTTTTTGTATTATTTTGAATGAATGCAAATATTTATGCTTGGATATGATACCATAATTAGAATGACTCCCAATTTCTTGATAATTCCAATAAATACCTGCAATTCCCATGAATAAATGTAACATCTTAGAATCTTTTATCAGAAGGTCAAAGTGAAGACATTTTAGCTGAAATAACTACATAATAAATACATGACTAAAGAGACATGATCAATGTTCAGATAAAAAAAAGCTGAGTAAAAGACCAACTCGACATCCTATAATTTTTCCTGCAATCTTAACAACTGTGGATTTGTACTTTTTGTTAAATGTTGTTTAGGTCACAGCTGGTTAGTGAACCACCTTGGAGACCCTATACAGTTACAGACTCCATTGTTCTAGAAGATTATTTTTTTCTATAAATTAACAGACGTGTAGGCATGCTTTCTGTCAATGCCCACATCTATGTATTCACAAGAGTCCATGTGTGCAATAATGCCATATCCTATAGGGGATTAAGAAACTGACACGTAAATTAATCTATTGTTTTGTTGTTCATATTGTTAGCCACGGTTTTCTTCTTCTTCTTCTTCTTCTTCTTCTTCTTCTTCTTCTTCTTCTTCTTCTTGATTTAGGTTCTGTGTTTGGTGGTTAAGTTTAAAAACACTAAAATTAGCGTTAGGATTAGGAATAAGGTTAAGGTAGTTCCAAGCAGCACAAAAAAAAAAAGAAAAAAAAAAACATTTACGGTATTTACATGACAGGTTCACGATCCCCAGTGAGGCTGGGTCGTACAAAAGCCAATCAAGGTTGATCTGAGCAGCAGCAACGTTAGAAAACAAGACAAAACGCTGAAAGAAGGAAAACTCCGAATTAACTCCAAATTTGCCACAGCTCATAATGAGCTGAAAACACTGGGATTATCTATGACTATATACTATCAAGTTGTTAAAACTCAATTATTGCTGTAGCTATCTAACGTAATACAAGGCAACTCCAAAAACTACAGTACATTATGAAATCTGTTCACATGTCATCCTCGTTAAATTATTTATCCTTTTTTTCTACCTTGGAATGATGAACATGGAAAGAGCTTTTGTTGATAACTGCTCATGCTTGTCAGTGCTCCGTGGAAACTGATTAGCAGCTTAACCAAGGGGATGACTGGGCCTGCCTCCATTGTATTCAATGTAATCTAGAGCTGATCCCTGCCTCCACTATACCCAATAAACCCACTTTCTAACCTCAGACCGTCACCAGAAACCATTATGGAGAGCACAATAACAACGTATTTGCAAAAAAACTGCCATTAAAATGTGAAATGTAAAATCTAACACTTCAGTAGAATGTGTTATGTTCAAATTTCCCTTTGAAAGTGTTCATTTAAATCTCCCGTTACACATTCTGTTGAACGGTAACCAATGGATTCACACATACATAAACAGCAGCACACAGACTCATTATTGCACATGTGTCAAACTCAAGGCCCAGGGGCCAAATCCGGCCCTTTGGAGCATCTATTATGGCCCGTAGTAGAAAGTACAAATGAGAGAAAACATGAATTGCTGTGTAAATTAACAAATAATTCAGTTAAATCCTTTTATTGTCATAGCACAAGTACAATGAAATTGCACATCCACATACTTCAAAGATTCAAGCCAAACAGACACAATCATCATAAAAACAACATACGGTATATGGTAAAAGTCTAGTGGAATAAAAAGTTCATCATTATAAAAGCTGATCAGTATAAAAGTTCCTGGGTATAAAACGTTCTCAGTCCCTCAAAATTCACAAATGAAATAAACCTCGCCATTTTCACATGTATCCAATGGTTTCAGACATTTTTAATCACAAATTGTGGCAATAAGAAATGTGTTTTTTTCCTCTAAAATCCAGTAATTTCCCACAAGCAATCACAAACAATTCCTTTACATTTCACAAAAAAAAAAAAAAATTGTCACAAAATCAAGGAATTTTGAAGTGAAAATTTGTCATTTATTGTTTGGATATTGTCTGTGCCTTACATACTGTATTTATTATTTACACGTGGAAGAGCAACATAGGGCACATTAATGTTGAGAATTCACTCAAAGTCCACTTGAGATAAAACTGGTTCATATTTGGCCCCTTGAACTGAAATGAGTTTGACACCCCTGCATTAGAGCCTCAGTGAGCAGCAGGTGAAAGTACTTACTGATGGTACATGCGGAGGACATCGTATAGGTAATCCTTCTCTGCCTCATTTTCAATCAGCAGCTCCACCTACAAACAAAACAAACCTTTAAAAAAAAAAAAACAGCCGGAGCAAATTCTTCCTCAGCATCTTCCTCTCATCTGTATCTGCGTATCAAGTTACGTACAAAATGTACTAACCTGATGACGGCTCAGCTGCAGCAGAATTGGTTTGAGGAAACGCTTTGGCCAGTCACTGATATAACACATAATTATTTCAACCTGTTTATCTAATGTGAAAGGCTGACATGTAAGAGGGACTGCGACTGTCTAACCATCAAACTCCTGGGAGGCTGTAATGACTGACAATACAGCTGAGGAGACTGGGCTGGACGAGGTCAATAGTGTCACCTTACATCTCACACACAGGGGTGAATGCTCACACCCAACACTCACAAGCACATAATCCATTTAGTCAGTGGTTGTATAATCTTATCTATCAAGTGAGGAATCTCTGTCTGTGTCTGTTCCTCAAATATCTCTGCGAATCAGGCTCAGACTGACCTGAGACTTTCAACATGGCTGCTGCTTGGTTCAAAGATGTGCAACGTCGGATATGTTTGGACTGTAATGATACCGTTAATGAATTATTTCATCAAATTGTCTTAAATACAGCTTTGCAGAACAGCTCAATGTTGACAGGTAGTCAGGATAACTTGAATGCTGCGTAGAATCTACAGGAGTGACTGCACAAAGGGCTTTTAAAAATGACTAAAGTGGGTCTTATATCCTAAAAAAAACCACCCGTAAATATTGACCAGCAGGTGTCCTCGGTGAGCAACGTTTGTAACTAAGGTGAGTAATAATCTCTCTCTCTCTCTCTCTCTCTCTCTCTCTCTCTCTCTCTCTCTCTCTCTCTCTCTCTCTCTCTCTCTCTCTCTCTCTCTCTCAGCAAGCAACAGATGTATGCTAGCCTATATTACAGTGCTAATTATTAAACCTCCCTCTTTTCTATAGCAATACATACAGTATTTCCTACGGGCATTGCACTAGTCCTAATAAATTACAGAAATTCCCACAGGTCAGCATTTATTACGTCATTCAGGGATTAGAGTAATCAAAGCTATATAATAGGGAAGGATTTTTCATGACATTGTGGTTATGGCCAGGGTGGACTGGCAATCTGGCATACCGGGTATCGCCCCAGTGGGTCGTCAACCCAAAGTGGGCCAGTCCAGTCAGTTCTGCTAGGTTTTTGTTTGTTTTATTACGACAGGATGGAGGCAGAAATGGTAACAGATGGCCAAAAATGTTCCAAAAGTGGCAAAAACGTAGTAAGAAAAGAGTGAAAGGTGAATCAAATGGACCAAAAATCAGTCAAGACTGAGTGGCCAAAAAATGGGCAAAAAAAGAAGAACCAGGTGGTATGTAATGGCAAAAGGTAGTTTAAAATGGGCAAAATGTGGCAAACAATAGTGAAAAAGGGCAAAGTGTGGAACAAAACGTAGGGGGAAAAAAAACAAGTGGTATTTACTGGACAAAAAATAGCTTATTTGGAAGAAAAGTGGCACAAAAAAAGTGTAAATAAAATTGCAAAAATGGACAAAATATAAGAAAAAAATAATATTTATTAGCAAAAGGAGCTAAAGTCTGAAAAAAATGTCAGAACTTTTGAAAAGAGGCAGAAATTGGACAAAGGAAGTTGCAAAATGGCCAAAGGAAATAGGTTTTCTGGGGGAATGATAATTAAAATGAAGACATAAAGAGCTGCACATGTTGAGCATCACTGACTTAATAACAGCTTCTACATGGTGTCGCTGATGATTTTTTGTCCCAGTCCACCCCTGGTTATGGCTGTTATAAATGTCACAGGCGGAGGCCACTCCTCCAGACTTTAGCACCATAAAACTAAATACACAGTCACAACTGTCAGGTTCTTTTTCCCTCCACAGTCATCATAAGGTTTTTTATAAACTACACAAACTCAATAATTCAAACCTGAACAGTCTGATAGAGTGTGTTAGTAAATCTGATGAACACAGACACTGTTGTTCACGGTCCCAGTAGAAAACAAAGCCCAACTGTGACCCATCCTCTAATGAAATAGTAAATTGTCTTCACCTCTTCCGCTCTGCTGCTCATTCCTGTCACATTATCTAATGCTAAGTTGCCCTTTGTGTGTTGCTTATAATATTGCTCCCTGCTTGCCAGATGGTTGAGTGGTTATTCTAAATGCTTTGCACCTGGAAATACAGAGAACATATCATGTTCTCCTCCTTATCGTATTCTCATAGGTGTCATCTTCAGGCTGTGCTTAAGCATAAAAAAATGAAGTCATTTTTCAACTAGTTTACCATAGATAACACTAAGGCTTACCGATGATTTAAACAGGAAGTAGTCAAAAGAAGGTATTTTATTGTAATAATAATTAATTAAAATTAGAAACGTTATAAACATGTTATTCTATTAGAAACATCACGACCAGAAACCATCAAAACTACATTTTCCCAAAATATAACTATTATTCATTCATATGCCATAAGCCTGTTGTTTAATTGGCAGATATTATTATTATTTTCAATATAAATGTATTTTTAAGAGGTGTGTTTTGTTTTATTTTGGACAGTATCTTTGTTAGGCAGGTAGGCCTGTCTGTGTCTGTCTGTGCTACACCTGTCAGGTAAAGACACCTGAGCCAAAGAGACAAACAGTTAGAAAGAAGCTGCTGGTTCACTCGCTAAGCGACAAAGCTTTTTTTTTTAAAAAAAACAGAAATTTAATCGTAAGATATTTTACTTACCTTGTGCCTGAATTCTCGAGCAACTTTACGCTCCATCGTTAAACGAGTCGAGAGAAAGTAGTTCGCTTCAGCCTGACTCTACCCGTGTGTCAAGTTAGCGAAAGACATCCACCACTTCCGGTGGTGGCGGGAGTAATTTTACTACTCATAGAGTTTTTACAAAAATATATTAAAATAAAAAATACAGTTATGTTATTATGTATAGGAACAAACTCTTGTTTACACAATAAATATTGCTTTCATAATTCCAAGCATTCTTATGCGCTCTACTTTAAAATTGCACTCTTATTTTGAAAGACCATCATTTCCGGAACGGATTTTGGTACATAGACTAGGGAAGAAAACTTTAATAACAACAGAAGCCACAAAAATGTAATAATCTGATCCGAGGTGCAAATTATTCACAATCATGATGTCAGCATGTACAATAATTAGAAACCATTTTTGTCATTATTACTTTTTTGTTGTTGTTGTTGTTGTTGTTGTCTTTGTGTATTATTCTGCCCTTTCGTGTATTTTTGCAGTTGCACTGTAAATTCTAGTTTTTGGTTGTTGTTGCCTTTTTTTATTCATCAAATTCATTATTTTGTGTACATTTGTTGTCATTTTTGTGTTTTTCGAAATATTTTTAAGTGTTTTTCGAATAATTTTCTGTGTTGTGGACGTCCTTTTGAGTGTTTTTTGGAGTTGTGTTGTATATATTTGTTGTCATTTTGCATGTTTTTGTTATTTTGTGTGTGTTTGGAGCCAATTTTGTTCTCTGTTTTGGCATTTTGGAGTCATATTTTTGGTCTTTTTGTGTACCCTTTGTAGTCTTTTTTGTGTATTTTTGTAGTCATTTTGTGTGTTTTGGGGGGTTATTTAAACCAAATTAAACCAAGGGCCACCAGTTCCCCATTTCTGAGAAAACTTACATTATTGCTAATTGGTCATTCATTACACATTTTTTATAAATGAAATATGAATTATTTGTATTGCAGATGATGCAGTATTTTGTGTGATGTGTTGGCGATTAGTTCCACTCCTTACTTTTATCATAGTGGTTAGTAAAGGAGTGCTGGTTCAACTTTAGTAGGCTTAACTGTATGTTCTGATAAACTACATATTTACACTTTAATTAATATGTAGTTCATCACAATGACTTGATTTTATTTCTTTCGTGTCATATGGGTATAGCCTCACAGCTTCAGCTAGGTAGACTTCTACAAAAACCTCATTTAAACAAGATGAAGAAAGTCTGCAGTATTTAAAAGCCAGCTTTAATAAACCACTCTTCTCGATGTAGCCTTTAGCTAGCAGCTTTTGTTACCATGGTTACCCATGGCCAGGGCAGGTGTCGGCCTGCGCATGCGCGACAACAGTGAAACGTCACTTCGAATTCGAACCGAGTTACCACTTAAAAGCAAGACTACTTCTAAACAAGACTCTAAAACAATCATAGTTACCACTTAAAAGCAAGACTGCTTCTGAACAAGACGCTAAAACAATCATAGTTACCATTAAAAGCAAAACTACTTCTAGAACGGTAAGACACTTCAATAATAATAATTATTATTATTATTATTATTATTATTATTATTATTATTATTATTATTATTATTAGCGTATCTAAAGCCATTAACGTGTATTCTTTTTTCTTTTTTAAAAAAAAGATAATTCAAAGTAATACTTACTGTATACAATACATATTAACACATTTTTTTAACCATATTAATTTTGGCCTTAACTACGTCAAAAAAAAAAAAAAAAAAAAAAAACAGATAAGCTAGCTTCTATGGTGAGGAATACAGATATTTAAAAAAACAAAAAACAAAATTGAGAACAGATACAAATGAAAGGTGCATTTCAGTTCAGGGTGTCAAAATATGTTGTGTTGTATATATTTGTTGTCATTTTGCATGTTTTTGTTATTTTGTGTGTGTTTTGAGCCAATTTTGTTCTCTGTTTGGGCATTTTGGAGTCATATTTTTGGTCTTTTTGTGTACCCTTTTTAGTCCTTTTTGTGTATTTTTGTCGTCATTTTGTGTGTTTTTGGAGTCATTTTAAACCAAATTAAACCAAGGGCCACCAGTTCCCCATTTCTGAGAAAACTTACATTATTGCTCATTGGTCATTCATTACACATTTTTTATAAATGAAATATGAATTATTTGTATTGCAGATGATGCAGTATTTTGTGTGATGTGTTGGCGATTAGTTCCACTCCTTACTTTTATCATAGCGGTTAGTAAAGGAGTGCTGGTTCAACTTTAGTAGGCTTAACTGTATGTTCTGATAAACTACATATTTACACTTTAATTAATATGTAGTTCATCACAATGACTTGATTTTATTTCTTTCGTGTCATATGGGTATAGCCTCACAGCTTCAGCTAGGTAGACTTCTACAAAAACCTCATTTAAACAAGATGAAGAAAGTCTGCAGTATTTAAACGGCAGCTTTAATAAACCACTCTTCTCGATGTAGCCTTTAGCTAGCAGCTTTTGTTACCATGGTTACCCATGGCCAGGGCAGGTGTCGGCCTGCGCATGCGCGACAACAGTGAAACGTCACTTCGAATTCGAACCGAGTTACCACTTAAAAGCAAGACTGCTTCTAAACAAGACTCTAAAACAATCATAGTTACCATTGAAAGCAAGACTACTTCTAGAACGGTAAGACACTTCAATAATCATTATTATTATTATTATTATTATTATTATTATTATTATTATTATTATTATTATTATTATTATTATTATTATTATTATTATTTTCATTATTATTTTAATTATTATTATTATTATTATTATTAGCGTGTATTCTTTTTTCTTTTTAAAAAAAAGATAATTCAAAGCAATACTTACTGTATACAATACTTATTAACACATTTTTAAACCATATTAATGTTGGCCTTAACTACGTCAAAAAACCCCAAAAAAAAAACAGATAAGCTAGCTTCTATGGTGAGGAATACAGATATTTAAAAAACACAAAATTGAGAACAGATACAAATGAAAGGTTCGTTTCAGTTCAGGGTATCGGAATATGGAACAATCTAAATTATGACCTCAGTTATTAAGCTCCCTTAAAGACACAGACAACTTGACTCAAAGAAATTTACAAAAAAAAAAACAAAAACACAGAAAATGACTCCAACAACCCACAAAAATTGCAAGAAATACACTGAAAATAACTCAAAAAACACACGAAAAAAGAGGAACTATCAAATACACAGAAAAAGAGTCGAAATACACACAAAATAACTACTTTTAATTTATTATTACAAAATGCAGTTTTAGCACATTTGGGCTGTTTTACTTCTTAACTTTTCTTCCGTGAAAGCCTGTAAACAGAGATTAAATGAAACTGTGCGTTTTTCATCCTTTCTCACAAGTTTACTGCAAAGACACAAAGCTGATTTTATGAGTATATTCTGTTCAGCTATTTTAGGAAGCTTAGTAATGTGTTGGAGGTTTTCAATGCATCTAGAATAAAATTCAATATTGTTGGTCATTTTAATTATTTTTTTTTTATTTTGCAGAGAAATGGATACAAAGACAAGAATTGAAAAGCCAAACAAAGGAGGAGGTGGAGGAGGAAGAGATGTTTTTCTCTGGGATGACAAAAATGATTTCAGTATTGATTTTGGATTTGGACCAGCTTGCTCCATCAGGTACGTTTTTTCTGCTTGTCAAACTCAAGGCCAGGGGCCAAATACGGCCTTTCAGACCATCCAATTCGGCCCACAGGAGAAAGGGAAAATGACAGAGAAAACATGAATTATTGTGTAAATTACCAAATTATTCAGTTGCAAATTGTTGTTGAAAGAACAAACTTTTTCCCAAATCCTGCAATTTTCCCTTAAATGATTACACAAAATCTCCCCAAATTAAATTAAAAAAATGGTCTAAAAATCAAAGGTAATTTTAAGTGTTTGTCACTTATTGCTAAGCTAATGTTGATTGAGTGCTAACTTGGGCACATTAATGAAGAAATTGTTCATTTTTTCCACCTAAAACGTGCGCCCCACTTGTGATCGAACTGGTCTGTATTTGTCCCGTGAACTTAAATGAGTTTGACACTCCTGCTTTACTCAGTAACACTTTAAAATAATACCAACATGTCCAGGGTGACCATATTTTGATTTCCAAAAAAGAGGACACTTGGTCCGACCTCAGCATTCTCAAATTGCTCAATGTTTTTTTTAAATTTAAATTTAAATTTTTATCTGTTTTGTAACGGTAGAATGCAATATAATAGATAAATGAGTTGTTATTGTTTATAAGGTTCAAAAATGCATTTCTCTCTTTTTTACAAAGAATTTACAAAATGACAGAAGTCAATCACCTTTATTATGCATTATAACAATTGGTCTTTGATCTCCTGAAATCTCACGTATACCTTCTTAACAATGACAAACATCTCCTCCTAGTAATAAAAAAAAAAAAAAGAAAAAAAAACTCAAGGCTTACAGAACAGTAAATAATCAATAAAAGGGACATATTGTACCCATTTCACCTTTTAAAAGTTTCCTGTGGTCTAAATGACATATCTGTGTTGGGGTTTGGTCAAAACGTAACATAAATCAAGCAACGGGGGAGGTTTAATACCATGTATAATCCAGCTCTTTCAGAGCGCTCCGTTTTGAGGGGTGTGTCCCTGGAGTATCAAAGACCTCCCCCTCCCCCTGCCCCCCCCTGGTGGCACACACTAAAGGTAAACACAACTGAAGTGACTAGATTACATTCAAAATCAATGTAAATGATGCGAATTCAAGAAGTCCTGCATAACCTAATCGCTCAAAGTTAAAAAAAATTTAACTTTTCAAGTGACTTCAAGCAACAACTCCACCGTCCTCCACTGCCTGTAGAGCAGAGGCAGCAGCCCCTCTCTCCAGCTACGGCGAGACGGCTGGGGCAAAATTAAAGCGGTTAACTTTTTGAATAAGCCTACATTCTGAGTGAACTCATTATTTAGTAACTCCGTAAGTTGATCATTTAAACCTTAAAAGCGGCGATTTTAATGATAAGTGCCGTAAACATATGGCCGAAAAGAAGTGATCAGCCCTCTCTCTCCCCTGTCACACACACATTACATCAGCCTGTCTCGGGACAACAGATGGAGAGTAGCCGTTGGCTACAATATGGCATATTTACATTTTTTTGAATGTTCATTTATATGTACTGTCCTTACTTAAATAAAGAAAAAAATAAATAAATTAAAAAAAACATACACACACACAGTTCCCTGGTCATCACGTCACTGGAGCAATAAAGCGACCAAAAAGCACCACTATGTTCAAGCGAGATAAACAATGGCGGACTTTGGCAAAAGTTTTTATCAGGTTGGGGGTGGAGTCAATGGGTGGAGTTACCAGCGGAGGGGAGGGTATTTACTTTCGCGATTCAACTTGTGACGTCACAAAGTTAGAAAATTTGAAACTGGGCACTTTCCTCTGTGTTGTAATACTTACACAGACCACAAAGAAAGGACTGGATGGATTTATTTCATATTTTGTGTGCCGAGTGACAATCAAGTTACTTCATTTGTGTTCAAAAAGAGAGCAAAAGTGAATTTTTCATCATATGTCCCCTTTAAATAAACACCTTAATAAATAACTGAGAAAATTTACATCACATGGTCCCATGCTGACTAAGTTTCTCCCAGTGGCTCCTTAGTTTTCAAATCCCTCTTTGAACTTCCATTGTAGTTTTCCTGGTGACATTTTTAATTAATTCTACAAGTATTTGGTCTCTTTCCATCCATCTCAGACTTTAGTCTCTCTATTTTTTCCTCGTGTGCAATGATTTTGTCAAAACAAAGCGGCATCTTTTATGATTCAGTCACGTGTGAGTAAAATCACCGTAATGACATGATACTGGCTGTAAAGAGCAACTCATTAGCTTTCAGAAAAGGCTGGAATTTCTTAGAGCAAATATTAGCGGAGTTACGGCCATTGAAATTAACATGTTCCTCTAAATGCGTTCAGGTCCTTGGGAAACCCTGATATTTTTATGAGTTTGTAAAATCCGGCCGTACGGTCCAGACAAGACGTGAAAAGAGGACGTTTCCGGGTAGATTCGGATGTATGGTCACCCAAAACATGTCTGCAGTTTCTCCTACATGTTCTTCTTTGTCTCTGTATTTCTCAGCAGACCTGCTCAAAATGAACAAAGCACCGGCCAAGGTGGAGACAGAGACGCAGGTCAAGATTGGGGAACCACAAATACAGATCATGACAGAGATCGAAACAGAGATAAAGACAGAAGGACACAGGAGAAACGTGGTGACAAAGCTCTTCCTTTGTCCTTAAACACCAGCTTAAGGGATGTCAAGTCATGTAATGACATTCCACTAGAGTCCCGCAACCTGCCCTTACAGAGGATCCTCATGACTAAAGAGAAGCAAGAGGAACTGAAGGAGTTGCTCCAGGATCTACAAAGTGGGGAATTTGATGACCCCAATGAGTAAGAACACAGTCCTAAATATACAATAATGTGGTTTCTGGTGGAGAAAAATTACAAATTTTAACTCACGCTTTGCTTGTTTTGTGTTAGAGAGTCTGATTCCGATTCCTCAGAGGGAGAGGAGTATGATGGGGAAGGACTGTTTTGGCCGGAGGACAAAGCTGATGTATGTGAGAATGACAGTTATATCAGTGTGAGGAAGAAGATGGTCAGCAAGCACAACCACAACCTCACCAACATTCTGTCAGAAAACAGCAAGCTGTGCCAGCAGTTCCAGAGGAAACAGGTAAATATGTGACATATCAATTATCTTTCCTCACATCCTATACATCTGATTGTGTTCATCTGACCCTGACTGCCTTGCTTTCTTCCTGTTGTCACCTCAGTCATCCAGGCACTATATGTCCATGCTGGTTCAGAGGAAGAACCTCCCGGCTTGGCAGGAAAGAGAGAATATTCTAGATCTGTTGGACCAGAGTCAAGTGCTGGTGGTCAGCGGGATGACAGGGTGAGTCAGATAGAGCCCTAGAGAATTCCAAACTGAAATGTTGTTATCCTTTGAAATGTTTTATCAGGGTTCTTACCAGGAATTCTTCATAGCATTTCCATGTGCACTCCTGGAAGTCCCTTTTGTGTCCAAGTGTGCAACAATTAATATGATGGTACCGACTAAAAAAGGAAAAAACAGAAAATTCCCCATATGCACTGTAGGAGATCACAAAAACAGCCCCTACGCTTAACATTGCTGCGAGAACCCTGGTTTTACCATATTAAATACTAAAAATGTTGTTTAAAAAAACCCAAAACAAAACATGACGGTGCTTTTAACTTTTGTGGCTATTTTCTGCTTTTTTCTGTAGTTGTGGAAAAACGACTCAGATTCCTCAATTCATCCTGGATGCCTCCCTAAGAGGGCCTGCTGGGCAGGTGGCCAACATTGTCTGCACCCAGCCAAGACGGATCTCTGCCATCTCCGTGGCTCAGAGGGTAGCACAGGAGCGTGCAGAGTCCCTGGGAAACTCTGTGGGCTACCAGATCCGCCTGGAGAGCGTCAAGGTACAGATACTGATACAGCTCACACATTCCGCCACACCTAGTGTTCTCTAAACTCTAATGAATTCTAATGAAGTCTGTCTCTCTCTGTCACTTTCTACTAGACGTCAGCTACGAGATTACTGTACTGCACCACAGGTGTGCTGCTGAGGAGGCTGGAGGGAGATGCCGACCTCAAAGGTGTCACACACGTCATCGTGGATGAAGTGCATGAGCGCACAGAAGAGAGGTAGGATGAGATCTCACACTTAAAGGAAGTGCAAGACAGATATTGTTTACTATAAACTATAAGTATAGTTTATAAACTATAAGTATCGTTTATAGTAGACAATTCAGAGATTTTCAGAGACCCGCTATTGCGCTCCTGAAAAAACTTCAAAACAAGAGCCCTATTTACAAATGAACGAATGAAAGACGAGAAGAGATGCTTTTATTTTGATAAGGGGATGTTGACTTTGAGCTTGAAGCTGGTCCCAGGACAATTTTACATTGTGCTCTCAATGCATCATGGGATGGTTGAGTATGAGTAGTATGCCCATTGTGCATACTTATAAAATGTCACGATTTAGTATACATCCGGGTATTTCTTGCGTACTCAATCTTTCCATACTATCTAATGTGAACACACTACATGCTCATTTTGACGTCAGACTTAGTATGAGTAGTACGTTAGTAAATGATTTCGAACACAGCCATATATTAAAAAAATTAAGATTTAAATTCAAGGAATTTTTGTTTATAAGGGTCAAGAAGAGAATAATAAAAATTTAAAAACCAGTTGATTCTCATTTTCTGTTTCTAAAGCTTTGTTTTCCCATTTTGTCTCAGTGATTTCCTGCTTTTGGTGCTCAAAGACTTGATCGTGCAGAGACCAGACATGAAGATCATCCTAATGAGTGCCACTCTGAATGCTGAGCTTTTCTCAGAGTATTTCTCTAACTGTCCAACCATCCACATACCAGGTAATCATCCCAGTACAGACACACACACACACACACACACACACACACACACACACACACACACACACACACACTCTATCAGGAGATGTTTGATAGTTTTGTAACGAGTCTGTCGTTCCAGGGCAAACCTTCCCCGTGGATCAGTTTTTTCTAGAAGACGCCATCGCTGAAACCAGGTATGTGTGTTATTCTTGTTTATTAGATGACTAAGTGAAATCAGTGTCTCCTTAATGCTTGACATGTTTGCATGTTTGTGTAGCTACGTCATCGAGGGGAGCAGCCTTTATAAGCGGAAACACAATTCATCTCGCATCTATGGGCCAGGATACAAAGGTGGGCCCAGGAATGCCATGGATTACGTGTTTGACGACTCTGAGTCTTTTGACAAAACAAATTTTGTCAAAGACTCGATTCCCGACCAGGATCTTTGCCTGCAGGAACTTTTCATCAGATACAGCGGTACGTGAGAACATATTGAAAAAGGCTGATCTCAGCCAGGGTTGGAGTCCATTATGAGAGTCATTGTGTAACTGATAATTAATTACAATTATGATGTAATTATAATTCTGTTTGTAATTTAAAAAATGTGTTGCCGTCATAATCATAATTAAATTGTAATTGAGTTCAGATAATTGTAATTGGCATGGAAATTCTATAAAAACTGCCGATTACAATTTATTTAAACGCAAGCCTGGAGAACCATGTTACATTAACAATTTTTAAAACATACCAAGTTTTACCTCTACCTGTCAGTGAATCTTGAGGATCATTTTACCATTTAAATACTTTTATACTGACACAAAAAAGGCTCAGATGTCCTCACCAAAACCATGAGTACCAATATTTTCATTGATTAGGTACTAGTCTAACCAGGTAACCAGAGATGAAAAACTAATCGGATGATGGATAATATTTTTTTGTGTATTTTACAACTGGTTTAAGACATGGGTCAAAACTGACCCGTTATCATAAGGGATGCTAACAGAAAGCTAACACAAGAGGAAGGTTAAGTTTTATGGGGTTATTTATTTCAGGCTCAGTAAATTTTATGAATTGTAATAGAACTTTAGTAATAGATTAAGTAATACTTTTCATTTTAATTGTAACTGGGAAAAAATGCCAGTCGTCAAAATCATAATTGAGTTTCTGAACATGGATAATTGAAGACGTAATTGTAGTTTAAAATTGTAATCGACCCCAAACCTGATTAGGTACTGATGATAAGTTTCTTCTTCTGGGTTTATTCAGACCAAGTGATGGGATGTGTTTTTTTTTGGTTTATGTAGATGTTAGTGCACCTGTGCTCAAAACAATTGCTGCGATGGACCTGGATAAGATAAACATGGACCTGGTGGAACGACTGCTGGAGTGGATTGTAGAAGGAAACCACAAATATCCTCCAGGTAGGAACAATCTCTGCCTGGATTCACTTACACAGCTTTTCTTTTCTTTTTTCTACATTTATTGTTATTCTATGATCTTCTGACGAAGCATCAACATTAGAAGAAGACCTCTGGGTAATAATTGAGTATTTAGTGACGTAAACATTTTTAAATCTAAGTAGAAGACTTGTTTTTCTCTACTGTGTATGACTGAGAGGGAGATTTTTAATCATACTATTGTTGATTAAAAGTTTTTATTCCTGATTTAATTTTTTTTTTTTTCCTGATGATTTTAATGTTCTTTTTGATTTTTAAACTGTTGAATGTTTTCTGTTGCACTTTTTAATCATGTTAAGCACAATAATTCCCTTGCAAATGTAATGCACTATACAAATAAATTTGCCTTGCATTGCCTAGTCTCAGATGTATAGATTTAGTCAATTCCTGTTATTTTAACATTCTATAATGTGGTTGCAGGTGCAGTGTTGGTGTTTATGCCCGGCATGGCTGAAATCAGAATGCTTTATGAGAGGCTTCAAGCTAACACGACGTTGAACCACAAGGGGTCATCCAGGTCTGATTGATTGTTTGTTTTTATCGATTTTACAAAGAAATTTCTCAGCTTCCTCTGCTTCCTCAACAGTTTTTTGGGTTTTTTCATACTGAAAAAACATTTGTGTGTGATAGATGCTTATTGTGACTGTGTTGTCAGATGTGTGGTGTATCCTCTGCATTCATCGCTCTCCAATGAGGAGCAGAAGGCCATTTTCAGCCGCCCTCCAGACGGTGTCACAAAAATAATAATCTCCACTAACATCGCAGAGACGTCGATTACCATCGACGACGTGGTGTATGTGATCGATTCTGGAAAAATGAAAGAGAAAACGTAAGCGTGTGTTTTGTCAGCCTGATATCAAATGAGCTTGATTTGGGACGCGCTCTGATGCATTTTGTGTTTTGCTCATAGGTACGATGCCTCCAAATGCATGGAGAGCCTGGAGGACTCGTGGGTTTCTCGGGCCAACGCAATGCAGAGGAAAGGTCGAGCTGGCCGCGTGGCCTCGGGCGTCTGCTTTCACCTGTTCACCAGCCACTGCTTCAAGCACCAGCTGGCTGAGCAACAGCTGCCTGAGATCCAGAGAGTTCCCCTGGAGCAGCTCTGCCTTAGGTACCTCCATCTGCCTCATGTTTTATTTCTGTTTATGTACATAATAGAAACCTTGCTTTTATTTTCATTTGTGCACACATTTTCTGAGGTAGAAGTGGATTTAATCTCCCACTATCTTGGTTTTTGGTTCTCTAGCTGATTTCACATCTCCTCTCCTCAACAGGATTAAGATCCTGGACCTATTTGCTGAGAAGACCCTGGAGTCGGTCTTCTCTCAAATCATCGAACCCCCGGATCTGGAAAGCCTGGAGGCAGCCAGTCAGCAGCTCCAGGACCTGGGAGCGCTGACAGCAGATGAGAAGCTGACCCCGCTGGGTTACCACCTGGCCTCCCTGCCCGTCGACGTCCGCATCGGGAAACTTATGCTCTTTGGCTCCATGTTCCGCTGCCTCGACCCTGCGCTCACCATCGCTGCCAGCCTGGCCTCTAAATCACCATTTGTAAGAGTTCTTACCACTGATAAGTGTTTCTAAAGCTTAATTTTGTTATTTTCCTCGCCAGACATTTTAATGACATTTTTTATTTTTATGCTGCTTTTTTTTAAAATAATTATTTTGTTTAAATGCATATTTTGGCATTAGCTTTGAATGTTGTGTGTCTTTCACAGTTGGGGTCAATTATAATTGTAATTGCGTAATTGATAATGACAATTCTGGTGTAATTGGAAACTACATGAGATCATTATTTAAACCCTTTGGTCCTGTGTGGGCTGTTTTCAAGCGCTATATCAATAAAAGTTTGTAAAAATGTAATTTTACTTTTGTAATTGAGAAATGAATTGTAACTGACTTTCAGGCGAAAATTAATAATTGAAATTGGAAAAAATGTTGGTCACTGTAATCATTATTTAATTGTTATTGAACATGGATGATTGAACGTAATGTAATGGATGTAATTGACCACAGCCCTGGTGTCTTTTATATATTGTATATTTAAGATTTATTTATTTTTTGTTCACTAGATTAGTTTCTTTGTCCTGGAAAATTGATTTAAAAACCTTTATATATTCGTTCACCTTCAGGTGTCTCCTTGGAATAAACGAGAGGAAGCCAATATGAAGAAACGTGCATTCGCGGTGGGCAATAGCGACCATCTAACTTTGCTACAGGCTTATAAGGTATGAAGGTTTCACCAACAGAAATGTTCCAAGATACAACCATCCTGCTTGGATGCTTAATGTGATGAATGATGCTCTTGTGCAGGGATGGTGCTCTGCTGCAAAGAAGGGGACGAGGGCTGCCTATGTCTACTGCAGGGAGAACTTCCTGTCCTCACGTGTTTTACAAGTCAGTTTGCTGAATTTACTTACAAAGAGTTTTTCATGATGTTGGTATGACACAGTGTTGAATTGAGAGTTGAAGCTCGTACAGTGTGAGAACTGTTGCTTCCTGTGCAGGAGATTGCCAGCCTGAAGAGACAGTTTGCTGAGCTGCTGTCTGACATCGGCTTCTGCAGGGAGGGACTGAGAGCCAGAGCCATCGAGCGTGCCTCGACACATGGCACAGATGGAGTCCTGAAGGCTACGGGTCCTGAGGTTGGACACACACACATGCACGCACACACACACGGGTTGGGATCAATTATAATTATCATGTAATTGGCAACAAATTGAAATGAGGACGTGTTTGTAATTTAAAAATCTGTTGCTGTTTTAATCCTAATTGAACTGTAATCGCTGGGTTTTCATCACGTGATTATGATGACGCGCAACGGGGGTCAGATACAGATACATGTCAGGAAGTAAAAATGGAGAATACGCCTATGAAGGAAAGCGTTGCAAAGAGTCTATATTGAACTGATTTAGGTCCAGTTTCAAGACAAAGATACAACAGAATATAAAGATTTTCTGACCATCGAGGCTGTTGATATCACAAACTATATGGTCTTTCAGACATCGCACTACACCAAACAGCAGATGAAAGCTTATAAAAGTATGGAGGAATGTAACTTTTTTGTGAGTGGGTGGGTCCACAATCTCAGTACCAAACGGCTCCACAATGATTATCATCTGGTCTTCACCAGGGTGAAGTTTGTTCTTCTATTATTTTATGTTAAGATGCTAGCAGCTAGCAGTAACGGCTATAATGTAAACAAACATGTAAAACATCTCAACGACAACGTTAGCCTGACAGTCAAGGATACAAGAGGTTTGTTTGTCACATACATATATACTACTACTGAATAGTACTTTATGACATGTAGTGAAATAGCATTAGGGTGTTCAGCTTTTACTGTGCACAGTGTGCGGGGGTGAAAGAAGTCCATATGAAATTAGCGGTGTTAACTTAATAATCATTACTTAGTAAATGAGTATTTAATGACAACCTAATGCAATATAAACACACGCTAACATACCTCTGACCAAGTGGTCACTACAGACACGAGCATCAGCAAACTCTGCTTAATTTCATTTGAACTTTAGTAATTGAGAATGTAATTGTAATTGACTTTCAGGGGGAAAAAAATTAATGTAATATTGTAATTTGAAAAAATGCTGGTCTTCGTAATTGTAATTGAACACGGGCTGCACAATTATGGCCAAAAAGATAATAATGATTATTTTGATCAATATTGTAATCACAATTAGAATCACAATTATTTATCATATTTGGTAAAAAAATTATTTGGTAAAAAAAATTATTACACTACTTCAAAACAATATGTACATTTTGCAGTGCAATATGAAGCTTTAAATAAAAATTATTATAAAAAATATTTAAAAAATATAATCTAATGTGCCAAAGGCTAAGCTTTAAATAATCATGGCAACCAAAATTGTGATTGCGATTAAAAATCAATGAATTGTGCATCCCTAAATTAAACATGGATAATTAAAGACGTAATTGTAATTGAAAAATGTGATTGATCCCAACCCTGACACACACACACACACACACACTCATAATCTAACCATCTGGCCTTCATCATGAACCACATCCTGAACAGTTCTGTTTTTTTTTCCAGGCTAACCTGAACTCTGAAAACATCAGTCTGATGTCGGCCATGCTCTGCGCTGCGCTCTATCCCAACGTGATCCAGGTGCCTTTACAGTCGTTTTAAATCTAAAATGTGAAACATCCAAAGCTCAAGTTGAACTAAAAAGGCTTGCATTGTCCTTCTCCAGGTTCAAACTCCTGAGGAGTACTACAGCGATGGCGAGTTGAAGAAGCTGCCCAAAGCCAGCGAGCTCCGCTTCTTGACCAAGAGTGACGGCTATGTGCACGTGCACCCGTCCTCTGTCAACCACCATGTGAGGCCTAAAAAGCAAACGCATCATATGTATATTACAAAGCACAGCTGTGAATGCAAAACAAACCTGCTTTTGTTTTGTTTGCTCCACAGACTCGTCTCTACGAGAGCCCGTTCCTGGTTTACCTCGAGAAGGTGAAAACCAGACGTGTGTTTATCAGGGACTGCAGCATGACGTCCGTGTTCCCGCTGCTGCTGTTCGGGGGCAGCCAGATCAACGTGGAGCTGCACAACGGAGAGTTTGTCCTCTCTCTGGATGATGGATGGATTAAATTTGCTGCTCCCTCATATCAGGTCAGTGTCAAGATGCAAAGAGTTCTCCCTAACTCCTACATAGGAAGGTACGGAGCCCCAGACAAGAAAATAAATAAAATACTTAATTTTTTTGCATAAAAAACACTACTTTGTGTTTCGAAGTATAATGTACACACAATAGTACCGTAATTTGTGGCCATGTAGCAGTAATTAATAATATCTGAAGGATATTGTTATGTAGTAGAGGTGTGCATTGCCATGAATCTGACAATATGATACGATTCACAAATTGCATGTCACAATATGATCTATCTTGATACTAAGATATAGATCGCGATATCAATACAAAATGGTATGAAAAGCAGTATCTATTTTTTATTTGCGAGAACAAGTAAATGTTAATTAACTGAAATTGATATTCAAGTACCAATATCAAAAACAAATAGTATGTTTATTAAACTGTCAACTTACAGTTTTAAAAACAGTTTAACTTTGCCTTCTAGAACAGATTCTGATTCTGTTAAGTTTTTCAAAAAGTCACCATACATCTATAAAAGTGCCCAGTATGTTTTATGAAAATAAAGTGCAATCAACGCCCAAGCTACAATGCATTGAGGAGTGAAGTAGTTTAACAAGGTCTGATGTTGTTCACTGACACCTGGTGACCAGGCATTTATGTGCTATGCATATGTTAGCACAATTATGTTTTTTCGCAATATATCACTTTATTTTGTAGTATTTGCATCACTTTTTTTTATTTAGACATATTGTTCATTTGTTCATTGTTTGATCTGGTCCACATTAACAACATCTGCCGTTGCTGCAGCAACTAGCCACGCTAACTACCGGCAATATACTTAATATTATTGATTAGTATTTCATGCACGTGTTGTAGAATTAGTGATTCATGTGCACGTCATAGCTAATTCGGGGCCACAATTAATGAATTTATTTTATTACCGTGTCATGTCTGGGACTTCATAAGAAAACGTACAATGACTACTGAAGTGTTGGAGAATATATATACTGTTACTATATGATTTATTTCTGTGTTTTTCTGTGACCAAGGTGGCCGCGCTAGTGAAGGAGCTGCGTTGGGAACTGGATGAGCTCCTGGAGGATAAGATCAGGAATCCTAACATAGATCTGTGTCCCCGCGAGTCTCGCATCATCCAGATGATCGTCCACCTCATCACCACACAGTAGATGGACACATGGAGCTGTGACGCTTTTTTTATCTGAAAAGCTTGTTCCCTCAATATGAATAATAAAGCAAACCAAAAGGCCAAACGCTGCACTTTAAATGACTTTTAAAAGACATTTGACTTAAGCTGGTACTGAGACACAATCATAAATTTACAGGATTTCTTTTCTTCATTTTTTTTTTGCATTGTAGGCTTTATAAATTCTACCTTCTGGTGAAATGACTATGCAGAAAATCTTCCTGCTACAAAGCACTTTCCTTACAACATATTTAGTTTTTAGATGCTTCACTGAAAGCAGCTAACGTTGGTTCTGCTGCAGTAAATCTGACAGAATGTACCCGGGACTCACCATATTTGTCACTGTTTGGGAAAATGTAGGAGATCTTTGTAGGATCTGTGAAGAAGAAGCAAGAAGGTTAAAGAGCTTTTTGTGACATGAATACATAATGTGTAGAGTGGAGGATGTTGAGGCATATTTGCTATCAACAATCAGAGATTCTTCTTCTTTATTGTCTGGAACTGTGAAGATATGTATAGTAGGCTTTACATCGATCTGATCGGCTATTTCAGATCGGTCGATAAATTTAGCATTTTATGCAATTAATGTGATTGGCTGAAATGTCTTCATTCGCCAATCCGATCAATGACGTCATTGTTGTGATGAAACTTTCTGTAGATGCTTCCATTGCATTGTTTTATCATCTCATTTATACCGAAGATTTATTTGCTTTACGTGACACGACTTTATTTCACTCACATTTGTGCAAAAAATGTGAAAACCTGTGAGCGCTGGACTTCTTCCCCAGTCTACCGACTCTGAAAGCATGAAAGCGGATGCAGTGTCTGCTGTTAGTGTGTGTTTGTATGTATGTGTGTGTTTGTATGCGTGTGCGTGAGCTTGTCTTGTTTATTCATCCTGAGCATGTTAAAAGAGCGGAGCGATGCGCTCCCGTTTACAGACTTCTGTCCGTTTCAGGGCGGTGGGGGACACAGAATGTGTGTGTGCCACACTTTTGCTGTGCACATGTGAATACGGTAACTTATGTCATATTTTGTAATATCTGTACTTTACTTGAGTATTATATTTGAGGGACATGTTTTACTTTCACTCTACTGTTAAATAAATACACTTCTTCTGACCCCTTTTCGAACATGGTTATCTTTAATGAAAATATTAAATATGCTTTTCTCTCATACTGTTCAAAACAGTATCACCTTCATAAAATATTTTACTGTTTTTTTTCAAGGAATAAAATGTTCAATATATTAAAACCAGAGTAAAAATAATTCTCAACTGATAATTTGTAACATCGGTAAAGTCTCTTACCTGCAGCAGCCATTTCTCATTAGATTTTACACTTTTTAAATACACAAATATTGTTTGATTTACTTCTAAATACTACAGATGTGATTGTTTTTTGTTTTTTTCCTTTAGTCTTGCCACCACGGCAACCGTTCACATTTGATGGTGATGTCATCAAACTGTTTCATGTATTGTACATGCATACATTCAGGGTTGATAAATGAAGTAAATATACTTTTACGGACTATAAGCAACAGCAGGTTTTGCGATGCCACAGTAGGGAAATATGTATTTGCTCCTAATGCTAATGCTAATGTTGATGGAGGCTTCACATAGTTCCAGTATGGTGTGCCTCCACAGCTTCATCTCCAACTCCCAGCCGACATGCTTTCAGAAAGAAAGAAAGTTTCTAGAGGACAGACGCCATCTGAGACAGTATGACAAATAAATGTATTTTGTCAAAATTCTTGTTAGTTTTCATTTCTAAAATCTGGTTGATTAAAATTAGCATTAGGGGGCCACAGTGCAGGGAGAGCCTCTGGCATGGAGGTGAGGACATCAGTCTTAAGGTACAAATCAACGTTAAAACAGGCCAAAGCCATGTTAAAAAAGGACAAAACGCATCATGTCACTAAAGTCTCACTCTTGTCATTTTCTGAAACTTGGCAGCCCTGCAATTTCTATTTTTTTTTTTTTTTTTATAGACATTACATTTCCAATTACTTCAGCATGTACCATATCCAACTAATAATCAGATACTTGACAATATAAATCTATAGGAGAGTACACATATTAGATAATTGATACATATGCTTGATTTAACTTCCCAGACTTCTTTATTCTGTGCTTTTAATGTGACATATGTTATTGTTACTTTAGGCCCTATAATTATACATCCTTATATTAAATATACTTGGTCAAATCAACTTTTTTTAGGCCAAAAAATTTCAAAATGTCTGATTTTGACTCTGAAAAAAAAAAAAAAAAAAAACTAACAGGTACGCTAAGCTATAATAGTTAGAAAAAACTACAATTACATCACAGAGAACACATCAATGTATAATAAGTAATGCCATTCTGGTTTGATTGTATGCTTCAAAGCATCATCTCAAGGCAAGGGCAAAATATTGAGATATATATATATATATATATATATAAAGGCCATATTGCCCAGCCCTAATACAGACTCATACTTGACATTGATGCAAAGATGTCCCTTGTGCTCATATGTTTTGTTGAATTAAGCAGGTCTATATTGATATCATCACAGATGAATGTGACCTTCTGACTAGACCCAACAAACACTGAAGCCAGGTGCTCTGTATACATAACTGACCCATATTCTTGTACTGTTTTCTATAATAATTTAAATAGTAATACACTCTATTAGATCATCAACAGTTCTTGTCATATTTTCCAATACTTTATAATTAATTTTCTTGTCGAAGCCCTTGTCTTTTAGTTTTCATTCTTAACCTCAATCATTGGCTCCTGGAAACAAATGTTTTTGTTATTTTTTTTTATTTTTTTTGTAGCCCCAACTCAAACTGTTTGTCATTGACTTCCGTTGTTAATGCATTTCCAGACATTGTGACGGAGGTCAGTTCACTCATATTTATTTATTTATTTATTTATTTATTTATTTATTTATTTATTTATTTATTTATTTATTTATTTATTTATTTATTTATTTTTAAAAAAAGGTCTGCTATTCTTAAACCTGCCCCTGTTGTTCCCGCATCTGTCGCTAGGGGGCAGAAAACATAAAGTACTTCACAGTTCCGGTGAAGAAGAACAAGAGGCGTCACTTAATGTCGAGTTTAAAAGGCGAGTCAGACATCGACAAACAACGCTGAGTTTACGGTACGTCCCAAAAAAAAATACATACTTATCACATAAACACGATTTAATGCATCTAATGGTAATATTTTCATGTTATGGAGTCAAATATCTTTGAAGGGGGGTTGGTTCAGAGTTTCAAATATCCCGCTCCCGTTGCCGCCCTAGCAGGACAACACGGAGCATTCAACAACCACAACAGTGTGTTTTAGTGTGTATTCTCATCTGTACTGTTACTTTTATGTTTCAATGACTAATAATCTATCAGAATTTGTTTACATTGCGCAAATAACGACATCCGACAACCATAACAATAACCATGAAGACGTCAATCCTAATAATGTGAAAACAAAACCTCCGCCGAATTAAATTATATATACAGTTTATTATATATATTAATCAACTAAATCAGCAGCTCAACCATTGCGCTTTTAAAATATCCTTTAACATTTATTTCACGTAACAATTTACCACTTTTGAAATCATCAAGTCTGCATCGATTATCGATTACTATGTCTGAATGAAGATCCATTATTTCTCCCACTTCTAACTCCATTAAGATTTGTAGTAATTCTTCACAACATTGTTTTCTTAATTTTAACTGGCAAACACACAAATCAAATCAAACCTTCTGATTTTTTTTATTTTTTTTTAAGCATGTAATAATTGAAATACAATGAATGCTTTTCCCTTGTGCTACTGGTGGGGAGTGCTTTGACATAGTAATTGTTTCAAATCATTACAATCTCAACTCTTTCTTTTTTTTTTTTCAGTGTTTTGTGGCACGATGGAATCGCCAAAAAAACGGGCAACACCGCGCAGGTAGGTTTGCATCCCACATCCGGTATTTATTATAGTCTGGTATTTACATTAGATATAATGTACATTTTATACACAGGTCAAAAATGTAATAAGGGCTTTGATCTGATATAGTAATTTACAAAACAGATAGTAGTCTGAGAATTACCTGGACATAACGAGAAAAAAATCAGAATGCTATGATTGAGTTTTCCTGAAATTATGCCTGTTTTTTTATTTTTATATTACTGTAGACTTTACTATAGAAGCTTAAGTAATCAGACAGTCAAAATCAACTCCCATGCTAGTTTAAAACAGTGTATGTTAGTGATAAAGTCATGATATTTATGCTGTTGTGTTGCAGAGTCAATGTTGATACTCCGGGACAGGATGCCGACTCTCCACTTCCCCCGATCCATGAACGCCTGGCGTATCTGCGACCCTCCAGGGAGCTGCTAGAATTTTACAGAGAGAAAATCGCCCAATTTGACAGTGAACACGAAGAGCTGCTGCAAATGTTGGAAAAACATCGAGGCATCACAGAAGATCAGGTAACGCTGAGGTGTTTATCAACAAGTGCCCTTTTCAGCAGTGCCTGCCTGTTAAATGACTTTGTTTTCACCACAGCATAAGCTTCAGTATGAGGTTCGACAGAGGGAGGGAGAAATAGCAGAGCTTCAAAATGCTCTGAGTGACATGCAGATCTTCCTTTTCCAAGAGAGAGAGCAGTCGCTGCGGCTCTACGCTGAAAATGACAGACTGAAGATCCGGTAAGCGAAGGGGGTTAATGATGGTTAACTTCTTAATAATTTTGTTTTTCAAACATGATATTTAAGAAGGTTTGCCAGGTAAACATTGTGAACAGACATGGGAAACTTGCAGCCCCTCAGTCTAACTCTGTGTAGCCACCAAAGTAATTGCACATAATTACTACAAGAACATACAAATCAACAACAATATAAACAAAAGTACTCAAATAAGTGTAGAAAAGGTTGACAAAAATGTCTCATACCACACATACACAACAATAATATGCCAAATAAAAGAAAAAATTACAAAACACCAAAAAACATTTACAACAAACAAAAATACTCCAAAAAAAAGAGCACATGAATTAACTCCAAACATATACAAATTGACAACAAAAACACACAAAAATGCCTGAAATGGGCAATAAGTAATAATATAAGTCTATATCAGACATAGGCAATTGGCGACTTGGGGGCCCTTGCCTCAAATTTGTGTGGCCCCCCAAAGTAAATGTACATACTGACTTCAAAACTCACAAAATGACAACAAAAATACATAAAATGACAAAAAAAACAGACTCCAAAAACTCACAAAATGACAACAAAAACTCACAAAATGACAACAAAAATGGACTCCAAAAATTCACAAAATAACAAAAGCATGGAAAATTACAACAGCTATACACATCACAACACACATAATAACAAAAAAATCACCCAAAAAAAACAAAAATCCCTTCCAAAACATACACAAATGATGAAAAAAATCACACAAATACCTTTGTTTTTTTTCCCTGTATTTATGCTCATATTGGTCATTATTCTAAATACTGGCATGACTGTTGATAATGTGACCCTCGGATCAGACAGACATTTTTGTGGCCTCTACTTTTATAAAAGTTGTCCATCTCAGATTTTTTATATTTGTTAGAATATTTCGCAAACTCCCAACTGATAAAAATGAACACTTGTTTTTTTCTGTTTTTCTGTTTTTTTTACCTATTTTGATTTATTTAACCATTAGTTGCCAGCTGTAATACATTGTGTACTCATAAGACATAATGTTCTTGTACAATGAACATAATCGTAAATTGAAATGTTATTTTTTAGAGAGTTAGAGGACAGGAAAAAAATACAGCACCTTCTCACCCTTGTGGGTCCTGATGCTGGAGAGATGACATATTTTCACCGGGAACCTCCTCACAAGGTGCGTTTGCCCGTCCATCTGAACGCAGCAGT
Source organism: Gouania willdenowi (assembly GCF_900634775.1). Classification (NCBI taxonomy): domain Eukaryota; kingdom Metazoa; phylum Chordata; class Actinopteri; order Blenniiformes; family Gobiesocidae; genus Gouania; species Gouania willdenowi. The sequence continues at coordinate 49,555,384 of NC_041049.1, forward strand.
CGCCCCGCTGGAGTCTGCCAACTTGTGACCAGGAACATAATTATTTTGTTTAAGGTCACTATCGCACAGAGAACAACTGAGGATAAATGGGAGGAAAATCTCAGTCTACGACCCACAAAGTTAAGGCCTGTCACAACAAGGAAAGGTTTGTGAAAAAAAGGAGTATTTAAGGTCAACTTAGATGTAAAACCGGTGACGTTTTCTTGTCTGTGCAGAAAGCAGCAGCAGAAAACCAAAACATGCTGATAATGAAACTAGAGAGAGTTTAGAACTGTACAAGAACGACAATCAGACGTTGTTGCTACAGGTCGGTGACCCACAACACAAAATAGCTGCAGCACCAGATGTGTCTTTTTTAGGGGTGTCCCGATCCAATATTGATATCGGTCTGATACCAGCCAGAAAACAAATATCGGATTTTATCGGACTGCATCTAAAATCTCCGATATACAGACACTTTCCAAAAAATTGGAATATAATGGAAAAGTTGTTCAATTTCCATAATTCCATTCAAAAAGGTAAACTTTCATAGATTATAGATTCAGGGCCCACAATTTAAACAATTTCAAGTATTTATTTGTTTATTTTTACGTAATTTGGGCGTCCAGCTCATAAAACCCACGAATACGGGTGAGGAACAGAACCCAAGCTGCTTGAGGTCCAGTGTGAAATATCCACAGTCACTCATGATGTGGGGTGCAATGTTCTGATCTGTTCCTCACCCGTCTTCCTCCAAACCCTTGGACCTTGATTCCCTAATGAAAGACACACTTTACTTTCATCAGAAAAGAGGACCATGGACCACTGGCCAACAGTCCAGTCCTTCTTCTCCTCTTTTTTCCAGCAAAAACTGAGAAGTAAATTTTTGAATTCCTGTTTTCGTGGGTTTTATCTGCAAGCCCAAATTATGTAAAAATAAACAAATAAATACTTGAGATCGTTTAAATTGTGGGCCCTGAATCTATAATCAATGAAAGTTTAACTTTTTGAATGGAATTATGGAAATTAAACAACTTTTCCATGATATTCTAATTTTTGGAAAGGGTCTGTAAGCGCTCTGATAAGTTTTAGTTGTTTTTGTCCCCGCCCTCAGTTGTTCCCACCATGTACTGACAGTAAAAAAATAACTGAAGTGAACTTGAATTGTTGACTATTGTTCTCTGTTTGAGTAACATCACTTGATCAAGCCTTTTCTAACATTTCACACTACAAAATAAGTTGTAGAATTATGTATGATTCATGCTGATATTGTATCAATATCGGTATCGGCCAATGCTCAAGGCTGCAATATCAGTATCGTATCAGAAGTGAAAAAGTTGTATCGGGACATCCCTACTTTTTATTTTTTTACTTTTACATAGCATATAACTTCAGTCATAAGGATGAGTTGAAAGTTTGTTCCTTTTGCCTCCAGGTGGAGGCGCTGCAGGCTCAAATGGAAGAACAAACCCGTTTGGCTAAAGAGCAGGTGGAGGCTCTGCTGGAGGATCGAATAATCAAATCAGAGGAAACTCAGGCTCAGCAAAAACAAGACAAGGAGCGAATCACAGCACTTTCTGACAAGTAGGTTTTAGTGTTTATTTCTTCTACTCCCAGCCCCACCCTTAGAAACTTGCATTGCTTCAATTTATTTTGCAACCAAATAATTCAACAGTTAGTCCCTGAATGGCGTGCCCCACATATTATCAGCTAAAGATGTAAATAAGTCTCTTAACATCAGTGGTTGTCAACCTTTTTGGGATATTTCCCACTTTGAATGAAGGTTCCCGACAAACACATTTTCAAATTTATGGAACAGGAAACAAGTGACATCATATTTCATAATAAATCAAAAACTAAATTGAGCGTTTCGCCTGCATTAAAAAAAAATGTGAAAGTACAGTTGTCAGAAATACAGGAAATAACGAAACATTGTTTGTAATCGGTGGAAAAGGAAATTCATCGCACGGGGAACAAGTAATGTCATGTTTCATAAATAACTCAACTCAAAAACAAAATTAAACTAATTCCCTGCATGAAATAAAAATGTAAAAGTGCAGTAGTTAAAAAGCTTGAGAAAACAAAAAGAAAATTCATTTTTTTAAGTCAGCCATTGAACGTTTGTTAATTGTTCAGCTTCATATGAAATATACATTTTGCATTTCAATTCCACATTACATTTTGTTCCAGGTCGCCTATTTAATGCGTTCTAATGATTTAATGCTCTTTTAATTTTGACTACATTTTTAGGCTTCACATTATTACTTAGTTTGTGTGTAGATTTTTTGTTTAGTTTGCATGATCTTCATTGTCAATAAAGAAAGGTATTTAATAGGGGTGTTTATTGCCTGGCATCTGGCGATACGATTTGTATCCTGATACATAGGTCACAATACGATACGATATATCCCGATATTAAAGTGTAAGGCGGTTATTGCAATTTATATATATATATATATATATATATATATATATATATATATATTTATGACTCAAGAAACAACTAATCTTTAAATGTGTACTCCTTCATGAGAACATTATGTATGAAATGTGTTTTATTGGCATATTTTACACTATTTTACACAAAACATTGGCTTTAACATGCCATGTGCCAACAACTTAAAATAAAAAAATAACATACAATCTGCCTGTGGCTTTTAAACCAACCCTGACTTTAGTGCAACATGAACTTTAGTGCAACTTACTGAGGTATATGTCTAGAACAACAAATAAATGCAGAAAGTTAATACTTTATTTTTAAAGCTGGTCAACATGTCCAGGTTTCAGAGCACTTCTTTGTGCAGTTACAATGTCTGCTGCAGTGGAAAATTCTTTCCTGGTTAAATAAAGATTTAAAAAAAAATTTGATATGGATGCATTTTGAATCGCGCGACGAAATATTACGATATATTGCCAAATCAATTTTTTTCAACACCCTAGCATTTAAGAATTTGGAATTAAATTGAAAATGTCCTCCTGTTTGTGCATACCACCCGTCATACCTCTATTCCCCTCCTGGTGCACTGCGTTAAAGTGATGCAGCTCTGCCTTAGACCAAGTCAAACTCCTGACTAGTGTTTGTCCAACAGGCTCCAGAAGACTCAGAATCTGCTGCATGAAAGCACTCGAGATTTCCTGCAGCTGAAGTTTAACACTCGGGCTCAGGAGAAAAGCTGGATGGTTGAAAAAGATCGACTGCTGAGAGAATTGGACACCTCTCATACTCGTTTGAGGAAGGCAGGCTCAGCGGCTGGAGATGAGCTTGGACGACAGTGGCAGCGGAGCAGCAGCTGCTGCTGCTCCGCTCCACTCATCACTGGAACACAGCCTGAAGTGCAGCACAAGGAGCAGCTGAAGGTAGATCTCATAACTCAGTGGTTCTCAACCTTTCTAGCCCATGACCCCCAAAATATAGGTTCCAGAGACCAGTGCTCCCCATTGTACCTGAAGGTGGTGGAACACAGACATGAACATTAAAGAACAGTCATGTGGACACAGGGTCAAATATAAGGGAGAATAAAGGGGACAGATTTTTGGGGTCCATCCATACAGTCAGCAAAATGATGGTCCATTGTTCTCTGAATCTGTGATAACCACATTTATTTATTTACCTGAATAATATCCATTATTATCCAGGACGTTTATTATTATTTTTGCCATAATATATAGTCATCTTAAAGATGTAAATCCTCATTTTAAAATGTCACTATTTGCTTAAAAGTAGCAGAAAGGGGAGGAGGGTGAGATATGGACAAAGAAATTGGTAAAAAAGATTCAGAGTGTCAATATTGGCTTAAAAATGGTAGAAAGCATTGGAACAATTAGTTTAAACTGGCAAATAATAGGCATGACAAATCATGAATGTGGTTAGATTGGCAAAATATGCATGAAATGTGGTGAAAAGTGACAATAATGGGTCAACATGTGACATCAGGTAGGAAAAGTGGTGGAAAGGGTTTATAAGTGCTGAAGATCTCTTGACAGTGGAAAGAATCTGCAGAAAAGTAATTAAAATTTGATGGAGAAGTGGCAGGAATGGGAGGATTGTAGCAAAAATGCATTAAAAGGAGCAAAAATGTGGCAAGAAAAAGTGATTAATAGGTTAAAATATGGCAAGTTTGGTGTAGTTGTAGAAAAAGGGGTAAAAATAAGCAAAAATTGGCTCAAATATCTGATACCCCCAAGATTGAAAACCCCCGCTATAACTAACTTCTTCAAATAAAATAAAAAAGATGACATTTTATTTACACCTCTTTTATTTCTGTTTTTTTTAAGGCATTGCAGGAGGACTTGAAACAAGCACGTCATCTGGCTGAGATGTACAGAGGGCATTGTATCAGACTAGAGACAGAAGTCTGCCAAGTCAGAGAGGAAGGAGACGTAGGACGGGAAATATTCAAGGTTGGTACAGATTAGAAGTTTGAGTATGAGTACTTTTGTAAATTATTTTAATTATTTTGACTAAAGTACCAATTGATGTATTTCAGGGCCCAGGGTGTCAAACTCATTTTAGCTCAGGGGCCAAATACAGACCAGTTTGAGCTTAAGTGGGATGAAGAGCAAATTGAACCGTGGTGTGCATTTCCACGTATCAATGATAGATAAACAATAAAGTATGTGCGTGTATCCGTCCCTACAGTGACTTGATCTAAATTTCCATGATTTGGTGGAATAATTTAGGGGAAATTTGCCAGATTTTTTAAAAAAAATTGAGAGCTCTTTCAACAATTTGAGATTAAAATTTACTGCCATCATGTGATATCAGAACTGGAAAACTGCAAATATTGTGAATTTTAATTGATTTATTTGTATTTGGGGGGATGAGATATGTACAACTAAATTAGTTGGTAATTTACAAAATGTTTCATTTTTTTAGTTTATTTATTTTTATATTTTTTACTTTCATAAGCAGGCCAAATTTGATGCTCTAAAGGGCCGAATTTGGCCCCCGGCCCTTGGGTTTGTTACAGGTGATGTACTTGGCTACAATTTGGTCCAGTTGCAAAAATGGAATTGTAAGGCAAGGCAAATTTATTTGTATAGCGCATTTCATACTCAAGGCAACTTAATGTGCTTTACATGATAAAACATTCAATTGTTTAAAATCAATAAGAACATTTAAAATCATCAGTAAAATCAATTAAAATCATCAGTAAAATCAATTAAAATCATCAGTAAAATCATCAACAAACACATGATATCAACAACATGACCAAAAATCTCTCTCTCAATCATTTGCCCTCGGCAATTGCTTGTGTTGCCTACCCTGTTGCAACGCCTCCGCATGAGCGAGCGGTCAATAATAAAGATGCAAGATGGTTACTAAATTATAGTAAAATCTCTGTTTGAACAGGAACGTTCAGACAAAATGGCCAAGCGTCTCCAGCTGATGACTCAGCGTTATGAAGCCCTGGAGAAGAGGAGGGTCTTGGAGGTGGAGGGCTTCAAGACTGACCTAAAACACCTACGACAGAAACTCAAAGATGTAGAAAAACAACTATTCAAGGTTAAAAAAAATTAAAAAAAACTTTTCCACTTAATGTTAACAAAAGTTTACATGTTGTCACAATGTCTTTGTCTTTATTGTTAATATTGGAGTGATATGTGTTCACTGACTGATTCTCTTTGTTCATCAGGCTACTTTGAGTGTCAGGCCTAACCAGGACTTAGCCGTACTACATGAAGTACGTCAAACTAACAGCAGGACGAAGCGACTTCAGGGAGAGCTGATGGCTTTGAAAGCTAAAATCTACGGTCTGGAAAACGAACTACGCTTCAGCTAAATATTACATATACATAATGATGTAATCTTACCTTTATGTTTATTTTAAATGTTCAACTCTTACCTTTTTGTTTAATAAAAACAACCTTCAGTTGAAACCTTGTTTGTTTGCTATTGGTTTCCTATCATGTTGGAATTAGAAATCTGAAACAAAATTGTTGGAGAAAACAAAATGTCTAAGATGAAACAATTGCCTGGCAGTGTTGGGTAAGTTACTCTAAACTTGTAATATATTTATATTACTAATTACTGGGATACAAATTTAATATATTTATATTACAATATTACTGTTTTTTAAAATGTAACTGAGTTACACTACTTTGAGTAACTTTTGGTCCAGAACACTAATTATATCACAGTAAAAGTGATGTTTCAGGAGCAGAAAGATATTTTTTTGTTCCCCATAAGTTATATTTCACTAATGATCATCTTTTTTTTCCTCAAATAATTGCAAACAGTGAGAAAACAAAGCAAATATGCACTTAAATTAAATATGCATGTAACTTTAGTTAGTTTAATTGTAACTAGTAATATATTACTACTTTTTCACTTTTGTAATGAGTTACTTCAAAAAACGAATATATTACTGTAATATATTACAAAAATAACTAGTTACTACCAACACTGTTGCCTGGTAACAGATTAGAAAAGCTGTTTTATCATTATGTGAATCAAAGCAGATTTATATTTTTGTAACTAGAAATAATAGTTTATCACAAAGATCTCCTGTGAGCTCAAAAAGGAAAAAAATTAAGAAATACTGATTAAAATCAAACAGCTTCCCCACATTACAACTTATATAGGGACAAATAATTCCAGCAAGTTCATTTTGTCTACTTTTTAAAAAAATAAGATGTTAAGGTTTCATTTAATCAGACAACTTTGTTCAGTACATTTTTTGGCAGTCTAAACAAGTCATGATATCAAAGTAAATTTCCTGAAAAAAGTTGTCTGAATAAATAAAAACCCTAAATATTATATAAGGACAATAATAAAGAAAAATAACATCATGGATTACATTTATCCTTTTCACCATCAGTATGAACTACGTATTGTGCTGTTGTTTGTAATTTTAGCTTTGTAAAATAGTTACAACAATGAAAATCTTCAACACGTAATAAAAGATATTACTATATTAATTAATGAGATTACATGTCATAATTAGTATCTGGGTTTGTGATGGTTTATTTGAATGGATTTCATTTTTATAGAGGTAGATTTGTGTCAATTCAATTAAAAAAATATTTTCAATAAAACAAAATCACTTCAATAAAATTAAAAAAAAACTTTTAATCAAAAAGGTTTACTTCAATCAAAAATAAATATGTTCAATCATAGAATATTTTTGATGGAAGCAAGCTTTTTTGTATTGAAAATGTTTTTTTTTTTGTTTTTTTTTTTATTGGAGTGATTTTATTTTTTGATTGAAAAGATTTTTTTTTAGGATTATTTTTTATTTACTAATAAAAAACACAAATCTACGGTAGATTTCTGTCTTTATTAGTCAATAATAATAATAATAAAAGGTAGATTATTTACCTCCATATTATTTTACTCAAAATCCCAAAAGCTTGCAAATGTGAAGGTAAAAACACGATGCTATTTTTCTTTTACTTTTTTCCCACAATTTACAAGCACACGCCACACAAAAAACAGATACTAATATACAAATTTATGTTTTTTTTTTTGTGCTTTTTTTACGCATGTGTCCAAATAAAACCTAATGCGTCTGTTTTAAAACACCCACTGGGGGGCGCTCTGATTCCGAAACTTATGGAAACAATCCCGAGAAAAAAAAATAATTTTACTGGTTAAAAAAAGATGTCAACATGTAGAAATCAGAACAAAACAAATACAAAATACACACTTTAAAAAAAAAAAAATAAATCACTGTTTGTGCTTGAACTTTTTTATAATTTGGAAATACTTTTTAAGTTTCGTTTTGACTCTAAAGGTCAACGTACGTATTTCCGGTGTTTGTACTGCGCATGCGCTCCTGACCCTCCGGTGACATGGCGAGCAGCATAATGACATAGCGCAGGCTCGCGCTTCACCTTATCATGAATCATTCATTTAGTGGTTTATTGCTTTGGTCCGCAGTGATTATTAACTAAACGGAATACAACCGTTTTACCGCACGCACGCACACACAAGGTGTCTGAAGAATGCAGAGAATACGGGCTTTAAGCAGCTCCTGGCAACTACTGAAGTCAACCTACGGAACAGCCGCAAACAAACACTACAGCCATGTAAGTACATATTTACCAGTAATCAAGTTGTACAAACATGGTTGATATGAGTCCATTACACATAGTTATTGTAATCTGTGCACGCAGCAGTATTTACAACATGGGCAGTAAACAGGAAGTTTAGGGTGTTGGCAAACAGCAAGGAGAAAACAACCACTCAGATCAAAACTGATGGAATTAGGAACCAAATCAGAAAATACCATCATCATCATCATCATCATCATCATACACAGATACTTCCAACTTTAAAGTTATTACAGAAAAAAGAAATTACAGTGCAGGTAGTGTCAGAAAAGTCACTATTTCAGTATGGGTGTGCATTACCATGAATCTGACGATACGATTCACACAATACGATATATCCCGATACTAAACGACACGATATACATCGCAATATCAGTAATTGGCTATGGATACGCAACGCCCCTCATTGGCCAGTTTAGGTCACGTGATAGGTGCACCACGTGACTTAAAGTTCCTTCATTTGTATTTTAGCTCATATTTACTTTTAGCTACCACGCTAACCCTTTTATTTTATCCCTAACCCTAACTGTAAATATATTCCTAAACTTAACTGTAAACCTAACTCTATCCCTAACCGTAAAATGTTTATTTTTGTCAGATATGTATTTTTAAAGGTGGAATTTGCCGTGTTAAATATGCTAAAATGAAAAAAATTATTTGTCAAATGTGGGATTTTGAACCCACGTTAGCGAAACCCATAATGGCGGTGAGGGCGGCGCCTTAGCCCACATAAACATAGGCACATTGTGCTTATGTAGAAAAGCTCCAGAAATGTACCTATAGTCCGGGGGGCTATGGCTACGTTTAATGTACCTCCAGACACTTTCTTACAAATTTCACCTTTACTAGTGTAAAATGGTATGAAATACAATATATATATTAAAATAAAACTTGTGAGAACAAGCAGTAAAATGTATGTGGCGCATTCGCACAGGATAACCTGTGAAGTCTGAGATTTTGCTGAAATTTACGGACATCTGAAAACGTGACAGTGTGCGTTGATGTTAAAACAACTTTGCAGGCTTTTGACCACAGCTCAGTGCTGTGTTACTGCTAGCGCTAGCCAGCTGTATTAAATAGAAGGCTACAAACAGAAAAAACTCAGACCGTGACACCAGAAACAAAACAACGCGTAATCGTGCATCAGATCCCGCCCATTTCTGTCCACATCACAGAGAGGCCTGTTCGCATTGGATTAGTATTATCACAGGACCTCGGAGTAAAATATAGTAGGTCATTTGCGTGGGAATTTTTACTTTACAAATGACTGACATGGCCGATTCGCACGGGAATAACATCACAGACATTCTCCGCAATTATTACAAATCGTATGTGGTCCCTAGGTAAAATGAATCCCTTAAGAATAGGGCTTCACTGTAATATATTAAAAACTAGTGGTATGTTTATCAAACTGTCAAATTATATTTTCAAAAAAGTTGTAACTTTTACTTCTACAACCGATTCTGATTTTAAGTTCTTGAATGAAAAAAAAAAAAAAAAGAAAGTAACCATATAAATCTATTAAAAAAAAAAAAAAAAACCCCGTCCCTTCCCTCTCTCAGGGCTCCAGCTCGTTCGGGCTCCTCTTTGACATCGATGGGGTTCTGGTGCGGGGCAGGACGCCCATCCCCGCAGCCAAACAGTGCTTCAAGAACTTGGTCGACCGCAACGGGAAATACAAAGTTCCCGTGGTGTTCGTCACCAACGCTGGAAACTGCATGAGGGAGGCCAAAGCTGAACATCTGTCACAACTGCTGGAAGTGGAGGTACGAGAACTCAACGTCGAGTTCTCTTTCGTGCTTTTTCTAAATATTTCCGCATCTTTTTTTAATGTTGTTCATTTTAAAACCCAGGTGTCTCCTGAACAAGTGATGCTGTCACACAGTCCACTGCGGATGTTTACCCAGCTCCACAAAATGCGTGTTCTGGTCTCGGGACAAGGTCCGGTCGAGGAACTCGCTCACAAGTATCCTCTCCCTGCTTGTTTACTCAGAGAGTGAACTGATCATGTTTCACTTTGCTATCACTATTTAATCTTTGTACCTTTGCATCAGCATTTGAAGCTAAAACTAAAGAACTCTCTAGGGAAAAAGTTGGTCTTTGAAGTGAAGCCCACCACTGATCTATGTGGTTATTGTTTTATGTTTTATGACTTATAAAAATGTATTTTGTTTGTCATTAATGGACTTTAACCCTCCAAACTTCAGCTTGGGCTTCGAGGATGTTGTGACTATAGATATGCTCAGAGAGGCTTATCCAGTCCTAGACATGGTGGACCACAATCGAAGGCCGAAAGACAGCGTAGGTGTATTTAAAAGTCATAAGAGTCTTACTTTAAGAAATGGGTTCAATATTCTAATGTTTGTTTACAATGCTTTGCAGACTCCCACCTCTAAAGGCTTACCACCAATCAATGGTATGTTTAACTCGTATATTATCATTTTTAGAGCTGTCAATCGATTAATAAAATGTACTAATTAATCACACAATTTTTTGTTGTAATTTGCAATTAATCACATTTTCCTACTTAAGACTGAAGGTTGTAATAGATATGGAGCAGTTTATCTTAAGTGGGCCACAGATTTTAGGTGGAAAAATGAGTAATTTAATCATTATTGTGCTCTAGTTTGCACTTCTATGTATAAATAAATGATAAAACATGTACGGCACTGATAAAATCAAAGCAATACGTGACAGACATTAGTCCCGACAGGATCTTCACTTTCAATTGATTTCATTTTGTGACTCATTTTTTATGTCATTTGGAAAATTTTTGTGGAATAATTTGAAGATTTGGGAAAGAAATGAGTTCTTTTAAGAATTTGAGGTTGAAAATGTCTGCCATCATGTGATTCAAGCATGTGAGCCCTGCTAATATTATGGAGTTTCATTGAATTTGTGTATTATTTTGGAGACATCTGCAACTGAGTTAGTTGGTAATTTACACAGTGATTAATGATTTCCTGTGGGCCGAATAGGAAGCTCTAAAGAGCCAGATAGCACTAATTATTTCATATCGTCTATAAATGTGTCGTTGTGCATGAACTACAAAATGATGTCTCTGACTCTGCAGCTGTTATTCTATTTGGGGAGCCGATCAGATGGGAAACCAACCTCCAGCTCATCACTGATGTTCTCCTAACCAATGGAAACCCAGGAAACTGCTGGAACCCAGTGCAATATCCTCACATCCCAGTACTGGCCTGTAACATGGACCTGCTGTGGGTGGCAGAGGCCCTCAACCCCAGGTGATGGAGCAGTGAATAATCTGCAGAAGGATCTGCGTGTGTAACACCGTGTGTTTGCTGTGTGTGCTAGGTTTGGTCACGGTATGTTTCTGGTGTGTTTGGAGAGTCTTTACAAGAAGGTGACGGGTCACGAGCTGAAGTACGAGGCTCTGATCGGGAAACCCAGCGTGGTGACGTATAACTACGCTGAGCTGCTCATCAGACAACAGGCCGAGGAGCTTGGATGGACCACGCCAGTGAAGAGGCTTTATGCAATAGGGTGAGCATGTTCCACTTTCTAAGACAGGGGTGTCAAACTCTTTTTAGTTCAGGGGCCAGAGAATGTGCCCTAGTTTGCACTTAAATTATATGTGAAATATGTAAAGCACCGACAATATTCAAGCAATAAGTGACAGATATCAGTCACTGCAAGATCTTCATTTTAGATATCCTTGTTTTGTGTTTTTTTATACCAATTTTTATTTAATTTGGGGTAATTTTGTGAAAGAATTTGAGAAAAATGGCAGGATTTTGAGACAAATTAAGAGTAAAAATGTCATCATGTGATGAGCATGGGAAAACTGTGAGCCCTGCAAATATTATAGAGCAGGGGTGTCAAACTCATTTTAGTTCACGGGCCAAATACAGATAAGTTTGATATCAAGTGGGCCACAGAGGTGGGGAATTGAACAGTTTCAACATAGGTGCTACTCTGCATTTCCATTTACAAATGATGTAAATGTATGTAGAATATAAGGCACTGGCAGTATCCAAGCAATAGGTGACAGGTAGTGACTATATTTATTTAATTTGGGGAAATGTTGTCAAATAATTTGAGGATTGAGCAGGATTTAGGAAAAATTAGGTTTCTTTCAACAATTTGAGAGTGAGAAATGACTTCCATCATGTTATACAAGCATGGGAAAACTATGAACTCCTGCAGATATTGTAGAGTTTCAGTGAATTTGTAAGAAATTCAAAGAAACTCTACTTGAACATTTGTAAAGTTCTACTTCCAAATAAATCTGTTGAAATGTTATGTGTATTTTTTATTTTTTTTTGCATGGATTTCAATATTTATGTTTGGATATGATACAGTGATTTAAAGATTTAAAATGACTCCCAAATTCTGCTTAATTTCAATAAATAATTCCAGTGAAATGTTTCTATTTTGTAATATTGCCAGAAATGCTGAGTTTATGTTCCCGTGGAAACTAGCCAGATATTTTACGCCCCTTTGTAACCCTACTGAGATATCCACATCTAAATTATTTGGTCATTTACACCGTTTTCTCAGCCATTTTGACTTTACCCTGTGGGCCGATTTGAATGTTTTAAAGAGCCAGATTTGGTCCCCAGGCCTTGAGTTTGACACGTGTTATAGAGTTTCATTGACTGAGATGTCTACAACTACATTTATTTTCTCCTGCGGGCCAAATTGAATGCTCTAAAGAATAAATTCTCAACCTTGGGGTCAGGATCCTATTTGGGGTCACGAGACACTGAGAGGAAGTTTGCGAGCTGCCTTAAAAAAAACCAAGAATATTTTTGAGCCCATTTTTGCTTATTTTTATCCTTTTTCTGCAACTACATAAAAGTTATATATTTTAACCTATTTTCATTACTTTTTCTAGCCATATTTGTGCTCCTTTTAATGCATTTTTGCTACATTACTTTTAGCCACATTAGCAATGTCTCATGCCCATTATTTGCCAATTCAAACTAATTGTTCTAATGTTGGCACTTTGAATCCTTTTTACCACTTTTTCTCTCTGTTTTTGGCCACTAATTGGCAACTTTTAACCAATTTCTGTCATTTTTAAAATCCCATTTCACCACTGTTTCCACCATTTTTGGTCACTTTTAACCCATTTTTTTCTGATTAAAATAATGGTTTATATTTTTAAGATGACTATATACTGTGGCACAATTAATAATAAACTTTCTGAATAACAGTGGATATTATTCAGATATGCACAAGAGCTCTAAGATAAGTTTTTTTCCTTTTCCAGGGACAACCCTATGGCTGACATTTATGGTGCTAACCTCTACAACCAGTACCTCCAGGCTTCTCGCCGCAGCAGAGCTCAGATGAAGGCCAAAAGCAGTGGAGGAAGCTCAGATCCCTTCACAGAAACGCAGAGAAAAAGCTCCTCAGTGGAACTGGTTGGAGCACCAGGTCTGTACGGGTCAGAGGAAGACATCCCTGACAAGTGTGAATCCATACTGGTTTGCACCGGCGTGTACAGCAGAGAGCAGCAGAAGCTCCCTGCTGATCCCGCTCAGACGGTCACCGAGCAGCGCATCTTTCACGGTCACAGGGACTTCCGCTTCGATCCCAACCTGCTGCAGCCATCGTTTGTGGTGGAGGATGTGAAGGAGGCGGTGGAGCTGGTGTTCCAGCAGGAGGGATGGCCTTTGGAGTAGTCTGGATTAACATCAGAGGATTTAAGTGTCCGTTTGTCCCATTGATGCTCTAGAACGTGGCTTTGAATACGGTGCCATTGAATGTGCAGATTGAAGAGTGAATTCACAAGGTTTAAAGTAGCTGTAAGTTTAGTAGTTTTCAGATTGTTAGAGTTTGATAACACATTTTATACATAAGGCTGACATTACGCTGTCATTAGCATGAATAAGGTGTCATGAAGGTTGTCATTAAGTGTCATTGGCTAATTTGTCAAACCTTTGGAGCCATGTTGGCATCTTTTGGGTTAAGGGGAGGGATCTAGTGGGGTTGGTTAGGGGTTAGGGCACGTGTCAAGCTCAAGGCCTGTAGAGTATCCAGTCCGGCCCACAGGAGAACGTGAAAAGGACAGAGAAAACATGAATCATTATGTATAGTCAGTTGCTGATACCTCAGCTCCTCAAAACACACAAATCCAATCAATCTCCTCAAAATTTGCAGTGGCTCATAGTTTCCCCATCCTTATATCTAATGATGGCTGTCATTTTGAAACAATTCGTTGAAAGAACTCTCAATTTTTCATAAATCCTGCATTTTTCTCTAAATTATTAATAAAATAAAAACAAATGTATTACAAAATCAAGGACATTTAAGTGAAGATCCTGCAGGGACTGATATCTTATTGCTTGGATACTGGATTGTTCTTTTTTTTTCATTTTTCTTAGATATTATGAATGCCTTTATATATTTTTACATGGATGTGCAAACTAGGGCACATTACTGTTAAAATTACTAATTTTCACGCCTATAATCTGGGGCCCATGTGCAATCAACCTGCTCAACAAGTGGCCCCAACAAGACACCTCTGTGTTAGGGTAACAAACAACTTTTTAATGACAGCATTCATAACACTTTATTCATGCTAATGACAGGCGTCATGTCAAAATAATGCACGTGTAATGTCAGCCTTATGTATAAAACCTCAAGTTTTTTTCTTTTTTACTCATCCTGTATAGATTTTATTTTGTTTACAAAAACAGAATCCGGTGCATTGACAAAGCAAACTGCTCCACAGGAGTGTCTTGGATTTTATTTTTAGGATTATTTGTCCTGGTTTCAGATGTTTTGAGTGTCACACTAATAATCATGACCATTGTTTTATCATGTCGGTGGCTCACAGATGATAGTTTTAATGTCTGCCTAATAACCGTCCAACAGCTGCTGATTAATTCTCCTGTCTGTTTTGATTTATGTGGGCATTAATTTTGTTCAGTTTTAAACTAAAGACAGTTAAAGTTTTAACGATACTGACTGATTTAAACTGACACTTTAATAATGAGGTACTGTAACAACTTAATACTGTGTGGAAGAACAATTAAAAGAGATGGAAAACATTAAAAGTTGTGTTGCCTGCTGTAAAAGTTACAAAATACATCCTTCTATTAAAGTAAGGATCGTGTGTGTGTGTGTGTGGCCTGAAACTCATTAACAAGTTCGCCCACACGCCGAGTGTTGCATCTGTTATTTTGGATTTACTTAGTGATTATGTTTCAAAACGTTTATTTTGAAATCAACGCGGGTTACACCGGTTAGAGGGTTTGACCATAGAGGGGGGAGGGGCGTCTGAGCAGCCGCACATACTCGCTGATATACTAGCAAAGCTCTCAAGTCTCACGCATTGGAACGTCAGAGAGATGCACACATTTCAACCTGATATGAGGAGTGGGTGCACGCGGTGGCTGATACGCGTGTATGTGTGTGAGACTGCGCCCACGGAGGATAGATGGACAGGTAGCGACACACACACACACACAAGTGGGTGTATGCACGTGCATGTGTGTGCCGGCCTGATTTTTCTACGCTGTACCACAACCACAAAGGAAATATTTTAACAGCACCTTAACACCTACAATAAACAGCACTAACCATAACACACACACGATAAGCACCCCTGCACTAAAATGCTAAATAAATAGTTGTATTTGTACGAATGTCTTATCAAATTCTACCTAAACCGCCGCATTGTTGCACACTATTTATATATCGTGCGCATGTCCCATAGAATTAAAACAGGGAAATAGCACATGCTATTTAACTTTGCACCTGTAAATAAACCCCTTTATAACCCTACAGAGTATGTACACCTCTACACCTCTTTGTACATCCAACCTTCAAACTCATTTGGCCATAATTGACAACTCTACTCAAGCTCCCACGTGAATACATACTTCTGACGGGCACTGTATGAGTTTATAAAAATAAAAGTTTATTAAAAAAGAAAAACAAATGAATCCATTACAGACACATTTCATTACTTTCTCCATTGTGAAGTCCATGTTCTTTCTTCAGCAGTTACATTTTTTGTCCACTGCACCATCACTGTGTACTGCTGTGCTGTTACTCAACACAAAGTCTGAGGAGTTTTCATTAATGATGCTCATGCCGTTGCGAGCCAGCAGCTCCCGGGCCATGAGGATGAAGGCAGCTTCCACATTCTGGGCCTCTTTAGCTGAGGTTTCCAGAGCAGCCAGCGCGTTGTTCTTCTCTGCCAGCGTGCACGCGTCCTCAAATAACACCTGCCTCTCAGCGTGAAGGTCAGACTTGTTTCCTGCCACAGTGAGCACACAAGAACAAGTGCATGATTTAGAACAACATGACATTTCAGGGTTTTTTTTTTTAAAATAAAAATGTATCAGTATATTTGTTTATTCCTGGTACATGAAGGTCAGTAGAAATTTGAAACTAAGATTTTTATATTTCTGTGATTATTAGGCATTTTTAAAGTCAATTTGTTTTTCTCTAGCTGCACAATCTAGTCTTTTTAGGGCCAACACTAATACTCAGTTAATCAATGCTTTATATATATATATATACATATATATATATATATATATATGCATTTATCAACAGTTTTGTCCTAAGACTGAGATCAAAAATGTTATTTAAAAAGCTACATAATAACCTGTTTTAGTTGGCACTAAATAGTGAATATGAGATGCTAATGTTCTTCTGCTCATAAACCCTAGCAGAGAAAAAAAAACTTTTTCAGGGAAAGTCTTAACATCTCATTATAAACATCCAGATGTTTGTTAAGATTGATTTTCCCAATTTGGCCCACGTAGGAACAAAGAGAGCCAAATCTGTTTGGAGGAGGACTGGTGTCTTTATTGGCTGAAAAATATTTTTCAGCCAAAAAATCTCTTTAATTAAAGAAAAAATGCAATTACAGAAAAATATGTTTGAAAATATAAAAATTCATTTTCTTTATAAAAAAATATTTATTTGATTTAACTAATAATTACAATTATATTATTATCAATATTAATTCATATAATAATTAATGATTAAAATCTTTGTTTTCGATTAAAAAATATTTTTTGATTAAACATTTTATTTTTGATTAAACAGTTTATTTTTGATTTTTTTAAATCTTTTTTTTTTGATTGAAGCAATATTTTTGGGAAATTGAATAATAAAGACCAATAGCATGGCCAAAACAAAAACAATATTTTTCAATCATATAAATACTCAAAGGGATAAAAAGTGTTTAATTGCAATTATTTGGGTGTCAAATATTTGTTTG
Source organism: Gouania willdenowi (assembly GCF_900634775.1). Classification (NCBI taxonomy): domain Eukaryota; kingdom Metazoa; phylum Chordata; class Actinopteri; order Blenniiformes; family Gobiesocidae; genus Gouania; species Gouania willdenowi. The sequence continues at coordinate 49,572,632 of NC_041049.1, forward strand.
CATTCAAGCACTTTTTTTCTTTTCTTTTTTATTAAAGTGATTTTTGTTTGTTTGATCTAAAACCAGCATGTGAGGTTAATTTAAGTCTTTAAATATGTGATATCTCTCACCTATAAGAATGAGCACCACACTGGCAGCTCCAAACTGCTCCACCTCTCGGATCCAGTGGGAGACGGACTCAAAGGTGTTGGGACGGGTGATGTCATAGGCCACCATGGCCCCGTGGGCACTACGATAGTAGCTCTGAGTGATGGTGCGGAAACGCTCCTGTCCAGCTGTGTCCCACACCTGGATCTGTAATGCAACACACCATGTGCGTGTGAGCTAAAAAGCCATGGGTTCTATTGTGAGTCATGGACTTCTCTGCTACATTTGTCCAGTCATTCTGTAGTTATTAGCTCCATTTGTAGGTGATCAGTTATTCCTGATTGAGTGGAAAACACTCAAACTGACAGGAAGTCAATGAATTTAGAAACACACCCAGAAAGCAAACAACACTGACCATAATATATCAGCTCCACCTGAATCACAAACTCCATAACATATAAAACAAATGTCAGAATACACTGAGGAATTGTCTCCTGATAAAGAAAAACACTCAGTTTCCATGACAATGTAAACTTGTTTGCCAGCAGCTGTTAGGATTTCTACAATCTGATAAAAAAAAAAACACTGAACTGTAGATAAATGGGAAACACCTACCTTTACCTTCTTTCCATCGATGTCCAACGTACGCACAGTAAAGTCAACTCCGATCGTGTTTTGTTGCTTTTCAATGAAAATCCCAGACTTGAATCTCTGGACCAAACAAGTCTTTCCAACATCCGAGTCCCCCACCAAGATGATTTTAAACAGAAAGTCAAAAGAATCCTCGGTTTCTGGGCCAGCAGACTGCATGATGAAATAGAAAAAGAATGAAAAAACACTGGATAAAAAAAGTCTTCTTTGCTTCTGTTGGAAGAACTGGTTTCTCCCTGGTTGTGTCAATAACAAGCGAGTCTGTTTACAGAAACATCAGACGAATCCTGGCGTTAAAACGAGAACAATCAGGTTTTCTGCAGGTGTTTTCAAGTGGACGGGGTGGCTTTGAATTATGAAACACACAAAAAATATATATATATACAAATGTTCAGATCAGGTTTACATCCACTTTTGGTTTTTACATTTATGATTTAACACGATTCAAAGACTGCGCAGCGTAAAACCAAAGTTCATGATTAAATCCAGAGTTTTAATCCCAGGGTAGATCATTCAATCTGTCCTTTGTCTCGACATTTGTTACGTTATCAGCTTCATTCCTTTAAACCTAAACAATAGACTGATCTGTCCTTTTGCCCTTTAGACTGACCCTCCTTCAGCTCGCCTTTCCTTCCACACCCCTAACACAGGACACACCTCCTACCTGTCTCAGGAGGCGTGGTCTACGGTTGTCAGCCCACCTGCACCACTGCATGTTTGGTTGGGGATTTGGGACTCAGTGTAGAATACAGCACCTGAAGAAGAAAGATATTTGAACCTACCATGGGGAGGGTAATAAATTAGCAAGTCAAAGAGATGGAGGCCTTTTCTGGGGTCTACCTGTGTCTTATTCCAGTAGTCACCACTTCCTGTTTATGGATGCAACTTCCTGTGTGAAAACAGATATGCATACAGTATTTAATGCTGGTAAATGACTTTTTCTTTTTTTAATTTTTTTTTTTATTAACAAATAACAACCACATACAACATTGACAATCAAAAACTAATAGAAAAAAACAAAATAAGAAGTCACTCAAAAGACAAATTGACAATCATTTGGGAAATCTTAACAGCAGGTTTAGTTTGGACAAACTTAACATTATCATCTAAATAAGTCAAAAAAATGTACAAAAACCCAGGGTCCATTTATAAATATCGACATTCACAAGTGAACATTTTTTCCAAAATTAAAAATGAGTTGTACATTTTTTTTATTTTTTACCTTTATCCTTTATTTTATGAATGAGATTTATCACAGGACACAGATCATCAACTCTGGCCTCTGCTTTTTCAAAATAAAAGCCCTGGAAATAGGCTTTAGACACTTGTGATCAGCAAGTAACCTTGACTTAAAATGATGAAATAATTACCTGTAGCTTCAAATCAAGAAATAAAAGAGAATTCACTAATTGGGTAATTTCTAAAGGGAGAATTGCAATTTTCAAGATTTAATTTTAAACAAATTTTAACATCAGGTTTAGTTTTGGACAAATTGCATTATTATTTAAATAATTTAAAAAATGTGTAGAAACATGGATTCATTTTTAAATATCTACATTTAGTAACAAAAAATTCCAAAATTAAAAATGAATTGTACATAAAAATCTCAACTTTTATCCTTTTTTTTTTTTTTTTAAAGCAAATTAATGGATTTCATCACAGGACACAAAACATCAACTCTGGCCTCTGCTCTTTCAAAATAAGAGCCCTGGATATAGGCTTAAGAGACGTGTTCAGCAAGTAAACTTAATTAAATATTATAAAAGAATTAGCTTCAAATAAAGTGAATGCAAATTCACTAATTGGGTCATTTCTAAAGTTAGAAATACAATTTTCAAGATTTAATGTTAAACAAATTTTAACAGCATTATTTCAAAAAATATTTCAATATTTTGAAAGAAATGTGTAACTGTAAAAACATGGATCCATTTTTTAATACCTACATTTAGGAATGAAAAATGCCAAAATGAAAAATGAAAAAATCTTTACTTTTATCCTATTATGGATTTCATCACAGGACACAGAACATCAACTCTGGCCTCGGATATAGGCTTTAGACACTTGTGATCAACAAGTAACCTTAACTAAAGATTATAAATGAATTAGCTTAAAATAAAGTTACTGTATCCCCGCGACCTTGAAAAAACAGGAACAAGTGGGTCAGAAAATGGATGTAAATAACTGTACATAAATATCTTATTACCACGTAGCAAATTGCTAACTGCTACTGCTGCTATTACTGAATAATATTAACAATAGAAACCTTCAGGAATGAGGAGGGTTCACAAAATAGTTGGCTTACAAGCATCAAGTGCTGTGATGTAACTAAACAATTACCATCTATATTTAAGTGGTAAAAAAAAGAAAGACACCCTCGTCCACCACTACCAGTAATGTCAAGCAACACATTCCTCAGCAATCAGCAACAGATGGAGATCCATCAGCACAGGAGTCAGACTTAAACACAACACAGACAGTAAACTATGAATATTCTGACATGAATGTGTATAAGTTTACCTCAGTTTTCACGCACAGGCCCAGCCATCACAGAGCGATGCTACCACAGAATGAATGCACTGCTCTCTGTCAGCCCGTTACTGTCGTCATCTCAGCCCACAGAGGAACAAGGCACAGCTGGACACAGAACAATGCGTGAGTGTGAGGGCACTACTCCACCAAAGCGATTCTATCTTTGGCTGAGACCAGTGACCACGGCTTTAAGTGTTGAAAGGAAACACGTTTAGCCAGTAATGACTGTTACATGAGACTTTATTGACCACAGAAGCAATGATAACCATGTTATTGACCCAATCTGTAGTCACAGAATACTACTAAATAGAATCTGGAATTAGAAACTGAAAAAATTACAAGTAGTACATTTAACATTTCATGTTGAAATTAGGGTTTTAATCATTACGTTTTCAATCATTGAGGATTCATAACAAAAATCAGTTAACCACATTGTGTTGATCTTGCTGTTATCACAGCCACATAAAAGAAAAGAGATCCTTCAGTGAGTCAGCAGAGCGTCCGCTGAGTCGTGGTGACTCAGGCGTCGTCATCTCTTGGGCAGCGTGTGTGCTGCACTCACACTGTTTCTCACTCTGAAATCTAAAGACTTCCTCTGCAGGTTCCTTCGCTGTTTCTGAGGTTTCCTGGTCGGGGACGGTTCTGGAGGCGGGGTGTGAATTGGCTTCCAGGGGATGGGGTTGAAGAAGCTGGGTGATGGGTAGGACTTGTCATACGGACCTGGAGAAGGATATTAGTGATGAAGGTGAAGCTAATTGACATTTTGAGTTTTTAGTACACAGTGTCTGGATAGACCAGTAGTTCTCAACCTTTTCAGCCAACAACCCCCAAAATAAAGGTCCCAGAGACCAGGGACCCCCACTGTACCTGAAGGTGGTTGAACAAACCCATGAACACTGAAGAACAGTCATGTGGACACAGGGTCATCTATAAGGGGGAATAAAGGGGAGAGCTTTGTGGGGTCCATCCATAAAGTCAGCAAAATGATGGTCCATTGTTCTATGAATCTGTGATTCATAGAACAATGGACATTGTTTATGGACATTTATTTATCTGATAATATCCACCGTTACCCAGGAAGTTTATTATTATTTGTACCATAGTATATAGTCATCTTAAAGATTGTTTTAATCAGAAATAAAATGGGCTAAAAGGGACCAAAAATGGTGGAAAAGGTGGTAAAAGTTGCAAATTAAAGTGGCCAAAAATGGACAGAAAAAGTGGTAAAAAGGGTTCAACGTGTCAATATTGGCTTAAAAGTGGCAGAAATGGGGGGATGGCTGGGGTGGTGTAATGTCATTTAAAAAGTATGAAGTTAGTTTAAACTGATGGCAAATAGTGAACGTGGTTAAATCGGCAAAAATAAGCATGAAATTTGGTGAAAACAGGTGAAATGTGACAATAATGGGTCAACATATGCAACATTAGGTGGGAAAGTGGTGGAAAGGGTTTATAATTGCCAAAAATGTCTTGAAAGTGGAAAAAATGAAACATGGGACATGATGTTAAATGGTCCCCAGTGCCAAAAGATGGTGGTCACATGAGGTTTACCATGTGAGAGTGGTGTGGGAGCTGTGTCTCAGATATGGGAAGGATGTAAATTTGGGACACATCATCAGTGGTCTCCCATTGAATCAGGGGTTGTTTCGGCCTTTTACACACTAGACACCCTCACAAAGGTGGCATTGAAGTTTGATAGAGAAGTGGCAGAAATGCGAGCAATGTTGCAAAAATGCATTACAAAAAAAAACAACACGTAAAAGTGATGAAAATAGGTTAAAATATGGCACGTGTGGTGTAGTTGCAGAAAAGGAGTAAAAAAAAAAAGCAAAAATGGGCTCCAATTGAATTATTCTTAGTTTCTTAAAGGTGTCTGGCGACGCTCTCCAAGTGTCTCACGGCCGCACAATAGGGTGCTGGCTCCAAGGTTGAGAACCCCTGGGATAGATAACCTGATGGATTACTTTTTGGGCATTGAGGGGATATGGGTTCATTTTTGCTCTTCTCGTTGGTCTTTGTCACCCACTCCTTAAACTTCTCCTCAGCCCTCTGGCGGCGCTCCCTCTCCTGCTCAGCCTTCAGGGCGGCGTCCTCCTGTCAGAGAGAAAACAACCCAGTGTTCATCTGCAATTTTAACAATATTCTTTTTAACAAAAGATCTGTCAATCACTACTTTACTTTTTCCTTTCTGTCCTTGTCACTTTTCTCTTGGTTCTTTTTATGAAGCCAGTCTTTGTACTTTTGTTCAGCTTTCTGTTGGATTTCTTTGTTTCTCTCGAGCTGCCTCTGCATTGCCTCCAACTCCTTGTTCTGTTTGAGGAGTTGCTCGTTCCTCTCCTGGGATGACAAAAAAAAACAGAAATTAAATAAGTATGAAATCTTTGATATGATAGAATAGAAATGTCGCTCTTTTGTACCTGTTCTTTTTTCGTTTTCAGCCATTCATGGATCTTTTCTGCCACAGCAAGCTTTTTCTGCTCCTGCTCCTTCTCTTGTTCTTCTTGTTTTTTCTTGAGCAAGCTATCCTGTTTAAGGAAATTTCAGTCAGCAACTATGCTTTAACTAAATAAAACACATTAATACACGACTAACTGATTTGAATACAAGCAAAAGTGGTTTACCTCTTCTGCTTTCTTTTCTAATTTAATACGGTCTTCCTTAGCTTTGTTTACTAGCCACATTTCCCATGCACTGAGAGGCTGCAGGGCTTTTGGGAATGGCTGCCCTGAAGGAGTTTTAGGGAGTTCGCATCTATAAAAGAAAAAAACAATCATAATGTACCATTAACAGAATGGACAGCATTAGGGGTGTGTATTGCCTGGCATCTATCGATACGATTCGTATCCCGATACGATACGATATATCCCCGATAATAAAGTATAAGTTTGTAAATTTGTACACCTACATGAGAAAATTATGTATGAAATATATTTTATTGGCATATTTTACACTCAAAACATTAGCTTTAACATGCCATGTGCCAACAACTTAAAATAAAAAATAACATACAATCTGCCTGTGGCTTTAAAACCAACTTTGACTCTAGCGCAACATGACTTCAGTCAGTCCCTCCAGAATTTCACGGGCATTTTTTGTGATTGTTGTGGGCTGAAATGCCTGATTTCGAGGGCCATTTTTCCAAAAGTTGCTGTATGAATTTGCAATTTTTGGTCAGCCCTAAAACATACTTTACTCATAATTAAGTACATTTTTCCAACCAATTATAAATACATATTGGCCAGACATGTTCAAGAAAAAATATGCTTTATTGTTGTAAAGCAAACACCAACACAATTTTGCAAAACATGCAAACACTTTTTATACTGTTGCACCTTTTGGGGTGCAACAGTTTTTATTCAAAATCATCATCAGGATGATTCAAAATCATCATCAGGAGAGCAAGTCAGTAAACACTAATGAACTTAAGGAATCTTAAAGTGCATAACATGAACTGGTCATGAAGACATTTCTTTAGGCATAACAAAAAAAAACTAAAAATACAAAGCATTAATGAACATACAGTATGTAATGATATTGTGTGCTTCCTGTTTGTTCTCCCACATGAGGTTGTGCACTGGCTTGAATTCTCTTGACGTGCTTTGCAGAAGCAGAATGCTTGTCTGTAGACAACTTCCGCTTGTGCTCGATGATAACATTGCACGGTCGTTAGCCGATATTTTTGTTGGCAAATGTGAGGTGTTTCTATCGCACGTGACTCCACTGAATGCTTTCTCCCGGAACTGGTTGAAGAGGGAAACATCTAAAACATGCTGGATAGGGGCTCTTGAAGACCAGGATTGGGCACCCCTGACGTAGACGCACTGCTCTAGTGGGCGGCAGCAGTCGATGCGGCGTCTACGTATATATGTCTATGGCGCAAAGCCCATAGTACATCTTCCACTACTTCCATAGCAACTCCAAAAGCTAAAATGTCAAAAATAGCGATAAGCGGCCGTATGTTTATGTTTTTTTTCATCAAAGTTGCGGGAAAGTTGCGGGCTTTTGGAAAAATTGCAATGCCGCACTGATTTCGCGTAGTTTGCTTGAATTTGCGTTAATAGTTGCGATCGCAACATCGCGAAATCCTGGAGGGACTCTTTAGTGCAACTTAACTGAGGTATATGCCTAGAACAACAAATAAATGCAAAAAGTTAGTACTTTCTTTTTAGATTTTATTGAAAAACCACAAGCTGGTCACCATGCCCAGGTATGAACGCACTTCTTTGTGCAGTTACAATGTCTCCTGCAGAGGAAAAGACTTTCCTGGTTAAATAAAGGTAAAAAAAATAAATAAATAAATTTAAAAATGTAAAAAAAATCGATGTTGATGCATTTTTAATCAATCCGAGAATGGCGCAACGTAATATTGCGATATATTGCTGAATCAATTTTTTTCAACACCCCTAGACAGCATACATATTATATAATCCAAGGGTGCATTAATAAAGCAAATAAAGAGGCAATGAATTTGTTTTACATGCCGTTTGTTCACCTGTTGCAGTTGATTTACTAAGATTGCCTTTGTAAATGACAACAGGTGCACAAGTAGTAGAGAACGCCTCACTTAAACTAAGGTTTAGCACCCATGTAGGAGAGAAGTAAAAAAATAAATGTATGAGGTGTATGAGCATATTCTTGAATTACAACAAACAAATCTAAATAACACCAGAAGAAATGTAAAATGGGAGGATCTACTCTGGGAGAAAGGGAATGCTGTGGGAAAAACAGAAAACAGATAAAGTCTAGAAACATTTTTTTAACAATAGAAAAAATAGCTCATAATAAATGTGTCAATTAATTTTGATTTATTTGTTCAAAAAATGTTGAATGGAGCAGAAGAAATTTGCATTTCTGCATTCCTCTCGCAACAAAAACTGCAGCCAACTGTGCGTAAAGCAATGAAGGTTAACAAGTGCGTGTCAAACGCTCTAAATAAATATACCCGCCACAATCCGTTCCACATTGCATTGCTAACTTGATCTATTTGCATCTCCTCCTCCAAATTTTTGGCAAGTTCTGACAATGAAGCTCAGGTTGCACATTTATCAGTGTCAAACTGTTTATGGGATTTTGTGCATTTGCGTGTTTGCAGGTGGTATAAAGTTACCTGGGTTTAAATCTGGATTTGTTGGATTCCCCAAAACCCATATACATTTATTGTGCTAGGTGGTACGTTTAGATGAGGGTCTATGTATGTTGTTTTCCTGGGGTTTGCCTCCTTGGTTGCTATGAAACTAAAAGAAGCTCTTTCGAGACCAGAGACCCCCACTGTACCTGAAGGTGGTTGAACACACATGAACATTGAAGAATAATGGGCATGACAAATCATGAATTTGGTTAAATTGCCAAAAATAAGTATGAAATATGGGGAAAAGAGGTTAAAAGTGACAATAACGAGTCAACATATGCGATATTAAATAGGAAAAGTGTCTTCAAAGTGGAAAAAAAAATGTGCAGAAAATGAATTGAAATTTGATGGAAAAGTGGCAGAAATAGGAGTAATGTAGCAAAAATGCATTGAAAGGAAAAGTGATGAAAATAGGTTAAAATATGACAAGTTTGGTGTAACTGCAGAAAAAGGATAAAAACAAGCAAAAAATGGCTGAAACTGTTCAAAAATGTTTTCTTTGTTTCTTGAAGGCATCTGGCGACCCGTCCACCGAGTGTCTTGTGACCCCGAATGGGGCCCTGACCACAAGGTTGAGAACCCTTACTTTACAGAATAGAAACAACTGTCTTGTCCCACAAATGTACTTCTGCAATAACAGTCTAAAATCTAGTTAACACACCTCTTATTGTGAAAAGCAGACAATGAAAACAGTACATCAGTACCTTTTAGGTGAGTTATCGCTTTGTAGCGATGGGCTTGACTCCATGTCTTCATCACTGTCAAAACTATCATGATAGATGGGCGACAGCAAAGAAAACGTGTTTTCATCTTCGGATAAGACGCCGTCGTCCAACACTTTAGATGGATGAAAGTGTGTATCCTGGTTATTCTTGAGCGGGGTCGAGCTGAAGCCTTCTGACAAAGAGGCAGCAGAGAAAGGGTTCTTCCTCCCAGACATGGCTAACCAATCCCTGCAGGCGTCGAAACAAAACCAAAACCCGTCACTGAAGTGTTCTAACAATGATTATTAAATAGTTATTGTGGTTAGAACCTTATAAAGTTAAAATATGCACAGTGAAGTACAAACTGCATGGATTTCCGTTGCAGTTAGGCATGCTAATGTTAGCGCTAATGCTAACTAGCCAACCTCGGAAAACAAGCAAACAACTACGTCCTCGACAGCAAATGTAGCTACATGTAGCGTTCTAGAGTACATCTAAAAGAAAAAAAACATTTACCAGTTGTTTACCTTTGCTTTCACCTTTTCATCAAGTTACGTTTCGTTTTCTTTAGAGTAAAAAGATAAACTTATTTGAAAACTCGTTTTTACCCATGATACACCACGCCCCCAAGCTAGAGTCCACGCTGTTGCTGTAACCATGGCGACGTCGTTCAATTCACGCTCCTCTGTTTTGGGTTTTTTTTACTGAAAGAAAATCCAAGATTATCTAAAATATATTCACCATATCAATCAATGCATATTAAAGCTATATTTAGAATATTATTTCTCAAGCGTTACATGTCCATAATAACCATGGCTACATTCCCCACTCCTCCTCTTATTTTATTCAACTGCAATGATAACCAATCAATCAATTTAATTTAATTTTGCTGCCACCAAGTAATCGTTCTAACTTTGTATCTCACACTGACACATGAACCCTTTCATTTTCAAAGTTACATCTTATTCTTATAAAGTTATTGAGTGTTACATGAAATTGTTGGAGTCTGTAGTGCACATATTACTCATATAGATGTCAGCTAACTCGATTTGCGTCAATGAAGTTAAAGGATTTTCATACAATGGGAATCATCGGATAAAGTTTATATGAATATTATGATGGAAATGAAATAGAAATACAGAGAAAATTGGCATACAAATAGGGCATACAATACATTTGAGAATTTTAAAGATGTGTTCAAAAAAGCAATCGCACCATGTCACACAACTTGATATTTTGACACTATAAGTAAAAGAATAAATTACAGATAAGTAATGTTTTGGTGTTTTTTTGGTTGTTGTTTAAAAATCTAAATCTAAATGACTGTATATATAGGAGAGGTATTACATATATGGTATCTTCAAACCCCAACAAACCCTGAATATGCTTGTAAATATCCTCTGGGGACTGTACAGTTTTTTAAGATTATAATGTCCTGCACTATTATATTCCATTATTTACTAATTTATTTTGCATTTTTTTACAGACTTTGATTCAATGTATTTGCGCTAAATACCTTTGCACTACCTTTTTTTTTTTCTCTTTCTGCTGTTAACACTTTTTTTTTTTTACAAAAGCTGCTTTTTTTTTTTTTTAATTTTGTTGTGCTTCTGAAAAAGTAACAATGACAATAAAAGGAGTCTGATTCTTTGTAGGCATTTCAGCCTTTTTTTAACTGAAAGAAATGCAGTTGATGGAAAAATTAGGCATCGCGTCATTGGCCCTTTTACTGTTAAAAGATGCTTTCATACTTTTATATTGCTATTATTTCCATGCAGGCATTTTTTCCCACATACAGTAGGTCAAAGCTTGTCATAGTCAGATACAGTAAGTTTCTTTTCTAAACTGTACAGTAATGTTTGGGTAGTTCAAATCCTATAAACATTTATTTAAATTTAATTTAAGAAATGAACTAAGAAAAAAAACTTGATAACATAGTGGAGAAATTGTTAATAAAACAGTAAATTAAAATAATATCTCAGGAACCAGCACTGCATGGCTCACAGATTCCCAGAAGCTGTAGACATCAGTATGAGTACATTGCTCTACTCTCTGATGTAACCTAGTTATGTTGTTGTTAATCTGATGATGCACTCACTGTCTCACTCACTTTTGACAATGCGGGTCTAATTACAAGCAGTCGGGGCCAAAATGAGCTCTCAGAGTTATGGGACATTTATTGAGTAGCCCCTACTTATGTTTTGTTGAAATGTAATGAAAACTTTATTATACACATCATTTTTTATCACAATTTTCGTCAACCAAAATAAGTTACAATATAGTGTGAAATTCAGTGTAAAAAGTGTATTGCAAAAGTACGGTCACGTCGTCTTTCACTCGTTCCTACTTCACACAATAACAAATATTGTGATTTCTGGTAAACATTTCGCTGACATTTTACTGTACTTGAAGTTTTATACATAAGGCCAACATTACACTGTCATTAGATGTCATTAGCATGAATAAGGTGTCATGAAGGCTGTCATTAAGTGTCATTTGTTACCCTAACCCTGAACCATGAACCCTAACTCTAACCCTACCTAACCCCACTATATCCCTCCACCTAACCCAGAGGTCTGCAACCTTTACTTTCAAATGAGCCATTTTGCCTAATCTCACGTAGATTAAAGTCTTTCCAGAAGCCAAAAAAAAAAACCTTCTCAATGAAGACAATACAGTGTATAAAATGCTATACAGTTAAAATACTATTGAATAATTTTATGAGTTATTGTTTGTGAAGGGCTACAAAAAATAACTTGAATTTGATAGCACATGATAATGTTGATCGACACATGTTAACATATCAAGCGTACATATTAAGCCGGCATGTTGCCAATTAAATACATCTTTCCCCACACAAATAAAATCTCCATTTTCTTCCAGAATCGTCTTTTGTTGATTAAATTTGATGGTCTGTAGATGTTGTAGGAGTGAAAATAAGAAGGTGGCAGAGTTATTGCACAATGTGATGTATTTTTAGATTAACCAATTGTTTTATCATAATTTTATTTGACGTTAATGTCATTAATCATCAATACCCTCTGTCAAGAATAACAACTCATTATTACATTTCTTTTTTAAAAGCTATAGGGAGCCATTGCAAAAGAGTCAAAGAGCCACATGAGGCTCCAGAGCCAGAGGTTGCAGACCCCTGACCTAACCCAAAAAATGCCAACATAGCTCTAAAGGTGTCATATTTTAGCAAATGACACTTCACAACATCTAACCCTTAATGACACCTTATTCATCCTCATGACAGCTAATGACAGTGTAATGTCAGCCTTATGTAAAAACTTCAAGTAAAGTGTTACCAACATTTCCAACAAATGCTGAATTGCTATATTAAAAAGACCTGACTCTGTAATGTTGAGTCAGACTATCAGTAACCTTCACACACTGTCCATGCAGACCATTGATGTACTAACAGCCACTTGTTGGTAATAATAAAATATTTCTGGGATGCTCTCTAAAAAGTTCCAATCAGTCACTCTTCCTCGATACATTATTGCCCAGGTGTTTGTAAGGTGTCAGTTCTGAGTAAGAACAACAGGACAGTCACCTGACCAATGCACGTGCAGAGAAAAGATATCTCATCATGTTGTGGAATTCCTGCTCAGTCCTCTCATACTGCTCCCCTACCAGACCAAGCCTGGCCATTCAGAGCTCAGCATGACTCAGCTCCACCAACACGGTGCAGCCACCTCACAATGTCCAGACGTTATAGTTGCTGGATGCTCTCACAATCACAAACTCCCAACAGGAAATGGTCGACGAGTCTCACACACTCCTCATCCAGATTACGGACCACCAAAGAAGTCCCGCAAGAAGCTTCAAGCCATCATCTGCATTCTGCTAGTGGAGCTGTGTGAAAGATTTACTTTCTTTGGGATAGTTTGTAACACCATTCTCTTCTGCACAGTAAAACTGGGCTATAACAACTATTTAGCTGCTACGGTCAACCTGTGCTTCATAGGAGCGAGCACCCTAACCCCGGTTCTGGTTGGGTGGTTTGCAGAGACCTGCCTAAGACGGACCAAGGTGCTCTATTTGTGTGCATTTCTTCATTTCTTTGGTAAGAAAAATTTACATTTCATACGTTCTTGAAAAACACCACAAATATGGGTGAATGACATCATCAAGCTTTATTACCTCCTTCTAGATCACATTTGTCAAATGCAAGACCCGGGGGCCAAATCCGGCCCTTTATAGCAGTGGTTCTCGAACTTTTTTGTTCTCAAGTACCCCTTTTCTCTTATTTCCAAGTACCATCTTTGTCCGACTACAACATTTTGCTTAGAAAACGATTGAAAAACAACTATAGAGCATAATGATGGAATTAATGAGTGATAACACACATTTTAAAATCTAAATTTAATATCTAAATTTGTAAATAAGTAGAATGAAACAGAATGTATTGCCTCCTGAATAGATTTATTTCTATAGTTTTTATTATTTACAGTCATATCCTTCCTGATGTGGGACCAATATCTTCTAATCAAGATAATTTCTATCATTTTATGTTGTTTTTTTTGTTGTTTGTCAATTTGTGTGTTTTGTTGGTGTTTGTCTGTCTTGTTTAAAGAACTCAATTTTCCTGAAATTATATCAAATGAATTCCGCAAATTGAATAAAAAATTGGTAACAAAATCAATGAAATTTATTAAAAGAGAAAATCCTGCAAGGATTGACATCTGTCACTTATTGCTTGGATATTGTTGGTGCCATACATACTTTATTTATATTTTATGCAAAGTGTAAAGTACAAACTTGAGGATGTTAAAGTTGAAATTGCTTGTTTTCCTGCCTAAAATATGGGGCCCACTTAAGATCAAACTACTTCCTATTTGGCCCTTTAACTAAAATGAGTTTGATACCTCTGGTCTAGATAGAAGGTAATATTTCCACCAATGTCATATATTTGTTTGACTCTTAGCAGGATTACATCAAAAGTGCAAATCGGCTTTGGACCAAATTTCAACCAAAGAAAGATCTTATGCCAGGGAAGATTCAGAATCAGAATCAGAATCAGAATCAGAATCAGCTTTATTGACCAGGTACAGTTTAGAACAATACGAGGAATTTGACTTGGTAGTTGCAGTGAAAGAAGACACATCAACACACCGGGGCAGCCTTTTGCGGCGCCCACATATTTAGGTGAAAAAGGGATCAACAACAGGAGGAGAGGAGGGGTGAGGGGAAAAAAAAACTGCCAGTTTGAAACTGATTTCCCTAAACAGAGAAAACAGTGTGAAACCAGGAAAAAAAAACCGCCTCTGCAAACATAAATGTAAGCATGACACAGTCAAACAACTCGAGACAAGGCATGTGGGAAGGGTTGGGTGGGAGGTTGGCTGGGGGAGGGGGTCAGGTGGGAAGAACAGCAGGATTCCAGCCGTTTGGGGACATGGGCGTGCTGCCAATGGGCGCTGCAACCACGCCTCCATGCAGCTGTGGATGGGAGGTGGGGAAAGATGGCCAACGAGGCATTTGAAGTTGAAGACCTGTAGCTGCGTTACTGACAACCAGATGACGTGTGGAAAAGTTCAGCATCAACAGTTCCAGGTGGGAATGTAGGGAAGGAGCGGGGGGAGGGAGTGGGGGTAAGAGCCGCCGTCTGCAGAAACTTCCTGGTGATAAGAGTTGAGACAACCTTGGCTTTAGCCTTGGCTAGCTGGGGAGCCGAAAGGGAGATAAGCAATGTGATTTGATACAGGCTATGTTAATTTCCAATAGCCTTCTGTCCTGGGTCTCTCTGCTGTAATCCAATGAATGGCCTAGTTTCCACTTCCAAGCCGGGTCTCCAACTTCTCCCAGTTGTTATCCATAACGCGTAGACGATCCAAAAGCAGCTCTTGCTTTTGATATCGATCAACACATGAGTCTGAGTGTTCAGAGCCCTGCTACATCCTTCAGAAATCACTGGCAGCTTTTCCAAAACAGTCGCCAGCGTAGTACGGACTTTTCGATAGATTAGGAAGCCACCTGCTCCGATCAGCAGCATGCCTACTATCATTATTCCAATCATGTAGATGTCCTCCACGTCTTCCGCAGAAAGCATGGACAGACACACAACTCGCCACTTGTTCCAAGGGTCAAGGGTGTATCCAGCCGCAAACGTCCCGCTTGGACATGCGGGTTCACCACCCCCGGTTCTTTTTGTCGAAAAAATCTGATCGATAGCACTGAGAGACCAACTAATTAATTCCATTATTCCGGTTTTGGATGAGTTACAGAGAGAGGCTCTTGTTAGGCTCACAAGACCAGACAAAGCAGCAGCTGGGAGAGAGATAAGAAAGGAAGGGAGGGAGAAACAGAGAGTGCGACTGTCCTCGTCGAGAGAAGCAAGTTACATTTTGGAGGGGATCCAGGTACTGATTCTGGATCAGTTTGAAAAATTCTAAACTTATTCTTGGCAAATTATTAAGAATTCATATCTTGGTTCGTATTTGACCAATCTTTGTCAAATTTGTCTCAGTTAAGATGGGTTGCTCGCTTCCTAAATTAGTCCACGAGTTTCATCCCGCTCAGATCTGGATTGCGCATTTCATTGTAATTTTTTGAAAATATCAGAGTGCCTCTACATTTCAACCGTATTGTTATTAATGGTCATAGAAAGGTCTTCCATGTCTTTAAAGTGTGAATGATCACGGTACCAGGATTAGGGATGAGTATTGGGAAGGATGTTGCAATACGATACATATCACAAATTGGGTCACAATATGTTATTATTGCAATATCGCAATATATTGCGATATTCTACCCAGTTAATATTAAAATTAAACATAGAGATGAAAAATCAAGTTTCTGTATATGTTCATCAGAAGATATTGTTCATTCAGAGGACAAATTGAGTCAAAACTATTTGCTTTAAAACATTTTATATGTTATTATTATATCTACAGCGCCATCTACCGGAGTGGAGGTGCGGAAGTGCTATTATTTTCAAGGTTTTCATGTAGGAACAGGAGCTTATCAACATGCCCATTAGTTAGGCTGCTCCGCTGAAAAGTGACAATGTCTCCAGCAGTAGAAAACACGCTTCCACAAAAATGTGTATGTTTTTTTTAAAAAATCGATTACATTTTTTTTATTTAAAATAGGCACCCAAACAATTGCGATATATCGTGAAATCAATTTTTTTTCACACCCCTAACCATGATCAGGATCACTAATCCAGATATCTGGCAAAGAGGATATTTGGCGCTTGGTGTAGGTTTGCGCGCTCTAAATACTGTTATA
This sequence comes from Gouania willdenowi, assembly GCF_900634775.1. Classification (NCBI taxonomy): domain Eukaryota; kingdom Metazoa; phylum Chordata; class Actinopteri; order Blenniiformes; family Gobiesocidae; genus Gouania; species Gouania willdenowi. Next base: position 49,588,970 of record NC_041049.1, read on the forward strand.
GCTTATTTTACAAAGCAATATTTAGCTGCTAGTTTGAAAACTATATTTTAATCTATTAATTCTTTCTCCTGTAGGCACTGCCATGCTGCCTGTGGTGGCGTTTCCTTTTGAAGATTTCTACATAGACACTCATCACATGACTCACAAGCTAGAACCCCTGGAGCAGCAGGTCCTGTTTTACATTGGCCTCCTGGCTGCTGCGCTGGGCATCGGGGGCATCCGAGCCATCCTCTGTCCCATGGGGGCCTACAGCCTGCAGGGGTACAACCAGCACCAGCTGCTGTCCTTCTTCAACTGGTAGGCATTGATTTATTCTGACCGTTTGCTTGGAAATGAGATCCAAATGGATCATTTTAGGTATGACTAAATGTTCAGGAAAAAAAAAGACACTTATAATCTCAGCGGAATCTTTAACTTCACAACAACAACAAAAATCCTATGATAAGGAAGAGTTTCTGTCTCTGGGGTGAGGCTATAGAATGGTTTGGATGTGTAGCTCAAGCATTGTCAATACATGAAAGAATTCAAAAAAGGCGCAAGAAAAATACAGATACAATTATTATTATCTTGGCTTTTTATTACAGATGAATGCAAGATAATTTCTTTTTCTGGGGTATATACTTTATAGGAAAGCTGAAGAAATGAGGGACTTTGATTTGCTTATGGAGAAAGAGTGGAATCATTAAACGGGGCGTGATATTAAATCGCCATTTGTGCCAAACGATGGTAGTAACATGGGGTTTACCATTTGAGTGGCAATAGAGCTGTGTCTCAGATGGATGTAGTTTTGGAAGGGATCATCAGTAGTGTTCCTTTGAATCAAGGGGAATTTTGGTCTTTTAACACTAGACACCCTCATCAAAGGTGGCCAGCTACAGGGTGATCGAGCGTGCATCCCATAACTGTTTCCCACTCTCTAATATCTGCAGCTTTGGGCCACTAAATAAGCATTACATACCTATCTGATATACAATGTGTTTAATGCAATGTCTAAATCATTGTGTCTAATGTTGTTGTTGATTGCAGGTTTTATTGGTTGGTGAACCTGAACTCCACAGTGGTGTTCCTGGGCATCGCATATATCCAGCAGTCTGTGGCCAAAAACCTTGGCTTCCTGATTCCTTTCACCTCTGTGCTGCTGGCGCTCATCGCTATTCACATGATGCGCAACAAGCTCACCTACAAACCAAAGAGAGGTCAAACAAATTACACACATGATGAGACAGACAGATAATTATTCCCTTAAGGCGGGCATACACAGTGCAATTTTTTTCAATTGTTGTACTCAGCTCCAGCTCAACTTGTGCGAGGCACTTGCAGAGTCCGCATGTTTGCAGCTCACTATTAAGAAGAAGAAGAAGAAGAAGAAGAAGAAGAAGAAGAAGAAGAAGAACTCTGAAGCTTTGCCATTAAAACAGAAGAAGAAGAAGAAGAAAAAGACTAAGAAGAAGAACTTGGAAGTGGATAGACACCTGCGATGCTCTGCAAAATGAGTTTTTTTTTTAAAAAAAAAGGCGGCAATGTGATGGACAGATGTGGGAAGTATAGGTCAGTTAATTTTACAGCTGTCTTACGGTGTTCGCGCTTGTGCAGTGAGAGTTTGAAGTAAGCCGATCCGTGGCACTGCTTCAACAGTGCGATACCCTCACGAGGCGCGACCAGCAATAGGTTTGATTTTCTTGCGACCGTACGATTGCTGATTGGGAGCTGGTCGTGAGATGTTAATCGCTTCTCGTGACCCCATGTATACTTCGCGATGTATGCTACACAATGTATGCTACACAATGCATGACATGATTTAGCCAACACTCAATTCGATCCAAAAAATAAATGTACAAGTGGAAAATTGGCTCAAAATGGGCCAAAAATTGCACAGTGTATGCCTGCCTTTACCTGCATTGCACAATTGTGTGATTGTTTGCAGGCGGGTCATCCTTACTGACGACACTGGGAGTTTTCCTGAACTCACTCAAGATGTGCTGTCTTCACCTTCGTCACCTGAGTGGAGACGTGACTTCCTGGCTGGATCGGGCAAAAGAGAACAACGGGGGCCAGTACAGTGAGACTCATGTGGAGAATGTCAAAGTCCTGGCCAAGCTCTTCCCTCTTTGGGGGCTTCAGCTCCTGTATAGAGTCTGCATCACACAGGCAGGTTGTGTGGGAAACAGGGTTGGGGTCAATTACAATTGTAATTGCATAATTGGTAATAAGTACAAGTATGACATAATTGTAATTGTAATTGAATTGTAATTGAGTTCAGAATATTGACTTTGTAATTGTAATTGGTATGAACATTCGATAAAAACTGCCAATTACAAATTAATTAAATACAAAACTGGGGAACCAGTTTTGTATTTAAAACTTTGGAATAAAAATAAATATCGAGACTGACAGAAAAAAGGCTCAGACGCCCGTACCAAAAATATTAAAAACAAAATTATCATGGATAAAGAAGCCTATCAAGGTAACGAAGAGATGAGAAACAAATTTGATGATATATGATATTTTTTAGTGTATTTTACAACATGGGTCAAAACTGACTCGTTTTCATTATAGATGCTAACAGAAAGCTAACACAAGAGGAATGTTAGCTTTTATAGTCTTATTTGATAAAGGGTCAGTAATTGTGATTGATTGAACTTTAATTATTAAAAACATAATTGTAATTGACTTTCAGGGGATAAAAAAGAATTGTAATTGGGGGGAAAAAATGCCTTTCAATGTAATTTTAATTGAGTTGTAATTGACAATGGATCATTTAAGACTTAATTGTAATTGAAAAATGTAATTAACCCCAACCTTGATGGGAAACAATGTGTCCTCAACGTAAAGAACAGATTTCATGTATTTTACATTAAGATTGATAATGAATATGTTTCAGATCCCTTCTGGCTACTACTTACAAACAATGAACTCCAACCTCCACCTGACTGACGTCCTGTTGCCCATCGGTGCTTTGAACGTCATCAGTATTCTCCCCCTACTGCTCCTAGCTCCACTGATGGAGTGTTTGATGACCTGCCACCTCTCCATGGAGAAAACCCCTCCACCACCTGTAAAGCTCATCAGTCAGTAATAGTATACTGTATGTCTGTGAAGACTCAGCCATCCAGGTCTAAACAATGCAGGGAGTATTAGTAAAAGTGACTGACTACCTCTCGTCTAGAGTTGGTTCTCTTGTCCCATTGAGCCTAGGTTTTGAAGTCCAGTCACCTTTACTAATTTCACCAGAAATATTCATCAGTATTAACCAGGGTTGGAGTCAAATAGAATTGTAATAATAACGGCTTAATAATTTATGGCACTTTTTTCAAGGAGACTCAAAGTGCGTACAGAAACCATTATTCATTCACACCAGTCACTCACATCAGTCATACCGGTGGTGGTAAGCTACAATGTAGCCACAGCTGCCCTTGGGTATACTGCCATTTCGCGCCTATGGCCCCTCTGACCACCACCAACATTCATGCACAATTCATACCCATTCGTACAAGGGAATGTGGGTAAAGCGCCTTGCCCAATTGGGACTCAATGACAATGACTTAGATAGAGCAGGATTTTAACCCCCAACCCTTCGGTTATTGGACGACCCACTCTACCACTGAGCCATGGCCGCCCCAATTGTAATCAACTTGCAATTGAGTTCAGATAATTGACTTTGTAATTTTAATTGCCTTGAAAATTCTATGAAAATTGTCTTTTATAATTGAACACTAAACTGGGGAACCATGTTACAGTTCTACACATATGTAGTTAACAGTTATTAAAATATCAAGCTTTCCCACATTTGACCATTTTAAAAATATATATAAATAGAGAGGTATACAGACACAAAAAAGGCTCTGATGCTCACACCAAAACTATTAAAATGTATGTTTTCCTTGATTAGGAAGCCTAACAAGGTACCCAATAGATAGGAAAGAAATTAGAGGATAGATATTTGTTTTTAGTTAATTTTACAGCTGATTTAGGCCTAAAAGATGCTAAAAGAAAGCTAACGCAGGAGGATGGTTAACTTTTATGAGGTTTATTTTATTTATTAGTTTATTTAACACAGACTGTGTACATTAATATCAATACAGAAAATTTACCAGATTTAGCCAGAAGGCTATCATCTGTAGTCCCTGTTATTTATTTCATTGTAATTGGACTTCAGTAATTGAGAATGTAATTGTAATTGACTTTCTGAAGATAAAAAATTCTTGTAATTTAATTGTAATCAGGAAAAAAATGCTGGTCACTGTAATCGTACTTGAGTTGTAATTGAAAACGTAATTGTAACTGAAAAAAGTAATTGACCCCAACCCTGGTATTAGCACTCACTCATTCACACATTGGTAATGTTTTCATCTAAATGTCCTTGTTTTTCTTTTGCTCTCTCTGTCTGTCTCTCTCCCTTATTTTTGTAACCACAGCCCCCTCTGTCTTGACCCCACCCTGTCCATCCCCCCCCCACCCTCCCCTTCTAGCTCTGGGCCATGTGTGTGCTACTCTGTCAGTCCTGGTGGCAGGTTTGACTGAGCTGCAGAGGAAGTCGTACCCTCTCGTGGAGCAGACACTATCTGGAAAAGTTCTACAAGTGTCCTCCATGCCATGTTTCTTCCTGGCTCCCCAGTACGTCCTGCTGGGTGTGGCAGAGGCTCTGGTCACACCTGCGTGTGAGTACGAGACTCGTCTTTACAGCTACATAAAAATATTTATCAAACTATAGCTGACAACTGACATCTCGCTGAGCTAATTAAAACAGGGGTGTCCAAACATTGTTCCTAGAGGGTAGTAGCATTGCTGTGATGTGTGTTTAAGATTTATTTTCTGCTTCAACACATCTTAATCTTATTAAAGTGTTGAAAGATTATTTCTGTATTTCTGTATGTTTGTCTGCTAAGTCTTGACACTGTTTTCACATGACCTCAAGGTCACTGAGCAGAGCAGAGTTGGTCTAACCTGGCAAGAGCCAGATTGATGTGTAGTCCTCCCTCTAACTCGAGTTCTCCACATCGATCTGGGTCTGTGTCTGGAGAATCCTTTCAGAACCAGGGAGGGACATGAACAGAATGCTAGAAGCTGATTGGGTGAAGCACCTGTCCACCATGATTTGTTTTAGCCAATCACATGGTAATATGATATGATATGATGTCGTGAAAACCTTTGTCGTGTCTCCCCAGGTAATGATGTGGATGGTAAAAAAGGCGTAGTGTGGAAAAAAAGGTCTTCATCTAAACTGACTTGCAAAATAATACAAAGTTTATTAAAACAAGCAGGATCAAAAACAGGAGAACTATAGAGACAGCAATCCAGTGAGAGCAACAGGCGTCAGATCATGCTCTGAAGCAAAAACAGGAGACAGGTGCCGACATCTCTCACAGAGTTTTCAGACATCACGTGATAACTAAATTATAATATCACATGCAAACAGCAGGTCTTCAAAGGGTGACTGAATTTGGATTGTGAAACCATGTGTTCAGCAGCATGACTAAGGCAATACTCAGCTTTAAATGAAAAAGAATATTGCATAAAATGAATATCATATTAAGCAGTCAATACACCTCACCTTCTTTTGGGATAGTAATGCCGTGGTCATTATGTTGTTGAGTGACTTTTGCTGTTTTTGCAACACGAGTATGCGAGTTAAGGGCACGTTAATCATCCTCCTGCGTCGACATCTTTCTATTTTGATTCGGAGCTAAGCTAATAGCAGTAGCCCAGCTATTTCCTCTACCCGCAACTGCTCATACGCCACTTTTGCTTTGGAGCTTCTGCCTTCGTCACACTTGTATATCCCGCCCTAAACCACAACACTGCCTCATGATTGGTTCTAATCGGTTCGGTTAGGATTCGAAAGGCAAAGGCGGGAACAGCACAAGATGAATTATGTTGTTTGTGAACACCAGGAGAATCCATATTGCAGGCGAGGTTAGAGTTGGTCTGCCCTGTGATAAATGGCTAAATCATGTTTGTATCAGACTCCATAAAGGATGAGGGCCCAGCCATGAAGATAACTGTGCTCGTTTTTTTTTTTGTTTTAACTTTTGAACAGATACTGATAGACTCAGAGACACATAGAGATACTGTACATAGAGAGTAGTACATACAGAGACACACTCTTGCTTCTGAGACTCACCTGAATGTGAGCTGTTTGCAAGAACAGCAGGACTGCTAAAACTTTAATTGTGACTGTAACTAGAATAAACAACATTAAAATTATACTATTTTTGTCATCTGTTCTCGGAGCTGTTCATTGAAAAGATCCGTGAAGAAGGGAGAGAAAAACCGTAGTGTCATCGACATCAAGCTACTCGACTGAAATTCAGTTGACAAGACCCTCCTTGGCAAGGATTGAGCTAACCAAATATTTTCCGTCGTCGATTGTTTTTTTTAAACGATAATGGAAAAATCTGAAGGCCACCTGTCATTTCAACTGATTGCAATTCACAAACCTGACCACTTGGTGGTCAGTGAACATATTAGGTTCAATTTGTCATGTTGATGCTGAATGCAACAGTACACCCTAAATAGTAAGAGTACAAGAAAAAAAGGGATTCTGTGATATATCACGATATTTCACGACACGATTATTGTATCAATCCAAAAAATTTCCAATTATTTTTTTAATCTAGTTTTTTAATTAAATAAAAATATTTAATTACGCTAACATATGCATTGCACATAAACGCAGTCACTAGGTGTCAGTGAACCACATCACTCCTCAATGCATTTTAGCAAAGAATTTAAGAGAACAGAATTGTATTTCATACCATTTTATTCTTGTGGAGGTGAAATTTGTAACTGTTGATATCGCAATTGTTTATTATCGGGTTATATTGTATCGTGACATGCAAATCGTGAATCGTATTGTTTCGTCACATTCCTGGCAATGCACACCCCTACTAAATATAGTGCATCCACAAAATATTATATCTTATTATTATGGATGTCCCGATCGGATATTAATATCGGATATTGGTCCAATATCAGCCAGAAAACAAATAATGGATTTTATCGGATTGCATCTAAAATCTCCGATATAAGCGCTCCGATAAGTTTTAGTTGTTTTTGTTCCCGCCCTCAGTTGTTCCCACCATCTACTGACAGTAAAAAATAACTGAAGTGAACTTGAATAGTTGACTATTGTTCTCTGTTTGAGTAACATCACTTGATCAAGCCTTTTCTAACATTCCACACTACAAAATAAGTAATAAAAGTATGTAGGATTCGTGCTGATATCGTATCAGTTCGGTATACTCAAGGCTGCAATATTGATATTGTATCAGAAGTGAAAAAGTTGTATCAGGACATCCCTAATTATTATGTCCATTTTAAAAGTAAATCGTGCATTTTAATGATGCGTTTTGTATGTTGGCGATCTGCTTTTCGGTGTAATTCACCAAGAGGCTCTTGAGAGATCATCTTTAGTGCAGCGCTCACAGCTCACACTGATGACACCAATGGAGTTAGTTAGATGGAGTTAGACACCAATGGAGTTAGATTTCCTTTTACGTGTAAAAATGAAATAATTAAGGTTATTATTGACAAGTAAAATTGTAATTGGTATACATTTTAATGTGTGAAACAGATGACTTGTGCATATTTATGAATAATCTGTGATCTTTTCATGGCAGGTTGTCTCATATCCTTCCAGTTGACCCCAAGTCACATCAGAGGGATCTCACTGCACTTCCTCACTCTGTCGTATGGAGGAGGTTGTTTTCTTGGAGCTTTTATTATTCAGGTTTTTTACATGTGCTCTGGAGGTAAAACATCAACACAAATACTGTGCTGCATTATTTTCTTGTTTGAAACAACCAAAAATGACCATACAGTGCCTTGCAAAAGTATTCGGCCCCCTTGAACTTTTTGACCTTTTGCCACATTTCAGGCTTCAAACATAAAGATATAAAACTGTAATTTTTTGTGAAGAATCAACAAGTGGGACACAATCATGAAGTGAAACGAAATTTATTGGATATTTCACACATTTTTAACAAATAAAAACCTGAAAAATTGGGCGTGCAAAATTATTCAGCCCCCTTAAGTTAATACTTTGTAGCGCCACCTTTTGCTGCGATAACTGCTGTAAGTCGCTTGGGGTTTGTCTCTATCAGTTTTGCACATTGAGAGACTGGAATATTTGCCCATTCCTCCTTGCAAAACAGCTCGAGCTCAGTGACGTTGGATGGACAGCGCTTGTGAACAGCAGTTTTCAGTTGTTTCCACAGATTCTCGATTGGATTCAGGTCTGGACTTTGACTTGGCCATTCTAACACCTGGATATGTTTATTTGTGAACCACTCCATTGTAGATTTTGCTTTATGTTTTGGATCATTGTCTTGTTGGAAGACAAATCTCCATCCCAGTCTCAGGTCTTTTGCAGACTCCATCAGGTTTTCTTCCAGAATGGTCCTTCATTTGACTCCATCCATCTTCCCATCAATTTTAACCATCTTCCCTGTCCCTGCTGAAGAAAAGCAGGCCCAAACCATGATGCTGCCACCACCATGTTTGACAGTGGGGATGGTGTCTTCAGGGTGATGAGCTGTGTTGCGTTTACGCCAAACATAACGTTTTGCATTGTTGCCAAAAAGTTCGATTTTGGTTTTCGTCCGACCAGAGCACCTTGTGGCAAACTTTAAATGACACTTTTTATAGATATCTTTAAGAAATGGCTTTCTTCTTGCCACTCTTCCATAAAGGCCAGAGTTGTGCAGTATACGACTGATTGTTGTCCTGTGGACAGAGTCTCCCACCTCAGCTGTACATTTCTGCAGTTCATCCAGAGTGATCATGGGCCTCTTGGCAGCATCTCTGATCAGTTTTCTCCTTGTATGAGCTGAAAGTTTAGAGGGACGGCCAGGTCTTTGTAGATTTGCAGTGATCTGATACTCCTTCCATTTCAATATTATTGCTTGCACAGTGCTCCTTGGGATGTTTAAAGCTTGGGAAATCTTTTTGTATCCAAATCCGGCTTTAAACTTCTCCGCAACAGTATCTCGGACCTGCCTGGTGTGTTCCTTGGTCTTCATGATGCTCTCTGCATTTTAAACTGACCTCACAGAGCAGGTGCATTTATACGGAGACTTGATTACACACAGGTGGATTCTATTTATCATCATTAGTCATTTAGGTCAACTTTGGATCATTCAGAGATCCTCACTGAACTTTTGGAGAGAGTTTGCTGCACTGAAAGTAAAGGGGCTGAATAATTTTGCACGCCCAATTTTTCAGTTTTTTATTTGTTAAAAATGTTTGAAATATCCAATAAATTTCGTTTCACTTCATGATTGTGTCCCACTTGTTGATTCTTCACAGAAAATTACAGTTTTATATCTTCATGTTTGAAGGCTGAAATGTGGCAAAGGGTCGAAAAGTTCAAGGCACTGTATTTATTCCCTTTATGATACATTTAACAGGTACTTTCTACCCAAACCTACTGCATGAGGGGAATCTGGAGAGATTCTTCTTTTTCTTGGCTTCCCTGATGGCTATCAATACTCTGGTGTTTTGGAGTGTATCATACAGGTACTGCTTCTCTAACAAGTCATTTTAAATGGTCAAACACCATTAAATGTGTTTTCCAACACATTGGATTTCACGCTCACTCTGATCTCATGTCGTCTAGGTACCTGGACCTTAGTGTGCGAGGTAAAGCGCTGACCACCAGCCCTGTGAATGAGAAACTCATGCTTTACAAAGCCACTCTACGCTTCTATGACACTATAGACCACTCCACTGACTCTATTTTGTGAGTTTGGTGAAAGGCTCCTTAATTTGAAAGTGGCGCTGGCGCTGCTTATAAATAAGCTAATTATTGTAAAATCTGAAAATTGAGACTTTCTTTAGTCCGATGGTGGTATTTCAATACCACATACTATGTGTGGACTGTATTTTCTTGTCATACGCATGGGTGTAAATGAGTGTATGTGTGTACGTGTAAGTTGAAATACAAATCCTACCAAATAAACTAGTTTATGATAACTCTGGTTTGTTTACAGTTATTTTTTTAAATGATTTTGTTGTATAACAAGAAATGTCACTGACAAGCAAATACTGTATGACCTATATTAGACATGGAATAATTACATATTGACAAAAGTGATAATTTTAGACGAAGGTTATTATCATAAATGTTGACTCCATTGTAAACTGTGCAATCCGTCTTTTGATTCAACTGTATTGTGCAATTGGTGTCACATTAAAAGCACAGAAAACTTGCATTTGTCTGTTTTATACTGTAATATACTGGGAACGCCTATTTGAATGTCTCAAAGTTTGGGTTATTGCTGTGTTTCTTTTCAGCAGAAACCCTCAGGACGTCTCTTCTATAAGTTAACCCACATCACAAATTATGTAGAATTAAGTCATTTTGAGATCAATACTCAAATAATAGCTTTCCTCATCTTTGCATAAAGAAGTGCTTAAATGTTCTGGTATTTGACAAAGTGAAGAATTTTCCACATGGTTTCTAAAGGTGCAGCACTTCAAAATAGGTCTTATATTTTTTTGCTTGTTTATATACACAAAAATTATAAATCTATATCTATTGTTTTGTTGGAATTGGTGCAACAATAAATATCGAGGGGATAAAAAGACAAGATAGATAGAAAGATAGATTTTCTTTATTTTCATTCAACATAACATCATGGATGCATTTGAACGAAAATACGCTGCATTAGCCACAAATGCTTGTCATGTTGAATGTCATGTTTATCGTTGCACCAATTCCAACAAAACAATAGATATAGATTTATAATTATAACAAGAAGCCAAGAACGAGGATAACAGTGCAGTACAAAATAAAATACTAATAATGTATAAATAAAGTGTCAAAGAAAAAGAAAAGAGCCAACGAACAATGGAATTTTAAGTGAGATGATAATGTTATATGATATAAGTACGGTATATAACAAACATACTGAGAAACAGTTTTATTTTCTATTTTAGATACTGTTAACACCCAAGTCTTGTGCAATACGTTTTTATATCTTCATATTCATATACGTTTTTATCTTTTTTTTATGTCTATATTTCTAACGAACAACTTTGCACTTTCTTTTTTTTTACGATAACTGTAATCTTTGTATTATTTCTAACATGTTTGTAGTAGGAGAAGCTCTCCAATCTCGTTGTAATGACATTTAAGACATTGAATTGAATCATACATGATGGTTGTGCGAATCAAAAAAGATGTATCAAAAAATTACACAGGAAAATACACAGAATACTCATGGAAAAACAACAACAAATGCATGTTTTAAATGAAGATTTACAGTTTCTGAAATACAAAAAAACACGGTTTTGACGAGGTTTTTTATTTTATTTTTTTAATCGCGTTTCCGTGGTTTCCATGGAAACATCCAGTGTTGTTCTGCGGGTGAAGAAGAGGAGGAGCCCTGTCGGAAACACACAGCGCTGTTTGTGGACAATGGAGTTACCAGAGACGATTAGAAGACGATTAGAGGACTTCTCCAGAAATGTTTTATTCGACCAGAGTCGGAATGGAACCTCTGCTAAGGACCACGACACGAGTGTGACACACGGTAATGTTATCACAGTTACATTAGCAGATGTTAGCATGGAGGTAGCTTCATCATTATGGACTGTAGGCGTGTCCGTGGCAGCTAATAGCTATGGCTAGCTGAACTTCACAGTGTTTCATTATAGTTGTCGTTTGCTTGTTTTCAGAGAAGCGTGTTTTGTCCAGTCTCCAGCTGCAGATGTCGCTTTACTTTAACATGTGGTTCTTCCCCTGGTGGTGGATCAGTGAAACTGTAATGCTGCAGATCAAGGTGAGAAAATGAGAGTGAAATGTATGATGGAAAAGCCTCACAAACCCCCAGAAACGAATGCATTTTGCTTGTGCAAATAAGAAACGTACCTATCAAACAAACGCAGGCAGAAAATTTGTGTTGCAGTGAGATTTTGTCAAAAGTTACCTGACAGTTTTAAGTAGCCTACAAAAACAAATCCCTCAAGTTAAATAAAGAAAGAAAGAAAAAAAACTGTTTTCCAGCAATGATAAAATATTATCCCGCATTTAAGGATAGATTTAATACTTTTGATTTATCTGTTGACAACTTATATAAAAGGAATAGAGCAGTGGTTCCCAACCTTTTTCAGGTCGTGACCCCATTTTTATGTCACAAATCTTTTTCTTTTGATTTAGTTTTTGATTATGTTTGTTTTGCAGTGATAAAAATACAGAGTAGCCAGAATTATTGCACAAAAGGACAAGATGTGCCACCTAAGATGTATTTTTATACTGCATTTTATTTTAACCAGATTTATATTTGAGAAAGTGAAAGTATAGAATACAGTTGTTTGAGTGCGTGTGTGTGTTTCAATTTGAAAAATAATAATAAATGTATAATATAATGTAATTTTAATCAGTCATTATTATTATTTTTTATCATTTACTACTAGACATTTCAGGCGACCCCATTTTAATTCCAGGTGACCCCAAGGTTGAAAAAGAGTTTCATCTGATGGACTGCGCTACATTTGTTAACTTAAATACACTGTAAGACTCATTAGTACAAAGTGTAGAAATGGCTAAAAAACAAAAACAAAAAGCGTTTAAATAGTCCAAGGAATTACTGGAATTACTTTTAAAAATAACACATAATTGTAACATTTGTGAATAGTGTAAAAATACGTTGAATAACTGGCTTGAATGATTGAAAACATACACATGAAATAACTGTGATTGTTATCTTTTTCCCAGTATCCTGCCCTGCCAGACTACTACAAGTTTATCCTTGTGACCATTCTTCTGCTGATGACTTTGATCGAGGCCATCAGACTCTATCTGGGTTTTGCGAGCAACCTGCAAGAAAAGGTGAAATGTCCCCCAAAGAACTATATCAAACTTTAGACAGCCCAGGCCAGGAGGTGATAAACTATAATTAGAAATATGCGTTTATCTTCTGTTTAATTCTTCTGAAATTTAAAGGCGCACCGTGGACTTTGTGACCTAAAGACCCATATGAGTTATTTTAAATTATTCCCCAGGCCAATATACAGCGCTTGACAGTATCAATGCTCCCAGCGGGGCTTCCCTCTTGAAATACCGCCCATGTAAGTTTGGAGAGACAGACCGTTTTTGGCCGGGTCATGTGACCTGGAGAATGCCTGGAGAACGTATCACTTTACGGCAGTCACCTGACCACAGGCTCTGATATACTCATTGGTCTAAGGCTTTTGCTTGTATTTTTCCGCCTGTTCGACTCCTGGTCATGGCCGAGGCAAGCAAAAAATTTCAAACTGCTTCTGAGGAGGCTAAAAAGACGCCACCGAGAGCTGGCCCCATCCGGCGACCCGCCTGGCGCCGGACACCGCCCGCGCATGCCGGGTTGCCCGTTTCCCATCCGCTCCGACCCCGTCCGCCGTGCCGACCCCCGGCGAAGGGGGCCGATTGTATATGCACATGCGCACTACAAGAAAAAAATTTTTTGCTAAAGAAAATAATATCATTTTTGTTTTCAAAGTGAACGGACACGTGTTTTATTTGTTTATTGGATTATGTTAGGGTTAGAGTTATAATCTCAGTCCGGAGGTGAACTCAGACTGTGACACCGGGCCTCTGGCGGCGGGGAGAGGCTGCTCCTCCAGCCCAGCCCGACCGACCCAGCCCTTAGAGCCAATCCTTTATTCCTAAGTTACAGGTCAACTAATGTCTGCATACACAATCTAAAGACATGGGAGGCTGGCCTGACTGACTGACTGACTGTTGCCTTTTGTGACAGTGCTGTGGCGCTTGTGGCTAGTGGCAAAAAGTTACACAGTGTGCCTTTAATGAAAACCAACCATAAATACATGAAAACATTGAACATGTGTTTTGGTTTAAAGTACGGTAATGTCTGTGTTTGTGCCATAGGTGCCAGAACTGGCTGGATTTTGGCTGTTGAGCATTTTGCTGCAGTTCCCTCTGATCCTGTTTCAGCTCTTTAACGAAGCCCTCATCGTGTTGCCCCTGGAGAGAGCAGTTCACATAGTTCTCGCTGTATTTATACTCACACAGGTAAACTCTAAGTCACGGATGGGTAACTCTAGCACTGTGTTGGCCACAAAAATGTGATTGTATCTGTTGTCAGGGCCACATTATCAACATTCATGTCAGCATTTAGAATAATGTCCTATCTGAGCAATAATAAAGGATGGAAAGGGTTTTGTCTTTGTGGTTTTGTCAGTTTTTAGTCATTTTGTGTGTTTTTGGAGTAATTATGTGTATTTTTGGTATTTGTTGTGTTCTTGTTGTAATTATGTGTATTTTTTTATGGTTTTCTGCATTTTGGGGTCACTTTTTGTATTTTTGTTTTTGTGTTCTGTCATTTTGTGCAATTTTCTTGACAATTTGTGTGTCTTTGGCGCTTTTCTGTAATGTGTTTTTGTTCATTTTGTTTGTTTAAGTGGTTGTTGTGTCTGTCTTTGTTGTTATTATGAGGCATTTTTTTCTATTTTTGTGTACTTTGTGCATTTTGCTGTCAATTTGTGTGTTTTGGGAGTTAGTTTGTGTTTCGTGTCGGGCTTTATATTCCTTCCAACTTCTTGAAATACAATTTTTGGGGATTTGTTTTGTTCCCCGGGCCACCAGTTGTCCATGTCTGCTCTTAGTCATCCACAGTGACTGTAACTGTTTCAGATATGTTGTTGCCGATAATTCATTGCTACTTATTTATTGGTTTCTATTCTTTCTGTCTCTCTCTCTCCGATAGGCCATCTTTGGCTTTGTGGCCCTGCGGGACATGGTCAAACACACAGAGAGCCAATTTCATCTCCGACAGTTCAATTAAAGCCTGAAACCCTCACAAAGCATCGCTTTTACAAACTGACGACAAGGCGTCACTTCTTGCACATGAACCTTAAACTAAAGTATTTTCTACTTCTTGCTGTGAATTGGAGAGAAGTTTTTACCCGTATTTATATTTTTATTGCATTGCCTGTAATTGTTGTTGTATAGTTTTACCGTCAAATACATCTATTTACATCATGTGTGTTATTTTTATGAATAAATACCAGTGTTTCTCTTACTATCCAGTTTCCTTACACAATTTTTAATGGGATATGAATTTTAAAAGTTTTGCCAATGATATGGCAATTTTTCAATTTTTGAAAGTGATCCAAAGTGTCTTTGTGTAAGTAGTTTTGATATAACCCTGCTTACAGTAAAACAAACAACTTATTTAATGTAAGTGAAGTCCATGAATCTATTTATCTATTAATGTATGGCCAATTTATTCATGCATATACCTTTTATTTAACTGAAACACTCAAAATAAAAAGAAAAAAATCTCTTTAATAAAAGTGTTCTTGGCGGTTTTGCTACTTTGTTTATATTATTTCATTAAGTGGCTCTTTATCAGGCCTTCTGCACAGGTACTGTTAGAACCCGATATGTAACAATGACCCGGAATGTAACAAAATATTAATTATTGTTATGTAATAACTGGTCAATAATGTAAAAAGATGCTGAGGCCAAAACATAAAAACATTTTATATATATATGAAGGTAAATGTCAAGGTTCTCCAAAAGACTTTAATATCCCATAATGTAATGATGGTTTTGTACTCAGCATCTTGTTACATTATTGACCAGTTATTACATTTTGGGTTTTATAGAAAGTGTTTTATAATAATTTGGGTCTTGTTACATATCGGGCTCTAACAAGGTACAGTCATATTCATTTGTTTTGCTACAGAAGAATACCTTGTAAACAGGATTGCTCAGGGGCTCAGATTATCATTGGTTAGATGATATTCAAAAACTCCTTTTAGTTTAGCATTAATGTTATTGAACTGGAGTACCCCTGAAACATGCACAGTTACAGCATGCAAAGTGTTGAGGGAAAAACCAGCAGTTAAAACAGTTCAACTTCTTCATAGAAATTCAGTTTTATATGTATCCTGAGTGTTTTATTTTTCCATTTTAATACGCTCAAACGGGTTCTCAACTGGTTTCACCCTGGGACCCACATTTTGCCACAGGCACTAATTCGTGACCCACTTTTTTTTTTTTAAATTCTTCAGACCATCTTTTGTTTTTCAAAAATAGCTGTTGAAAACAAACATACATAATCTTTTTTAAACCAGAAATATATATGCCTGCCAAAAAAAAAGTTTCAAAATAAAAGACAAGTCCCAACATGAGAGACATTCATTTTTTATTTATTTTTGACCGGCTGTCCGCGACCCACCCAGTACTGGTCCGCGACCCACTTTTGGGTCCCGACCCACCAGTTGAGAATCACTAAAACATTTCAAACCATACAGATTCCAAACATTGTTCCTATGATGGGGCAGACTGAGATGCTCTGGTGGTGATGGTGTTTTCTGGACTCAGACGCAGACTCGTTTGGCAGATTCTTGTGTTGTCGTTCAGAGGGCATCTGAGGGCCCCGCTCTGTCCCTTCATTTGAGTGAAAGCTGGAGGAGGCTTTGACAGAGGTGGTAAAACACACACAGGGTGTTTATCCGTTTTGTCCTTAAAAGTCTTTTTGCAAGATCTAAAGGAAAGAAACAAGTCGGGCTTTAGATGGAAAAAGAAACAATTAATAATGGCAGAAGCATTAGTTTTATAAGAACATCTGCTTTCTACAGTCTCTAGACCAGGGGTGTCAAACTCATTTTAGTTCAGGGGCCAAACACGGATCTTTGGTGGGCCACAGATGTTTTGGTAGAAAAAAAAGTTCCAACATTATTTTTGATTTAGTTTGCATTGTATTATAAAATTAAAATTAAATCATTTACTCAGTTTATAAAACACAGACAATCTACACCATAAGTGACATATATCAGCCCTGCAGGACCTTTGCTACAAAATTACTTGATTTTGTAACCAAAGTTTGTGTAATTCTGAGGAATTTAGATTTTTACTTCCTAAGAATTTGCAGAACAATTTCAGTTAAAATGACTGCAAATATTGTGGAGTTTCATTGAATGCGTGACTTTAAAATGACTGAGATATCAACAATGGAATTATTGTATAAATTACACAAATATTCGTTTTTTCAGTCATTTTTAACTTTTTCCTTTAGGCCCTGTTAGAGCGACCTGAAATGTTATTAAAAAAAAATGTAATAAAACGCAGAAAGTAATAACTAGTCAATAATGTAACAAGATGCTGAACCCAAAACATGAAAACTTTTTGCAATATCAAATCAAATCAAATTTGTTCTTCCATTTGATCCTGTTTACAATGTCTGCATTGTAATTGATAGTCAGTACTTTTCACATGTCAGAATAGGAGCATGTTGAAGACCGAGTCTTATTGTACAGTACATGCCCCTTTTTGTTCAGTAAAAGAATGTCCAAGTAGATGGTCGCCGATCAATTCTGAGAGATTTTTTTTACATTATAACAGGCACAACATTACCAAATCAATTGTTTGTTACAAAAAAACAAAAAAAAGAAAGAAAAAATAAATAAATATATATGTATATATATTACATATATTAAAATCATTTGGGAAAACCTTGACATTTTTGGTAATTTTTTTTTCTTACCTTCATAGTTTCATATTTATAAAAACGTTTATAAATATAAAAAAAAGGCAAAAAGTTTTTTTTGCTTTAGGGTCCTTTTATTGACCAGTTGTAACATTTTGGGTTTTATCACATATTGCGCTCTAACAGGCCCAAATGGATGGCCTAAAGGGCCAGATTTGGCCCCTGGGCCTTGAGTTTGACACTTGCTCAGTCTAAAGAGTCATTGAATGAAGTGTGGAGACCTTTTTCCTTTAGAGCGTTTAAGCACAGGAGCCAGTATGGATTTGCTTTCTTTCTCTCTCTTGTTGTGATCTCCAGCTTGGACACGTTTTTGCACCACTGTAAAAATATAACAAAGAAACAGATGTCAAACTGCTTCTGATTAAATGTATTCACTGAGAAATTATCATCTTCATTTTTAATTCCTGAATGAAAATAGCTATCTATTGTGCTAGTTTTTGTCAAGTGAATGCGTGATAAGAAATAATTAGTCAACAAAGGTAGCACTGCTGGGACCAAAATCATATCTCAATATTTTTTCTCAAAATGGTGATATACAATATAAATCTCAATATTTTAGACTTAATAAAATCTTACCAGAAAGACAATTCTAGGTTAAATTCACTGATGGAAAATGCTGCACAATATGTGACACTTTTTACTTTTTCTCCTCCAAGGGACAGCACGTGTGAGTGAGTTCTGTAGTGTGTCTTGTTTAGGGGAAGGTCTGGGTTAGGACGCATTCAGAAATCCATCTAACTGTGCTTTTCATGCTGTTCTGAGAAGTAGAGAAAGCAGTGACTCCTAAAACAAGTATTTTAATTCAAAACAAGCTATGAAATCTAAAAATATGAATCGATATAGGCAATATTGTAATTTTCTATATCACCAAAATAGAAATCTCAATATATTGCCCAGGCCTAATTGGACTGTCCATTATTGGACTTTGTAGGGTAAAACAAACCTCACAGCTGTATACTATTATGCTACCTCCACCATGCCTTCAAAGAGAAATATCCTAATATTACCATAGAAGTACATTTACATGCATGCACTGAATTCCAATGGGTTTTTTTTGTTTTTGTTTCTAAGTTTTCATCCTTGATTGAATATGTCCATAAACACAATGTATTTCCTGTGCTAAAGCAGACTTCTCATGGTGGTAAATTGTACAGTTATTGCATCACACAGTTCAATATCACATCATTAGTCCAAGAGATTTCTGTTTGCCACGGTTGTATGATGGCTTTCTGTAGATATTAGTTTAATATATCATTCATATTTTTCATAATTCCCACTTTCATACGAGTTAGATATTTTATGACAAGCTGATCCAGGTTCATAATCCTCTCTTCCACTGAAACACGTTTACTCAGATATGATTATGAACCTTCTGAGAACGTCTTCTTCTGGTCACCATCATTCATCTGTTTAGTCTCCTCAGGAATAAAGTAAAGCTCTGTGATGTGTAGAGGGTTTCTGTTTCTGAGAACACATTGTCCACTGAAGTTGACAGAGTTGATATCTGATAGGAGGCCTTTAGTTGAAACCATGCCAGGGGCCAAATGAACATACAATGGAGATCTGCCATAGAGAAGAGAGAACATACACAGATTATAATAATGCCTGCTTTATCAATTGGTCAACATTTCACTTTAAATGATCACCTTTGAGCTGATCTGAGGGAAGGTGAAACTTTACACAAGGTACAGCATTGTCTGCCACGGTGATGGTGTTGCTGGTTTAACTGGGAGTAATGTGTTGTGGATGGAACTAAAGCCGTCCATTGTCTGGAACTGTTGACTCTGCAGTCTGTCAACGTAAAAAAAAAAGAAGAACAATCTTTATCAATGAATTGTTCCTGCCTGTGACATTATTATAGTATTTTACCTGTGTGAGGCGAGAGACCTCTGGATGTGCTTTCATTTAGACACGCCCCCATTCTATGATGGAGGTATGAGGAACTCAAGTTTTTCATACTGAGCTCCTAAAACACAGAAATTACATTTAAATTCTAAAAGATTCCATTAAATTCAGCACAATTATTTAACACAAACAAAAAAAAAAAATCTACATTTCACTTTTGATATGATACTAATATGTCAGCCTTGTGTATTGGCCGATACAGATATAGATATGACATGTTTCATATCACAAATGCTTTTATTGCTTATTTTGTTGTGTGGAATGGTAGAAAAGGCTTAGTCAGCAACAGTAGATATAAGAAACACTGACCCATTGGGTTACATACATTTTAAACTTTAAAGACCCTGAAAAACACTATAAATAAATCCAATAACAAAAAATGTATGTAAAAAAAAAAAAAAAAACAAGCAATAAAAACAAATGTTCAAAATAAGAATTCAAATTCACTTCGTTCATTTTTTTTACTGTCAGTATTTAGTTGTGTCATATATGAATATAAGTGGATAAATATTTACCTGAGTGGGCTCATAACCATGCCACAGTGTCACTGGACTGACCTCCTGGGAGTGAGCGTTGAGAGGTGAGAGCGCTGCTTTTCTTATCAGGTTATTTAACTTTACACACAACGAATAGAGAGGGAAGCAAAAACAAAGCACATCTTTAATGTTTAAAGGGCCCATGTTACCTTAAATCAACTTCTCTGTGCTTTAAACATCATTAAAGTGCTATTTAGGCTTCATACACATGCGCAAAGTTAGCGAGAGGGTGATTTGCTCCTTTCTGACTGCAGGGCAAGCCCAAACACCTCGCTTTTGACGAGGCACTGAGCCGAAGAAGCCACGCCTCCAGGAAGCTCTCTGCCGTGATTGACATGTAAACAGACACGCCCATGAAGGTGGGCATTTCAGAGTCCTTCGCGCAGTGCTATGTATGTATTTTCTACAGTCTATGTATGTACCGGTGAACGCCCCGCCCCCACGCTCTGTCTGGTGTTAATAAAGAAGCATGAGCTCGGCTACAGAGTGGGTGGGAGGAGGGCAGGCCATTTTTCTGGCCCTACGTCACGCCCTACGTCTATAGACACGCCCACTCATGAATATCCATAAGTAGGCCGCAAATCAGCCTGTTTGTGTAGAGTTGCTCAGAAAGTGACTTTTCAGAGGCTAAAAATCTGGAAAACAGGCGAGTTTGGGAAAATAAACCTCAATTACTATGTTTTTGGGGTTCTTAAAACAAATGGAGAAAAATAGCATGACATGGGACCTTTAATACACCTGCCACTTCCTCCTCTGTCATTTATTTCCTGTGCACTTTTTCCTTTTTTTTCTTTTTCCTTTACAGGATTAGGAAAACAGGCAGTTTCTTACAGGTTTCTTTACGGTGACTGGATGCTCCTTCGACTGCCTGTCTTTTTTTCCTCTTTCTAAATGAACTCTGTTTCTCTCTCTGGCACTCTTCAAAGGCCTTTTTTTCTTCTTCACGTGATTTTGCTGAAAATGATAATCAACAAATCACACACAAAATAAG
Source organism: Gouania willdenowi (assembly GCF_900634775.1). Lineage (NCBI taxonomy): Eukaryota > Metazoa > Chordata > Actinopteri > Blenniiformes > Gobiesocidae > Gouania > Gouania willdenowi. Next base: position 49,609,900 of record NC_041049.1, read on the forward strand.
AACAACAACAACAATAATAATAATAATAATAATAATAATAATAATAATAATAATAATAATAATAATAATAATAATAATAACAACAATAAGAATATAATATTTTTATATTTTGTTAATGACTGTTGTAATTTGTGCTACATAAATAAAGTGAAACTTTATTGTACCTGTGGCTCTGTAGTTAGTTCCTGGTCCAATAAATGAACAGGTAGTTCATCTGAATCTGAGCTGTTTGAGCCACTGGTACTAAAAAGGCAGCAGATAAATGAAATCACACTGCGTTGGGTTTCTGTGTCAGTCACCTGCTTGCACATTATTTGGTGGGTTTTATGATTTTTACCTGCTTTCTAGATCAGAAACAGAAATGTTGGAGTCCGTGCCCACGTTTTTTCCAAGTCTCTTTTTTAACTGTTTTCTCAACAATGCTGAAAGCTCCTTTAGACAGAATGTGATCTAAAGTGAAAGACACACAACATACATAAAGTTCACATCAAGGTGGAAAATGAGGCGTCCCAGCATAAAAAACACCATTTAACTATTTTTTCTTTATCAGATAAAGACATAGTGACCGTGGCTCAGGTGGTAGTGGCTCGTCTTCTGATCGAGAGGTTGGCGGTTCGATCCCAGTACCTGACTATGTGTCAAAGTGTCCTTGGGCAAGACACTGAACCCTAAGTTGCTCCCAGTGGTCGACTAGCACCTTGCATGGCAGTCCTGTCCCACTGGTGTGTGAATGTGAGAGTGATTGGGTGAATGAGCTGATATGTAAAGCGCTTTGAGACTGCTTCAGTGTGGTGATAAAGCGCTATATAAAATCTAGTCCATCCAAGTCCATAGTGTAGACCTCAGATCCATACATACAGTAGAAATCCATTTGCTTGAAATAAAGATTTAAAAGCCAAAAATTTCCACTCGAAATTTATTTTTTTCTACATCCATTATAAACACTTTATTTATTGATATTGCCAGAAAAGTTTTGTGCATTGCATTGTGGGATGTGGAGTCCTGTAGACTGATGTTTTTCCTTCATTCTTGCCTTGATTTCTTGTGTTTGGCCCGAAAACTCTGCCAAAGTGACTTCCCAACACAACTGGTGTAATAAAAACAATTCTATGCATCCATGTCTGGGACTCCACATCCCACAATGCAACGTGCTAAACTTTTCCAACAATATCAATCAGAGTGTTTACAGTGGAGATAAAACAAACTTTTGAGCGGCAATTTCAAACTTTTAACCTTTATTTTGAGCAAATAAACTTTGATACATTGATCTATGAGGCCTACACTATGTCTGTAGCAGTTTTAAAGCACAGATCTAAATATGAGATAGTGTTTAGTCTCACCTTTGCTGGGTCGGGATCGCAGTAATCCAGTAGAGTGTCACAAAGATAAAAGCCCAACGACTTCAGGTCCCGAGTGCTGAAATGCGTACCTCTCCTGTCACCTAACATCCAGACAATGCTATTAAAGATGCTAACAAGCTCAGTGAAATAAAGCACAGTTGTGCTCACCTAGAGTAGAGCCTCCAAAAGTGGCCTCCATGGTGTAGCTGTTCTTGACACCAAGTCTCCACATGACAATCCGTCCCGTCCCCTCTTTGTTCTTCTGCACTCGGAACTTGCAGCTCTTGAATGAGAACTGAAACAAGACAATGACTGAGGTCTAACACTAGATTTTAACGGTACAACATATTTACAGATCAGTTATAAGTGATGTGCTGCCTTAGCACTGCTTCTCATAAGAAGACCCTGGGTTTGAGACCTGGTATTATTCTGTTATGTGTTTGCATGATTTTTACAGGTACTACAGTTTCATTCCATAGTCCAAACACATGTATTATTAAATGGCAACGTGTTTTGGCCACTGAGCCGGGGTTGGCACAGGCTGACCCCTGTGGAACAGGATATCACGAGTACTAAAGGTGAATTGAGAAATTTGACTACTGCTGGTGATGCTACATTTTTAACAGATGAAGACATAGTGTAGGCCTCATAGATGTATAATTAAAAACATATTTACTAAAAAACAAATGTAGATGGTTGAATCTGCTGCTGGAACGTTTGTTTTGACAACATTTGGTTTGATGACAAAAGGTCATGTGACGTGAACTTTTTGTTTTGCGCATTGCATTGTGGGATTGGGAACCCCGCAGAAGAATGCAAAGATGGTGCCAAAGTGGAAAAGTTTTTTAAGAAGTGTTTTTACTGCAATTTGACCATAATTTATTGTGTTTTTTTGCCCAACAAGGTAAAGTGTATCTATGACGCCATTTTTAAAAACGGTTTTCAATGTATTTCTCGTGATATGACGTTGCTCTGCATTACGTTGAGGCTGCTTCCATTTGTCAACAACAATGTCTATTGTAAGGATTAAACAAACCTTCGAGCGGCAATTTCAGCCATTTGTTTTTTAATAAATAATTTGTGATTTATTGATCTACGAGGCCTGTACTAGGACTTGTGTGCTAACCAGTGGAGAAGGTTTGTTTGTGAGTGCTATAACTTAATGAAGTTGAGTAACAATACAGCACTCCTCAAAAGTGGACATTTGATGTGACTTTACCTTATCGCAGACGTTCTTGCTCATCATTAGGGGAAAGACTCGTTCATGTAGTTTTGGTGAGGCACCTTCTCGACTGTTGCAGCCGTACATGAAGACGTTATTTTTTCGGTTGTGACCATGAAGGTCACAGTAAAGAACGATGTCGGTCTCAGTCAGTAATCTGAAAACGTGTGTTGAACCAAACAGCATGAGTCAGTATAAACACCAGCTAATATTCCTGACCAAAGAACACAAAAGCTTCCAAATACATGGGGGATTCAACATATATCAAATTGCAGCAGTGTTCATTTTGTTGACTAAATATTTTCGTCATAGTTTTCCTCGACTACTTAAAGTGTAACTAAACACCCAGGTTTTTGCAGACTTGCCACTAGTGGGGAAGTACAAAAAAATGCCACGATTGTGGGCGGGGCTCCTACAGCAGTAAAGACACGCCCAGTCTATATTATAAAACCCCAATACTCACTATAGCCCTCTATTCACAATTATCATTTACAATTTATAGAAGGGGCGGGGCTAACAGTGCTTGTTTGTGATGCAAACATCACAGAATCTTGTTCTCAGCCAATAGCAAAATTACATTGTAATAGCTGGGTTTCACACATAGAGGGCAGTCACTCTGACGTTTTAAAACAAAATATGCCAAATTGAATTACTTTGATGAAAATATTGAGGGTTGGACAAGAATCACTCAACAGCACTATACTTCATACTCAAATACATCTGTATTCAGAAGAAAAAAAGTGGTTTGGGGGTTTGGTTGCTCTTTAAGTGAAACTAACTAGACCACGACTAATTAAAAAGAATATATTTGAACAAAAACTATATATGTATATTTTTGTTGGCTAAGCAAATCTATATTTTCATCACATGGGACAAAGTCCAATAAGAACACATGTGATCATGTGGTCTTACCCATTGATCACATTAAATCTGCCTGTGTGTATTTATAAACATTAATACAATCCCATATCAGGCTGATCAATGGTAACTGAATCTTTAAAATACAACATTAACTCTAATGCTTTATATTTTAGTCGACTATATCTGTCACGAATTTTGTCAACTAAAATGTCATTTAGTTGAATTAGTCCTGATGACTAAATTTGGACTAAAACTAAGTTGCATTTTAGTCAAAAGACTATGACTAAAACTAAATCAAAATTAACACTGATATGCAGAACCAAACCAAAGGGGGTTAATTAACCTTAAACCCTAAACCTTGGTAAAATAGTCTCAGGTAATCATCTGGTTTGGTTGGTTTGGTTGTGCATATCCTTTGAGTTTCACCTTTCCACCATCTTTCGCGTGTACCAAACACAGGGAAAACAATCCCTGAGCACCGTCTTGTAGTTTCTGTTGAGGTCCCTGCCTGCCAAAGAGCAGCGGTAGTTTCCCACTACCACACCGTCTGGGTTCAGCATCGGCACCACCTGTCGCAGAGTAAGTGTAATACTCAGTGCAGAATGAAAACACAAAACAGGAAGAAAACTACTTCATCAGCACCTTAAAAACAAAAGTATCCCTGAGTAGCTGAGCATCATCTGAGTCTCCGAGCAGAAAATCCATGAAACCCTCCATCATCCAGGAGCCGTTGGTTTCCCCTGGATGAACTCGGGCCGTTACCACCACAGCCTTTTTGATCTTGCCGACCAGTCTTCCAGCGCCAGGAGACGTAATCGTCAACACATACACAGCATTCCCTGCGAGGCTGTGGCACAGGACCCTCACTTTACAGAATGAGGAAACTTTTGGGTTGGAGGAAATGCGTCTGAGGTAGCGCTGCAGGTGTGAATAGGTGTAAGGGTAGCAGTGGGCCAGATAGCAGGTGTCTGAGTCATAAGGGAACTGGATGGTCCAGGACAGGGAGTGCAATGCAACTGTGTCACTGTTGTCCTTCGTACTCTAGAGACAAACACACACACAACAACATTGCAATTAGATTAAGTTATATACTGTACTGTATATTCCAAGTTCTGCTCTTTCAATATGCCGTAAAATTGATTTCAACAGGTGTTTGCTGAACTTTATTTGAAGCTACTGGCGATAATAAATCCAATTTATCCCATTCGGGTGGTTGATTATTTGGTTTTCCATAGAAACACCTGATTGAAGTCAAATCAGGTGGGAAACTATTTTAAAATAAGGACCAAAACAACATAAAGTGAATAACTTTCTTCCTTGTCTGACGAAGGAACTCCAGAAATCACAGTAAGAATGAAGTCAAAAACTTCTTAAAAGAAACTTTTCGGCTTAAAGGTCGTCTTTGCATTTTTCTAATCTACGGGACTTCATATCCCATAATGCCATGCGCCAATCATTTTTGTTGATGGTGGAGACAAAAACATAACTTTTGAGCTGCAATTTCTACCGTCACCATTTGTTTGTGATTAAATTATTGATCTATGAGGTCTACACAATGTCTTTATCCATTATAAAATTATCGTCACCAGCAGCTTTAAAGTTTTAAAAGAAGCTTTATGCATTATTTCATTCAAATACAAGATGTCTTTAACCAGTGTCTATTGATAAAAGCTGTGGGAATCAAAGACTATTCTCATTTTGCAAAATAGAGGTTTAAAAAGTAAGATTGAAATCTTAAATTCTAACTTTTCAAAGTCTTTAACCTCTTCCTGAGACTAGGGGTGATTTAAAGTCCAATAACGTGGCAGCAGGAAACTTCAGAAAAGGTCTCATTAATTAAAAAAAAGGTAGAGCCTACTGTAAATCTGATCCAGATGGAACCAACCTGACTGCCATTGGCGTAGTATCTGATACAGGAGCCTGTGCGTTGCCATCCAATGTAGTTGTTCTCAGCGGCCTTCTCAGAGTAGAGAAGTGGTTTCATGCCCACACAATAGAGGCTGCGACGCTTCATCAGGTTAATGATGGTGAAGCGATACGTCACCCCAGCCTTCATGTTCCTGACTCTGAAGTAAAACCACTGGGTGTGCTTTCTGGTGTACAAGTCTGTTTGCAGGGTCAGCTCGTAGTCATACACACCACTGCACAGGCAAACGAAAGGGGATTAAACTGTTATATCTTTAACATTAACCCATAACAGAACCAATCAGAATCAAGGTTTTGTTGTTTGTTGAAGGCCAATCATAAGGAGTCGAGGAGACTCACACTTGAACAGCTTTTTGAAGATTTCCGCTCTCGAAGCGTGACTCAAACTGGAGAGTGAGATCTGTCTGATTGTCAGGACAAGTGGCACATCGGATTTTTCTGTTTCCTCCAACATGAGAGCACGTGAAGAAAAGTCGCTTAGCCGCTGTAAAAAAAAAAAAAAAAAAAGGTTTTTACACAGTTGTTGCAATAATTCAAGAACAACATTAAGTTGTTAGATTGATTTTTTTAAAAATGGTCCGGACATTCACACTGTAGTTCCTTTGATCTTCTATGGCAGAGATGGGCCAATTTAATCACAGCAGGGGCCACCAAAATGTGTCTGATTGAAGAGTCACATCATCAACATTCATGTCAGCATTTAGAGTAATGACCAATAAGGATTAACATAGGAAAGAACAAAGTGTTTGTGTGTGTTTGTCATTTTGTAAATCTGTAGTTTTGTACATTATTGTTGTTTTTTGTGTGTGTGTTTTTCTGTTATCATTTGAGATGGTTTTGAAGTAATTCTGTGCATTTATCTTTTTTTATTATTGTATTTTTTTTTAAATTTATTTCGTTATTATTATTATTACTACTATTATTATTATCTTGTTATTTTTATTTAGTTTGCACATATTAGTCTAACTACTCTTATATTTATGTTTATACTTCTTTTTTAATTGATTTTTCTTTATTCTAGTTGATTGTTATTATTTAATGTTACACTATCTGAGAGAGCACAGGTCACCAAAACAAATTCCTCGTGTGTATTCATACACTCTTGGTCAATAAAGTTGATTCTGATTCTGATTCATTGTAGTTTTGAATATTTTTGTTGTCATTCTGTGTAATTTTGTATATATTTTTTTTGTAATTTTGTATGTTTTTAAGTCATTTTTGTTGTTGTCTGTGTATTTCTGTTGTTTTGTTTGTTATAAGTCATTCTGTGCATTTTTGTTGTATTTTTGTATATTTTTGTTGTAATTTTGTACAATTGTGTATATTTTTAGTCATTTATTTTTGTTGCCTTTGTATTTCTGTTGTTTTGTTTGTTATTAGTCGTTTTCCGTTTTTTTGTAGCCATTTTGTGTATTTTTGTATACTTCTCTGGAATCTTGTATGCTTTTTGGAGTCATTTGGGACGTTTAAGTTTGTGGGCCACACAAATATTAGCCATGGGGCCCCATGTGGCCCCCGGGCTGCCAGTTGCCAATGTTTGTTCTATTATTGCTGAGGTTAGAAGCCATGACAGTGCACATGCTGGAGGGGAAATGAGCTGCTAATAAGAGTTACCTTGGTCAATGCAGTACACCACTGTCCTCCTTTCCTCACCAACTGGAAATGGTTCCTTTTCATGTTCAGTCGGCTGATAGAACGGCTCTGGTTCTGGAGGGTCCCACTCTGCATTGTTTTGTGCAATGACAACAACAAAAGTCATTTTTTGTACTTAGTTTGATCTAAACCTTTGTCTACTTTTCTCCTAAATAAAAAAAGACGTACCGATGTGTTGGATGACGTCACTGATCACCTCACACTCTGCAGGCCATCGTGGGTGTGAGAGTAGTTGGACGGTGATTGGGTCGAGTGGTTCTCTGAGACTCAGGACAGGCCGTCCACCGTCAAAGTTTACCAGCAACTGCTTGGTTCGAAGCGTCTGACTCAGGCTCAGAGACACTGTGTGCAGAAACAAACATTCTCATCAACATTGCCATCTTACAAGTACTCACATTAGAGTACTTGAGTTGCTTGTATGGGTACTTGTATTTTTTTGAGTATATTCATAAATCAGTCATTTTACTTGTACTTAAGTACGTTTTTAAAAGAAGTAAAGCAATTGGATACATTTCTACACCCAAACGTTACAGAGTAAATTATTATTTTTTTTGTTTTTGAAATGATCAACAGACATTGTGAAACAACAAAAAAGGAAACAACCAAGCAACAATCAAATGCATCACATCATAGCCGACCAATCAGATGAAACGTAATGCATGATGCATTACAGTTTTAGAGTTCATAAATGTAGCTATACTTAGAGCCTGAGGATATTTTACTTTGAATTGAGTTCACTGGTGTTAATTTATTTAAAAATGAAATGTACATTCTGACAAACCTTTTATTTTTTACAGATGCCTTTGTGGGAAATAAATTAGGTTCCAATTGTGCAAGATTTAATCTCTTCCTTTTTAAGTTTATACATGAGATATTTACTGTATGCAAGGGAACCGTGGCAAGATTTATAACAAAAATAAAAGTGGGGGGTGAAAGTAACTTTTTGTTTTGAGTACTATTTAGATGATCTATTGAGTACAGTTTCAATCATGTAACAGTACTACTACTTGAATAGGATATATCAGTACTCTTTATACCTCTCAACTCTCAACTTGACTCAACTTTATTTATATAGCGCAAATTACAACAAAGTCATCTCAGAGCGCTTAACAAAGTCCGTAGTAAGAAAAAAAGAAAGAACCCAACAAGATCCACATGAACAAGCATTTAGCGACAGTGGGAAGAAAAAACACCCTAGTTTTTTTTAAAAAAGTGTTTTTTTGTACGGTTGCCGTACAAACAACCCCCGGTGCTATTGGTACGGTTACCGAAGTACACGTACTTAGAGTCTTAGGGTTAGGGTTAAGATAAGGTTTAAGGTTAGGTTTAGGGTTAAGGTTAGGTTATAACCCAATATCGCAATAATTTTTAGAGTTAAGGTTAGAGTTGGTCTTAGTCACGCAACCTAAACTGACCAATAACCGACCTATCACATGACCTAAAATGGCCAAATAGGGGTGCTACATACAGATAGAATGTCAATATATTTATACGACAACCGTATGGATTGCCACTTTTTTTTTTTTATCGTTAGAAATCTCCAGTGGAACCAGGTTCAGAGGTGGCAGCCATTGGCTTCGACTGGTTGGGGTTAGTGAACTGAAGGGCAAACAGAATAGAATAGAAGGATAGTCCATCTACCCCTGATTTGAACCAACTGAGCCGATTATGCTGCACCTGATATCCTTAATCACTGCATCCACAAAAGGGCTTTGAATAAATAATGATCTGAAATTGTGATGAACATAATTACCTCCAGCAAAACATTGAACACAATATTACACTTAAATGTCAGCAACAATTTGGCGACGTTAATAATAAATGAATGTGAATAGAGCTTAAGTTAAACAGCTTACATTGCCTCCATCCTGCCAACTCACCCTCCTGCTCTTTGTCTGTGTTGGAGTCACTGGTGTCCAGTTTGTCCTCCTGTATAGTATCCCACCAGTTCTTGATAGCAGAGAGCACTGTGGCAGAGGTGTTGTCTGACTAATTGTGAAACATGAGTAATTAGTGTGTAGACATTGTTAAAACTAATGTTATCTGATTGGTTTGTGCAATCAAGACAACAAAACATTAGAAAATCTTTCAAATAAGATAGAAAAAGATATGTATGTGTTGAGTCTGCAGCTGATTTCATAGGGAAGTAATCCAACAAAAATAAAAACATCACTTGTAATTAAATAAAAGATAACAGGTTCATTGTTATCTGTAGATATACTTTAACAATGAGTGTTGGTTACGTGATAGACGTGTGTCTTGTGTCTTCTGCCCTGAGGGAGAAGGTTTAGACCAGAGATGGGCATCTTATACCAATGTGGGGGTCACAAAAATGTAACTGTCTGATCCAAGGGCCACATTATCAACATTCATATCAGCATTTAGAATAATGACCAATCTGAGCATCAATACAGGAAAGAACAAAGGGTTTTTGTAGTCGTTCTAGATTTTTCTAGGATTTTGTGTATTTTTTGAGTGATTTTGGGGGTTTTTTTGGAGTCATTTTGTATATGTTTGTTGTCTTGTGTGATCTTGGTGTCATTTTGTATTTTTATCCTCTAATTTTGTGCGTTTTGTGAGTCATTAGTGTGTGTATGGAGACAGAATGTGTATGTATTTTTTTTGGAGAGTGTTCTTTCAGTGTTTTTTGTATATTTGTAGTAATCTTGCATGTTTTTGGAGTTAATTTGTAAACTATTTTGGCATTTACCTTTGGGCAGCACAGCTTTGATCTCACAGTTTAAATGCCAAATGACATAATTGATATGTAGGTAGATGATTAATGACATTTTACCATCATTCTTTTGGCATTTATAAAATTCCACTTGAATGCATAAATGTTTAACTTACAGTATTGCAAAATCATTGATTATATATTTTAGCCATATTCTTCTTATAAAGCAAGGTATTCTACATCATTTTAGATTAGCTAAAAAAGGACCTTTAGTGACCACTGAACTAAATTTAAAGTAATAAAAAGAGTTTTAAACATGATTTCTGTTGAGCTAAAGCTAATTACAAATATATCCCTTTGTGGGTGAGATTTTCATAAAATTACACCTAAATTCCTTATCACAGCTGTTTTTTTGGTGTGTGTGTGTGAAATATACCATTTTGAAAAATGATGTTTTGAAATATTTCTGTTTAAAAACCAAACTTACATGAGTAGACGTGAATCTTTGGTCTCTCAAAGGCATCCTGAACTTATTTCGATCCCATCATGATGAAATGAATCCATCTTCCTCCTGTTGTAAAGAGCTCCATGGACTGAACTACAGCTTCTGTTCTAAAGCCATTTCTCACTTTGCAACAGTCCCATTAATGAACTGGTCTCACGTGCTCATGTCGGTCCACTGTCGAACACGTGACATTTAAGTTTGTATTTAAAAAAAAAAAAAAAGCTCAAATAAAGACAGACGCTTTAGCGCGTGGCAGTGCTGATCGAGGAAGACGACCAAATAAACCTGGTTGCACGGCAACAGGAGTAAACAAAGCTGTAGTTACCATGGAAACGTTCAAAAGCCCCTTTACGTGAAAAACTGGTTTTATCTTGCTGTCCTAGACTTCTCCGGGTCCTGGATAAAGTCTGTTAGTCAGCGCTCCTCACAAACACTTCCAACCTGAGGAAACCTCTAAACCTGGGGTGTCACTCATTTTACTTCAGGGGCCAAAAGTGGAGCATTTTGATCTCAAGTGGGACACAGATTTTATGGGGGGAAAACTAGTCATTGCATCATATACATTAAACACATTATATGTTAAAAAAAAATAAAATAGACAATATCCAAGAGCTTCACTTTAAACTTTCTATATTTTGACCATTTTTTATGTAATTAAGAGAAATATGTCCTAATTTATTATTTTTTAATGAAGGTTTTGTATGAATTTATTTTTTTTTTACTTCATGATACATCATGCTATATGAGCACCGGTAAAACTGTGAACACCTGCAAATATTGAGTTTAATTTAAGCAGTTTTCTCTGTCATTTTTACTTTCTCCTGCGGGCCAACTTAGATTCTCCAAGAGCCGGATTTCGGACCCGGGCCATGAGTTTGACACGTGTGCTCTAAACATTTACAGGCTTGAAAAACACCCCCCCCCCCCCCCCAAGAAGGTGTTCTGATAAAACTGGTGACCTGTCTTATTAATGAATGCTGCATATAACTGTTTTCATACCAACGTTCCCTTTCACACACTGACCCCCAATTTACAACGAATCCGATTTCCGGTTTCCAGTGAAGTCCACCCATCCATTTTCTGACCCACTTGCCTATCTCCAGCTTTCAATGGGCGCTAGGTGGGGGACAGGGCACCAGTCCATCAGAGATGGACAGATAACCCTTCACTCCTAAGAGCAATTTAGAAAATCCAATCAGTAGTTATATTTCTGGATTGTGGGAGGAAGCCAGAGGACCCGGAGAACATGCAAACTCCACACAAAGTGTCCAACCCAGGGTTAGCACCCAGGACCTTCGTACTGTGAGGCAAACGTGCAAACCATTGAACCACGGTGCACCATTAAGGTCAATAAACCAATTTCCACCGCATGTGTATCTACTCCAGCAGCAGGAGACAAGGTGGCAGCGGATCGTGTTTCACATATAAATATTGACCTTATCCATGGTTGAATCACAATCGTCTTTTGCTCCTCTCCAAGGACACAATGAACTGTTTGTATGGCTTTGTGGTTGTCTTTGTAACGACTACAGTATATTGCACGTGAATTAGTGGGATCTCCTGTGTCCTTGCTGCAACAGATACGCAGCAGATGGAGGGGGTGGGGATTGAGACTGAAGATTGCACAGTGGAGCAGTTACGTATCCAGTGGAAATCCGGTGCGAGACGTGTCCAATGATGGGGATTTTCTGTAGACACGCCAGACGATTCTACACTGGGTTTGACCCCAAAGCTCTAAAAGAGTAGTTGCAGGGGAACCAGTGTCAGCCAAAGATCACCAACCCCCACCCCAGTATATATCGAGCAACAAAAGGTGCAAACGTCACAAAAGCATGAATTGTTTTTTTTTTTACTTTTACTCACTTTTTACAATGACAAGAAATAACCCATTCCATAAATACATCCCATGTGTGCATCTTATGCACACAGTTGTAAAAATGCTCATTAAAACAGACAGCAAGTCTTACAAAGTGTGACAATATCTACATGGGAGCTATACAAAACAGTTACAAAATACTGAGAATGTAAAACTGAAGCTATTTGGCACATTTACAAAAAAAAAAAAAAAAATACAATGACATTTTAAAAAACTCTGGGGCTTCCATATGTCACATCTTTTTAGGTCCATTGATCACCAAACAAAGTAAATGCAAAAAAAGGATGAATTGTTGGAGAATGGAGTGAGTTTTAATAATCTATGGTATGACTCGGGGTAGATGTTATATGGTGTTCATCTTCCTTTTCTTTAAACGTTCTCGCCAGTTATCAGGAAGGGCCTCGAAGTTAGCATTCCTTGAAGCCTTCCCCCTGCAGCATTCCAAACGACACAAACCAAAAAATTAAACACAGCTTCGATGTAATCGTTGCTATTGCACTATGATCAATGATTTGAACATACGTCACAAGCTGCTGTTGTTTCCACTCCTCAATGTTCTTCTTGTTGAGCTGGTCTCGGTCCTCATCACTAGAACTACTTTTCTCTTCTTCATCCAATTCTTTCTGGATGCTTTGCCACTTCTTCACCAGAGAGGGCATTTTAGTTTTACTCTTCTTTGACTGGGATGACAAACAAGCAGTGTTCAAGTTAAAAAAACAAAAACAATACTTTCATAAGGGTATGAAGATTGCTCAATGACAGGACACCAACCTTGTCCTTTTTGGGTTTTTTGCTCTTGTCTATGGCTATGGCTTTGGCGGCAGGGGGCTCCAAGGCTGGCTGCGGAGGTGGAAGTGGGGGTTGAGCCGGCAGGATTGGAATGGGTGGAGCCGGGGGTTCACAGAGGACCAACGGGGCGGAAATAGCTGGAACTCCCCAATAAGCAGCTGCTGACAAAATAGGAACTGAAGACAAACACAGTTGGTAAAGATTTCAATAAAGGAATTAAATTTAAAATGACTTCACATCACACTATTTATTATTCTTAACAGTAATTGACAAACTGCAGTTACACGTACATCAGGAAATTCATCAAACCATCAAGGAGACAATGTACTTAAGGTGTTTTTACCTGCAGAGACAGCCGTCTGTGTATAGAGGATAGGACTGCTGCCAATGGTGATGGTTTTACTGAGCTGATCGGCTTTACGTTTCAGACCTTTACCCAGAGATGACTCCGTGTTCTGTAAAAGTTAAGGGGTACTATTATGAAGAATTCACTTTATAATGGTTTTGCTACAGTGATATACATCCCTTTAGCCTTATTGAGAGGGCCCATGTTGAAAAAGTTCTGTTTCCTCCCTCCCTTGTTATTCCACAAGTCAGCTCCAAACGAGCGAGTTGGATTTTTCTCGCTAGGTGACGTCACCTAGCGGAAACTCATCCTCCTGACAATCCTTTTTAGTTGGCTTTTCATAAATAAAGATGAATTGAAATTAAATTAAATAAAGACACAAAGCAGATGTCTTCCTTAAGTTTCATTCATTTCATGTTTACAGCCCATTGTATTTGTTTAATATTGTTTTGTGTTGATCTTACATAACTTAATTTGTAAATTATTATCCACATTACATGCTTATAACTTAAACAATACTGGTTTGATACTTCTTTGGAACAAAATTGTAGAAGGATTTTTGTAACATCTACCGTTAGTGCTCGCCAAGGTACGTTTTAGTGGTTCAAATGTAAATGTATTTGTATCTGGCATTGTATACTTAATAGGTCAATAACAGTATGCCTATTCACAACTGTAACAAAATGTACATTTTTGTATATTTCACTGATGTCGTTAATATTAAATTTATGATATATATAGCAATAACTACATTCCTTGAGGTTTACTTTTACTAGATCAGTGCTATAAGCTGTGCTTTTACTTAATGACAATATACAGTGATTATCAAGCCATGTGATTCTGCATATGGTTAGTTATTTCTTGTGTAATGTTAATGCAGATGTGCATAAATTATGAGCAGACACCATCCTAGTAAAACCTTAAAATTGCAATTAAAAAAAATAAATAAATAAAAAAATAAAACCATACGTAAAACATTAACACAAATTGTCTAACGTAAAACCACGTCTTGAACATTTTGATATTGTTTCATAAAACAATTAGCTCTGGACTGTAAAAATCACTTTAATCACAAAATAATAATATATATGTATAAAAATACTAGACATAACTGACAGTTTTCATAAAATGAACTTAATGAAATATTTTACCTTCATGTGTTGTACTTAAAGTTTTACGATATGAACAATGCTGTGAATCCTTAAACATTAAATTTATCTCCGTTTTAAGGTTAAAACAAAGAGGTTGCGATAGGACGATTGCGTCTCTAGAGGAAATCTAAACGATCGAAATCATTCACGGAAATGCTGATCAATTTACATGTTGTTGATGAGGTGCATTATACTTTGTTTGTTTGTAACACTGCTGATAAATCCGGTTAACAAAAGTATTAAAACGCAGAGAAACCTTCCGGAAATGCCTAGTGAACATGGCTATGCTATCGGTTTTATTTTGTATTTTTTTCTTCATTTCCTGACGTCACTTCCGGAGCTGAGCATGGAGGAGCTGAGCATGGAGGAGCTGAGCATGGAGGAGCTGAGCATGGAGGAGCTGCAGCTGGACCCTCCTGCAAATTTGTTTTTGACCTCACATGGGGTCATGACCCTAAGGTTGAACAGCCTTGCAGTAAATTCTGTACCTTCATCCCAGCTGTGTGTAACGATATCTTCCCACTTCCGTCTTCCTCAGTTCCAGGAGCTGGAGGCTCCTCGTCATCGTCATCCATTTCCATCTCTACCTCCATGATCTCATCGCCACTCTCAGGGGGAGGAGGAGGGGGAGGGGGTGGCCCGGGGGGCAGAGGGGGAGGAGGGGGGTTGTTTGAGGGGGGAGGAGGGCTTTTTGGTAGAGGTGGTTGGGATGGGGACCAGATGGATGAAGCGGAAGGCTCCGAAGGAGGTGGTGGAGGTAGTGGTGGTGGGGCAGCAGCAGGGGCAGATGCAGAGGACCCTGTATGAGAAACAAGGAAATCTGTCATTTTCAGAGAATTTTTAGTTTTAATCCAAATAGTAAGTGCACCTCAAAACTTTTAAATAGCAGTGTTAGTTTAATTTTTATTGGTAAAAACACACTAAAACACAATGCCAAAAAATAAAATAACTACAACAAATTTGTAGACAATGTCAACAAATGAAAAATGAACAGTGCCCATAATGACTAATTCCAAACCAAACTAGCAATGCCTAGAGTTGAACATCTAGAATGGGCCAAGTTGATATAAAAAAAATGGGACATGATGATGAATTGGCTTATAAATTGAAGTAAATTTAGTCCCTAAATCCTCTACCGATTCGAACGATTACAGCTATTATGATTTTAGTCGAATAAAAAAAACTATATTGACTGCATTAGGCCTAAAACTACAACCAGGTGTCACGAAAAGACGGAAACAAAGACCAAGACTGTGTTCGAAATCGCATACTAACTTACTGCAAAGATGCATTCCAAACCTACAATGACAATAAAAGCACACTGAGGCTAAATATCTCCATTTCGCCTTTTTTTTGAAAGTTCTGAAAACATTTTAAGTGAGAAATTGACCAATTAGAATATCAACATGTGCTCTGTTGATCCTAGTGATGTAACGATTAATCGTAAGGCAGTTAAAAATCGATTCATAGGTATCACGATTCATATCGATACTCTGAAAATTGAATTGCAGTACTTTTCAGTCATTTGTCTACAGTCCCATTTTGTAAAATAAATCGTGAGAGAATCGTATCGTGAACCCAGTATCGTGAATCGAATCGTATTGAGAGTTGAGTGAATCATTACATCCCTAGCTGATCCATAAAACTCAAGAAAACAAATTTCATGCTGACATTTCAGAGATTTTCGGAGAACTGCCACTCTGCTGCAGACATAACATCCGGTTAACTAAAATAAAAGACCTATTTATTAAAGGGTTAAAAACTAATAGAGGACAAGAAGAGACGCTTTTGTTTTGAAAAGGGGGTGTTTGACTTTTAGCTTGAAGCCAGGCTCAGGACAATTTTACGTTCTGCTCGCAATGCATCATGCGGTTTAGTATGACTAGAGTGCCCACTGGGCATACTTCAAAAATATCCCACTATAATATACATCCTGGTATTTCTCACATACTATCTAAATGGAATGCACTACAATACTTATTTTGACATCAGACTTAGTATGGGTAGAACACTAGTAAGTGATTTAGAACACAGCCAAAGTCCAAGCTTAAAGTCCAATATGTCCTACTGCTGCATATGTTTCTTAGCAGAAAACGTTAAAGTCATATAAGGAGTTGCAGCATCGCTAGTAGCAGAATGAACTGTGAAAGTACCAGCAGATTTGGGTGTTTCTCCTTGGTCGGAAGTCTGGGTATCACTACTTTTCTGGTCCTCCTCCTTGTCCTCCTCTGTTGGAAAATCCCACTGGGAGACTCCGGTCCGATCCTTCACATAGAAATATCGCCTGTGCTCTCTAAAGAGTGGAACAACAGAGATAAAAGGCAAACGTTTAAACGCCTGGCCTCAAAACTTGCTGAAAGATAAATTACCCTAGGACAGTGGGGCGAGGAAATGGACACAATCCCCACAGGAGGAGATCAAATGTTTGCATGGACAGGATGGTTTGTTGGTTTTTTCCTGTCCCCAACAGAAGCCCAATTCAAGTGAGTTTGGAAACCCACCTTGTTCTCATGAACATTAAAATTAAAAAAAAGGGTTGCATTTGTTCTGTTGATACAAATTTCCCCTCCAAGACACAGGACGACACCAGGGCGTAAGCGTCGTCATCATAATCAACAACAACAATCATCGTTCAATAAATGACAGGCATACAATCAACAAGTTTTCAATTGGAATGAAAAAAAAAGTATAAAAACAGGAAGACATATGAAATAAGAGTTGGTCTGACCTGCTGGATTCCCGTCATTGCTCCATCTTCACCTTTTATTGGATGCAAGACACTCGTGGACTCCGGGGCGTCACTTTGTCAGCATTGCATTCTGAGGGGCTGTAGTCCTGTAAAGTGCAAAGCTGTCCCACGCAAACCAACCCCCTACCATACACCAATCTCAGCTTTATCCAATGACTGGACCCTTTGATCTGCTTACAAAAGCCCCACAGCACACATTTGCTCATTGGACAAGTGGTCCTCTCTGTGAGTGGCCCATTTATCAGGACGCTGGCTGGACCTGAGTGTGTGATCCCCCTTTTTCAGTGTGTGCAAAGACTTTATCACACAAAACTGAAGAGTCCGTTTCTGGTAAGTGTTTTCATCCACTTGGACTCGGTTTAGTTTGTCCACAAGTCAAGTAACAAAGTCTGCAACCTCAGCAGTGAGGGGATGTAGTCACAGGGTACAACTTTTTTGGGGGGGCGAGGGAGTTTAGAGATGTGAAAGGTAAGGAGCGTACCTGTCCCAGTGGCAGGACCAGCCTTTAGGGGTGGCGTTAAGTTCGTAATATTTTATGTGTTCAGCAGCTTCCTGAAGCCGGCGACGAAGATAAACACCGTTGAGCGCTCCGTCCCTCCAGTCAGCAATCCGTGTCTGAAACCAGAAGCAGAAAAGGCACATTAAACTCAAAATATAAAATTAACTGAAAGCTAAAAGATATAAAGTGACATCTTCTCACCTCGGTCTGTAACAGAAGAAGCTGAAAGTTTGAGATCGCCTTCTTGTTTATACCCAGGAACTCCATCTTGCTTGTTAAGGTGTTAGCCAGCTCACCAATTTGAAACTGAATTTTACCAGCATGAAGAAAAAAAAACATCTAAATTAAAATCACACTAAATGCACTTTAAACAAATTTGAAGCGCATTATGTTTACCTTGAGCTCAGGTGTCTCCACTTTGAGTTCAGTTGCGTCAGCCTCTTCTTTTACAAGTGGATTTGAAGCTATTTTATCTTCTGGCTCTTCCACTTCTTTGTTTTCTTCCTCAGGGCTTTCAAAGACTTTTAGAAGTGCTGTAAGAAAAGCAGTGAAAGTGAAAACTTGGAAGCAATATCACAATCTGTCATGAGGTTGAGCAACATATTGAGATAATCTGATGTGATATAGATTGAGACGGTATTGTTTATAATGATAGTTTTAATTTCAAGCTTTACTGCTAAAATAATAATTTTAGGAGTCTTTCTTCATCCTCCCATCTGCCTCTGAGATGAACTCCTCTGACCTGCCTCTCTTCTGCACCCTCACATATTATGCAGGGAGAATATTGCAGCGAAGTGCGTCGTTACTTAGTTAAAAAGAAACGGGTTTGCACGGTACAGCAAAGCAACTCACTTATTTCAAAATAGTTGGAATTTTATCCTTCAGCCGTAGCAGAAAAATGCAATTTGCAGGGAATAACAAAAACATGAGCTCAGTTTAGGTTTGATGCAACTAATCTCTTCCACTGGCATCAACAGCACAAGGATAAGATGCAATATGAATTGTGTTGAATTGTGTGCTGCAACCCAGACGGACTCACTCACACATGCCGTCCCTAATGAGGGAAAGCAAAAAAAAAAAATGGCAAGACAACTACAGCGAGTTACATGCATGAGAATTTTTTTTTTTCAGAAAAGAATTTTTAAACCATAAAATTCCAAACTAAAAAAGGTTCACCGGACTTTATGTTTCAGGCTGGCCATGCTAGTTTTTAGTTACGTCTCCTTCCTTGTTCTTTCGTCAGCTCACTTCTTGATTGGCTACATTTCATTCCACATCACAATTTAAAGAGTCTTAATTCGGGAGTCATCAACTTTACTCACACACAAAGATTTTTCGTGTAAGGTTAATATTTCAGAGTGGAATTTTAGTACAAATATACTCTTAATGGACCTCATACCAAAGGTTAATCCTATAAGACATGAAATGTTCTGGTGTTTGCTGTTCAGGGTTGGGAAAGAGGGAAGAAAATTGGGACAAAAATCAGCCTGATTATCTTTATGCATGTACCCTGCTTAAAAGACTGGGGTCGCATATTTATATTGCATCTGGCTTGTTTTTAAAAGTGCCTCTAACGATTTCACCATTATATTTCAAGGCCCCAATCTGTCATGAATACTAAATGCCACTTATATCACATTTACTTATGAATCCTACCAGTCTCAGTGTTGTCCAGGAGTTCTGAGCCTCTGCTATTCGAGTCGGGGCTGATAGGGCCCAGGAAGGTCGTCTTCCATCGGTTTTTCTTCAGTAGTAACTCCTGTTGGCCTACAGCATCTTGACTCGTCTCTGAACATGGACTTGAGCCGGTTGCACTCGCGTCGCCATCCTCCAGTGCACGGAGTTCAGCCTAAAACAACAGAGATGTAAAAATCTGCCCTGAAAGTTAACAAAGGCGCACACTGCTTCAGACCCTCACCTTTTTCCTCTCTAGTGCCAGCTCTAGCTCCATTGTGTCTTCCTCCGTTTCTTCTTCAGCATCTGAGTTTTCCTTGACACGTTTTTTTGCACAAACCTCTTTCTGAAACACCGGTGCGGGTTCTGAATCTTGAAGAGGTGTTGCAGGGGAACCTGCCTGGCGGATAGAACCAGCATCTGAATCTAAACTGTTCTCAGGCTCCTCCAAACCTCTGAGTAGGGTTTTCCTCCACTTTTCTTCTGATTCCTTCACGTCAGAAGAGATTAAAGGACCAAGGAGGTTGGCAGCTACACCCCGGCACTCTTCCTCCTCACACGTGCGGCCCACCACACTCTCAATCACCTCCTTTCATACAAAATAGAAGATTAAGTAAGAGAAATGTATTTCAGTTATTTAAGAAGTTTTTCTTAATACTATCCTTTTAGATAAATCTGTTAAAACAGAAAACCTAAATTGCACTCTACAAGTGAACTTGCCTTTGTTTTGGTCACTGTGAGAGACGTTGGCACAGCCTCTGATGTAGCATTTTCTTCCTTGTGATATGCTGGATGTGTGGTGCCATTGCCATTGACAGAACTACCAAAAGAAAATGACCAAAACACATATAGAGCATTACAATTTACATCAACAAATTTACCCAAACTTTGGAGATCTGTATGTATGCATTTGTCTTTTAAATATTCTATCAAAAGAGCTGTGGCTTGAGGTAAAGAAAACATCTTACAGAACTGGAAAAATATTTAATGTTTCCCTATGTTTGTTTACATTAACACCTCAAGTCCCCTTATTCTGACATCACCAGGTATTGATTAATGAATAAATAATTAAAAAATGAACAAACATAGGTTTTGTATTTGCAGCTATTTAGTGGATAAATAATGTAAAATTATTTGTTAATATATTTAAAGCTTGAGACTGCCATTTTGCTTAAAAAAAACACTAACATTACTAGCTGCAAATTTGCACTTAAAGGGTTAAAGAAAATGCATATTTTAAGGAGACATGCACAATTTCTGCTACCTGTTGCTATATTGGCCCAAGCTTTGAACCTGGTCTGCCAGGTAGTGCGGTAGCTCCCAGGACACTTCATTAGTAATAGTGTTCCAGTAGTAATAACAACCAGAGTTGTCGTCCCAAACCTCTTGCCAGTCCCCCATCTCGACTCCGACTGAAAGAAAAGTGTAACCGTGTGCAAACGTGACTACCACCACAGTATTATAGTCATTGATGGTTACTGGTTACAATGAAGCAGAGAATCTTACCTCCGGCAAGTGAGTTATGAGTATTGTACTCAAAATCTGCGTTCTGTGTATCACTGTCAGAAGGTTGCAGCACACTAGTCTCTAATTCAGGTGGTGCAGTCTTTGGATCTGCTATTTGAGCTGTAGTTTCATCTGAATTGGGCTGTGTTGTGATAGCATCAATTTCCTAAAAAGATGGGGGGGAAAACAAATTCTTCAATGTAACTTAAGAACATTTTTCTTTTTGATTTCATGTTAAACTTAAAACCTTGCACCAAAAAGTACAAAAGATAATTGAGAATGGATTGAAATGTATTATAATAATTAATAAATAATGTAGGGCATGAATAAGAAGTGTTGCATGATTTGGAAGGCCCTGTATTTTGCATATGCTGTAATAAAAAAAATGTATTCCACTCTGATTGACTCAACTTAAACATAACCATAGACATTTATCAAGATTATCTAGATTTCAGGGATTTTAATTTGTCATTATGTGTATAACATGTACTTAATAAAATAACTTTTCCAAGTTCCCCGTTAAGTTCTTAAAGAGTAAATAGCATCAAAGAAAATTTGTATAAAAATAGAAAAACACCAAAAATATAAATAGAATATATACAAAATGAATACAAATATACAACACAGTAGAACCCCAACAGCCGCAGCATTTAAAATAATTGCAAAACCCATGAACTTATACTCACAGCCATAAAGTTGGCCAATGTACTGTCGATGTCAGCGGGTTTGTTTTGTTGTGAATTCACGGTAGAGCGATGAGATTCTCCACCATCCTCTTCATCGCTATCCTCGTAGGCTCCAAGCAAGGACAGGCCCTCTAAGTTACATAACACCGTTAAAGATGCATAAAACGTTGGTTTTCCATCAATTAAAGAAGCTAGCGGCTGTTTTCACCTGTGGCCTTCAAAGCTGGGGCCTTGGGGCGTTTCATAAATTTGACTGCATCACCGTCCTGCTCGTCTGCAAAACACAACAACCCAAAAGTGTCAAATGCAAATCAAACAGCACACAATAAACTGAACGAAAACTATTAGAGCAACATCGATCTCCTTTTCAGTAAGCTAGTTTACCATGATGGCTTTTAATGACAGGGTTTAGCAGGCCTGGCTATTACAGACCGCTAGCTTAGCATGTAATAGCATTGGTAAAATTTTATTACAATTACTAAAGGCATAACTATCACTACTATAAAGATAATCATTGTCACTGATTTTAGACGATCGTGTGTAAAATTATACTTGGTTCATAATAACCAACTGGTGCCTTTCGTCATGTTTTCAAGCTTTGCTATGCTAACTAGCCTCACCGCCCGTGACAAAGAAGCTAAAAAAAAAAAAAAAAAAAAATAGCAAGTGTTGAAATACCGTCGGAGCCCGAGGCCCCTTCTTCCCTCTCTCCAGCATTCCCACCACGGGCCCCGGGAGGGGAAAGCTGTATGATGGTCCTACGACCTCCAGCTCCAGCTGTTACTCGACTTTTCTTGCCCATATTTGCCGTTATCTGTCGGTATGTCTCACGAGCTGCTCTGCTTCTACCTTTTCTTCGTATCGTTTGTTTGTACGTAAGCAGGCGACTATAAAGACTCTACCGCCATCTACCGGTGGAAACCGTGCATACTCTGCACTAGCGTTCACACCAGTCCAAAACAGTCATTGTTTAAATCAATACTGAGGGGTATTCCATAAAGCGGGTTATTTTCAAACTCTGAGTATGTTCGGGCTCAAATGAGGGAAACTCTGAGTATCCCATTCCTAAACGCGAGGTATGTTCTTCTCTGAGTATGTTACCATGGTAACATTGTCAGTGAACTAAACCTGGTCGCTGGCAGGTTTTATCAAAGAAACCCTGTGTTTCTACCTTGCTCCGCCCACCTGAACACCGTTTCTGAACACTTTAATTAACCTTAACACTCTTCTCTGAAATATATTAGGAACATCACACACCACAGACGTGCTCACATCATTACTAATGTTGTGTTTTTTTTTTTTTTTTTTTTTTTTTTTTTGTGCTAACGGTAATTTTCTTTATAACATTGTGGATACAGAGCATTAAGTGAAAGACAGTGAGAGGTTGATCTGCATTAAAACATCTACTGACGTCTGTAGTAAAGTTCACTGAATACAAACCTGTGGATAATATAAAGGAGGAGATGATAATTTAAATGAATCCACTTTTAAGGCTCGATTGTTTTTTTATGACATTTTTTAGGACGTCAAGATGGCTCTGGCGACAATATTACATTAAAAAACAATATAATTGATTCTATATCAAGCGGCTATCACTGTCTTTATAGCCAGTGTAACGGGATCTCTATGCAGCCACATTTTATTCATATTATTCCCAGCTTGTCACGTCACTGAAGCAATAAAGTGATGAAGCGACCAAAAAGTGTGACTAATTACGGGTGATTTAAGCCACTCTTGTCACTGAAGACTGAACGCACCTTTAGAACAGGTTCATATTCCTCAAACGCCGGCTTATTTCACACATTAGGGTGAATAATAATAATAATAATAATAATAATAATAATAATAATAATAATAATAATAATAATAATAATAGAAAATAAAATACATATAGTAATGTGTGTGCATTTATAATGAAAGAAACAAACAAAGAAAGAAAGACAACTCCGTTCACTCCAATGGTCCCTTTTTACTTGATGGCGGTTCATGGAACCTCACAATAGTTCCCGGAAGTGACCAGTTGACTGTTGCGGTTCATTGATTAATTCATGAACTAATAATGCATGATTAACATATAACGATGTACTCTATACATATTGTAAATCAATGCAGTTAGTGACGACAAATTACCCAAAATCCCAGTTATGTCACTCGGAATCATTGGATTCGCGAATAACTTCCGGGAACTATTTGAGTGCATTTCAAACTTCCGTTGTCGCAAGGCATTACCTGGTTTACATCCGGGTCATTGGGTCATGTTTATAAGCAGCTAGCGCAGTTGTCTGGAAACGTCTCCGGCGGGGCCTTACGAACTCTGGATAATCCGATAATTTCGTTACTCAGCAGTTATTATTCAGTATATTTAGTAAGTTAGATGTTAGAGAGGGAAATAATATGCCGGGTGAGGAGTGAAAAGCTGGTTAATGTGGCCGTCATGGGAGGCTGAGGATCAGCGATCACAAGGTCAGGAGGAGGGGAGACATCCACCCACCAATGCTCCAACATAAAGAGCCTGCAGCGGCCGGGCAGCAGTCTGCTGTTACCGCAGGAGGCTCAGCCACAATGGGGGGAACCATGGGTCCAGCCCTGCATTGGGTGCACGATGTGGCATCCGTGACTCTCCTGAAAGCCCGACGCACCCTGTTCCAGGCCGCGGTCCTCTGCTGCGTCCTGATTCTACTGCTCTGGGTGTCCATCTTCCTCTACGGGAGCTTCTATTACTCCTACATGCCCACTGTGAGCTTCTCCACGCCTGTGCACTTCTACTACACGTCAGACTGCGATGCTTCAGAGCCAGCCCTGTGCTCGTTCCCTACAGCCAACATCTCCTTCATGAAGAACGACAGGGAGCAGGTGATGGCCAATGGTCTGCCTTACAGGATCTCCCTGGAGCTGGAGATGCCAGAGTCTCCAGTCAATGCGCAACTGGGCATGTTCATGGTTAAACTGGCTTGTTATACCAAAGGTGGGGACGTTGTGTCGTCTGTGGGCAGATCAACAATGCTGCACTACCGCTCAAGCCTCCTGCAGACACTGAGCACCTTAATCTTCTCACCTTTGCTGTTGACCGGGATGTCTGAACAGAAGCAGCTCATAGAAGTGGAACTTTTCGCAGACTACAAGACCAATGCCTACAAGCCCACTGTTGGCGCAGTGATCGAGATTCAATCTAAACACGTGCAGATTTACTCATCTCACATCCGCATCCACGCTTATTTCACTGGTATACGATACGTTCTGTACAACTTCCCGCTGACCTCTGCGTTCATCGGCGTGGCCACCAACTTTGCATTCCTCAGTGTCATTGTGCTGTTCAGCTACCTGCAGCTGGTGTGGGGAGGACTCTGGCCTCCCAATCAAGTCAAGATCAAAGTCATGATGGGCGACAACACCCGTTTTCAGCAAAGAACGGAGGTGGCTCGCAAACGCATGGAGAAGGAAAACTCCAGTAAGGAACTTTATGTACCTAAGCTGATCGCAGCGATGGAAGAAACCGAAGAGATCCAGGAGAATGGCATCGTGACGGAGCCAACATCAAAGGACGCCACTGGTTTCCTAGATCATCCAGAGGCTGATGAAAGGAAAGACGAGTCTAATGACTCTGAGAAAGCAGAGGAGTCAAACGGCACTGATGTGATGAACGAGTTACTGCCTTCTCAGCCCACGGAGACGGTACTCCGACAGAGACCTGGACCTTGGATGAGCCTGTGAAAGTGTTCTTCCTATCACTCCTACCTACCTACACGTGTATCACCTTAGCAGGGATCAATTATATAAATCCAGAATAGTTTTAGCTGGTGCTCTTTAGCTTCAAGTTGCAGTTTACTTCATACTAACCTCTGCATGTTTTCCCAATGTTACAGAACACATGTTGGTTTTATTTGTGTTTTCCCATGTGTTACATTCCTTCTCTGTATTGTCTGGCACTAATAAGCGTGAGTCAACAGTTTACCACACCCTTTAAAAGTTGGTCCAACCTGTCCTGTTCTCGTACAGACCATATTTCTCTTAAATGGAGCCTGTTCTCTGTTAATGATTTCCAGAGGGATGAATGAAAACATTATCTCTGCCTTTGACCTATTCCAATGCCATTAAATAGGAGGCTGTATTCGATTGGAGACGCCGTGTGGTTAGAACTAATGGTATGCTCTCATGACGTTTGGCTCAAAGAAGCACTTTCAGAACAATTTGATTTAGACAATTTGCCATTCAAAGCCCTCTTTGTTTTTATCATTTTCTCAGTAAAAGTTGGTATATTTGGTCCATTCCTGTGGTCACAGTAAATGTCTACTGACTGGCGTCACAGTGGAGGATCATTTTATTAAAGCTTCACAGCTTTTTCTGGCGGTGGTCTTTTGAATTGGCGTCATTTCAGAACTAGTATTTATTTGGTTTAACGTCTGAGCTATGTTTTATGTCTTTTAACTAACAACTATTTGTGTTACATCGGAGGTCTGGGTTATACATTGATAAGCTCTTATTAAGTAAGTTACTGTGATGTAAAAGAACGTGTTGAAGGAAAGTAAAGCGGATCAGTGCTGTTTATTTTGTGGGTTATTGCGTTTTCATATTACGCAAGGAGAGATTTGGAAATTCAGTGAGCTTCTGAAAGGTTTTGCACCAAAGATGTTTGACTGATCAATGTGTGTGTTGTTAACTCAATCAGCAGAATAAACTTATAGCTATCAGCTATTCACCTTTGTTGCCCACCTGTGAAAATAAATGAATCCAGTAAAAAAAAAAAAAAATCAGCTTTAACTGAAGTTCTGTCACAGGATATTTAGTAAACTTCCTGACCCAAGCCTCTTAACGTTTTAGAGGCAGAATTAAAGGAGATGAAAGATAAACCTGAAAAACACACACGCACACACAAAGGGACTATGACGAATCTAGGTGGAGTAACTGTTCACTCGAGAAATGGTACGATCTTCTTTTAACAACACATTACCAATTCAAAAGTAAAGCCATGATTTTTTTTTTTTTTCTACGTCAAGCTCAGATTAAGTCGATTTAATCAAAAACATTGAAGGTGTCAGTGTCTTGATGTATGCCCTTGGTCTAATTTTGTGTAGCCCCTGAACTAAACCCACAAAGTCCTTCCAGAAATTTACAAAATTACAGAAAAATACACAAAAGGACAACATGAAAACATAAAATGACAACAAAAAATACACAAAATGACTCATATCACACTAAACAACAAAAACAGGCTGACAGAAAAATGTCAAAACACACAAAAAACTCCAAAAAAAAACCGAAAACGACAACAAAAATACGCAGAATGCCAAGATAAACAAAAGACTCCAAAAACACATAAAAAGGACAACAGTAATTCATAAAAAAAATACTCCAAAACAAAGTTTTTCAATTCACTAAAGTGATCAGAACATGTCAGCTCAAATAAAGCACCAGATCCCCCCCCCCACGAGTTTATTCCGCTTTGAAAGAAAAAGGAGAAATACTGAATAACAAGTAAAATTGTAAAACTCCAAGAATGTCTCTTCTGCTAGATTGTTGATGTGACATTGATAAAAGAAAACCTATATCAAAGATCAACTTTACAAAATGTCAAATTACAGAAAAATGAAATGGAGTCCTTACGTAAATCTTCCAGCCTTCACTTAATCACACCATGTTGTGCATTCTCATATAATCTTGTTTACAGAACATTTCCTGTTTCAGTGATGAACTGCACTTATAATCTCTTTCAAACCACAGACTTTTGGCGTTGATGCAAAGGCCCATTAGCTAATTTTTTCTAAAGCCACAGCTCCAATCTGTCAGATGAATTATGCAGTACTCTGAATAAGAAGTGCACCATCCATCATTGGTATTAAAAAACTTGGCCATTTTTAGCCCGAGCAGGTACAGATGAGTCGACATCCCAAGTCCTTCTGGAAGCCAAAGTTTAGCCGATACTGACTTTACATCATGGAGGTGGAAAAAGAGTTTATGGTGTCGCTACAACTGATAGTAACTTCCCAGAACTCACACCTTTTTATTTGCACATGCACAAACATTTATTACAAAGTCAAATTCATTCCATAAAGTTCTCATCATAGGTATTTCATCATTTAAAGCAGTGGTTCTCAACCTTTGGGTCAGGACCCCAATTGGAGTCGTGAGACACAGAGAGGGCAGCCAGATTCCTTTAAGAAATAGAACCAATTTTTGCTTATTTTTTAGCCATTTTATGCAACTGCACTAGACTTGCCATATTTTAACCTATTTTCATAACTTTTTCTTCCCATATTCTTGCCATACATTTTTGCTACATTACTCCCACTTTCAAGACATTTTCGGCACTTTTCCCATCAAATGTTGCATATGTTGACCCATTATTGTACCTTTTAACCACTTTTTACATTTCATGCTTGTTTTTTGTCAATTTAACCACATTCACTGTTTGTCATGCCCATCATTTGCCAGTTTAAATTAAATGTTACAATATTGACACTTTGAACCCTTTTTGACCACTTTTTCTGTCCATTTATGGCTACTCTAATTTGCAACTTTCTGTAGCTTTTAAAACCCCATTTCACCACCTATTCCACCATTTTTGCCTCTTTTAATGCATTTTATTTCTGATTAAAACAAGGATTTACATCTTTATAATGACTATATACTAGGACGCACATAATAATAAATATCCTGGATAACAGGAATATTTTTCAGATAAATAAATACATAAATATTATCACAGATTTATAGAACAATGGACCATCATTTTCCTGACTTTATGGATGGGCCCCAAAAATCTCTCCCCTTTATTCCCCCTTATAGATGACCCTGTCTCCACATGACTGTTCTTCAATGTCTGTGTTCAACCACCTTCAGGTACAGTGGGGGTCCCTGGTCTCTGGAACCTTTATCTTAGGGGTCATGGGCTGAAAAGGTGGAGAACCACTGATTTAAAGGTCGTGACCAACATTGTTCTCAATAGAAATGATTGATATTCTTGTGCTTGTAAATGATAATCAAATTTTTCAATTTTAAATATATAATGAATAGAAAAGTTGTGCATTTTATATTCAAAGATTAAACCACATTTTAGCATTAGCACATTAGCTTTACCATATATGCATCAAACAACAACTGGCCTCTTTGAAGCACTTAAAAAGTTCTCCATGATGTCACACAAAGGACAAAGCTTTAAAGCTATTTGTCTCTAGCTCACTTTGTCCTTGGCTTCATACATTGTCTGTTTCCTCAGGGTCGACCTTGACCACCAAAGTCTCATTTACTGTGTTAGACTCGTCATCTTCCAGATCTTCGTCTAAGCAGTCGGCCCAGCGCCCGACCCTCCTGACACCCTCACCCACAACAGGGGCGTTAATACAAGGGTTGTGATCATAGATGACAAGTTTCAATCCCTCCAAGTGAGAAAGTCCCGGGAAGTACCGGATTTTGTTTCGATCAACATCAATGATGTATAACAAATGCATTTCCAGCAACACTGGTGGGAACTCTGTCAGCTGGTTCCCAGCGAGCCAGATACTCCGGAGCTCTTCCAGCTGGCCTAACTCTTTGGGTATACTTTTGATTTGGTTGTAACCAATGTGCAGAGTCTTCAGATTGGGAAGTTCACACACCACCTTTGGAAAAACTGTGAAACAATTTGTTTCCAGCCACAGGGTGTTGAGTTCCTTGAGATCTTTCAGTTCTTTGGGGAGACGATAGAGTCTGTTGTTCCCCAAGTAAAGGATGGTGAGTTGTGGCAGCTTGCAAACAGCAGCAGGAAGCTCCTCAAAGCAGTTAAAGTCCAGGGCGAGAAGCTGTAGCTTCCTCAGACACTGCAACTCAGCAGGTAAACTGCTGAGGTTATTCTTACTCAAGTAAAGCTTCACCAGTTCATCAAAGACACAGGCGGCAATGGGCAGCCGACGCAGTTGCCTGTGGCTCAGGTCCTGGGTTCGGTCCAATGGCATCTCCTTAAGGTCACCTACTAGGAAGTGCTGACAGCGCTCTGAGGGTAAAAAAGCAATCGCACCTCGCATAGCGTTGCCCATATTCTTCTGGGTCTCCGTAACTCCTCTGGGTCTCCACATCAATTTAGAAAAGGGTTGAACTCCAGCAGGCAGTTGGCACTTCTTCCATCACCTTTGTGTCGCCCAGTTAGTGCCCTTCCAATGAGTCACTGGACTCGACCTATAAACACAAAACAGATTTTGAAAGGTGGAATGTAAGCTTCATAATAATGCAACTAAAATGCACACACAAAGTGGTTAAGTTGATGCAATGACTCAAGAACAAAACCCACCTACTTTCCAATATGTTCCTGTGAATGTCTCTCAGCGTCACCCACACTAAGACATTTGTTTATCAAACTTAATGAGCTGAAAATGTGCTCAATTCCCAGGGTGGATGCTCCCAAACGCAGTCGTCTCATCACCTCACCGTGGCTCAGTGAACTGCCCTGACTTTCATGGCTATAGCAACCACTCCCATCCTCCTCCCTATTCGAGAGACTAATGACCCCCCCCCCCCTCACACACACACACACTGAAGAGAAGGAGAGAGAGACAGAAGAAGTGCTTTGTGGTGGAAGAGCAGCACAGGTCATTCACATTCTATTCTAATCAGTAAACGGATGCAGAGCTGAGTTTGTGTCTATGTGGGATATCATCAACAGTGGAGAAAAACATCACAAAGTGACACAGGTGGGCACATAATCAGCCATGGTTATAGACAAATATGTTAAAAAAAAAAACAAAAAAGGGTCAGATTCTAATCATTTTCTACATTTTATTCTCGTACTGAGGACTTTTATTGTCACAGCCACCCTTTCCTGTCATAGATGTGATTTGAGTTGTAGTATATCTCACATACCTTCATAAAGGCTCTGCTTCAACCAGATAAAATAGGAAAGAATTTCATTTTTCTTATCAGGTGAGCCAGTGGTTGACCCCGATCTGCTTTCACTCACTGACACACTGGTTTTATCACGTCCCAATGTCGCCTCAGTGTCAAAAGGTCTGGAAATCTCAGCAAGACACTTCAGACTGAACTAACAGTAGCATTTTACTACCATGACAAGGTTTACCATTCTGATAATAATAATAATAATAATAATAATAATAATAATAATTTATTACAATCTGAATAAATAAAATATAATCATCTGTTTGTTTGACCATAATAATCCACTTTGTTTGCATTAAAAATGTTTGCGTAACTAATGAGCAACTAAATTTAAAACCTACAGCAGAACAAAAAGGGAATTAAAGATCCAATATATCCATGGTTGGGTTTTGTGTTTCTGTCACGATTTCGTGTTTGTGACAATATGCAGTTTGCATTGTTTTCACCCAGCTCACAGTGCCGGCCTCCACCTGTCAGTGGATCACCAACTTCCTGACTGACAGGAAGCAGCAAGTAAGGCTGAGAGGCATCACATCCAGCACCCGGTCACTCAGCACTGGCGCCCCTCAGGGGTGTGTTCTCTCCCCACTCCTATTCTCCCTCTACACCAATGACTGCACCTCAGGGGACCCCTCTGTGAAACTCCTGAAGTTTGCAGACAACACCACCGTCATCGGTCTCATCAGGGATGGGGACGAGTCTGCCTTCAGACGGGAGGTGGAACAGCTGGCTCTCTGGTGCAGTCAGAACCATCTGGAACTGAACCCGCTCAAGACTGTGGAGATGACAGTGGACTTCAGGAGAAATTCCCCCCCCCACTCACCCCCCTTACCATTCTGAATAGCAAAGTGGCTACCGTGGACTCCTTCAGGTTCCTGGGATCCACAATCTCACAGGACCTGAAGTGGACCTCCCACATAGACACAACCAGGAAAAAGGCACAGCAGAGGATGTACTTCCTGCGACAGCTGAGGAAGTTCAACCTGCCCCAGGAGCTGCTGATCATGTTCTACACCTCCATCATTCAGTCTGTTCTGTGCACCTCCATCACTGTCTGGTTTGGATCTACAACCAAACTAGACAGACACAGACTACAAAGGATAATCAGGACTGCAGAAAAGATCATTGGTGTTGATCTGCCCTCCATCCAAGACTTATACCTGTCCAGGGTCAGAAAACGGGCAGGTAGCATCACTGCAGACCCCTCACACCCTGCACACAAACTCCTCCCCTCCGGCAGACGCTACAGATCACTGTACGCCAAAACTACCCGCCATAAAAACAGTTTCTTCCCCCAGGCTGTCACTCTGATCAACACTAAACAGTCATAGCGTGTCAGACCCGTTTCTGTTACTGTGAAATAACCTGGAACTAAACATATCAACCCTGGATCAACCTGTCACTGCGAAATGTTCATGGACATAATTTTTCATTTAAATGTTCACCTGCACTACTCATCAATGCACTACTGCACTATTATCTTATTATTATTATTATTGTATTTTTATTTTATTTCATTATTATTATTATTATTATTATTATTATTATTATTATTATTATTATTATCTTGTTATTTTTATTTAGTTTGCACATATTAGTCTAACTACTCTTATATTATGTTTATACTTCTTTTTTTTCTTTTTTCCTTATTTTATTTATTTTTCTTTATTCTAGTTGATTGTTATTATTTATTGTTACACTACCTGAGAGAGCACAGGTCACCAAAAGAAATTCCTTGTGTGTATTCATACACCCCTGGCCAATAAAGTTGATTCTGATTCTGATTCTGATTAAAGAAATGAAATGAAAGTTAAGTTTAAAGTGTATGTGTATGTGTCCACCAGTAGACCATAAACTAATCATTTGCATTAACCCAGAAATGGGCCATGTTATCAACATTTATGCACACATTTAAGAAAAGGACCATTTTGAGCATAGATACAGGAAAGGTTAAACGTTTTTGTTTTCATTTTGTGTGTTTTCATTGTTGTTTTGTGTGTTACGAGTTATTTCTGTGTATTTTGTGTGCTTTTAGGGTCACTTTGTGTCTTTTTTCATTGTTTCTTGGTGTGTTACGGGTTATTTTGAGTATTTTTTTTCTGTCGTTTTGCATATATTTTTGTTGCTTTCTGTGTTTTGGAGCAATTTTGTAGTCAACTTGTGCATTTTTGTTGTCCTTATCAGTCTTTTTCTGTAATGCACATTCAGACTCAGAAAATGTAATTTTAAGGCACAAGTGAGCAACATAAACATGAAATTAGGAAAAGTGAATGACAAGACAATATTTACACAATAAATATATATCTATATGTGTAAATAAAAATATACAATAAATATAAAAGTTCAGCAGTCTGAGTTAGTGGATTGATGTGTGTTTGGTTTGTTGTGAGTCATTTTGTGAATTTCTGCTGTCATTTTGTGTATTTTTGCAGTTCTTTTGTTTAGTTTTATAGTCGTCATCAGTGTTTTTGGAGTCCATTTGCAGATTTGTTGTTGTTTTGTGTTACTTTGTATTTGAGTTCTGTGTTTTTTGAATCATTTTGTGTATTTCTGATGCTCTTTTGTTTATTTTTGTAGTCGTCTTCTGTGTGTTTGGTCATTTTGTGCATTTTTTGTGTATTTCTGTTTTCCTTTATTTGCATTTTGTTAATTTTGTATGTTATTTATTTTTGTTCTTCTGTAATTCTGTGCATTTACTTTAGGGGCCACACAAAATTTGACAGAGGGCCGCATGTGGCCCCCGAGCCTCCAGTTGCCAATACTGCATTAACCCATTCATTAGTGCGGTCAATTTCTGAGACCTTAATTATTCTAAGATACATTATTTCGGGCTGAATGTGTGAACACAGAGATATATAACATATCTGTATGAGTGAACGGGATGTGTACGGAAGCAGCTGGTAGGTTGAGAGGTCAGAGGGTAAAGGCTGCAGCTCTCTCTGCTAAAGAATACACACAGCCATCTTGGATTTAACGAAGCGAAGGGGAGATTGATGCGGTGAGAGTGTGCTACTCGTTACTGTGCGTTTTAAAGCTGTGTGGTGTGTGTGTTTTAACGGGATTCAAGTGTTGCTTCCCATCCCTGTGCTGCTGCTCGCCAGTTTGGTTGGCCTTTAGCCATTAGCAGGTTAGCATTGTGGCTAAGTGCAGCCAACGGATGGTAGGCTGAGCCTGGACACCAGACAGCTGCCGGGATCAGCGCTTATAGTTCACCTCTTTTTGGCCCGGGCATACTGTCTTAAAGGGGAACAATTATGGCTGCGGTTTGTAAACTACTGCTAAGTTAGCTTTGATTAGCACTTACTAGTAAAACGCTGCTAATGTCAGCAGCTTCCACCGGTGTTTCGGTTTAAATGGTGACCACTCTGACTGGTGGCTGACGCGTTAAATCCCCAAACAGCTGTTCCCAAACTAATTAGTTAATTTCCCTGAAAAGGTAATCTTCTTTATTTGTTCAAAATAAGTTGTACTCTTATAAATGACAATGTGTGTAATACATTAAATTACAGCTAAATGTTTGCGAGTTGAAGTTGTGAAAATAGATAACCCCGTCAGCTTTTATTCTGAAATTTGTTCTTTTATTGGGCTTGTTTGAATTGTGTCCGATATCAGTTATATTTTCATAGGCAATGAGGCTAAGGCACTAAAACTTAGTATTTGTTGTTTCGGTTCAGATTGTCATTAAGCCATTATTGACCAATAAGGAGCACGTTTGCACAGAAAGCAAAGGTTTTTTCCCACTTTTTTGTCGACACTGACGTGAACTACCAAAGAGAGAATGATAAACTGATCACTACTTGTCTAAGGTTACCAGTTAAACCGTGACACCGATGCTGGCTAAGTAGCCTCTCCGCTCCTCTGCTGGTCTTCTCACATAACTACTAGTGATGGACTTCATTTGGCTCCGGATTTTAATATCTTTTAATTTCTATCATCACAGTCAAGAAATTAACTTCATAATTATATTATAGACATTTATTAGAAAAACACACACGTCTAAAATGAATAAAAGTTTAAAATAAACATGTAAGGAAGCAATATGCTTTTCCTAACAAGCCAAGTTTATAATAAAATTTAATATATATATATAACATTCTGTGTGGGTACTTTCAGTGTGAATGATGCTGGTTTAACCAGACCTAAAAACAAGCACAGTCATGTAGATAATGTGAGACTGAGTTGATTGTTGGAAAAATATTGTGTGTGTGTATATATATATATATATATATATGTGTGTGTGTGTGTGTATATATGACATTACATAGTATACATATAAATTATCAGCCATCTTCTGTCAATGAGATTCTGACTTTTTTCCTTTTTTTTGTCTGGCGCTTTGAGATGACTTTGTTGTAATGTGTGCTATATAAATAAAGTTTAATTGAATTTAAAGGATTAGCTTTAGAAAAATGTAGAAACTTTGAAACAATTTTATAAAATGCATTTTGATTATATTAACACTAAGGGTGTCTGATCTGATATTGATATCAGATATTGGCTTGAAATCAGAGAAAATGGCAGATTATATCGGCCATATAAGCACGCCAATGCATGATTTGTTTTTATTGGATTTATTGAGGTAATTTTTCAAGGTTTTCATTCACTTGTCGAACATTCTTCTGTTTAAATGTATGTAACCCATTGGTTAATAATAAATGGGTCAGTTTTTTGTCTTACCTATCATTGCTGAGTCTTACTATTGTTTATATCACTTGATCGAGCCTTTTCTAACACTCCATACTACAAATAAAGAAATAAAAGCATGCATGATCGATGCTGACGTCTTATCGGATGGATATCGGTAGTGAAAAAGTTGTATTGTCACAATTAAAACAGATTTAGGGGACTTGATAGCAAACAATAATAAACTTTATGGTTGTATTTAAGAGCTAGTGGATCATATCTGAAGTTATAGATTAATTCATGTTATTTTTATGATGTCATGCGTCTGATGAGCAGAAATGTTATAGTTGGTATACTTTGTTTAGATACAACTATATTCTGTTCATTTCTATTTAAAGGTAGAAAATGACTTTTAATGTGTACGGTCAAATGTGTTGTCAATGTAGATGGATTAGTAGAGGTGTCAGGATCTGATATTAATATCGGATATCGGTCCGATATTAGCCAAAAAAAAATAAAAAAAAATTATCGGATTTTATCGGACTGCATCCAAAATCACCGATATAAACTCTTTGATAAAATGTTCTGCTCCAGCACTTCCATCCATAGGTGACTGTGGTTCACACTCCAACGAATGAACCTCCTGTTGTTGACTATTGTTCTCTGTTTGAGTAACATCACTTGATCAAGCCTTTTCTAACATTCCGCACTACAAAATAAGTAATAAAAGTATGTATGATTCATGTTAATATTGCATCGGATCAATATCGGTATTGGCCGATACGCAAGGCTGCAATATCGGTATCATATCGGAAGTGAAAAAGTTGTATTGAGACATCCCTATGGATTAGGATACTTTATAATTTCTAATAATTCCCATGTAATTCCTCTTTTTTTTTTTAAATTGTCATGTTGATTTTGTCAATCACTGTAGAAAATGCAGCATATAAGAACTATTTGGCAAACAATTTATGTGATGTTTTTGAACCTCTCCCCAGGTGACAAAAGGCATGTTTGGTGCTAGAAAGAAATTTGTGGAGTTTGTCGAGGTAGTCGACAACGACTTTACAGATGAAAGCATGTACTACAACCAGCCGTCGATGTTCCCACATCGGTCGGACAAAGATGTGAGTTTTTCTTGTCAATCTGTTGATTTTTTTAAAACAATTTTATTAATTCGTTTTCAACTCTCTTTGATCCAATTTTTAAATTATTATTTTTTCTACAGATGCTTTCGTCTCCGTCGCCATCGTCGTCAGGCCAGCTGTCACAGCTCGGTGCCAGTTTGTACGGACCACAGAGTAAGTGTTATGTTTTTTTTTTTTAGCATCACTCATCACAACTTCTAAGGAGGCGTCAGGTCTATAAATTTATTTAAGATTATTAACAAAATAAATCAAGTGATTGAATGTTTTCTTGCTGTGTGTTTGTCTCACTGCAGGTGCGCTGGGGTTCTCGGTAAGAGGCATGGGAAACAATACGCCACAGCTAAACAGAAATCTAACACAAGGCAGCCAGCTACCAAGTCATATAACACCCACAACAGGAGTCCCTTCTATGTCCCTTCATACCCCCCCATCACCGAGCAGGTGTGTGTGCGCTCGTGTGTGCGTGTGTCTGTCTGTGTGTGAGAGAGAGCCTGTTTGTGAGGGTGGATTTGCATGCTGTGTTGTAATGTCTTAATTTCTTTAATAAATCTGTGTGCCTGTGGTAGACATTGTGAAGGAAATGTAAAAACTTCATGCAACACGTAGCACACATACTTAAGGCCTTTGATTTTCTGTGAAAACTGAAAACGAATGAATAAAAAAAAAAATTAATGAATTTACATTCTAAAAAATCAATCTTACCAATTTATTTTTTCGCACATTTTCTTTTCCCTAAAATTGGGGCCCAACATGACACGGAAATGCGTTCACATGCGCAGTAAGCCGAATACCAGTAGTTCCGTCACTGCCCGTGTTTTTCTAGCTATTGTTCCGTCAGTTTTATTTTAGCCCTAACCCAGGAAATACCCTAAAATGTTTCTTTTTTTTGTGTATATGTATTTTTAAAGGTGGAATTTGACGTGTTAAATATGTAAAAATGAAGAAGAAAAAAAATATGTCAGAAGTGGGATTCGAACCCACATCAACGGAAAGAAAAATACTTGAGTCTAGCGCCTTAGACCACTCGGTCATCACATGTAGAAATTATACAAATAATCCTGTTCAACATCTCGCCCTCTATGCTACGGTTCGACTCGTGATCGTGTTAACTTGTGATTGAAAATGAACGCAAAGCTTTATTAGTGCGTTTTTAATGTCTTGTGATGAACAAGCAACTGCATTGAAATCTGAAAAGGGACTAGTACAAAGACAGGTTTTGTTGTTGGTGTATTAGCTGAACTGGTGATGAGGTTACCTGGTGACACGTCACAGTCATCTGTGCAAAACCTGAGGGTGTTTCACCGGTTGGCGGTAATTAATGGTTTCATATCACACATTTCCATGGTATTTTTCCTGTTCATTGGTAGTGGCTATAGCAGTGTGGCTAACGTCTCCCTAGCAACATGCTAATGATGATATGAAAATACAATACGTGCATCATTCGTTCATTAGTTTTTCATTATGTAACAAAAACATGAAAAACGAAAAAAAACACTCATTATTTGGTATTTGTTTCCAAAAACCAAAATGAAAAAACAGAAAACGCTTCGGTACAAAAAACGAGAAACGTTACACATTCTGCGATATCTTTAGCTCTGCAACACTCAGGAGTCTCTAAATCCTCCGAAATGTCCGTGAGGAGGTTCTGTGCCCAACACCAGCTAAAGCAAAAAGGACACGTTTCAGGTGCACAGTTGAGCGACGGATGAGCGTACACTTCCGGGTCACGTACTTTGGCCAATCGGTAATGGAGAAAATGAATAAAGGTGTTCGTTTTTTCCTGTACTGAAGCAAAAGAGCTTGAATTTGAAAAACAAGACGTTTTCCGTTTTTTCATTTTGGTTTTGGAAACAAATGAGTTTTTCATGTTTTTGTTACATAATGAAAAACGGATGATACACGGATTAAATATGATTTCAATGTAACCTTCCCGTTTTTGTAAATCTTATGAAACATATAAAATGTAAAATTGATAATCGTACTTGAGTCTATTAACCCTAATTAGCATGTTTGGTATGATTTCGGGAGGTTTATTATCTAGTAAAGTCATTTAAATAGGGAAAGATGAGGAAATGTAAACAAAACAGAAAAGTGTAACTAGACGCAGAAATGGGTAAACCCTGAAACGGAATTTGAGAAATTTTGAAATGGAAAGCGGGAGGCCACACGTACTGGGTTTACTGGGTTTTTACAGGTGTATTAGCGCTGATGTGATGATATTTCAACAGGGGGACGTTACCAATGAATTCGAGGAACATGCTGAACCACTCTCAGGTCGGGCAGGGGATTGGTATGAGCGGCAGGACCAATAGCATGGGCAGCTCGGGACTGGGAAGCCCCAATCGAAGCTCACCCAGCATCATCTGTATGCCCAAACAGCAGCCAGCTCGCCAGCCTTTCACCATTAACAGGTACCAGTTTTTCAACGCCTGCTGCAGATATCTGACTGTATATAATAACATTAACTTTTTCCATCACATTTGTTTTTAATCCAACTCTGCAGTATGTCAGGATTTGGTATGAACCGCAATCAGGGGTTTGGGATGAACAATTCGTTATCGAGCAACATCTTCAATGGCACAGGTCAGTATGTTTATCATGTGTCGTACCAATCCTCAGGCTATGCTTAATAACATCATTAGTCTAATGGAAGTATTGCAGTCGGATTTACAATAGGGCCTCTTTTTCTTTACTGGGCATGGGGAATTCTATTTACTAAAGGTGGTCACACTGTGAGGTTCTACACTTTACTGAGTGTATTATGTGACTTTTCTTAAAGAGTAACTACACCCCTGCTTTCTGCTGAGCTGCCACTAGGAGAAAAAAATTTAAAAAAAAATGCCGTGATTATGGGCGTTACTGCTGTAGTACTAAGACACACCCACTCTGGGTGCCCAGCGCTGTGCACAGAGAAAGACAGTAATACACAATGATGTGTCTGTACACACGCACACAGAGCAAGTTAATAAGCTGAAATTTGTCACTACAACCACACAATCACGACGTGAAGCTCACGCACAGCCTTACAGACACCACTCAGGGACAAACAGTCCTGCTCTCCCACCACCTCATGCACACAGCGATAAGATGGACACACACATCCCCGCACACGCAGAGACAGATGGGAATGCACATATAAAAGATGGCACACCTCTAAAAGTAAGGCAGTAACAAAGATTAAAAAAAACAACATAAGCTTTACTTCACTCATTTTGGCCATCAAAGTGTTATACATTTCAAAATGTTCCCGTGACGCTCATTCATGTGCCACGCCCCTATGCTGTGAAAAATTCCTGGTGAGAACCCTGATATAGCATAGATGTGTCTATAAATACACTTGATGAACCCTCTGATTAGCGCAAGAATCTGCTCTTTATAGAAGCACAGAGTCACACGGAGCACTAGACTTCCTTAGCGAGGCTGTCAATCAATGCTCATTGAGGGCTGTGATTGGAGGAAACCTTCCTCCCTCCTCTCAGCTCTATTAGGAGGGGTGGGACCAACAGATAAACCCTTAGTGGCCAGTGTGTCTGACATTTTATATTTTTACTGAAATCAATCAATCAAACTTTATTTATAGAGTGCTTTTTATATTTACAATGTAATACAAAATGCTTTACATCATTAAAACTTGGGACTAGTTTTAAAAAAACAGCACTACTTGATACGTAAATACACATGTATTCAGCAGAAAAAAGTGGGTTTAGGGTTTAGTTACTCTTTAACTAATAACTAAACCCCCTAGTTTTAACTGACCTGCTACTAGGAGAATTTAAAAAAATGCTTTGATTATGGGCAGAACCCCTGGAGCTGTTACGACACCCCCACTCTATACTATAAAATCTCCAAAGGCAAATGAGATGAGGGAACGATGGTGTTCCCAAACTAAAAAAAGATCCACTAGACTTTGTGTTTCAGGGTGACTATGCTTGTTTTTTTTATGCCGTTTTTTTAGTTCTCAGTCATTTCAATTCTTTCACGGAGTTATGACCACAGGAAAATCTTTTAGGATAATCGTGACATGAGATAATGTGGCTCACTTTATTTGGCAGGATATTAGAAGCTCAGCATGCTTTGTCGCTGAATAAACAACACCAAACTCACAGTGATCAAATGTTGCAGCTCGTCAGTTGAGCTTTCTGATATTTGAGTGTCATTTGTTATATAAATATTTAACTGTAAGGGTTAAAACAACATAAATACATTTAGGGTTTGGTTTATTGGTTGTGTATTTGTCTGTGTTGTAACCTTAAATCCTGTCACCATGTACCCAATGTACCACTGAAAATTATTTAAGTTTAAATCTACTGTACTTCTTGTCCGCTCATCAAGTTTCTTCTTCTATGTTCAGTTTTTTCCATCTGTCATCATTAACTCACTCAGTGCCCCCGACGAGATATCTTGTCATTTCAAATCCAAAAGCTCCACGTCACTGACGAGAAACTCGTCATTTGTGTTTTTTCACGGGGATTACTAGAAAACACCCTGGCGGAGGTCCCTCATCAATATCTAAGCTGTGGGGTGTTGTAGTGACCAACTGTGTCCTGAAGATGGCAGCAGTACACCTTTAGATGAGAGATTAGCCACTGATGCTACCATTAGCTGGGGAGGAGAAACAGGAATGAGTGAGATTATGGCACTACAGAGTGATATTGTGACGTATCCAGCAGCTCACAGCTCCACATACTAACACAGAACATGTGTGGACCTGAGTGGATTATTGATAATGTTGTGATCGTGAGATAAAACCATCAACTAACCGGGCTAAACGGGTCATTGCTGCGTGTCGGGAGGAAGAGGAAGTTACGTCTGTGTGCAGACTGACGGGAGGGAAAGTTGGAGGAACACCAAAATACAGTCAGAAATCCATTCAACTCTGACAGACAGCAAAATAATAATAATTTTGCCATCAAAAGCCCAGTCTCAGTGGGTTTTTTTTTTGTTTTATATAAGGAAACAATGTTCAGATGTTAGAGTTGTCACTTTTTGCTCTGAAACTGAAGATTTGTGTAAAACTTGCTCTATTCAATGGCTGATTACAAAAGAACGGAACGAGCCAGGAGCAAATGGTTTTTTTTTCTGACAGTAGAGGCTTCAATCTTTCAGAATCCGGTGTCAGATTTCAGATAGTCATAGTAGAAAATATTCTGTGGGTCTTTAAAATCAGTCAAAATGCTCAAAAACGGCTGGCACTGAGGGGGGTAGAAAATTTGAAAATGGCTGGCACTGAATGAGTTAATTGTACTGAAAACAGCTGTTTGTTACAAACTGGGTTAGAATTGTGTTTGCAAAACTGTTTGTCATTGTACCTGCAAGAAGTCTCTCCATTTAGATTTTACATGATCAGCATTGTTGGGCCGATCCCCGATCAGTAAGTTTAAAAAAACAGTTACTGATCCGATCATATGAATTCAGGTAGTTTTGTTTAGGTACCGACCAAATTCCTTCGGTACTACCTGATACAAATTCACGGAAAATCTAAATCAATTTTTTGGGACCTAAATGCAGCCTTGTGACTGTGAGGGAGTGGAAGAGTTGAAGAATTTCCATGCAGGACTTGAACATAACATTTGTTGTGTGTGTGTGTGCGTGTGCGTGTGCGCGTGCGTGCGTGAGCGAGCGTGCGTGTGGGTGGGTGGGTGGGTGCGTGGGTGGGTGTGGGTGGGTGCGTGGCCTCTTAACTGCGAATGCATGTGCTGGTTGCTCGACCAGTGTGCGTAGTGAGAGAGCGTGTGAGACCGGAGCAGATTGATAAGATGTATGATGTTTTTGAGTGATTGGCAAAATAAACGGTTGCAGCTTCAACTACAAGAGAGTTGGAGATGAATCTGTGGAGGCACACCATACTGGAACTATGTGAAGCCTCCATCAGCATTAGCATCAGCATTAGTGGAGCAAACACACATTTGCTAATTGTGGCATTGCAAAACCTACTGTTGCTTATAGTCCATATTAGCCTATTTACTTCATTTATCAACACTGAATGTATGCATGTACAATACAGGAAACAGTTTGATGACGTCATCAAATGTGAATGGTTGCCGTGGCTGCAAGATGAAAAGAAAAAAGTTAGTAGTTAGTCAGTATAGCTTCTCCTGGTGCTTAGTGCTTACTGATCTGAGTATTTTAAGTTCAACATACAATATATGTGTATTTTTAAAGCTTAAATTCTGATGAGAAATGGGTGTTGCATGTAAGAGACTTTACCAATATTACAAATGATCATTTGAAAATTATTTTTACTTTGATTTTAATATATTGAACATGTTCTTCATTGAAAAAAACAGTTTATGGACAGTGATATAGCAGGATAATATTAATAATAAATAAATAAAAGCATATTTGATCATCTTCTCATTAAAGATACTCATGTTCAAAAGGGGTAAGAAGAAGTGTAAAACTTTTCTAGTTCTACTCACTCGTATTATTTATTTAATAGTGGAGTGAATGTAAATATTGTCCCCCAAA
The DNA here is from genome assembly GCF_900634775.1 of Gouania willdenowi. Taxonomy (NCBI): domain Eukaryota; kingdom Metazoa; phylum Chordata; class Actinopteri; order Blenniiformes; family Gobiesocidae; genus Gouania; species Gouania willdenowi. The sequence goes on from NC_041049.1 coordinate 49,652,458, forward strand.
TATAATACTCAAGTAAAGTACAGATGCTATAAAATATTATTTCTCCATATTCACATGTGCACAGCGGAGGTGGGGCGCACACACATGGGCTTCTGTGTCCACCTCTGCCCTGAAACAGACAGAAGTCTCCGGTATGAAAGTGAAAGTAAACGGGAGCGCATCGCTCTGCTCTTTAACATCTCTTCAGTTTAAATGATAAAACAATGCAATGGGAGCATCTACAGAAAGTTACATCACGATATTGACGTCATTGATCGGATCAGCAAATTAAGACATTACAGTCAATCACATTAAATGCCTATCTTTATCACTTTGAAAGTTTAAGAGGTATTAGTTTACAATTAGTTTGTATTCTAGTTTTTACATGCAACATGAATGTGTCTGATATTTGGATGCAGACGGGAGTGAAAATGTAACAGGATTGGATCTCTCAGACTTCCCGGCATTAGCGGACAGGAATCGAAGAGATGGGAGTGGAAACCCAACACCGGTGCTCAACCCACTGGCTGGACGAGCTCCTTATGGTAAACCATTAGGCTGCAGATTAAGTCACTTTCAGACTTTGTGATTGCTCTGTCGATGGATGTTTTCCTTCTCTATCCACTTTAGCACACATAATTGTTCATTTTTCCTCATTGTTCAACATCCAGTTGGCATGGTAACGAAGCCATCGACTGAACAGACGCAGGACTTTTCTATCCATAACGAGGACTTCCCCGCACTGCCTGGCGCAAACTACAAGGACCCCTCGTTGAATAGTGAAGACAGCAAAACTGTAAGGGACAGTCTATGAATAAAGCATAAAGGGGACTCGCATATAAAATTATAGGTTTGTTTGTGCTTTTGTTTTATTGACAGAACTTGAACTCTACAAGCAAAAACACCACCAACACAGATGGACCCAAGTTCCCCGGAGACAAGACGACCTCGGCACAAAACAACAACCAAAAGAAAGGGATCCAGGTGTTATCTGATGGTGAGACATCCTTAGTACATGAGAAGTATACTAGGAAGGTTCTCTAGGCTTCTGTGGCCTACAGCAGAGGTGTAAAGAGTACTGATATACTCATATATTTATTTTTTCAGCCAAAAACTGCACATTACAGTCAAACACGTGGCTATTTAAGAGGCTATTGTGGTTATGAGTTTGACAAAAGCTGCTCCACGCTGTTTCAGCTGTTTCAAACACTCACCGAAGCTGCTACGTCGCTTTTTTCTCCTTCTCTCCAATACTTATTACAGGAATAGTCAATTCAAGGTGATAGTCCACTGTTTTGTCCAACCGCTGCATCGCATTGGGTCACAAACACGTCAGATCATCTCAAAGGCAAAACAAGACGATATAACGCTTACTAAAAATGGAACTGATTGTAACTGCTCCGGGTGCTACACCGTGGCTGCCCACTGCTCCTAAGGGAGGGGATAAATGCAGAGAACACATTTTATACATTCTATATTAAACCACAGTTTTTGTTTAGCTGTGAGGTAGTTTGAGAGGGAGGAGCTCACATTCTTATATAGGATAGGGGGAGCCAGGGTTGTCAGGAGGAGGAGTTTCCGCTAGGTGACGTCACCTGGCGAGAAAAATCTAACTCACCCCTTTGGAGCTCATGTTTTACAAAATGTGGAGAAACAAGGGAGGGAGGAAACAGAACTTTTTCAAATTTCACCCTCTGAATGAGGCTAAAGGAATGTATAATACTGTAGCAAAACCATTATAGTGAATTTTTCATAATATCACCCTTTTAATACAAGTGAAATTACTGATTTAGAAACATACTCAAAAAAAAGTACAAGTACCCAACTCTGTGCGTGTGTGTGTGCAGGTCGGGTGACGAACATTCCATCAGGAATGGTGACAGACCAGTTCGGAATGATTGGCCTGTTGACGTTTATCCGAGCGGCAGAAACTGACCCAGGAATGGTTCATCTGGCACTAGGAAGTGACCTCACAACGCTGGGACTTAACCTAAACTCGCCAGAGTAAGACAGATTCTCTTCTCAGAATACATTTATTTTAAGGGTATTATATATGAAAGCACAACTTATACGTGTTTATTTATAGATTATTAATGCTAGAATAGATGGCTTTCAATTCACTGAAGAGGACGTAAAGATCTTTCTGTATTTCTTGGGTAAGAAGTCAAATGTCTCCTGGTTTTAATGGAGGTTTAACAAGGTCAACGTTGTTGTCATAGGTAGAGCTTACACAGTGGAGAGACTGAGTTTAATGCACCAATTAAGTGCTCAAAAAATGAAACGTTAAAATGTTTGCACACCCTGAGTTTGTACGTCTTTCTTAAGATGGGTACACACGGATTTTTAATCTGTTATAGACATATTTTTATCTAATTTTACTGTGTGTGTGTGTGTGTGTGTGTGTGTGTGTGTGTGTGTGTGTGTGTGTGTGTGTGCGTGTGTGCGTGTGTGTGCGTGTGCGTGTGTGCGTGCGTGTGTGTGTGTGTGCTCCAATAATCTCAACGCACACAACCATTCTGTCCGACCTCCCGCCGTCCACCAAAACCAGAAATCTCATGTGATTAAATGTGATATTACAAAAAATGAAGAAAAACACAGCAACAAGCAGAAAACACAACACGCAACATGGAAGTGGACATACGAGATAAGGGAGTGATGCAGGCGCGGTCGTATTTTTGGTGGAAAAATCCCTGAACTTTTAAAAAAAAAAAAAGAAAAACTTTTAGCACTTTACACTTCCCTCCTGCTTCCTCATTTTTCAGTCAGCTCGCTTCCCGTTTGGCTACATTCGGTCCATGTAGGGGTGGGCGATATGGGGAATATAAATCTTTTTTTTTTTCTTGTAAAATCACGATCATGATTTTTTTATTCAGATGATTTAGACTATTTCCAAGTAAACAAACCAATTCACCTACTTAAAATCATCGCCCTAAATGGGGAAAAAAGGGATAAATGATAATTTAAGTCAGGGAAATTTTCAAACATTTTTAAAAATGTATGTAAGCAATTTATCAAACTGGTTCCAAGTACAATAACATGAAACAAAAGGACTGACATGTTCTTATAGTCACACACAGTCTTTTTACTTTGTTTAACTAAAGTGGTATAGCATTAGCATTAGCATCACTTGCTACATAACAAGGCAGTACTGTATATCAGTCTAGTGATTTCCATTTGTTATTGAGGTAACATACTCATATTAATAAAATTCTACTTTAAGCAGTGTTTGAACGCCTCATTTCACACAATAATATTCTTTACAAGATCAAACGTTACTGCTTTGGTTACATTAGGCCTGGGTGATAATATTCATATCTTTATATTGGCAATAGGCGAAAAACAATAATGGATCAAAGTCAGTGGATAAAAATGCCACAAAGACCCTTTTGTTAATCACTAGCAGCACAATAACAACATTTTGTTCCGCTTTTGACTTTTTCTTTAAGGCTGAAATGTGTGTTGCTTCTTTCTGGGCAGCTCTGAGTTGCTGAAAGTATTTTTTAACCACAGTCAGGATGTGGTCCCTTTAAGAAAATCAGCTGAGCTGTTACGAAAGAGAAATACATGCACTGTTTGCTCAAACGTCTCTCAGTGCTTCCAACACTCACAACTGATGGAGTTTTACAAAGGTCAGACGGACATCTGCACTGAGAATCCGACAGGCAGCGCTAACACCGAGGAAGCAGAACCAACGCTGTGTGTCCGTGCACTGGGGGAGGGAGGAGGAGTGTTAGCAGAGCGTACATCTGTGCTTATTGAGTTTTGACTATTGCCTGATTAGCAAATGGTGTGATTTGGAAGAGAAAAAAACCTTTGTATGTACAAGGCACCGCGAGGGATAAAATTTGCGCTACAGACGGTTCTACGATTTCTGTGATTTGGCACAACGTCGTCATGTTTTAATCCTTCATGATCTAATATTGTCGGATCGCACACCCTAACGTCCACGTCAGTAGTCGTTGGTTTTCCACACACGTTTTCATTGTTGTCTCTGACACGTTTCAGCTCAGATTATCAGCACAAATTCACTCTTAATACGCGTCAGACCTATGAATGTGATGATACAATACAATTCACATTACGATATACTGTATCGCGATGTAAAACAATACCATATACATTGCGATATATCGCAATATAAATGACAAATTTCACCTTTACAAGAACAAAATGGTATGAAATACAATTTCTTTCTTTTTTTTTTTATCTTACGATAACAAGTAAATTGTAACAGACTCTAAATTCAAGTACAAATATCAAATGTTTATTAAATTATCAAATTACGTTTTTCAATATGCTTCTACAGCAGATTCTGATTCTGTTAAGTTCTTAAATTTAAAAAAAATAAAGTAACCACATCTATACATCTATAATTATCCCTAGTATGTTTTATGGAAATAAAGTGCAATCAGCTTCCAAGCTAAACGTGAGGTAGTTTAACACGGTCTGGTGTGGTTCACTGACACCTAGTGACCAGGTGTTTATGTGCTATGCAAATGTTTCTTTTTTTATCATCAAAAACATCAATTGATCAATATGATAATTGTGCGCTAGAATATTGCGATATATCGCCAAATTGATTTTTTTCCCTTACACCCTTAGTCAGACCAGGATCATTTTATAGGATGATATTATAAAACATAAAATAATCTGACGTTTGCCATCGTTGGTTGTGAATGAGTTAATTTAGGACAAAAACAGTCTTATCTTTGTGTACCCAGCTTAAGGCTAACTTTAAATTCAGGGTGATGGTCATGTGACAGATAGAATTGGTTCCGCTTTTAGTTTCTTTTCTTATTCAGTAAATCAGGTTTACTGTATATCAGGTAATATTATTATTATTTGAAACGCATTGTTTATTTAAAAGTGACTCTAATTTCACAACAGTTTTTATTTATTATCTGACACTGATTCATATGTTGGTCTTTATTTATTTTTGGATGAGTTGACACTTGGCAGCTGTTCTTTGAGTTACACACTTGCTTTTTTAAGAACGATCTGATCAGGAGCTTACATAAGCTGACTTCTTTGACAGAAACTTGTACCCCAAGTTTGCCTCTCCCTGGGCATCAGCACCATGCCGACCTCAAGACATCGGTAAGACTTGAAGCTTAAAGGGAGTAAATGACTCAACACCTTTTTTTAACCATACAACAAAATCATTTGAGATCACAGGACAATGTGTTGAAGACTTTTTTTCGTCTGTGTCTCTGTTTTGTTCAGACTTCCACGTCCCATCAGAGTATTTAACCAATATCCATATAAGAGACAAGGTAACTATTAGCTCCACAGCGCCACCAAGTGTCACCACGGACCAAGTTCACCTAATGTTAGTCTGTGTCTCTTCTTCAGTTGGCTGCCATTAAACTGGCTCGATATGGTGAAGACCTGCTGTTCTACCTCTACTACATGAACGGTGGAGATCTGCTGCAGCTTCTGGCAGCAGTGGAGCTGTGAGTGTTCACACAGCTTTTCAGTCAGGTTTGAGAAATAATAACCAAGAACCCTGAAGTTTACTGTAACCACAAAGTATTTGTCTGAACCAGGGGTGTCCAACCCATTTTAGTTCAGGGGCCAATTATGGACTTGTTTGATCTCAAGTAGGCGGTGGATTGTAGGAGGGATCTTTAACATCAATTGTGCCCTAGTTTTCTTTATTTTGTAACCAATTTTTGTCATTTAGAGGATTTTTGTGGAATTGTTTGTTAGAAATTGCAAAATTTGTGGAAAAATGTAGTTCTTTCCTCAATTTGCAATTAAAAATGAATCTAAACAAAGGAAAACGACAAGCTGCTAAAAATATTGCAATTTGATTAAATTGGTGAATTTGAGATCTCTTTTTTGATAATTTACACAATATTTTATGTTATGTCTGTTTTTGGTGTTTTTTTTACTGTCCCCTCCGGGCCGAAATAGATGCTCTAAAGGGCCGAATTTGGCTCCCTGGCCTTGAGTTTGACACATGTGCTCTAATTGCACATTATGGTTGAGGATAGATGGACATAAAGCAGCAGCCTCCACATGGCTCTCATTAGGCTGCTTTAGGTTTATTATCTATAATATCTATTTACAGAAAGCCTCTTACTGTTGGTTATTTTTTCACATTTGGTTTTTTTTTTAAACATTTGCATTTTTCTGAAACATTAAAACTGCTGGAGACGATATTTTGTTATCCAATAAAAACATAGTGTAGGCCTCATACATTAGATTTTGAAAATCATTTTATCTAAAAGAAAAAAAAAAAGTTCCTGCTTGAATGTTTATTTTAATATCCATTGTAAACACTTCTATTGATGTCACACTGGAAACAGGAAAAGTGTTGCACATAGATGTGTTTACACTTCATTCTTACTGTGATTTCTTGTGTTTGCCCCCAAAAACTTTGCCAAAATGACTTCCCAAAACATTTGTGGTGTTTTCACTAAGTGAAATTTGTGAGAAAACTTTGGCAGATGTTAACGTTTGAGATTAACACGAAATACCAGGAACAAACTAGAACAAAAATGGTGTCACGTGAATCACTGTCCTTGTCTGGTAAAGAAACCCAAGAAAGCGCAGCAACAATATATTTAAAAAACAAAAACACTTCTATGCATGCAAAAAAGAAATAAGAAAAGTGGGTTGTGATTTAATTACCGTGGCAAAATGTGGGTCTGAGGGTGAGGCCAGATGAGAACCCCTGATCTACAGCAATGTTTCTCAAATGGGGGTACGCAATATCACTACAGGGGGTACTTTAGAGAGAGTGGAATATTAACAAATGAAAGCATTAAAAATATGGGGTTTTATAATGTTAATTTTTAGTTAAAAATGATGATGGAAATAAGAGAAAGGGGGAACCACTAGTCTACAGGACTCCACATCCCACAATGCAATGCACAACACAACATTTTTCTTTTTCTTGTTTCCAGTGATGATCAAAACAAACTTTCAAGTGACAATTTCAACCTTTTTTGAGCAAATGATCTTGGATTTATTGACCTATGAGGCCTACAATGTGTATTTATCTGATTAAAAAAATAAAATAAAAAAAAAAGTCTTCAACAGTTTAAAGTATTTGTTAACATTCAAAGTTTATAAATAAGGCTGGCATCACGCTGTCATTATCGGTCACTAGCATAAATAAATTGTCATGGAGGCTGTCATTAAGTGTCGTTCACTAAATGATGACACCTTTGGAGCTATTTTTTGGGTTAGGTGGAGTGATCTAGAGGGGGTAGTGTTAGACATGTTTAAAGGCATTGGCTACAGGAACCCATTCATTCCCCCTCCCTATAACAGTAGACTTAAAATAGTAAAATCAAAATAAAGAAAAATTAAAACCAGGAATAAAAAGAACAAAGTAAAAAAAAAAACTCCAAAAAACAGGTTCAGGACTCAAAAGAGGAGAGGGTCTGCAGCTTCCTGTGAGAATACAAACCAGATTATCACCACAGTCAATTTGAAAATTTCATAAGTAAATAATTAAAATGTGCAGTAGTGAGTTGGGGAAGAGTGGGGTTCGAGGGTATCTGGGAAGAGGGTTAGGCATGGGGAAGGGGAGGTTAGGGTAAGGGAAGATGGGTTAGGGTTAGGAAAAGTGGGTTAGGGTTAGACGTGGGGAAGTGGAGGTTAGGGTAAGGGAAGATGGGTTAGGGTTAGGAAAAGTGGGTTAGGGTTAGACGTGGGGAAGTGGAGGTTAGGGTAAGGGAAGATGGGTTAGGAAAAGTGGGTTAGGGTTAGGCATGGGGAAGTGGAGGTTAGGGTAAGGGAAGATGGGTTAGGGTTAAGACTTAGGAAGACTGGTAAGGTGTAGGAACCTGGGTAATTAAAGATGGGGATACAGGGCTTGCATCATAATTACTGTAAAGCCAACTTAAAAATGAATCGTGATATATACATGCAGTTGGGCCCACCATTTATCAATGCAATTTCATCCACCCGCCCCTATAATAAAAGTAAATATAAAATAAGTAAAAAAAATGCTAATGACAGATAATAAGTGTAATGTCAGCCTTTATATATAAAACTTCAGGTAATGTATTACCCAATATTGTGTGTAGTGAACAGGTTTGTACATCATGTTTGCTTTGGTATGATTGAATGATTTTAGCTTTAACCGGGACTGGAGGTACCACAAAGAGGAGCGAGTTTGGATAACACGAGCACCTGGCATGGAGCCCACGCTGAAGACCAACGCATATGAAAGGGGAACCTACTACTTCTTCGACTGTCTTAACTGGAGGAAAGTAGCCAAGGTAAGAGCAGTCATGTGACCAAAAGCGTTCTCGGCCTTGGAATGTCATTCTGAAACCAAGCGTGTGTATGTTTCTTTAAGGAGTTTCACCTTGAGTATGACAAGCTGGAGGAGAGGCCCCACGTGCCAACAACGTTCAACTACAACCCAGCCCAGCAGGCCTTCTGAGGCCCCACCAGTCCACAGGCCGCAGCTGTCCACCTGCACAGCTTGGTTTTTATTCCTCAAGGGTTCGGCGTCATCTTTAAAAAAAAAAAAACTGCCCTGCCTTTTCAAAATTTACATGCTGCCCGAAACACTCACAATCTTTTTGTTTTTATTCCTCGTGTACCTTCAGGTTTTTGTTTTGGTAGGGAGGGAGGAAGGGGGGGGGGGTGTTTTGAGCAGGGTCTTCATTATGTTTACGTCAATGAATCTGAAGCCTATTTTCTCCCAGGGAGGAGGAGGACTGACCTTGTGGCGAAACGCAGTGACAGAACAAAAAGGTTGCACCCTCGTATTCACACCAAGTGTCTAGTGCAGGAAAAGCAAAGTGATTTCTCCGACACAAGTGAAAGGATGAAAGAAATGCAATGTTTAATGTTGCACTATGTTTAGTAATAAAAGGACAAAAATTTTTGTTTGTGTTTTTATTTTAGTGGAACTTCTCCCTGATATTATTTTCCTTTTTTCTATTCTTTCATTTCACATCAGGGAGTTGATGCATATTAACCTTTTTTTTTTTTTTTTTGACTTCCTTTAAGTTGATTTTCTCAGCATTTTGCCTCATTTCCATTTTCATAGCGGTTCTCACCTCTGTTTTGCGGGCCGAACAGAACACAAATCTGGACGACAGGCTTTCACATAACAAGGAGAGAAAGAACAACCTCACAACTTTGCTCCAGAGCAAAACGACACTTCAGTCTTTGTTACAATTTTGTAAGAAATGTGTACATTTTTTTGCCACACATAAGATTGTTATAATGTATGTACGTATGTGTATATATGATTAAACATGAGTGTTTGTGACCTCTATTTTGAAAAGAGATTTCGCTCTGCTTTGTACCTTGTTTTTATGAGGCGAGCATTGATGCAATATGTTGACGCAACAGGAAGTCTCTGGATCTGCTGGACAGGGTGTCGAATGACACTGTAAGCACTTACATTAAGCTATTGCAAAAAATAAATAAAGGCAAGGAAAGGCCTGATTCTCAGCCCAAAGTCCTCAGAATGGAAATGAACAGTCCTCCACCCCTCAGAGTTTTAAACCCAAAGTAGAAGAAGGGATAAGGAAAGCACTTGAAGATGACTGAGGAGCAGAAGCAGCAGCATTTCTTAGGAAACGGAAAAATGACCAATTTTAGGTGTTAAGAGAAAAAAAAAATTTAGACTGATCTTGTATTTTCTGAAGTAAAACGCTTTTTTCCTTTGTATTAAAGCAGAAAAGGCTTTCCTGAAGTACTGCGTTTGTGTTCTTTTTTTCTCATTGTTTCAATACATAGGAGAGGGAAATAACAGATTACCCTACATTTATCTGTGGAGAAGGTTTAGTGTGTATTACATTTAGAACTTTGTGGAACAGCTTAGTCGAAAATGACTTGGATGAGCAGGTTTACTATTAAACATATTTACTAACCCTGCATAAATGGGCTTCTCAATTATATTAAATTCCTAAAACTATGAAAGAGTTAAAACTGTTTTGACTGCAAAAAGTGGGTCAACATGTTACATTAACCCTGACAAACTGTTGGAAATGAAGTGTATAAGGCAAATTTAATAATGGCTCAAATATAATCTGATGCAATTTTCAAACAAAATGTGTACCACAAATTCATATATCTTTCATTACATTAGGTGATTTGTGTTTAATTTAAAATAAAAGTCATGTATCTTAATTTTTTTTAATTTCCACAACATGCTTACATTAAGTTTTCTGTGATTCAAAGTGTTTAAAAGAAATGTGTCACGGCAAATTTGCGGTTGACCTCATTTGGAGACATGATTTATTGCTCTGGTTGAGTGATGGAGTCCAGGCGAGGCATTGATGATTTTATAAAAAAAGGTTTATTATAAAACTAAGAGTACAAAGATGGACAAAATTAGTGACCGCCCGGGCGGACGTCTGATGATCGAGTCGCACACAACTCATCACGTATATTCCCCCTCAGTCCCCCTCCCTCCTCCCCCCAGGAGATAAAGAGGACAGGGTGGAGGTGATAGAAGAGGGTGAAAAGAGACAGTTTCTTCTTTGGGTCAAAACAACCAGTTCTCTGGTATCTCCTGATTGTTGTGAGTGTTGGAGGTGTGTGCATGTATGGTGTTTGTGTGTATGAATGGATGTGTATTGGGTGTGTATGTGTGACTTTGTGAGTGTGTGTAGGCATGTGACTGTGTGATGCCTCTGTGTCTGAGAGATAAGATGTGTTTTGGGAAGCTGACCTCGAGAAGAGAGCAGAAAACATGAGACAGCAGAAATGAAAAGTCTCAACTTAAAGCCTTAAAAAGAATAAGGTCTATGAGTAAATATGTTAATAAACATAACTAACAATTTTTGCCCCGACACGTCGCTGTCCATATTTGGCTCGTGCACCCCAGGCCTTCTTCCAGCAGTCCAGAAAAGTTCTGGTCCGGTATGCCCAGCGATGCCCATTCATGATGGAACTGGCTGCAAAACCCATGGCCCCTACGATGGCACGGGCCCTCTGCTCCTCCTCTTCTTACAAGGTTCCAGAGAATGCGTCTGTCAATAAAGGTGAGTGTGAAGAAATAGCATTTTGTTCTATGTCATGGGCAGAAAAAAATATCCCTTAAGTTCTCATCATAACATTTTACTTTGCACACCTGTAGCACCTATGGAGGAGGCAATCTCTAAGCTGCCTTCTGGTCATCCAATGCCACCATCAGGGCAGGCACTTGCTTCCAAATGCCCTTTCCTGGCTGCTGAGATGGGCCAGAACAACAGCAGTGTTGTCCGTCAGGTGGGCATGGAATTTGAAGAGCATGTGGAGGAAGTCCGCACTGTCCAGAAAGGTCTGTTTGATTGCTGATGGAGTGGATTGGCACATTAACATTTGTATTTTTCCCACTTATATTTGTTTATTTGTATTAAAATTTTAACTTTTTTATTTTATCACGTTTATTCATTTATTCATTCATATTTGGTTTTCCATGTAATTTGACACATTCATGTATACAATAAATAATAATGTTCAGGCCTAAAACTGAAGTAAATATTCAGTCATTTCATTAAGTCATACAAGCATTTAGCTTCTACACAAGTGACGTCAGCATGCGCAACCTTTGTAATCATTTATATTGTAAAAAGTGTTAATTAAGGTTGTTTTAAAATTCAGAATAAACTCCCGTTTGTTATTAGATGTAAATAAAAACCCAAGAAATGCAAATGACTGTATTATCATTTTTATTTGAATCTCACTTTCATCATGAATTGTGATTGAATAAAGTTGAAAAAGACCTAAAGTATTGATTCACTCAGATTAATCCATTGAATGCATGCATTCAATCGATTAATCTGCAGGTGTTCCAAACACTTCCATGGTAGGAAACACAAATTCTATTACGTAGGCATACAGACCACTTACACATATAACAGCTTTTTTGTATTGCTCTGCCGCTGAGTTCTTTTAACAATTTGGACAATTTTACATCCCCAACTTTGTGTTTGGAGTCGGCTCTTTCCTCTTTATAGAATCTTGACCTCAACCCAAATAAATCTTCTTTGGGGTGAATTAAAGGGATGTTTTATACATGTTTTACATTCTAGGCTTAATTGTTCATCATCTGACCTCCAAAAGAAAGTAGTCAAAAATTGTCATTACAGTGTAAACTTCTTTAAAGGATCTAATAATTTACATTTCGGTGCATCCATAATATTTATATTTATTTACTTCCTTTATCCTTAATGCAGGTTTTCTCTGAAAGAAGTGCATAATATGTAGTATGTATTTATCTTTTAGACAGCAGGTGTGATTTATGTTTGATTGAAAATGAGATTATTAATGTGATTTTAGTTATTCATCATCATCATCATTTTTAATTTCAGATTCAGGAGTACATTTTAAAAATCATGGTAATGTGAAATTAATTATAGAAAAAATAATTGTAAAATCACAATTCTTTCTCAAGAAATAATCATACCAAGATCAAAATGAATGTTTTTTAAATTATTATCAAAAAAAAAAAACAAAACATGAAGACAAATTAGAAGATGTTTTATTTCATTTTTTTACAGGATCATGCTTGTGGATGTGCAAACGGTGTAAATGGTTCACATCAGGTATTGATTCTTTCCATGTTTTTGGCCCAATTCAATCATTGTGTATATTGTAGGACTTGCTGTATTCTGTGTTTGGTTATTGCATGGTGACTGTACAAAACCTGAAATTAACTTTTTCCCACAAATGCTCCATAGGCGAGTGTTTGGTTATGATTTTGTGTACATGTGGGCACTTTTTGCAGACATAATCCACATAATATCGAGCCAAATCAAAGCCTCTACTTGTAAACTTTTTTGTAGGTAGTTTTAATGCTGATGTTATGAATAAATGGAACAAATTTTGCACTGGGATATTGTTTTGACATAATCCAACCAGATTGTGTAAAGAGAAGCTTCAGTCCAAGGAGATAAGAATCTCAAAGCTGGTGCTAGGACCTTAATGTTTAGTCTGATCATCAAGCTCAATACATGTGAACAAAGAAAATGAGTTTTTATGTGTTACACACATTCATAAATACAGTTTCAAACACTGATTGCCTTATTCCAGAGTTTTTCAACCATGGGGTAGCTGGAAATCAAATGGGGTCGCCTGAAATGTCTAGAGACTGATCAAATAAATAAAAAAGATTAAAAACATATAAATCTAGTTTAAATAAAATGCAGTAATGTCACTTTGAGCACTAATCTCTGGCCACTCTGTATTTGTAACGCAGTGTAACAACCATTATCAAAAATTAATTCTGGGGGAAAATGTCTCTGGGGCAGGGCCGGCCTTCCCGACAGGCAACACAGGTGGCCCCCTATGGCGCTATCTGCTGGAGAGGCGCACCCCTCCAAATTTATATGTAATATGTTTTTAATATAATTTTAAACGGTGAAACACACCCTTTACAATAATAACTGAACATGTTTTCTCTTAATTGAATATTAATATTAAAAATCTATAACTTTACCTGCTATTCTTCTGCCCATATTTATTTTTTATTTTACTTTAATTCTTGTTCTATTCTATATCATTCTATCATGTCGTTTGCACATTGTGTTTTTTTTATTTTAAGATATGTGTTGCTGAATAGTAAAACCAAACAGGAACGTAGAAAGTTCCTTCTACTGAAACTTTTAGATTTTATTTTAACTTTTGATTGCAGTGTTTTGCAGATTATGGATTTTGCACCATTTTTTTTATTGTTCCCTCGAGACATTTGCACTATATCTGTAAGTATTATATTGTATTATAGTGCATTATTCTACATTTTAAAATAGGTTATATATATATATATATATATTTTTTTTTTTTTTTTTTTTTTTCCCGATGATGTGTTGTTTTGCATAATTGCATTGTTTTGTCTTGATATTTAAAATAAATAATAATGTGTACACACTGTGTATTGACTTAAAAAAAAAAAAAAAAAAAAAAAAAAAAAAACTTGACCTATTTTTATTCATGCATGGCCTAAAGCTGGCCCTGCTCTGGGGTCACCAGAAATGTGTGATATCAGAATGGGGATACAACCCAATAAAGGTTGGGAACCACTACGTCATCCACATTAGACAAAAACAAATACGTTACTTTAAAAAAAAAAAAAGAGCATTATTTAAATTCACGTTTTCCATGGCAACCGTGTCATCTCTCACCCTATATAAGCGGTTAGAAAGAAAACAAACTGTTTTCCAGCAGTTGTATCTGCAGTGCGCTGTGCAGTCTGCAAGGAAAACTCTGTCAGGAATCGTCAGCGACCCTTTCTCGACATTATCAACAAGGAATTCACATATTAACAACCCCTGCTCTCAAAATGAGGTAAGTAGAAGTTTTATTAGGCTTTATTTGACCGGAAAGTAGTTCCTACTATATTCCACCAGGCGGCAGCATAGTACATGTGGAGGTCATTTATCACAACGTATGATAATAATAGCAACATAATTACAGATATAACTACTAATTCACATGATATACAGCTGATAGCAGTGTGGGACACCACTATTTACACAAAAATGACTTATTTTAATGATGTTCTAACACTTTTTTGTAACCGTTGTATTTTTATTTAAATTTTTTGGCTAAGTATGTTATAGAAGAGCAATTTTCAAGTGTTTTGTGCGACCTCTAACTATTATTTCATTTGCATAAAATTGGAATTCAAATAATTTCGCAAGATATGGGTAATTTGTGTGGTTTTGGAGTCATTATGTGTGTTTTGGTTATTTTTTGGGGGGTTCTTATTGTAATATTGTGTAATGTTCTGTCTTTTTCTGCATTGTTGTCATGTATTGTATGTATTGTTGTTGATTTGTGCGTTTTTGGGGTCACTTTCTGTATCTTTATTGTTGTTTTTTGTATTTTCCTGTCATTTTGTGTAACTTTGTTGACAGTTTGTGTGTCTTTGTAGCTATTCTATAATTTTCTTGTTGTTTCCAGAGTCATTTTGTTCCTTTAAGTAGTTGTTGTGTCTTTGTTGAGTCATTTTTGATTATTTTTTGGGGGCATTTTATTGTTGATTTGTGTTTTGGGAGTTATTTTGTGTATTGTGTGTGTGTGTGTGTGTGTATCTTATTTATTCTTGTTTATTTCTTTGTATCACAGGACACCATTATCCATGGTGATGGAACCTTTGGTGAAGGAGGAGGAGGAGGAGGAGGAGGAGTTGAAGCATCTCCTACCTGAGATCACCGATATTGTGCAGGTCTATCCAGAGGTTGCAGGACTGGTGCACTGGGCGACTTACCCTGTGACGTCATCTACTCATGTTTGTAGATGTCCTCCTCCACCATTAACAGACCTCAAAGTAAGAATCACTGAAACACATGGTGCCAATGTGGGCAACATCACAGCATACATTTGTTCATCCATTAAGAACAGACAGGCCCTTCCTCGTGCTTCTATATGACCCTGTTGTTGTTAGAAGCACAGTTTTTAATAGATTTATTTAGGTCTTTTTATCCAGTTCTTATGTGGCATTGGAATATCACTCAGTTTGTTTTCTTTGACAGACCCTAGCAGTAGTTTTTTGGTGTATGGTTGATACCATGGCTGGGGTAAAATATAATTGTAATCACATAATTGATAATTATTTACAATTATGAAATAATTAAAATTGTAATTGTATTTGTATTTGGGGAAAAAAAACTGTAGTTGTAATCATAATAAAGTTGTAACTGAGTTCAGATAATTGACTTTGTAATAGTAATTGGAATGGAAATTCTCGAAAAACGGTCAGTAGCAAGCCACAAAAATGTAAAAATCTGTGAATTTTTTCCAGATTTAAGGCTATCATAAGAACCTAACACCTAGTTCAAGTTTGATGAACTCACTTAAACTGGAGTTAGAAACCAGTAAGGTGTAAAAAATAAAATAAATAAATAAATAAATAAAATGTGGAAGAACACCCACTTTCAGAGATATGGCTGTATATAGTAAAGCATAAAATGGAAAAAATATGGCCTTTTTTTTTTACTGTTCAGACAATTTTATATTTGAAGGAAAAAATAATAATTAAGGGGTATAACTGACAGAAAAGAGGCTCAGACGCCCACACCAAGAACATGAATATCATTTTTTTTCATTAATTAGGAATTCTAACAAAGTAACCAAGAGATGAAAAACAAATTGGATGATAGATAATAATTTTTAGTGTATTTTATAGCTGATTTAAGATGTGGGAGACAACTGACCCGTTATCATGGTACTAACAGAAAGCTAACATAAGAGGAAGGTCACGTTTTATGAGGTTTATGAGAAATTGACAACGTAATTGTAATTGACTTTCAGAGGGAAAATTATATTTCTAATTTGAATTGTAATTGGAAAAATGCAGGTCATCGTAATCATAATATAGCTGTACTTGAACATTTATTATTGAGGATGTAATTGTAGTTGAAAAATGCAACTGGTGTCTAATATTCATGTTTTTGTGTCTCCAGTTTTACAGCAGTCCATTCTTCCCACCTGAGTGTTTTCCTTCTTTTGAAGAACAGTAAGCAAAGCAAACAAACACACCTGATCCATCACAGACGTTGGTCCACATGTTTGTGACATGATTTCTCATCCCGCCTGTTTATGTTTTTATCTTTGTAGAGATGAGTTGGATGAGTTATTGGCTATCATGCCACCAGAGGCCTTGGAACCCGTCCCAGTTCCAAAGTAAGTGTCCTTGAGTTGTTTTAATTGTCTTTTTTCCTGAGTAACTCTAGATCAGAGTGTCTCCCTGCTCTCTCTCTCTACTACTCTCAGCTACTGTTTCCCTGCCCTGCTCACTGTTTGCATTTTGTTCCTTTAGGAAAAGAAAACACGAGAAGGATAAGGGGACGTATGTAAAGAAACCTCCCAACGCATTTATGCTGTTCTTAAAAAGCGAGAGGAAGACAGTCCAGGAAGAGCTCGGCATTAAGAACAGTGCTGCAGTCAATCGAGTTCTTTCTGAACGCGTAAGTTTGTTTGTTCCTCGATGAATGATCTGTGATCTTCACATTTTTGTCCTTGGTGTGTGTGTGTGTGTGACACTTTGTTATTGTTCATCCACAGTGGAAGTCTTTGGCAGAAGACAAAAGGCAGATCTTCCAAGCTGAAGCCCAAGTGGAAGCTCATATACACGCTCTCAGTAACCCCGGCTGGAGCAACAAAGTGAATTACGTAAGTCTACTGCGCAGAAATGTTTACCCATCAACCTTAGAGGTGATGACATCATGACTGTGGAAGTGTTTTATCAGCTGACTAGAATTGTCACGTGTCTGTTTTTAGGGGACAAAGAGTAAGAAATCACGAACTAAAGCTCCACGTCTGCCTCCACCCTCCTACTGATGGGATTGTATAACAAACATTACTAACATACTAACGGTAAGTGTCATTACTCAAAACATCACTTCATTTTATGTTGATTTTATTTCAAAATAGTTTTTCCACAAATGTGAAATCAAGTCACCAGTTACCACTGCTCCTCAGGGATGGGTTAAATGCAGAGGACAAATTCCATGTATGTAACAACATTACATGACCAATTAAAGGCGAAAGCCCCGATTTAATCTTAATCTTAATCTTAATCTTTAATCTTTAAGTTTAATCTTAATCTTTAATCTTAATCTTATAAAACAAGAATAATGTGTATCTAAACTGATGTGCAGACACAGACACACTCTGAACACAGGTTTAATCTCAGTTGTGTTTTAGTCTAAAACACGTGTCAAACTAAACTTTAGAACATCCAATTCATCCCCTTGGAAAAAAAGAAATTGATATCTCATCTTCTCCAAATATTTCAAAGAAACTCTAGTCTTTTCATGCTTAGATCACATGACAGAACTCATTTTTAATTGCAAATTGAGAATTCACAGTTTTTCTCAAACTGTGCAATTTTCATAAAATTATTTCACAAGGGTTCCCTGAATTAAATTAAAGTTTTGTCACAATATAAGAGAATAACCTGCCGGGAATAATATCCCTCACTTATGGCTTGGATATTGTCGATACCTTAATCAATACTAATGATAATCAATCAATGCTCTAAAACAAAAATGAGGTGTACCTTAATGTGATGTGCAGACACAGACACACTCTCGGAGAACAAGTTTAATCTCAGATGTGTTTAATGTCCCAGTCTAAGAGTATTGAGGTTTGCATCAGTATAACTTCATTTTGTGTCCGTGCTCTCCATAAATTGTCTGAAATGCACATATCAGCATCTAAGATGACCTTTAACAATGGGAATGACTTTAGTTCATGTTGGATTCTATCATAGAGACTCACCTAGAAACAAGCCTGCAGTAGAATCAGAAGACTCATCAGCTGTTCTCTGTTTTTTTTCCTAGCACCAAGGACAACAACGACATCGGCAGCAACAACAACAAGGGCAACGTCAGCAGCAACAACGGCGACAACAACAAAAAGGGCAGTGTCAACAGCAAATTCAGCAGCAACTACAGCATCAGCTGCAACAACAAGATCAATGTCAACAACAGTATCAGCAGCAACAAGAAGGGCAATGTCAGCAGCAACAGCAACAGAGGCAGCAGCAACAACAAGGGCATCGTCATGGCAACATCAACAGCGGCAACTGTTGTTGTTGTTGCTGCTGACGTTGTCCTTGTCGTTGCTGCTGCTATCACTTTTGATGTTGCTGCTGACATTGCCCTTGTAGTTGTTGCTGCTGATGCTGTTGCCGCTGTTGATGTTGCTGCAGACTTTGCCTTTGTTGCTGAATCAGAAGACTCACCACTTGTTCTCTATTTTTTACTAGCATCAAGGACAGCAACCACATCAGCAGCCAGAACAACAAGGGCAACGTCAACAGCGACATCAGCAGCAACTACAGCATCAGCAGCAACAAGAAGGACAACGTCAACATCAACAGGGGCAACTGTTGTTGCCCTGAATTATGGCAAGTTAGCATTAACAATTCCAATATTGTCATAAAGACATCACAAATAACAATTTTAAATTCAACTTCAGATTTCTTTTTTTTTTCCTTTTTTTTAACCATAAACGCTTATCACTTTCAGACCATGTCACATTTTGTATGTATTGGGATTTTAATTAACTGAATGAAATTAAATTTATTTATTTATCTATTTATTGCTTTGACATTTCACAATGAAATATTAATTTTCTTATTCTTGTAAGGAAGCTGTCACCTTCAAAACACATACATCACCCGCCTCACCAGAAAAGCTACCTGGATTGTGAGAGACGCTAGCCATCCCGCACATAGTCTGTTCAGCGTCCTGCCTTCTGGGAGAAGGTATAGGAGCCTCCGTGCCCGCTCCACCAGACTCACCAACAGCTTCATCCACCAAGCTGTCAGGAAGCTGAACTCTCTCCCCTCTGTCACCTCAGTCACATCCACCAGCTGAACCCCCCCCCCCCCCTCCCCCCCCACCAAAATAGCAACAAGACTGAAAATGCTGTTATTTATTACTGTTTTACTGACTGCTCTTTGTACTATCACTCTTGCACTACTACTGTATATACAGAATTTTTTTATGCTGCCAAGACCGTTTTGCCTTTGCACTATCATAACAAACTATATAGGAACTCATGCTGCTGCTCCCACCTACACACTGTATTTATATATTAGTATAAGTTTTAGTATTTGGTATTAGTAAATGTTTTATCTGTTGTAAAAATTGTATGTATACCTTTAGTATAGGAATGTCTTTTCTGTTGTGCCTGAGCACTTTATCTGTTCACCGTGGGAAGTGAGAAACGTCTTCTCGATTCCCTTGTATGTTTGTGCATGCAAAGGAATTGACAATAAAGCTGACTTTGACTTTGATCTGGTGTCATGTCACAGTTTCAACACCAGGGGTCATATATGTATGAATAATAATGCTGTTGAGTCCTTGGGCTTTATGTAGCAAATTTCAGGAATTATTAGTTGATATTGTAAACTATTAAGACATATTTAATGCATCGATTAGCCCACTGACAAGAGACTATTCAAACACTTTCTCTGGATCAGCTCATACAGTAGCCTCCACAATTAGACAGTCTTAATTTCAACTGGCCTAGGACGAAAATATTATTTAATTGTGCTTTAATAGGGTTCATTACCCGTAACTACAATATGTAGCTCCTTCGAGCACCAAATATAGAGGAAAGCTAATGGCAAAGGTAATGAGTGCCCGAAACTTCCCCGGCTTAAGATGATTGTGTTGCCAGAAAGTTGTAATAAGATAATCATTGATATTTTATGTAAAGTATAACATTACAGAATAAAAGGAAGGCAGGTTATTTGTTCGCAAATGTTAGATATCACACTGATTTTTATTTTATGTTTATTTTTTTTTGTTTTTTGTTTTTTTAAAGCCAAAGTCCATTTTGCAGTGATTCTATCTTTCATTTACTGGGTCAAACAAGCAAAACCAATTCAACAGCTAAACTTTTAACTATGGCCTCCATCCCATGCATCTTCTTATCAGATGAATGTGGTGGAAGGCTCGTGCTGCCAGGAGCACAAAAATGGTACATCCTGGACACTTTGCCAGTATTAACAATGACTTAGAACATTTTCTCCTGTCAATTTGGAATGCTTTAAAAAAATCTAGAACAATAAAAATTATGTTTACTGTATGCAAGGGAACATGGGGGGTGAAAGTAACTAGTAACTTTTACTTTAAGTACTATTTAATTGAACTACTTTTTACTTGTACTTGAGTATTTTATGTATGACTTACTTTTACTTGTACTTGAGTAAAATTGCAACCAAATAACAATACTTCTACTTGAGTAGGATACATCAGTACTCTTTACACCTCTGTCTGTCTATCTATCTATCTAACACAGTGGTCACCAACACGGTGTCCGCGGGCACCAGGTAGCCCGCATGGACCACAAGAGGAGCCCTCAGGCCTGTTCTTACTGGACCACTATTACCAATAAGCTCCATAAAAAATCTGACTTATTTGCCAGGCTTTAAGCTCACAAAGAAAAACACAGGTGATAGATGTAGTAGAGTTACTGCTGCACTTGACAATTTTGCTTGTTATAATGTTA
Source organism: Gouania willdenowi (assembly GCF_900634775.1). Classification (NCBI taxonomy): domain Eukaryota; kingdom Metazoa; phylum Chordata; class Actinopteri; order Blenniiformes; family Gobiesocidae; genus Gouania; species Gouania willdenowi. The sequence continues at coordinate 49,673,371 of NC_041049.1, forward strand.
TGAGTTGCTTTTAAAAAAAAATGCAAAGTGGATTTCTGTAAAATATTAGAAAATTGTTCTATTGTACAAATGTTAAATGTTTTTACGATTAGTAGGAATAATGTTAAATGTCCTAATCCTTATATAACCACCTGGAGTCAGTAGCGCAACAGTCAAATCAAAAAGTATCTAAGTGCTCTTCCCCCAACATGGCCCACGTTTGAGGTCGATGGAAGGATGCCCGTTGAGGTGTATCGATGTTGCGTGGAGTGGAGATACCCTTCCTCGCGTTCTGGTACTGTAGAGCCAGCCTGGCTGCAGGAAGACCCTCCACTGGCTCATGCTCCTTTACCCAGGTCCTCACCTCCACTGGAAGCATCTGAAGAAGCTGCTCCAAGATGATGGTCTCGCCGATTTCCTCCTTGGAAAGCTGTTCCGGCCTGACCCAACGTCTGTAGAGCCCCTTTAGGCGATGGTAGGTCTCGGTTCGTGGATCTAAACTGCTGACGGTATGTTTCTAGTGAGATGTCAAACTTCGTCAACAGGGCTGTTCTCAGGTCTGGGTAGCAGTGGGCTCTCTCTTCGTCCATTGCAGTGTAGGCCTCCAGTGCCTTCCTGGTCAACAATGGAAGAAGTCGGCAGGCCCATTCACATTCAGGCCACTTCCAAGTCTTAGCAATGCGCTCAAAGCGCAGCAAAAAGTTTTTAATGTCCTCACCCATCTGATACTGAGGAATTTTAGGGTCTTGATAATACCTCTATTCCGAATTTGGCTGCTGAGGTCCGCTGCTGGAACCCTGCAACTGAAAGGTAACAGTCTCTGCAGCCTCAGATGGGGACCTCTGATGTTGGTGTGCCGGTGTTGGCAGGTCTAGCCTTGGGCTGCTTGCCGTCACAGTGCTAGGAGTGGCAGCAGGTGTAGGCCGGTTTGGAAGAGAAACCCTTAGGCCCCGTAGCTCTGCAATCAGGCCCTCTTCTCTCCTCTGCTGTGCAGCCATAAAGTCTCTCATCATGGTAAGCAGTTCACCTCCTCCTGTGCTGCTTGCTGTTTCTGGGACATTGGCCCCTGCTGAGGCTGATTCCTGTCTGGGCTCATTCGCTTCCTCTTCTGCTGCCGACATTACCTCCCAAGCTGGATCAGTCCATTCAGATTCCTCGTCCAGCTGCTCTCTCTGCTGTGAACGTAGTCCTGTGCGTGCTCTTTTGGACTGGATAATCTTCTTGCGACTAGCCATCCCACTTCTGACACCATTTAGTGGTATCAAACTATAAAAAAGGCAGAAGTAATGTGCCCCGTTTCCTCATCCCTACATGGGATGACTGCAGGTAAGAGCGCTTTGAATGTATGCATTTTAACAACTAGCGCTTCCAAGTGTGCACCCTTGGTTGCGCTATGACTGGGGAAGGAAGGAGAGGTTATGTTATTTAACTGTCTGCACCCAGAACCCCTGTCAGAAGGGAAAAGTTTGGAGGATGACGTGTCTGCTTTAAAGCTGTCTCTGTTCCGCGCTGCGGGGGTGTGTGTGTGTGTGTGTGTGTGTGTGTGTGTATGCTGTTGCCCGTGGTCAGTGACGGACCTGCTCCGTCACAGTCACACCACATGATATTTTGACACTTTGAATTACAGATACAGTAACTTCAGAATTGTTGTGAAAAGTCAAAGTGAACATATATACATATGGATAATTTTATTTTTAAAACAAATTAAGATACAGGTTTGTCATAGTCAATCAGTAGCTGCACACGCTAGCTACAACTTATTCATAGAAAGTACTTATTATGCATTTATGATAATTGGGTCAAATTATGTTCAAAGTGCAACTTTTATTAATCTTTAAAGACTAAAAAGACTTTTATCTTGAAGAAAGAATGGAATGTAATTTCACATACATGTTAAAAAGATAGAAAAACATAAAATATATGAAGAACATGGATGTAGTTTTCTAATTATCCAAAATGTGCAGCTACATTTTAAGAAGGCACGAGGCAGCTAATGTCAAACATGGACACAAACATGTATGCTAGCATGGCACAAAAGACATTTTTTTCAGTCCTATTACAGAACTTTGATAAAAATGTTTAGAACAATCACAAAATAACGCATCGAGGAGGCAGAAATACATGATTGATGATTGAACTCATCTTTGATCAGTACAGGGTTGGACTTAACTACCAGCATGGCATAGAAAACATGCTGATACAGACTTTGAGGAATCCCTTCTATCTGTGCTTTGTATGCCAACAGTATGAAAAAGTCCTTTAAAACACTGACATGTTCTTACGACTAAAGAGGCTCTGTCTTTATCCAAGATCACACAACAGTAAAGTGTATTCGCGCTTGTCTGGGATGTTCTTCTCCAGTCCACTGCTCTTCTAACAAAGAGCTTCTCTATGAGACGGAATCAGTAGAAGAGGAGCCACCTGCAGATCCTTCTGATTTAGCAGCATTTTCTGGAAGAGAAATAGCACGCCAACATTGAGACATCTCTCTAAAATCAACATGGACATGTTTCTTTGAGTTGTTTTGTGTTATTTAACGCAGTGGTTCTCAATCTTTTCAGCCAAAATAAAGAGACCAGGGACCCTCACTATACCATCTAAAGGGGACATAAAGTGGAGAGAGTTCCAGCCTGTGGAACTCTCTGCCCACTGATTTAAAACTGCAGACTGACATGAACAGGTTTTACAGAGGTCTGAAACAATGGCTGAAGTCAAGTCAAAGCTGCTCACATGGTAACGCTTTATGAAATGTATCCTGATGTGTATTGTTTACCTTTTAAATAGTGTAATGTGTATTGTATTGCATTGTGTATTGTGAAATGTGTTGCCTACTATGGACAGGTGTTGCAAATTAGCAGTTTTGCTATAACACTGAAAACGATGTATCTGGTTTGTCCAATGCAGTTGTTATGTCCATATCAAATAAACGAATAAATACATTTTGGGGCACATCTATAAAGTCAGCAAAATGATGGTCCATTGTTCTATGAATCTGTGATAACCACATTTATTTATTTTTATTATCCACTGTTATCCAGGAAATTTATTATTATTTTTAACATAGTATACTGTATATTCATCATAAAGATGTAAATCCTTGTTTTAATCAGAAATAAAATTAGTTAAAAGTTGCAAATTACAGTGGCCAAATAAAAGTGACAATAATGGGTCAACATATGTGACAATAGGCTTACAAGTGACGAAAAAGTCTTGAAAGTGGAAAAAATGTACAGAAAAGGCATTGAAATTTCATGGAGAAATGGCAAAAAATTTGAATAATGTAACAAAAATGCATTAAAAGGAGCAAAAACATGGCAAGAACAAGTGATGAAAATAGGTTAAAATATGCGTTTGGTATAGTTGCACAAAAAGGTTCAAATTGGGCAAAAATTGCCTGGAATTGTTCAAAAAATATTGCTCATATCTTGCAGGTATCTGGCGACCCCCTCCCAAAGTTCAGAACCCCTGATTTATAGCAGTGTTTCTCATCCATAGGAACCAAAACAATTAACATGTTAAAATTTTTTTTATAAAGTCATGATTTCAACACCACACCCCATGATGGCTTTTGTGTGTGTCATTGTTTAATAGTTTGAAATTAATATGAAATGTATAAATTCACAGCTCAGCTGACCTTTCTCTTGAGTTTCCTCGGCTGCTGTTTTATCAGCTCTGAAGAAGATTCTGGCGCTGCTTAAGGAAAAGTAAAGAAGCTCAAACTCCTGCAAGAGAGAAGACGAGATTTAAGGAGAACATTTCCACTTCCTCATAAAGCACAGGCTGCTGACGTGCACAGATACCTGGAGGCAGACATCCAGACGCTTCTGTGTGAGATTCATGGTGTGCAGCAGATTCTCGTCCTGATTGGCCGTCTGGACGTTCTGCTCTTTTACCACCGCGTTCATCTCTTTTTTGTACTTATCTCTCACGGCCTGGAACCAGTGCAGAGAGTCGAACTCCAGATACTGGTCCAGTAGCTTTAAAATGTACGCAACACCTGGGGGGTGGGGCACTCAAGTGATGAGTTATTTCCAATGCAAATTTAAAATAAACATAAAAAATATATATAGTAGACAAATTCCTTATACTAGAATTAACACTAACCTGACATCAGCCTAGCAATATCATTAACCTAGCATGAGCACTAATCTAACAATAGCATAAACCTAACATTAACCCAACAATAGCATTAACTTACCATTAGCATTAACATTAGCCTAGCATTGGCACTAACTTAACATTAGCATTAACCTCACAATAACCTAGCATAAGCATTAACCTAGCATTAGCACTAACCTAACAATAGCATTCACATAAACCTAGCATTAACAGTGACCCAACAATAGCATTAACACTAACCTAGCATTAGCCTAGCAATAACATTAACCTAGCATTAGCACTAAGCTAAAAATAGCATTAGCAAAAACCTAGCATTAACACTAACCTAACAATAGCATTAACATAAACCTAGCATTAACATTGACCCAACAATAGCATTAACATTAATGTTAAGTTAATGTTAGTGTTAATGCCAGTTTACCCGAGTAATAACATTAACCTCGAAATAACATTAGCCTAGCATTAACCCATTATTAGCATTTGCCTAGCATTAACACTAACTTAACATCAGCATTAACCATGCAATAACCTAGCAATAGTATTAACCTAGCAATAGCATTATCCTAACAATAATGACCTAGCAATAGCAATAACATTAGCCTAGCAATCGCATTAACCTAGTAATAGCATTAGCATTAACATTACCTAGTAATAGCATTAACCTAGCCTTAGTTACAATAAGTATTGGCAGTCTTAACTTCCCATACAAAAATTACTTCCGATTGGCTCATTTATCTTGTCCCGCTCCAACCTCTGATTAGCAAATAATCAGATGAAACTAATTTTGAATAATTCTAGTCTTGGTGAGCATTTATGTGTAGTTTTATTCATCAAACCTCATCACCTCCACCAAAGAGGGAATATTTTCACCGGTGTCTGTTTATTTATTACATCAAAATGACTTAACAGGTTATGACAACATTTTAACCATCGATAGACCTTATGCCATGGAAGATTTCATTACATTTTGGAGGGGGTCCGGATCAATATACTGATACTGGATGAGATTCAAAACTTTAAAAATCCTTATCTCTCATTATTGGCAAAATCTGAAAAAATCCTATCTTGGTTCATAACTGGTTGATCTTATTGAAATCTGACTGAGTTATGTCAAGTTGGTTCATCAATTACTCCAGAGTTTCATCCAGATTAGATCTACATTGCGCATTTAATCGCAAAAAATAGGGGTGCCCATACATTTGGACCAACTGTCTGGTTATTAATGGGGATAGAAATGTATTCCAAGCCTTTAAAATGAACACAGTTAAGAAGGATTGATACATGTTACTCACCCATAGCAAATCCATCGTCTGTAAATGCAGCTCCACTTTTGTTTTTCTTGTTTAGTTTCTCTTTGCAGCTGATTGAGTGCTCCACAAAATTCACAGTCTAAAAATAAAAGTTATTTGAGTGAAACAGTCAAGATTAACACCCAACACAATGAGATGGAAAAAGGAAAACAAACAGCACCAACCAGTGGTGGTACGATCATATAAAAGTTCCTCAGGTGCATATTCTTTATGCTGCGGAACTCTGGAGCAAACACTGCCACCAGCATCTTAAAGTACTCCGTCCCCTCAGCAGAGTTACTGGTCAGATCCTCCAACACCGAGTCCAGGACACTGTGAGTGAAGAAGAACGAAGGTGAGGCAGGACATTAGAGGAAGCTGAAAACTGTAGATCTCATGATAATGACATCATTTCTAACACCTCGCACTTCAACATTCCTCACCTTGCAGCTTTCTGGGTTTCCTCTGACAGCCCTTCCTCCTTCACCAGCTCCTCAAAGTTAACAATGTCCTCAAGATCTGGGACAAATCTGGACACAGAAACGTTTGGTTCAAAATGTCGGACCCAAAGACTTTGATGACTTTGTGGTAATACCAGCTTGTCATTGCCCGATCTCGTTAGATCTCTGAAGCTAAGCTAGGTCTGGATAGTAGTTGGATGGGAGACCACTGAGAATTCCAGGTGCCACAGTGGGAGACAGTAGCTCCAGTGGTATCTGTCAGAGTGTCCTTGGGCAAGGCACTTCACCCACATTGCCTAGTATGAATGTATTGAGTGAGTGTGTGTTGGTGGTGGTCCATGGCACACTATGGCAGCCTCGCCTCCATCAGTCTGCCCTAGGGCAGCTGTGGCTACAATAGTAGCTTACCACCATTAAGTGTGGAGTGAAAGAATAATACCTTAATTCTGTAAAGTGCTTTGAGTGTCTGTGATAAAGCTCTATATAAAATCCTATTTATTATTATTATTCACATTATGAGATTAAAAAAAAATGTCTGTACTTGAAATAATTTTTTTTAATCTAATGTTGGATGAGAGGTGAAATGTTGGATGAGAGGTGAAACGTTGGATGAGAGGTGAAATGTAAAACTCCCAACACATTTATTTATAGCAATAACTTTCTGTACATTCCCTTTATATATTCTCTCTTTTGTGCTCTCGAATAGTTTCACAAGCTAGATGCAATCAAACTGGAGAACTATTTTATTTAAATGTATTAACATTTACCAAATTAAATTATAACAGTGTTTTTCAACCTTGGGGCAATGACCCCATGTGGGGTCGCCTAGAATTAAAATGAGGTCACCTGAAATGTCTAGTAAAAATGTATTTTAAAGTTTTCAAATTATTATTCTATTCAAATTAAAACTATTCTAACCAACTGTACTATATACTTTCACTTTCTCACATATAAATCAGTTTAAAGAAAATGCACTAAAAGAAAAGAAGAAAAAATAAAATAAATATATTAATAAATAAAATACAGTATGAAAACATCTTGTCACGTAGTTACACTGTGTTACAACTGCATAGTAGCCAAAGAAAGGGTCACTAGATATTTGTGATATTAAAACGGGTTCACAATCATCCAAAAAAATGTTGGGAACCACAGAATTATAATATACTGGGGTCACTGGGAACCTTCAAAGATGACATTATTCTGACCTGATTGCACTGCTGCAGCAGTGGAGGCCGCCCGATCGAATCATGCGCACGTAGCCCATGGCGTTACCTGAAAGACAACAAATACAGTTGTATTCCCTGTATGCTCTTGAATAAATGACAGTAATGGTCTCTCACCGATCTGGCTGATGAGCTGTCTGAACTGGTCCAGATAGCTTTGGCCGTCAGGAGTGATGCCAAGCTTTCTGATGCCACGGTTAAACTTCTCTGCTCGCTCAAATGGATACTATGACAACAGAAAACATGAAAATAACTATCAATCTACTAATAACAATAAACTATCACATATAAGGTGCTCAAGTTTTATTAAAGTAATAGAAATCCTGTTTAATAGTAATATTTTACTTCTTTAAAAATATTCTAAGGTGCCATCAATATCCCTGTGGCTACGAGATGTTTTGTTATTTATTAAACTGAAGTGTAAATAGTTTTCTGCTTGACATTCTCATTTTTTATTTTCTGTTATGTTTTATTATGTATGTACAATTATATAGGTATAATATTTGAAAATGTAAAAATGTGTGTGAGTGGCTCTGTGGTGTGCATAAATAGTTGATTGTTGATGATATTACAAAACAAATAATTTGTTGTCATGATTCAGGCGAGTCTGTTGATTGAAATGTTGTTATATGTTATATCTCCTAATAAACAAATTGATTAGATTATAATAAATAGAATAGAGGTGTTACCTTCTGGTCCGACTGGTCCTTTGTTTCTCTGAAGAAGCGAATGTCTTTGATGAGTCTGGACTTGATGTGTTCGTCGTACATAAACTGACTGAAGATGTAAAACTTCTTCCGCAAAAACTGGTACGTGAAATTTACCTGATAATAATATTAATAGTAACAAAAAAACGTGCTTCAGGTGAGACTGGCTGTAGTAACCTAAAGACACACAGTGGAGGGTCATTCCATGTCATATCAACAAATGGCCCACACACTTCAATCTCTAACATTTAAGACATTTTTACCAATTGTTCTGTGATTATTCAATAGGCACTGTAATTTTTTAGTTTGATTGTGTGATGGCAATTTTTATATTAATCATAATATCGTCAAATGTGTGTTCATGTGTACAATTTGTCATGTTTTAATACATGATGACTCCATTACTCTTCGCACTTTTGAACAGCTGAATCATGTTAGATTAAACAGTACAGATCGTATTGTACTCAGTGCAACACAAAGTCTCTGCTGAAGGCCATACACACGAACACACACACTATCAAGGATAGATAAGAGTGGCGCCCAATCTTCCTCATAATATACACGTCTTCATCATCCTCAAATGTTTCCACTGTTGGGCATCTGACTCCCTCCTTCTCCTCACCTCAGGGTGGAACCTTTTCTGTTATCTGTATAAAAGCTAAAGCTGTGAAACTGTTAGTTAGAGTGGGTCTTGCCTTTTTGCTCTGCCACGAGCCTTTTGCCTTTCATTCTTTCAGGATGGAAGCTTCTTTTTTACTCCTTTTTTTCTTTAATTTTATAATAAATCTTTTTTATAAAATCATCAATGCCTCGCCTGGACTCCATCATTCAACTAGAGCAATAAATCATGTCTCTAAATGAGGTCAACCGCAAATTTGCCGTGACAATTGGATGAATATTTTTAGAGATTGGGCCAATTTAGGGCCCTATTCTCCTGCTTGGACTTAAGCGCTTTTTTACGCACCTCTCTCCAGGGGGTATTCTCCAGTCCAGGTTCCGGACACACCAACCACACCACACATAAATCAACCAAAAGCGAGTTGTCTGTGAATGACGGCGGTCTGAAGCAAAAGAGGCGGCCTGGGCCATGATGTCATTATTTTTGGGCTGTCTAGAAATCACGGAACATAGCGGTTTCCTAACGTTTGTAAATGTCATTGAAATATGTGAAAATGATAAAGAAAACTTTTAATTTGAAACACCTTCGTTGATAAACAATATAATAAGTTGATTTGATCAGATTACTGCAGTGTGAAGATCGGACACATTTTTCTGTCTGAGCCACAGTTCAAATCTCTCTGTTTATCCTCATAACGTTTGTTTGTGTGGAAAGCATAATTTTATTAACTTCTTACATCCCTGCATTCAGAAATGATCAGTGTGCATTAGTCGTCATCATCATCTGTCAATCAGTCTGACGTCTGTCAGAGTTTCATTGTAACGAGCTGCAGCAGCTGAAGTGCGCACCGCAGCACAGCTGATCAGCTCCATGACGCTGCTCTCACCCCCTTCCAGGACAAGGAATGGATGGCACGGATAAAATATAATGAAATGTAACACATTTTGTCCTGTCTAGAACTGGTAAAGGTGAACATATTAGAAATGCTGATGGTCAATCCTTTGGCGTGCTTGTGTGACTCCCCCCCCACCCCCGTGACAGTGTGACAGTGTTAGTTTGGAATGATTCTTTCTGGGAGTCTCTTCTGCAATATTATGAGTGTGTGTGGCTTCAAATGTAACTAAGTCCATATTTATAGTACAATGTAATGTTTCACCTTATCGGGGCGCTGCACTTATTCCAGGTTCAGAAGCACGTAAGAGGAAAAGAACTTAAGCAGACGGGAGAATACGCGCAAGGCCGAATTTGAATGGGAACACCCACATTTCAGGGCTGCTCCACCCATAGTGCATAACTGGAATGAAGACGCGCAATGACTGACTTAAGTACAGGGAGAGAATAGCAAAAACTGCGCCGCTTTTTTGACTTGCGCGCATGGGAGAATAGAGCCCTTAGTGAATAGAGTATGTGTCGATTTCCTCTTGTCCTTATTTTTCTTCCATTTTCAGCTTCCAATATGTAAGGAATATTAATTGGCCCATAACTGCATGTGGGAATGTAAGAAAAAAAATCTGATCTCATAGTAATAGAAAAATAAGTCTTTTTTTCAGATTTCATAAGACTGTCACCCAAGAACCAATACATATATGTGACTAATCACTAGTGATTTGAACAGTCTATGTACACAGCTCAAAGCTGATTAAATTACAGGAAGCTGAAGCATATGAAAAGTTGTTTACTGAAGGCCCAAACATGTTCCAGCCCCAAAACCCTGATTTTTTCCCCCCCAATTTTTAGGGTCTGGCATGTCCACCAGATAGGATGTATAGCAGATCTTTTTGTATATTCTGAGAGAGTAGGTGGAGCTTTATTACTATCCTAAATTTCAGACTCATGAAAATTGACACATACCCCCAACACTAAATTGGTCATACTTAAAAAAAACTATTTATCTGATTAAACTAAAAATGTACAGTGTGCCTATTGAATTGAGGCTGAAGTGCATGGGGTGTCCTGAATTTTTGTTGAAATGACATGGAATGACCCGAGTGTTTCCTGAATGCTTACCGTGGTGTTCATAATGCCCGTTCCATGTGTTCGAATAGAGTTGGCGATGTGACGAATGTTGATGGTGTTCAGGTGCTTGTTGTTGCTGGCTTTTTCTATGAAAATCTAGTGGGAAACAAAGTCTTCAATTCAGAGTCCAAAGACATCCATCAGTACTGGTACATGATTCCTAACATGTGGCTTAGAGGGAATATTACTGCAGGTGTGCTGTAAGAGCAATTTTGCAAGAATTGTATGAAAAAGCTCAGAATGAATGTGTAGTCTTACCTGGTTGTTGAGATTGTAAAGATACCTCGACACAAAAACATGAATGTTCCTCATGATTTCCAAAACATCCAAACCCTGATAAGAATAGCACAAAACACAGTTGTATTTCAACTTACACTCAACGAATCTTACTCTTTTAGTTAATTAAAAAACTAAGTAAACAGACCTGCTCCAGGGTTTGGCTGGGCAGGTGGGCCTCCGTCATAGTGAGTCCATAACGCTGCGTGGCGAGGTTTCTCATCTCACTGTAGGTCGCCCAGTCGTGCAGAGCCACAGTGGTCAGGTTGTAGAAGGTTTTGTCCAGGTAGTGAGTCACGTACGCTTATAGAATATTTAAAAAAAGGAAACATGATCAGATGCAAGTACAGCTTAAGTTTTAAGTGTGTGACTGTTTAACATTAATCAGGCATACATAAAAAGTAAAATACAGGATGATATGACCGACTTCCTGACAGCAGATCAAAAACTCTTGGTTGTCGATGATGTGAATAATTAACACATCCAAATATATCCAACCCAGAGATGGACAAAAAATGTGATTGCCTGATCTGAGGGTCACAATATTAAAATGTGTTTCAGTATTAAAAAATAATGAACAATCTGAGCGTGACAGAATGCATTTTGTGTATTTTTTTTATGTAGTTTTGTGAGTTTTTGCACTTATTTTTGTGTTTGTTTTGGATATTTCTACAGTTATTTTTGTAGTTACCTTGTACTTTTCTGAAGTAATTTTGTGTATTTTTCTCTATGTTCTTTGGAAAAATTGGCATTTACTTTGAGCGCGACATTTCAGATTAGAATAGAAGCCTTTATGACATTGCATAAAAAAATCAAATTGCACATTCCCCTGCGAACAACATTCAACTACACTCAAAAATTCAAGCCAAACAGAGACAATCATTATAAAAAGTAACATAAGGTATGATAAAAATCTGTCGCAATAAAAAGGTAATCAGTATAAAAGTGTGTGGGTATAAAATATTACAAAAAAAACAATTTATATTAAATTAGGTTATAGCTCAATTTAATCTTGAAATGAACATCCTGAATGCTTTTTACACAGCAGCAGGTAAAGTTTCCCACAAATAAATAAAAAATATAAAGACAACAAGAGCACAACAGCCTTGATGTGAGGTGAAAGGTGAATGATTTCCCAGTACCTTTGATATGAATGAAGCGGTTGAAAAATCGGATTGGTTTGAGGGAGAAGAAGTGGGCCAGGTCCTTCATGCCAACTTTAAAAGGGTTCCTGTCATCGAGTTTTAGGTGTTTGTGAACGGAGAGGCGCAGGTCCTTCTCAATCTCCTTACACAGTTTGTCAAGCAGGTGCTGCAAAGGTTACACACACAAAAAAGAAATGAGCGGGATTGGTAAAAACTTTTTCAGATGTGTAAAATGTAGTTCTATATCATCTAACCTCGTTAAAAACATCCATGATCTCCTTGTCGTAGCTCTCCAGCAGCTGATCACATGAGTCCATGTGTTTGGCATGCAGCATGGAAGGAACACTGTCCCTAAGAGCACTGAACATGTACTGAGAGCGCCGGACAAATTTATCACGCAGAAAAAGAAAAAGAACAAACATGTTAGAACCATGAAAACACAGTTTATATAACACAGTGCTCCACGTCCCAAGGTCTCAGTGTGTAATGTTGGATGAATGCTGGTTACATGTATTCTTGCTGCATCCACAGCGTTGTCATACACGTCATCCAGGTAAATGGGAATGACTGCTCTGTGCCAGTAAAGGAAGCTGCAGTCACACTTCAGCTTTACCCTGTACAACCAGGAAGAGCATTTACAGTTAGAGAGAGTATTAATTGTACAAATATGGGACACAATTTGTGGCAATTCACTTTTTAATCCTCTAGCAGCTATAATTAAAAGACCAAACACCTTAATATTCTCCATCAAAACATGTTGGTCTTAAATACCGGTAGACCAGGTTATAAAATAAATAAATCATTGTATGAATCAATTTTTTTTTTGTTAAAGGTAGTTACCCATGTTTAAAAAGAACAAACCATCAAAAAAGGGAAAAAATGCAAATATGAAAGATTATTATTTTTGTTAGGTAAGTTTTTGCTTTAGAAGAGTAATTTCTTTTAATCCATGAACATCTGCTTTCGAAAGTCTACTCGAGATCCTGAAAATGCAAGTAGAGAAAAAACCCTCCCACCTCTCACTCAGCTCACTAATCAGGTCCAGTTTCTTCAGTACAAGCTGCAGCGGAAACAACTCTTCATCTTTGAATGTTTTCTGCAGGGAAAGTAAATATTACCTTGATGTGTGGTAAACTTAAGGGGAAAAACTTGTTTTTTTAAGTCCTATGACATGATAGTTTTGAATTTAATACATTCAAATTGAAGATGGTATGAAATACATATAAATAATTTTTAAAATCAGGGCCACAAATAGGTTTAGTTCCCTACAACTGTCTCTGTTGACTCTGGAACCAAACACTATATATAATACTACAATATAATACTAATATAAGTAAAACTAGAAGACCATCTCTTTTCTCCTCTTACCAGCTGAGTGCCGACACACAGAGCCAGAGACACGACGAGACGTCGCTCCTTCGTGCTCGGTCCATTCAAAGCGTTCTCGGCCAGGACCAAAGACGAGAGCACGTCCAGGCGCTGCTCACTGTACTTCTTGTCTGAAATCACCCTTTTCTTAAAGAAAAAACAAACAAAAAAACACAAGGCATTAAAAATTGAAGGTTTTCGTCCTCTTCAATCAAGACAAAACACACAGTATTTCTATGCTTTTATTGATAGATGATTTTGAATCAATACCTTAGCAATGCCAATAGCATGAAGAGCTTGTGACTCCAGCTGCTGAGTGATGTGAGAGATGGAGTCAGCGACGACCATGGATCTCCTGTGGAACGTGTGCTCCACAGCCTGAGAGCAGAGTCACACATTAATCTACTGACACAGATAAAAGCTTAGAAAAACATCCAATAGTACACGAGCACATGGACACACCTTCAGCAGTTCAACGAGGCGACAGAGGGCTTTGACTGACGTTTTGGTCATGGGACGCTGCATCGACATGTACATGTTCATGGTGGTCTTAATGATGGTGTTAATGCTGTAAGCGTACAGGACGCCCTGTGAGGAGAATAGAAGAGAACAGACAAAAAATATCATTTTTAGACCAAAATTGAGACTAAATCCAGTTATAAAGTCTGAAATTCTGTGAGGATTGTCGATGCATCCAAAATAGATTTTAGATGGAACATAATATTTTTTTATATAGGGACAAAACAGTTACAGTTTACATTAATCTTCTAATACAGTGAACGCAACTGATGTTGTAGCTATTGCTAATTTCCAACTATTTTACGTGAACTTATAATCTATGCACTGAAATGTAATTAGTAAACATGATAAAACAATACAATAACTTTTTGTATATAGTTTGCAAATAGTTGTATACAAGTATTTTGAACAGCTTTTGTATATAGTTATTGCGTATTATAAATGTATCTTATGCATAGATTTTTTTGTTGTAAACTGATTATTTAAATTTGATGTTAATTGTTGTATGAACAATATATTATTTCTATTATTATTTATTCACAGTATTTTTATTTTGTGGTAAAGATATTGATATTATATTTCATATTTTTTTATTTCTCATTTTTTAAGCATCTATGTTTTGTGACATGTTGTGTTACACATTAAAGACAATGGTAAAAACAATTATATTCCATTTCTTTTGTTAAGTAAATCGCAGATGGGGGGAGCCAAAAAAAAATTCTTGCCGAGGGCGTCACATTGGGTGCACAGCACACTAAAATACTACAGAACCAGCACTACATATCAATCATAACGCCCTACAGTCAAATATCAACTCCATCAAGACAGAATCAGAAAAAGAAAAAAAAAAAAAGAAAAAACTTTATTTATTCCCGTGGGGTAATTAGAAAAATAGTGAATGGGCACAGTTTTGTTTTTCTTTTAGACAGCACCTAACTTTTATTGTTAAAAGTTTGATAGCTGGAATTTATTTAAATTTCAGTTGGAAATCTGTACCAAAGTGGACAGCAGTATCTTGTCGTTCTACAAGATACATTCACATAACAATACTGCCAATATTTTGGATGTGCCTGGAAAAAGATTCTAGAGCTAAAACAATGTGTAAGCATTTGATAAATCCAGTTGAGAAAACAAAGATGTATTTACAGAAACGAACACAAATGCAAACAGGTCACAACACGAATGCAAACAGGCCACAACGGAAGTGTTTCCGACGGACCGGTATTACAGTCGGACGGGTATTATGATATGATAGCCTGATATGAAAAATATAAGAGTATCCTAATCAACTTTCACTTACTTTCATACACGTTTCGATGTTCTGGTTAAAAACATCCGCCAGAAATGTGTCCGTCTGTAATACCGGTCCCTCGGAAACACTGCCATTGTGGCCATTTTGCATTCGTGTTGTGACCTTTTTGCATTTGTGTACATTTCTTTAAATACATTCACCTGACACTTCCCGGCCACCGGGTTTCCGCAACCGAAGTGTTTCCGACGGACCGGTATTACAGACGGACACGTTTCTGGCTGATGTTTTTAACCCACCAGAACAGTTAAGAACAAGAAGAAGACCTCGAAACGCGTATGAAAGTAAGTGAAAGTTGATTAGGATACTCTTATATTTTTCATATCAGGCAATCATATCATAATACCCGTCCGACTGTAATATCGGTCCGTCAGAAACACTGCCGTTGTGGCCGGTTTGCATTCGTGTTGTGACCTGTTTGCATTTGTGTTTGTTTCTGTAAATGCATTCACCTGACACTTCCCAGCCACCGTAGTAACCTCACCTGGACAAACACGTTGCATCTGCTGTTGAGATCTTCGGCCAATTTATTACTTTTCAGATCTTTTGACACAATAGACTCCATCTTCATCATCCAGGAGGTTACTAAAACGTAGTACGATTGAACATCTCTGAAGAATTTAAAAAAAAAAAAAAAAAAACATCAGACAAACAGAAATGTGTAATAATGAATGTAAGTGATTTTCAGCTCTTCTGACTTTGTGAGCATCTGTGCTCTTTGCTGCAAGTAGGTGTCTCTCTGAGCCCGGATGTTCTGCAGACTCTTCTTATCCATCAGTTTGGCTGCTGCTGGGACCTTAGCGATGAGGAAAGTGTCGGGAAACCAGATGATATTTGCAATAAGCGTGACAGCGGGAACCTGCAATTAAAAAGAAACATTTCAGGCTTGTGGTACTAAACAAAAACAGAGGCGTGGTTTGAGCAAAATACAGAGAGTAACAGAAAGACCTTTTTGCAGACGTCCAGCAGTGATTTAAAGAGCTTTTTGTCAACACTGCGGAAGATGTGGAAGTGTAGGACAAACAAACTACAGACAGCCGCATATTTATCCCTCTGGTCAATTTCAGAGGGCTCACCTAAAAAAAAAAAAAAAAAGAGAAGAATCAGTTAGGTCATCGAATTTCAGGCAATTAGCATCAACTTTCTGAAAAGAAACAAACCAATTTTGGACTCGATGCTTGTGAATATGGAGCGGATGTTGAAGGCAAACTCCTCAGCGAAGGCACTGTTCTTAGACACTACTACTCCTTCCCCAGGATCATCAAACCTCTGCTCTACACAAGCCTGTCACACAAGGCACATTTGAGTTTAGCAAACAGTATATGAAAGACAACAACTACTATTCTAGTAATACATTTACATAATTCACAACACAGAGGTGTAAAGAGTGCTGATACATCCTACTCAAGTAGAAGTACTGTTATTTGGTTGGAATTGTACTCAAGTAAAAAGTACCTCAATTAAATATTACTCAAACTAAAAGTTACAAGTTACTTTCACCCCCACTGTTTATTTTTGGTAATAAATCTTGCCACGGTTCCCTTGCATACTGTAAACATCTCATGTATGAACTTAAAAAGGAAAAGACCAAATCTTACACAATTGGAACTACCGGTAAATTTATTTTCCAAAAAGGCGTGTGTATAAAATAAAAGCTTTGTCAAAATGTACAACTCTTTAAAAATAAAAAAATAACACCAATAAATTCAATTCAAAATTTAAAAAAAATACTCAGGCTCTAAATATAGCTAAATTTATTAACTCTAAAACTGAGAAAAAAGCAGCATTCAACACTGTTTTAGCACGTTTAATCTGATTGGTCGGCTATGATGCGATGCATTTGATTGTTATCTGGTCATTTTATTTCTTCTTCTTCATAATGTCCATTAATCATTTTAAAACAAAAAATAATACTTTACTCGGTAACTGTTGGGTGTAGAAATGTAACAAATTACTTCACTTCTTTTAAAAAGTACTTAATAAGTAGAAGTACAATTACTGATTAAGTAAATACCCATAAAAGCAACGCAATTAAGTTAACGCGAGTACTTGTAATCCATTACTTTCACCTCTGAACAGCACAGCGGCTTACAAGATTTGAGGAAATCACCCATTACATCACCCTAAATCATAATAATTGTCACAATAAATTAAAATACAGTGGATACCTGCAGTATCATCCCATCCAACAGCTGACCCTCCAACTTTAGAAGCAACTTCTCAAACGGTTTGAGCTTCTCGTCCGGAATTGAGAATTTTCCAGGATTATGATGAACAGACTTTAATAACCTTCACAATAAAAAACATTAAACAAAATACAACTCTCTGTTATATGGAAACACATTATAGATATATTAAAGATGTGTGCTTGTGTTTGCATTAAACCTTTTGTACATCTTCCAATGATCCTTTAGCGTTCCGTGGTTTTCCATGATTTCATCGAGTGTCATCAACACCACCAACAACTCTCCCAAATGCTCATAAACTACCTAGATAAAAATATTTAACCTCAATCTCACCAGTTAAATGAGAATATACTTTTAAAAGAAAATAAATAAATAATTACCCCACCTGAAAATGAACCCCAGACGACTCAATGATTTTTGTGGCACCCCTAAGAGACGGGAAAGAAAACAACATTTGAGTTAAACATTAGGAGACTTTGGTGCAGGATGCCTTTTACTGTCACACTAGTACAGTGTCTCCAGCAAAAAACCCTGAAAACAAAATTGGGAAAATTTTGAATAAAAAAATCTGAAGCCTTATAGAGACAATTACTATAGGAACTTGTTGATGAACTTTAGATATGGTAAAAGGTTTAAGACAAGGTGCCTAGCTAGAAAGAATGACTTTCCCTAAAGTTTGACAATTTAATGGACAACAAGAAATGAAACAAGAAAGTTTAGATCTTGATTTAGCAGCAAAGCCATTCACTAAGATTAGAAATGAGTTAAAATCAGTTATAAACATTGTGTTTATTTGCACGTCTATGTGTTTTATGCTGCGTTATGTTTTGTTGAACGTTGTAAGATATTCACAAACCCACCTGATTAAAATGTAATGCATGGGATTATAAATCCAGGCAAACCAGTGTGTTTGTCGTTTAACAATAGTTCACAAATCTTACTTGTTGCTGTTGTAGAGGGCAGCCAGCTGGTGAACAATGCTGACCACCACTTCATAACATCTGGACACAAAGCATGACAACTCCTGGGGAAAAACAAAGTGGATATCTCCACTTAAAATCTGACTTTGGTTAAACAATGTAACATTCTATTTGTATTTATCCCACACTGACTTGCAGGAATGAGATGAATCTGCCCATTTGGATCTGGGACTCGCCTTCAACAACACTGCTGTCAGACACTGCAACACACACATGCTCAACTTTTTTTTTTTCAGTTGAATAACCCCAAGAAAAAGAAACAATTGAAAAAAATGACAGAATACCTCCTTCTCCATAAAACAGTAAGCCATTGCAGAACTTAGTTTCCGCCTGCAATACAAATACAAACCAGGATGAAAGCAGCATTGCTAAAGAGATACAAACGTGGAGTTTATATAGTATCAATGAGCCGGAACAGTATCGTTATTCTATTTCGTCCTTGACTTCAGATTTAGTGATTTGATGAAGGACATGGATGCTACTGTCTCAGATATTTGATATTTTTAATGCCACTATCAGAACTTTTATTTTAGTCATCACTATTTGGAGGTATGAAACCTTTTTTACAATTACTGAACTTTAAATCGTTAAAAAATGTTCATGAGACCTAAAAAAGTGAATAAATGATACAAACTAAGTTTGCAGAACGTGAGCACACACTTACCTCATACTTCAGCTTCTTAACTTCACAGCACAGAGCAGAATATACCGTTATAACTTTGTTCAGAATCTGCACAGAAAACCGGTGAGTATTTAAAACTGCACTGTTTACATGACATAGTCTGTATTTATTTAGCTTTAATTTTTACCTTGTTGTCTGTCTTAATGAGTTCCAATAAGGACGATTGCTCATAAGGAAGAAGCTGAAAGAAAAAAACATTAGGATGGACTTTTCAATGCAGGTTAGCATAAATTCTAAATCAATATGTTTCTGTGTTATACCCTCAAGGCAATGGGGTCCAGAGTGAAGTCCCACACATCTCCAATGGAGTCGTCCAAAGCCTCCTCAATGCCCTTCAGCTGAGAGGTGTACTCCTCCAGAAACTTACTGTAGTTCTTCAGTTGTACTTCTGTGTGTATTTCTGTTAGGTGTGAAATCAAGAGAGCATACAGCCCTTTCATGAAGTTTGATATATATATATAACATGTTAAACCTATTTTTGCATCACATTTTGAGTTGCATTATGTATGAAATGTGCTAAACAAAAAAAAGGTCCCTTGCCTTATTGGTAAAACAAATTAACACATATCTTGTTACAGTATTTGCAGTGGCTTCCACATGTGCATTTAGTTTGTTACCCATTTAAAACAACAACAACAAAACAATATAATACCAAATTGTAAATAACAGTTCAGGTAGTTTTGCATTTGTGTTTTTAAATAAAATTCAATGAGGAATTTTAAACTAGTGTGCTGGAAAATGCTAACATAAGCTGTGTAAATCTATCAAAATCAATGTACTGTAGTTGTTTATAAAATGAAAATCTATGAAGTAGTAATATGAAGAAGTAGAATCTGGTTTCAGTCTCTCAGCGCTACTTAAGTTTTGTCCATTTTAACATTTACTACTTTGTCAGAATTGCCTAAATTTGACCCCCAAAATAAAGGTGCCAGAAAATGGTGACGCCTCCCCCCAATTCATGTTTAGCATGAATAAATGTTACCTTTTGTCTTAAGTTTTCCTTTGTGTGAGTACATAATTGGAATTAGTTTATTTAAAATTATCTTATACAAACTGTATTGTGTTGATGCCATAAGTTTCCTTAACACACTATGCATTGAATCAATTTTAGAATCAAGAATGGTTTGAAACAATAAATTTCGCATCGTGACCTTAAGAATTGGATTTGATTCCTGAGACACTCAAAGATTCACATCCCTCCCTATAAAGGATGGCGAAATGGGATTTTAAAAACCACAGAAATTGGTTAAAAGTTGCAAACCGGAGTGGCCAAAAAGGGACAAAAAAGTAGTAAAAGGTTTCAAAGTGTCAATATTGGAACAATTAGTTTAAACTGGCAAATAATGGGCATGACAAATCATGAATGTGGTTAAATTGACAAAAAATAACTAAGAATGAAATATGGTGAAAAGAGGATGAAACTAAAAGTGTCAATAATGAGTCATAAATTGCGAGACCAGGTGGGAAAAGTGATGGAATGGGTTAATAAGTGGGAAAAATGTCTTTAAAGTGGGGAAAAATGAGTGCAGAAAAAGAATTGAAAATTGATGTAAAAGTGACAGAAATGGGAGTAATGTTACAAAAAATGCATTAAATGGGGCAAAAATATGGCAAGAAAAAGTGATGAAAATAGGTTAAAATGTCACAAGTTTGGTGTAGAAAAAAACTGTGAAGTCATTCACGGGGTTATGGAAAAGTGGATAGGAAAGGAGATAGGAGGGACTATTCGTACGCAGCCTTCGTTCCTTGAAAAATGGGCGACCCCCTCCCAGTGTCCCAGTGAGATTGATTGGAGCCTCTAAATTACCCAGTAGGAGTGAATCACCAAGTTTATCATTGTACTGGTCGGTAGAGCTACTATCTTCACTAGGGAGCAACTATTTACATTTATATTTCATATTTCTATTCCTGGCGGAAAGCTGTGAAACTGGTTTCCAGTGGTTACAAGCAGTGCTGCCGCCTGGCGGAATGTAGTAGGAACTGATCGCTGGTAAATAAAGCCCAATAAAACTCTGAAAAAAACAAAACAAAAACAGGAATAAATATTTGCTCCCTGGTAAATACACTATCTGGAACGACCGGTACAATAGTAAACTTGGTAATATTACAGCCTGTGCATGCAGTAAGAGGTTGTCTTTACTCTGTCTCCAATATGTTTCCGAGATTTAGCATCACCATTTATCATCAATATTGGTCAAACAGACCGAACAGCAAATAAAGCACGATAGGAACTAGTCATCAGCAGCATTAGACAGAACAGCGGTGCATTAGATGGACATAACTAAGCAAGATTCCGCTACAGGTGCTACTGTCAGAATTACCAGCTGCTACCTATTGCTAAGCAAGCTAAAGCTAAAACAACAGACCTTTTAAACTTAAACTGTTCTGGACAAATTGGACCCACTTGATCCAAAATGACCCAACATTCCCCCCACGGACAATTATGTGAGATTTATGTCAGGGAGTGTTATTATTTGTTTATGTTTCCCTACTAAAACGTCACTAGCATAGTAAGGCTAACATTGACAGGCAGAACCACCCCCTTCTTTGAAGGTTGGGGAAGAAAGAGACACTCACTCTGTGAACCGTCATCAAAACGGTCAAATTCCCAGTCCTGTGCCATGGTTTCAGCCGCCATAATGTCCAAAGAGACGAGCCAAACACAGTTAAAGTGCTGCTAGAAAGTGGAGGTGCACGATCCCATGATGGATCTTATGATTTTAATGATAGACCGCTAGGGATCATGGGAAATGAAGTTCCGAGGTCTGACAGACAGTCAGACCTTCAGGTTGTGCTGGATCAAGGTTCTTCAAACTCTTATATGGAAATTTAGTTTGAAATTGCGAAGTATTATCAAGTATTTTCAAATATTAGTTTTCCAAATGAATTTTGCTTAGTCCCGCTGGCCAATGTTATTCGATATAATTAATTTTATTAATAAAAAATATTTAAATACTATTTAAGATGATTCAAGAAAAATAATATAATCATAATCTTCAGTACAGTAGAATGAAGTCTCCTGACTTTTCTTTATAGAGGACCAAACCTGACAAAAATAAAGTTAACTGAATAAATAAATGTAAAAAATACAAAAGATAAAATATAAAAAAATAAAATGATGATAATATTGTCCAAAAATTAAACATAGATTGATAAATAAAAGTTGAAATAAAAAAAGAAAATACAAATATATATATATATATATATATATATAATTTTTAATTTTGGCAGGTTTGGGTTGCAACAAAATATAAAAGTAAATGAGGGGGCTGTCCTAATTGTGTCTGTGTTAAATATCGACCGGTTTATCTAAAATCAGTTTCATCCAGGAAAGGGAAAAAAACAGAGTGTAATATCCAAAAACAACAAGAACAACAACAAAAGGGAACAAAAGCAGGCAACAGCAATGCAAAAGAAAGCACAAGTTAGTCACATGCAGTCTTATAATTCAGTCATCACATATCGATTCAATTCAATTCAACTTTATTCCAGACTAGTAATCTATTAAAAAATAAATAAATGAAAGGACTAGACAAACAATTAAGATGGCATTTTAAAAAGACAATCATGCCAATGTCTCTACAAGTCAGAGTGATAATGTGTCACACTCCATTTTATATTTATGTGTTCTTCAAAAGAACACATAAAGCATAATTATAGGCCAGCTGCAGCCTGCTGGCTTTCTTAAAATTAGTCCAGAGATGAGTCGTGTACAAGGGAGTACAGTGCACTTTAGATAAAGTCAGCTTTACTATCTCTGTACAACAGCCAAACTTCCGTGCCAGAGCATTGGTCTGGGATACAACACTCTGCATTTGCTATAAATGTCTTTGATGCATCTTGTGTGTGGATGGTGATGACAAAAAAGATGGTGGAGAAAAGTCTTTGGGACAACTGAATTGTAAATAATAGGCAGTTTATTAATACAATCAAGAGTCCTATAAAGGTTGAAAGAGAGAGATAGTAGGTACCTTTCGTCAAACTTTTGACAGGTGTGACGTCACACCCGTTGTCCCGCCCCCTAACCGGAAGTCCCACCTTATAGTCCTCGCTCATAACGGAAAAAAAAAAAGATTTCATCCGTCCTGCCAAATTATCCCTGGGAATTTTACTTGGTGTGTGTGTGATATTCTACCAGCAGCTGTTCTTTGAACATACGACCTTTGAACTTACCTCTAAGCTTGTCACACACGTACGCACACGCACACACACGCACACGCATACGCACACACCCCCCCACACACACACACGCTTCACCATGTCTACAGGTATCATTAGTGAAACTGTTGTCACAATTGTACAAGAATCAAAGTGTGTTGCCGGTCAACATGAAAAGTCTTTGGTGTTTTTGAAAAGAAATCAGACACCTCCTCCTCCTCCTTTGCATCAAGAGTGGTCTCTTGAAACTTATGGTGGACGTGGTAGCTGGGGGTACGTTTTCAAGTATGAGACGGGTGAGCTCTGTCTTTATCAGAAGAATGTTTGTGAAACCCTGCGAGACAGGATGTCTGTGGCAGATTTGTCTTCAAATGACTGCGGTGCAGTGACGTGCCGTCGGGATAGGCAAGGTAGGCAGTGCCTACCCAAGGGTGAATTGATATTTTGATTATTTGATTTAATTATAATTTTTATTTATTTATTTTTCTTTAATTATAAATTATTTATTTTTCCATTTCCAATAGCCTACAGTACCTATAAGTTTGAAAGTGTCCGCATTGTGTGCGTTTCATAGCCCAAATTACTAAACAGCGCTATTTCCTGGAACAGTTGCACAGTCTTTTTTTTTCACTCCGCTGTAAGGCAGAGGGAGGCCACGCCCCCTCCCAAAGGCACGTTGGGGTGTATTAAAACTAGCCAACCCTAGAAATATCAAATATAATGAAGAAGAAGCTGCTTCTGATCCTGCAAAAAAGCAAAAGCTGAGTCCTTTCCCCACAGCCATCGATCTATGTGAGCTAAAAAAAACCATATGTGAGTATTTGGTTGACAAAAACATCAGGCACAGGCCGTTGGTTCTACCGTGCCAGTTATAAGATGCAGAAAGACAATACCCCTCAGCAGAGATCAAGACATTACTTTGTTCTGGATCTTTTCAACTCAGAATGTGGAGTTTTTTGCAACATTGGAAGAAATCAATGATAAAATTACCCTACTTTTTCACAGTTGCCGCGACTGGAACTACACTTTGATGGTAAGAAAATAACAATCTGGCAGGATAGCCTCAGTTAAAATGAAAATCTTACCAAAAATAAACTACTTGTTCTCAATGATACCACTAAAACCACCAAAACAATGGTTTCAAAGATTAGATTCTACAACTACAAAATTCTATACTAGAAATAAAAAACCTAAAATAAGCCTTTCTACCCTTCAAAAAAACAAAGACGAGGGTGGTTTAGAAGCCCCTAATTTCATGCATTATTACTTAGCAAACCAAATACTATATTTAACAGAATGGCTAAATCCAAAAGAATACTACAACACCTGGCTAGAAATAGAACAGTTAGACTGCAAACACATTAAACTCTCTGATCTCCCTTTTATCACTGCGACCCTCAAACATCACAACTGCTTTAAAAACCCACTAATTGCCTCCACACTGACTGCATGGTGGAAAGCCCTGGACATCACAAATGGCCAATTAAAAACTAGTATACTCTCTCCAATCTGGCACAACCCCGACTTTAAAAATAAAAAAACACCACTCTATCTGAAGACATGGGAAGAGAGTGGAATCACTCATCTCCAAGACCTTTTTGAAAATGACAAGATCAGGTCATATAACAATCTAACCCAAGCATTCGATATAAATAAAAGTAACTTTCTACAGTACTTACAAGTAACAGAGACAATAAAGAAAACCACTCCACTAGACTTAACTACGTTACAACCTCCAGAACTGGCTATATATATGAAAAAAATCTCAACAAAATCAAAAAAACTCTCAAAAATATACAGAGCGCTTTCGAACACTAACTGTAATTACTTACCAATCGCTAAGTGGGAGGCCGAACTCTCAATCACCCCGAGCACTGATTTCTGGGCAGAAATTTGTTGTAATACTTTTAAGATGACAAAAAACACAAACCTTCAGCTAATTCAATACAAGGTCCTCCACAGATCCCACATTACCCAACAGAAAATGCATAAAATGGGCTTCTCAGCAACAGACATCTGCTCTCAGTGCACCCAGAATACAGCGGATTCCTATTTACATGCCTTATGGCTTTGCTCCCCAGTTCAACACTTTTGGATTCTAATCACTGAAAAACTGTCCTCCATTTTGGACTACAGAATTCCTTTATCTCCAAATCTTTGTTTGATTGGAGACCTGACAATGCTTCAACCTCCAGCAAACCAATCACAATCAATCCTTGCGGCACTAGCCATAGCAAAAAAAACAATATTACTAAATTGGAAAGACAAAAAATCCTTAAACATAAACCAATGGCAAAATCTCCTCACAGAATTTATTTCCATGGAAAAGATGTCTGCTCTCAGAAAACAAAAAAAAATAACGTGCTTTGAGGAGCGTTGGACTCCTTTTTTAATTGCATTAAATCTAAATTTTTAAAAGCCTGATGATCTAGCCTGCAAGCGACTGCCAGCACCACTCTTTACTAACGCACTAGCCCAACTGTAGGCCGGGGCCGCCTTGGGCCTCTGGGGTGGTCTTGGTCAGGATGGCTGGGGTGGGTTGCCGGGGTGCCTTGTTGCCTCAGCACGGGTGTGCATTCCTTCTGGGTGTTCACGGGGTCCCGGGGCTGTTTGATTTGGCGCCGTTGCCCCTTGCATGCGCATCTGGTTGGTCTCTGGGGCTGGGGCCCTGCGTGCTCCCCTGCCGCTCCTTCCCCTTGCTCCCTGTCCCCCTGTCTCGTCCTCCCCCCCTCCTCCTCCTTTGCTCTTGCGCCCGCCATCCTGTGGGGTTGGGTTTGGGGGGCTCCCGTTGGCCGGGGGCGCTGGTGGGGGGGCTGTGGCTCCCGCCTGGGGGGCGGGCGGTGCCGTGCCGGGTGGGTTGGCTGGGGGGTGGTCTCGTTGGGGGGCCTGGGGTGGTGGGGTCCTTGGCTCCGGTCCGGGGGGATCCGGGGTGGGGGTGGCTTTGGGGGTGGCTGCTGCCCGGGGTCGGCGATTGCCTCCTGGGTTGCTGGGTGGCGGGGTGTGGCTGTGGGTTGCTCCGTCGGCCCTTGCGGGTCCTTGGCTTGGCTCCCTGGGGCGCACCTTTGCTACGGATGTCGCTTGCGCGACGAGCTAGGCGGGGCCCCCTCGGGGGCTTTTTGTACGACCGCAATGGCCGGGGTGTGGACGTTATGGCTAGGGGGTGGGGTGAGGGGTGCTATGGGGCCTCCCCGGGGGTCGTATTGGGCGGGTGTGCGGGGGCGCGGCGCGTGGTTCCTGGCCCGGTGGATCCGCGTTGGGATTGGCTGGTCTGCTGGCTGGGTGCACCGGGCGCCGTGGGCGCGATTCCGGGGCGGGGGTGCCCCGGGGGCGGATCCTTGGGCTACGTGTCCGGGGAGGTGCTCTCCGGCCATCTGCCCGGGGACCGGCCGCGGCTCGTGGCGGCGCTGCGCAGCCTTGGGCGGGGCGGGGCTGGTGGCCTTGGGCCCGCTGTTGTTTGGGGTGTGCTGGCGTCGGGGGGGTGTCTCGTGCCGGTGCGTGGGTCGTCGGGGATTGCCTCCGTGGGGGGGGGGGGGGCTCTATTGGCGCCGTTGGTGTGGGGGGGCGGTTCCGGGCTGGGGGTGCTTCGGTACTCTGGCTTGCCGGTCTGTGGCTGGAGGGATGGCCCTGCTTGGCGGTGGATGGCGTCCTCTCTCGTCGGGGGGGCCGGGGCCGCCTCCCGGTGGAGAGTGTTGTATCGTGGCGCCGGGTGGGCCTGTGCTGGCCCTGGTGCGGGCATGGGCCTCCCCCCTGCTCGGCCGCTCCCCTTGGTGGCGGGGTGGCGTTGCTCCGGGCCGGCGGGCGGCGGGGGTCGCCCCCTGGGGTGCCGGGGGATGTTGTTGGTGCCTGGCTGTGCCCGGGGGTGGGGGGTGTCGCCGTGCTCCGCGGGGCCGGCGCGGTCTGGGGGGTGCCGTGGGGGGGGGTCTCCGGCTGTGCTGTTCCGGGGCCCGCAGTGCCACTTGCCCGTCTGCGCCATCTACCCTCTCGCGTGGCCCGCCACGCGGACGGGCCCGGCTCACACTGGACAGGCCTCCTACAGGTTCACTTCACCCCACTCCCAGCTGGTCTGGCTCACTCACAAAATGCACCACACACCAATACCCAACCCTTGGGGGGCTGGATGGTGGGGCTGGGGGTGGAGGGGGCCGCCACCTGTGTTACTATGTAGTGGCGTGGGGGCGGCCCTCCCACCTCTAGTTGCCCTACTAATCCCTCCAATTTTAATCGCATCTCAACATGTCACCCCCCGGAGGGTGTATCATCCTTTACACCCTCCGGCCTATTACACCACATACACATAAATCCACAGAGGCTGGAGGGGGAGCACCGCTCCCCTCCATCCCCCTTCTTTTAATTACACCCCATACATTCACCAAACACACACATTCACACAGGGGATCGGGAAGTGCCTCTCCATTGGGGAATGGAGAGGCACCATAACAGGGTGGTGGGTTGGTACACATATTTGGGCCTCTCCGGTGGGGGCCTGGCCCCTCTGTTGGTGGCTGGGCCACTGCATAGAGCAAAAGCACATCAAGATGGTGCGGTCGGGCGTGGCGGTGGGTCTCAGGGGGGCTTTGCCGGGGTCTCTCCTTGCGGGGTCTTTCCGGGCTGTGTCGGCCGGGTGGGGCGCGGGGGTGCCTCTCCCCCTTGGGTGTGGCTTGGCGCTTGCTTTGTCTCCTGGTGGCCTTGGGGGCGGGCCCCGCGGTGTGCGGGCCCGGGGCGGCCTGCCTCGCCGGTTTGGGGGGTGGGTGTGCTGGGGGGGTGCTGGTGTCCTCGCCGGGGTTGGGGCGGGGTTGCTTGGCGCCTCGGGGTGATGCTGTTTACTGGGGGGCGGCGCTAGCTGTTCCGGTGGTGGAGGTTGCTGTCGGCCGCCTGGTGGGTCTATCCTGCCGTTTGCGGACTGGTGGGTGGGTCCGGGGCATCTTTGGCTGGGGGCTGCTGTCCCGCACTTGATGTGTGCCGTTGGGGTGCCTCCGTCCCCGCGGTGGGGATCGCCGGTTGCTCGCGGGCCGGCGGGGGGCGCTGCTCCGTGGCTGGCGCTGTCCGGGGGGCGGCGGGCCCTGGGCTGCTGGCCGTGGGCTGTCCGGGGCTGTGCAGTCCTGCTGGGCCGTGGCCGGGTCCCGGGCGGGGGTGGGGAGTGCGTCCCGGGGGGCTTGGCCCGGGGGCTTGCCCTTGGGGGGTCCTGGTCCCGGGGGGTGCTCCTGGGGCCCGGGGTGCTTGGCCTGCTGTCCGGGCCGGTCCTGGCGGGGGTCTTTCGGGGCGGGTGGCGCGTGCCGCGCCCTTGCGTACCTACTGGTACGGCCCCTGCTTGGGCAGTGCCCCGTGAGGTAGGGTGTCGGGGGCCGGAATAGGGGGCCACATCCCGGCGGGGCGGTCTGGCTTGGCCCTTGGAGGGGGCCCTGGCTTTAAAAAAAAAAAAAAAAAGAACTGAAGCTCGTGGCGCGGGCGGCATCAGTGAAGGGTGATCTGGGGCGCCGTGGGGGGCTAGGTTGGGGTGCCTGGGGGCCGGCGGGGAGACTCCCAGCGGCCCCCTGGTGCCTTATGCGGCTTGGGGTGTGGTCGTCCTCCCTGGGCGGGCTGCTCCTGGTGCTGCATCCGTTCCGGGTCCTTCTGGCCTGGGGTCGGGCCCCTGCTGGCTCTGGGCTCGCCGGCGGGTGCCCACTGGCTGCCTGTTCGGCGCGGTTCTGGTCGTCTGCTGGGTGTGGGCTTCGGCTCCTCCGCTGGGGCCTCGGGCGGGGAGTTCTCGGGGCCCTCCCCTCGGGGGGTTGGGCGCGGGGGTGGGGTGGGGGGGTGGGGGGGTCGATGGGGTGGGGGGTCTGGGGGTTGGGGGTGGGATCGGTGGCGTGGTGCGCTGGGTCCTTGGCTCCTTGGGGCTTTCTCGGGTGTGTATGGGGGGGCGATGGCTGCCTCTCGGCTTGGGATCTTGGGGGCGTTCGGGGGACTGCTTGGCCGTGGGGTGGTCGCCGGGGGCCCTTAGGCTGCCTGCTCTTGCTGCTGGCCTGACTGCTTCTTCGGGCCCGGGGGCGGCTCTTGGGTTTTGCAGTGGCGGTACTTGGAAATACATTTGTCATGGATGCACTGGCCTTGGGCTGTGGGATAACACTCATACTGGGCTCAACCTTATACACGTTGTTCCCAAATACCTGTTTTATGGAATTTCCACTCACCTCTTCCTCTGTTCACAGCCACCACCATTATTCCTAAACCACACACTGGTCACCAAACTGGCTTGACAACACAACAATAAACACAATATACACAACCACAATTTCACATCGCATCACTTAAAACTATTCCTCACCCATTCCATATCCTATCTAGTATCCCTCTTCCCTGCTAACTTCCCCACCCCCCTCCAACCCCTCACCTTGGTGTAACACTGCCCTCTCTTTTTTACATCCTCCCTTTAATAAAGTATTTCTTACCCTTCCCTAGGGAGGGCTGGTGACGGTCACAATTATGCAATGAAATAAATAAATTTATTTAATTGCAATAATAAAATATGCATTGCTGTCAAAAGATTGCACTTCTTGTAGTGTTAACCTTCGAAAGCATGTGCAGACAAGGAAAAAAAAAAAAAAAAAAAAAAAAAAAAAAAAAAAAAAAAAAAAAAAAAAAAAAAAGAAAATAACAATCTTTCATTTTAGACCCTCCCCCCTCCCTAGCCCCCTCCTTTTAAATAGGAGGGGATTACTTTTACAGTCTATAAAATACATTGGTCCAAACCATAAGTTATCCACTACTGAAAGAAAAAGCCGCTGGAAGAACCATGCCTTCTATCAAGAGAAACACCAGAAGCAACTGCCTGACTCCTAAAGACCTTTCAAATTTTGGGGGCCTTACTCTAAAACTCTAACCCCCGAAACTGACCAGCACTCCCAGGATGCAAAGTGTTCGGATGAGCCTCCACCATTCCCGGCGTCATCGGACTCGCAGGAGCTTCTGTCTGATCCGCAGCGCCAGGACGACGTGTGTATGAGCGCACCTCCACCATCTCCGGCGTCGGCAGACACGCAGGAACTCTTTGCTGACAGTCAGTGCCAGGATACTGTGTTTATGGGCACACCCGAGTCTCCCCCAGCGTTGCCTGACACGGAGGAGCTCTTCTCCGACATAACTTTAAACACACCGAACCGCAGAGGTCCATCGCCGTACCCTCTGTCCTTATCGCCTATACCGGAAGATTGCTGCGTCGTGGTTGTGTCCTGCTCACACACCAATGACTCCTCTCCATCATCCACAACCACCTCCTCCTCTTCTGAATCGACAATGTCAGAAGATAATTATTCAGGAAGTACCAAGCCACAAGTTCAGACATTATCACGCAATATTTCAATCCCTCTTATTACTTACCGGTAGCCAAACATCACATTGAAAACATTCAAATTGAGATGAAATCAGATCAAAACAAACCGGTAGATTTTACCTACGGTAAGACTATCGGAACGTTTCACTTTAGACCCAAAGCATGAAGCCGTCAGCTTATATAAACCATCTGTCTAAGACAGTGTCGAGATGTTGAGCTAAGGTGACTACCCATTAGCCTAAGGGGGGCGTCCTTTCGTGAACATCGTATGATAAGGTACATTGTTTTTTTTGGTACATCCAAAAGAAAAAATAAATAAATAAATAAAATGGTCTGGGTAAAAACAGACGTGCGAAGAACAAGTCTACGCGGAGCTCTGATATTTTTTAATTAAATCAAATATGGCCCTGTTGCACCTGAAATCTCCAGAGTGCCCCCTCGCAGAATTAGATATATTCGCTATTCCGATGACTCAGCTTTCGATTTAAATCTCGCCCTTCTCGGCCATTGGTGACAGAGGACCTATAGAATTTTTCATCCCCGGCGATGGGGACAAGTATCTGGACCTGAACGATACATCGTTACATCTCCGTGTGAAAATCACCAACAACGACGGCACGGACCTGGCCAACGATGCATCCATAGCCCTCATCAATTATCCTCTAAATACAATTTTCAGTCAGTGTGACGTTACTTTGGGGGATTGACTGATTTCGCAGTCTAGCGCTACACATCTCTACCTAATATACACCTTCCTACCTATGATTGAGACTCTTCTCAACTTTTCAGAGAAAACTCTGAAAAGTCAGTTTTGCGCAGGATTAAATAAGAGAGCGGCTTTCACAAACAACTCCAGAGAAGTGAACCTGCCCCCTTCACGGAGATATATTTTTCTGCGAGAGACTTTTGCTGAATTCGGTTGATTTGAGAATTAAACTGACCAGAGCTAGCGACGCTTTTTGCCTCACCAGAGTCAGCGACTCAACGTTTCATCTGCGGTTAGGTCACGCCGCGGCCTTAATGAAAGGTAACGCTCTCTACCCCCTCTCGCGGGTCAACGTAAAAACATACTCCATACCGTAGAACTCTAGGATATGCACCCAGGAGAATCTGTTTCTGGGTTCCATGCCCAAATACGTGGTGTTGGCTATGGGTACACCATGAAGCCTTTACGGGAAGAAGAGACCTATCACCATTTAATTTCATTCACAACGACGTTGAATACCTGGCTCTCAGTCAGGACGGCAGACAGATCCCCGCTAAGGCTTTCCAGCCGCAATTTAACGCGGGGTTATCCGTTAGAGAATTTTACAACATGTTCCTGGCTACAGGGAGACATCTTAAAGACTTACCTCTGAGCATCAACCGGGAGGAATTTAACGAAGGATACTCTCTGTTTGTGTTTTACAACGCCCTGTCCATTTCAAATGGAAATCTAAGACTGGAGATGAGATTTGGAGTTCCCCTACCAAACATCACTACGCTTATCATCTACGCCTGTTACGATTCTATTTTGGAGATCAACGCTAAGAGGCAGGTTCTGGTGGATTATTATTAAGAAGATGGATAACATTCAACTACAGACTCTATTGCATAATCTGTTGGGGGATGTATTGGTCACATACCCGGAGAACACTGGTTAGCTCTGACCTTGGAAAAGAACCGCAAAGCCACCTTTTTCGACTCTTACGGATTCCCCCCGGACTTTGCTCACTACCCGATGACCATCTTACAGTTTTTGGAAGATCGCTCACAAAACATAGAATACCACAACAAGCAGTTGCAATACCCCCTGTCAACGGTTTGCGGACATCACTGTGTCTATTATCTCTGCCATCGGGCGAGCGGATTATCTTATGGACAGGCACCGTCTTTGTACAATGACGATCTGATAAAGAATGATCATACGGTGTACGATTATCTCAGAAAATATCAGCGGTGTGTTAAAATTTAATTCAATCGCAACCCGAAACAGGGGAATTGTTCTTTACAAAGGCTTAAAGATTGTCATGAATAAAAATGTTACTTTTTTATGCTTATTTTTATTTTATGCTTATGCTTTGCCAATACCTGCGTGTATTTTGCTTAAAAAATATACACTCACAAATTATGCTCAATAAACATTTTTATTGATGAAAGACAAAAAAGAATGTGTCCAACAGTCCGTTCGGCAGCTAATTCACTCTCGGGAGTAATCCATTTTGGGGATAGCGTACGGAACGCCTTTTTTCCGAATTCCGAATCGCGATAACCACCCTCTTGAGCAGATGGTATTGATCGCGAGCATGTGGCTATTTATCGTGGATAAGGGGATGTTTAAAAGGAGTATTTAAAAACTCTGTCCACCACGCAGGCAATGACTCACTGGTTTTTTTCTTAAAAGGGTGGGAGAGATGCTTTACAGTAACAAATCAATCACAAGAGAACCTTGCACCGCGTTGCCCCTGAAAACGAATTCCCCCTTGGAATTCCAGCCTTCATGATTCTCCGATATTTTTTTAAGACATACTCTGCGCTCTTGCGATCTCGCTGGGGGAGGTTTTTCAAAAGATCCTCATCCGTACAATCAAAATTTACATCGTCGGATGTTTGTGGTTTGTGAAAAGACGTTTGAGCTTTGGCGACATACGGAACATCCATCTGCTCTGGGTGCTGCATCATCGTCACTCTATTATCCTCTCTCTGACCCTGCTTCATAAAGGTCAGATATCTTTGCAGTAGCGCGCTATACTTTTTAATTTTCTCATGAGGACTCACACCCTGCTCATTCAAATGATTCTCATACGATCATCCAAATCCAGCTCAGCGCTCTCTCTCATGAATGGCGAAGGCTGAGTTAGACTCTTTAACTGATGAGGGGAGATGAGAAACATTTTTTGCGCCTTATTTAAAGTCATTTTCTCTGGATCAGTCCTCCGATGAGATTGCCAAGCAAAGGCACGACGGTCAAGAGCAGAGGTCGAATAAAACCACCCGTTTGCTTCTTTAGAGCCCGCTGCTTGTGTTTTATACTGGTTTTTTTTTATCGGCCAACAGCTTGATAATTTTTTTCTGCCTCTTCAGTTTTTTAAACTGAGAAAGATTCAACAGGATGTTTCCTTTCAGAAGATTTAAGGCGATTTCACACAATGCTTGGATAAACTGGGGAACTGTGAATAAAAATGTCTTTTCGCTTCCTG
Organism: Gouania willdenowi; assembly: GCF_900634775.1. Classification (NCBI taxonomy): domain Eukaryota; kingdom Metazoa; phylum Chordata; class Actinopteri; order Blenniiformes; family Gobiesocidae; genus Gouania; species Gouania willdenowi. The sequence goes on from NC_041049.1 coordinate 49,706,892, forward strand.
GGTGTAGCATGATACAGAGCCGTCAACAAGGGTGCGTTTCTTTTTATACGTGCCGACACGATGATTTACGTTTTGGGGGTGTAAACGGTCAGATGTTCATGAGGCAGTACACCGGTCCTTAGTCTGTATAGCTCTGGGCAAATGGCTATGAGGTCTACTATTAAATACCATCAACATCTTTGGTGGTGTCATCAAAGCTCTCTAAAAAAATGCTTTTTGTGAAGGATAAATCTGATGAGCCAATATGTTAATTTGGAGTTTATCCCTGGGATTTTTAAATATTACCAAACAATTACTGCTCAAACTTATAGTTCGACTGTGTTTACCCTGATGAAACATATTTTGGGTCAACAATTACAAATTACCTGACAAAAATTGAATCGGTAACTTACTCCTAATATTGATTGATTGATTGATTTGCTCTTGGCTGTTTGCTGTTTTCCAACATAGACAATTCAATACAAAGAATAAACATTCATTTAAACAGCAAAAATGGAATGAGCTGAATCAGTAACTGCTCGGAGCCAGTCCCCAAACAGCATGATATAAAAACTATTAAAACAACTCAATAACAGCACCATTCATCAACTTATAAACTTATGATTCAATAGGTGCAAAGCCTTTTGTTTTTCAAAGAATTTTTTAAACATAGACCGTGAACTCATTGACTTAAAGTGATCCTTGATATCATTCCAGACTTTAACACAATAAACAGAAACATATCTTCCTTTATCATTTGTTCTAAATTTACTTTCTTCAAAAACATAAACCTCTCTTGAATTATATTTTCCTTTCCTTTGTTTAAGAAGTGATATAATACCCAAAGGAAGGCTTTTATGTCATACTTGGAAAACAATCTCTAAACGCTTTTTAACTTGACTAAATTCATAAGTTTTGTATTAAGTAATGTAACTGATTGCTTTTGAAATTCTTCAAATCAAACATGCAAATAGAGACACAGAAGGACAAGTTACATGTAACCTGCTCAAACCAACACAGCTTCACGTTAACAGTTACGCTACAATAAAGGAAATGTTTTAGTTTATAACCTAGACCATGGATCACCAACCTTTCTGAAACCATGAGCTACTTCAAAGTTACTAAATAATCCAAAGGGCTACCAGTTTAATACATACAGAACTACTGCTTCAATTTTCCAGTTTTACTTTAATTAGAGGGAAAGATAATTAAGGAAGACTTTGCATCTACTTAAAAGTTAGGAAATTCTAAAGTTTTATCATGCAACACTTTACCTCTTTAAATCCATATCACTGTTTCATTTTTTTTTAAAAACTGCTCTTTACCAACCAAACCATGTTCTTGAATTGTAACAATTATGTTAGAGTTATAAACTCCACCTTCTTATTTAATTTGATTGAATTATTATTATCATTAGAAATAAACAATCACAATCTAAACACCAAATCTGCAACATCTTTAATGAAATGTTATCTGCGATACTTGGACACATCTGTCTCAGCAATGTTTCAGTGAAAATAAACTTTTAAAGATGGTTAATTTAATTATTTATTTGTTTATTAATTACTTATGTTGTTATGTTGTAGCACCCTATGACCTAAGTGAGTTTTTGCCAGAACAAGTGGATGTTGTCATTATTTCCTAGGTTCCATCTGTGTGCCGATAATTCTGTTCAGGCTCCTTTCTGGGCAGCTATTGTTTTACACAATTTATGTTCAGGCACTCCAGAGGGCAGCTAAAGGGTCTTGACAGTGGACCAAATGGGTAACGGAACATTCCGCTACACCCTGTGATGTTCGGCGACTGATGTGAAGTTTAATGGTGATGCGGTGAAGAAGAAGTGAGCTTGTCTCACTGTGAACATGTTTAACTAGTTGTTTGTCTGTAATAAACATCACAGGTAGAGAATCATTTATCTGTTTGATAGGTGTTTATTCACCAGAGCTAACACTGATGCTGACGCTGTCGTGTCACTTCCGATCAGTCTCAATACTAAGTTACATGTTTTCTGCATTATTATTAACACCATCATAATTTACCGTTCCAATGTTTAAAATACTCCAAGAACACGCAAATACATTTTTTTTTTTTTTTTGCTTAAGTGAATACCAGTCGATCTGCACATGCGCGATTTGCCGGTGACGTCACACTGGTCTAGTCCAGGATTAGAAGCAAAACTATTTATTTAATAAAGTAGAGGATGGACGGAAACCAAAACGCACGGACACGTGGCTATTAGAAACAGAACAGACTTAACCGAACGGCCGTCATCAAACCCCGGAGACGGAGTGAATGTGTCCCCGTACTGTCTGTGCAGGCTACAATATCACCAAGTTTCCCATTGTTTCTGTCGTTAGAGCTACTATATTTACCAAAGAGCAACTATTTATTCCTAGTTATTGTTTCCAGAGTTATTGGATTTATTTACCGGTTATTAGTTCCTATCTCCTTAACGCTCTGCTGATCAAACAGAAACAGAATAATTCAGACAACCTGTCATTCTAAAAATACAATCAAAATAAAGGTGAAAACAATTCTCACGTGTCTGTGTTATAACCGTCAATGTTTGTTGTGTGTTATTCGAATATACGTAAACCAGACAAAGCCAAACAACCCAGTGCTCCATGCAAACATCATTTCAGAACAACTATTTCTATTCAAACAAAGCAAAACTATTCACTTTGAATAACTCAATTCGAAACAACCAACTCTGAATAAAAAAATCATGCAACCATAGTTACTTGTTTGTAAACAGCAACTTTATTTTTTATTTTTTTTAATCTTTTTCCTTTTCCCGCACACACGCTACAAGGTTTTTTATTGGGTGAAAAATATTGTGCATTTAGGCCTTTGTTTTTCTTTAAAAGTTCATTGAGAGGCAGGTGAATTAATGCTGAAAGTATGAGACCATATTAACTTCTTCAGCTACTAGAACACCACTTTGCTGCATTACTTACTAAAAATATCAAACTGTGAAAGACTTTAATTAGAAAAAAAGAATAGCCACATTTTAGTTTGAAAGGTTTAACAAAAAAATAAAACAAAATAAAACCGGTTATTCACATGGAATTAAATTCAGGATGATTCTACAAAGGATTGCACACATACACACACCTACACTCACAGCCTACACAACCATAAAATGCTTACGTAAATGTGCAGCTAGTGTGTGTGTGTGTGTGTGTGTGTGTGTGTGTGTTAGAGAGAGCAAATGCAGAGGATCTGTTAGTGTGTGCATGCTGAATATAAAATGTCAATGTTATGGAACAGGTGCTGCGAGGCAGAGCTGTGATGTTTTTATTTCCAAGCTCTTGTAGTTTGAGGCAGAGAAGAGAGGGCTCATGGGATAATGGGTGAGGTTCAGAGGTGGAGAAGTGTGTGTGTGTGCGCGCAAATCTGCCACAGACACCCGGTCTTGGGGAGTTTCACAAACATTCTTCTGATAAAGACAGAGCTCACCCATCACATACTTGAAAACGTACCCCCAGCTATCGCGCCCACCATAAGTTTCAAGAGACCACTCTTGATGCTGTTGTTTCTTGTGATGTGGATGCGATGACAAAAAGATGGTGTGGAAAAAGTCCTCGGACCAATGACTTGTAAATAATATGCAGTTTATTAATACAAACAAAAGTCCTAAACATGTAACAAAGAATGAAACCTGTTGAGAGCATGCTGGCCGAATTATTGCAAAACTCTGAGCTGGTCAGAAGCTGTGTTCACATATATGTTTCACAATAAGTCCTCCCACCTTTAACATTAGCTCATCACCATATAAGAATAGAGCCCAGTTCTAGGTTGTGAACGTAGAGAGAAACAGTTTATCATCATGTGGAGACATACATAAGACAGGAAATTTGAGCCTGGGGCCTCATCAGCTCAGTATCACAGATTTGGTAAAACAAGTCTTACATCTGGAACAGATAATAGGTTCCCATGTTCCTGATAACAACCAACACTGGTGTCAACGTTCTCATTGGCCCAAAACCTACAACTCCCCTCAATTGTCAAAATAGATGCCCCTCGTTTTATCACATAGAGGGGCCCTTTAGACACAGAGTCGGAAGGCCTGTTTTTTTAACTTAACACCCCCAGATTCCTGTGAAATTACTCATAGAAGTTTAGGGCCTCTTGTTTAACCACTAGTGTCACATATGCATCTTTTCTGGAATCAATTTTTTAATTAAAAGGACTATAAACCTTTAATATCACACGTTAAATGCATTAATACACTTCAATGCAAAGGAAATGGAGGACAACAGTTTCACAAATGATACCTGTAGACATGGTGAAGTGTGTGTGTGTGTGTGTGTGTGTGTGTGTGTGTGTGTGTGTGTGTGTGTGTGTGTGTGTGTGTGTGTGTGTGTGTGTGTGTGTGTGTGTGTGTGTGTGTGTGTGTGTTTCCCAATATTAGCTAACAGCTAATAATTGAAAAGCTCATGAGAGATGTCAGGTATGTTTTACTTGCATTTTTTACTATGACACAGCTGCTGGTAGAATATCCCACACACACACACACCCCAGACACGGTCATATTACTATGAAGCAGCTGTGTCATAGTAATATGACCGCAGCCGCGAGGACCAACAATTAAACATGAAAAAGGAAAAATAAATCTAGGTTCAAATTCTATTTCCTCCATAGTGTGTGTGTGTGTGTGTGTGTGTGTGTGTGTGTGTGTGTGTGTGTGTGCGTGTGCGTGCGTGTGTGTGAGTGACAAGCTTAGAGGTAAGTCTAGAGGTCGTATGTTCAAAGCACTTTTCTCTGCATTTTTGAGGCCAGACAGGGTCAGATTACTATGACAGCTGCTGGTAGAAGATCACACACACACACACACACGAACTAAAACTCCCAGGGATAATTTGGCAGGACGGATGAAATAAATTTTTTTATTATGGGCCGGGACTATAAGGCGGGACTTCCGATTACAACTACACAAGTCAGAAAAAGAAAACAACAATAAAATAAATACAGAAAATACATAACAATGAAAAGTTGAATGCTTACGAGGAATGTGGAAGCAGAGGAAGTCTGTTGCTTTGATACTGCTTCTCTCATCGGTTTTACAAAAGTGCTCAGATATGTGCATCATTCCCGAGTAGAGTATAAATTTTCCCACTGGAGACCCTGGTAGTTGGTGTTTTCATTCACCAGGGGTGAAAGCGAGGGGACTGCCTTGCTTCCATACTGCTGCTGAGCTGCTTCCATTGGTTTTTAAAAGTGCTCAAATCGGTACATCTCGAAGTTACAGGTCAACTACTTGTCAATTATGGCCAAATGAGTATGTGCTTGAAGGTTGGCTGTACAAAGAGGTCTACATACTCTGTAGCATTAAAGCATTGAATTGAATTGATTGAATTGTTTATACTTTATTAATCCCCGAGGGGAAATTCAGTTTCAGTTGCATCCCGACCAAGAAACATGAAAGACAATAACACATCACATGAGGAACAGGTACGGGAGTACTGGGGAGCAGCCAGCAAGAGCAGCGCTCTGTTTCTTAGATGAGAAATATGAAACAATGGGTAAGAAGAAGAGATAAAAAAAGGCAAAAACCAAACTAGGCCCTTGTAGAGAGGGACGGAGTTTGGGATCATGAAAAAACTCTTCAGCAAACTTTGCAACGTAAACACAACACAATACAACAGCACGTTAGCACAAGGAATGGATCAAGACAAAACAAGACAAAAGAGCAGCAAGCAGGGAAAATGAGGGAGAGGGAAAGATAGCGTCCGTCTCCAACGAGAGCAAGCAGGAAAAAAAATAAAATAATTATAACAATTCCTCCTGCTGCTGATTTGTTTCTGCTGCACGCCAACTTGCCTCGCGCGCAGCGTTGCTGGCCAGGCCATTACTCTGTTCTTACCCATTTGTGCTGCATGGCGTCTTGTCACGCATGCAGCGTTGCTGGCCAGGTAGGCATTTTGGACTTCAGGTGACTCAGCAGCACCTGCCTTGCGCATTGCCTCATGTTTCCACTCTTTCTCTGCACATCAATTTTTTGGCATGGTACAACCAAAAGTGATTTGTAGAATAGTAGTTATAGTAGTGGTAGTAATATTCGTCCGTGCTGCTCAGACACTCCTCTCATGTCCTTTCGGTTTAACCCCCGTTTATCATGACATCATCAGTTAGGATATTCTCATTTGGAACTCTGATGACAAAGTTTCAGGTCAATCAGATACCGCGTCGGGGAGATATTCGCTACACAAACACACATGCACACAGACCTTTATTGCTTTTATAGATAGATAATCTTCCACCAGGATCATCTAACAATGGGCAGGTTGTTTTCTAAGAGATCTGATTGGTCGAGAGGCGGGGCTTTAGGATTCGCTAACATCCAAGCCAGAGCCAAACCTGGTCGCGACCAGGTTTGCCGTTCAGCACCTCAGAGCCCACTTTTGTGGAGGACTGGTGCTCAATTACATGAAAATGACTTAGAGTTCTGGGTCAGGGTTTTGTTTGTAGAGAAGCTCATTTGCTACATTCTATTAAAAAGCTGCTGACTAGAGTTGTAGGGTTGACTGACACAGTGAGTGTGCTTGGAATGCTACTTATTCAGAAAAATGAATTCAGTTTCAACCTAAACACAGTTCTGATGAATAAAAAAAGGTGAAGAGTAAAGATTTATTTAAATAAAATAGACAAAAAAAGAACATAAATTAACTTTATGTGTGCAGTGTTGTGAGATACACTGTCTCACGTTAACCTTCTGATTTGTAATTTCAGGGGCAAATCATCGTTCAGCATAGGTTTAGCTGTTTCTGGTAATCCCAGGCCAGCTAATCTTCATACTCGCCATTCACCTGATGAAAGGACCTGAAAGGTCAAGTTACATTAGTAACAAGGCTAGATACGGGCTGTTGTTTATAGGAGCAGGTCAAACTCAGTCCAGAACAGGGTCATGTACTCTTATCCTCTGTCTGCACCTGGTCTGCACAAAGTGTTAGTGTCGCAACTTTGTGTGCTTCCTCTCTTTGCACATAGTGTTGCAGCATGTATTTAACACACAGTGTCTATTCAGCATCTTTGTGACTTCTGTACATACTGCTAAAACATGTGACCTGGTGACTAACCACGGACGAAGCATAAAAGAGAAAGGCATCTCTAATAGGACAACTGTGTTGTTTCCCAAGTGCTTGTACTTTGTGTGGTCATCAAGATCTTTATTAAAACTGTTAAACTTGTTCAGTACTCATCCTGTCCCTTATTCCAATTCCAGGATTAAAATAACCCGGTTAGATAGAAACTCAAGATCTAACAGAGATCTAACGTTGCCCAGCCGACTCTTTCCTTTTTTTTTTATTTCTCTTTGCCTCTCTGATCCAGGTGAGTCTTAAAGACACAATTAGCATGCATAATTATGAAGTTAAAATTATGCCAATACCTCACAAACACACAAAACACGTTTTAATCCCACTCAACGATTCACAAACAGACTCAGTGTGGTTTGCAAATACAAACAATCAACTAATGCATTTTGCTTTTGCAAATAAGAAACATACCTATCAAACAAATGCAGCATTTTTTACACATTCTAAAAAGCTTTTCACCAATTACAAAAAAAATATCCTTCAAATACAAAACAGGATATTTCTTCCGACAAAGTTTACTGACATTTGTATGTGAAACTAAGGGCATTTGTGACACGCCATGAGAAAAACAGGAACATGTTGATTCTGAAAGAGAGGATACTAAGCTTTCCAATTGACACATATACTGTTAATCAGAGTATTTGAAGAGGTTATAGCCGTTTGCCTGTTGTCACTATCTAAAGAACCCAAGGGAGAAAACAGTCTTCAAAGATTGGCCACGTTTACATGGGAGCTTTAATTCCTCTTTAAAGCGGAATAAAAGTTAATTCATCTTTAACCTGACCTTGTATGCTAATTTAATTCGGAATTGAAGTTAATTCCGAATTAGGTGGCTGGTTTATTTCGTTTTTAATTCCGAATTAGATAATTCCTCTTTCTTGAAAACACTTCACTTGCCTAATTCTGCTTTAAGTTAATTCGGATTGATTTGTGCTTGCGATGACGCGCGGGTGCCAACATCATCCAAGATGGCGGCGGCCTGGACTATAGCCTACTCTATTTATTAAGAGTCTTAAAAGACATGGATATAATGAAAAGAGTGGATGGACGAAGGCATAAACATGCAGACTTTCACACGGACACCCATGAACATATTAAACACACATGGACCTCGGTTTACACGGTAAATGGAACAGGCTTTACTGGATGGCTGGCACTAGGACCCGGAGGCGGAGTAAATGTGTCCCTGTACTACATTCACAGGCTGTAATATCACCAAGTTTATCATTTTAGCAGTTGTTAGAGCTACTATCTTTACCAGGGAGCAACTGTTTATTCCTGGTGATTGTTTCCCAGACTTTTACTGGTGATTTATTCCTATCTCTCTTCCTCTCTGTGGTCCCAACTGAAACCGTGTGTTATTGTCAAGCTGCTTCTTCAAAACTACAATCAAAATAAAGATGAAAATAGTTCTCATGTGTGGTCTTCTGTGTTATAGCCGGCAATAAAAAGGTTTGTTGTGTGTTTTTCCTGATAGACGTGATACATCACATTCTCCCCCTGTCCAATCAGAGCCTTCTCAACTCCCAGACCTAAAGCGGAATTAACGAAAGCCGAACAAACCAGTTTTCCATGTAAACACAAAGCAGAATACTTTAATTCCGAATGATTTCATTCGGAATAAATAATTCGGAATTAAAAAACATCATGTAACCGTGGCCATTGTAACGTTTTTCGTTACCTCAGGCTCAGAGCAGCAGGCTGAGGTGGCAGAAACAACGGCTGTGCATTTGCATCACTTTGCATTAACCCAACTCCCCAACATTCAATGCAATCCAGAGCCACAGTTAATATTCTTACATTTCTTATCAAAGTACAGCGCAAGCATTTAGAAACAGTTTAACTTTTAGCAGCTGAATTCCACTCGTGTCACCTTTATTGGATGAGCTGATGAGTCATTTGTAATAAAAATCCCCAGATATTTCACACATTGTTTAACCACAACGTTGTTAATACCACTCGACGTTTTTGAGCCAAAATACAGCGCTTAGTGGCACTGCCATCTTGCAAATTTGACATCATTTGGAGCCAGAGTCTGTGCAGTAGGGTCCGGCGGGAGTTCCAATAGAAAGATCTGTGAAACAAGGATGTCCGGCCGCTCCGTTTCTATTTTTGTTGGTAGTTGAAGTATTCTTGTTTCCTGCTTGCTCTCGGAGGAGACGGACGCTATTTTTCCCTCTCCCTCATTTTCCCTGCTTGCAGCTCTTTTGTCTTGTTTTGTCTTGTTCAAATCTAACAGGAGCCTCTATCAGCATCCCAATCCTGAATCTAATCATGGAATTGATTATCTGGTCTTTCTTCACTTTTGGTCAAATTTCTCTACTAGAAGGACGGGCAATGGGAGAGTTCACAAGTCCTGAGGATGTGGAAGATGTCCACCACCAGATTGGATTTTATGATACCGGGTCTTCTGCTGATTGGATCTGGCATTTTCCTGAATTATCACAAAATTGGATTACGTTGGCAGCACTATTGGAAGCCGCAGTTAACGACAAAAGGAGCCAAACTCTCTGAACTCTCTCAGATGGATTCCACCGTGGAACTTTAAGAGGAGGATAGTTTGTCTCACAGGATATGGCCACACTATTGGATTACTTATCGAACTGACCAGGAACAGTAAGGCTGGCAGCCATGTTATGGCTAGCCCGTTCTCTCCGAACTCTCCAAGGACAGAATGTTGATAAGACGCTCTGCCCTTACCCTCACTTTTCATGTACACCTGGGCCCGGCTCTGCCGACAAACTCTCGAGGTCATCTCTATGGGAGAGTCAGCAGCAGAGACTGAGTAAAACAGGCTTATCTCAACGAACACTTGCACTCCCCCTACATTACTACATATCCTGTCTTTGTCACCGTCTCCTCTGGCTCCAACCCTCCTCCCTCCCAGAAATCAAGTCAACTCAACCATTTCCTCGTTGAATAGTTCTCTGTCGCCTCTGAGTTACAACTCAACAAATTGTTACAAGAATTTTAAGGCGTACCTTAACCAAAAGAGTCGCACAGAGAAGAATGAGAGATATGCTTTCTTAGTTGCAATAATGACTTGATTTATTCAATCAAGGAGGCAAAGAATACAAACTGAGTAGGTGGTTACAGAAGGTTGTCTCAGTCTTTGTCCTAACTAAATGATTAGTAAAGCAGCAATTTATACCCTTGTGGAGCCTTTGACGTGGAAGTTTCCAGAGGAACTTTGATCACCATAAACATAAGAAAAGGGTGAATGTCATCATGATTAGGAATGGCAAACACAGTTAATGATTTAAAGTGATGGGAAAAACAAACATCTCTCCTCATATCCGTGAGAAACTAATCAGGTTTTCCTGTCGGTGTAATAAAAGTGTTACACTTTTGTGTTTTTCATAAGACCCGAAAGATCATCAAAGTACAAAATACACTAATCAATGAAAACATGTATGACTATAATGTGCTGAATATAATTCTAATAGCACAAATCAAAATGTGACATCTAATACTTATGTGGAAATGTAGATGGTGTTATTAATAACATTACGGTGTGAAATATCTGAATGTTTTTATTACAAAGGACATGAAAGACCAGACAATAGGTAAACTTCCCAACTAAACTTCAAAAGACTAAAACAATATTAAATATGTGGCTGCAAAGAGACATTTCATTTAATTTCCTGCTCTTTCCTTGTATGTGATGGACTAAACAGTTAAAGACATAAACCGAGCACTCGTCAACTTTGTCTGGAAAAACCGGACCCAAACACTGTGGTAGTATCAAAATGTTGGACTTTTTTTTTTAACCTAAATGATACCTTTAAAATCAAATGGCTTCAAGAAAGCATTAGTAAAAGTGATTATCTGTCGTACTTTATCCCTCACAATATTTTCAAGAAAATTGGTGCTTTACTATGTAACTACAATGTTATTACACTACCTATTAAATTAGCAAATTTCCATCAACAAGCTCTAACAGCATGGAAACTGTGCTTCAAGTACAATTTCACCCCACACGATTGCATCATTTGGAATAATGAGTATATAGTTAAAAGTACAAAATCCCTGTTTTATCAAAATTGGATTGATAAAAACATAATTTTTGTTTTAGACCTTCTGGATAACTCTGGCCAACCTTTAAGTTATGAACGGTTCATGGTAAAACACCAATTCCCTATTGCCTTCAAAGACTATCAATCTGTCATCAAATATATACCTAGCAATTTAGTGCAGTTAATGAAGGGCTGTCAAAGGGTTACCCAAGGGCTCAACTACATGACCTTTGTTGATGGGATAGATTTTTTTTAGTAAAAAAATGCAACAACAAAAACATCTGAAACTGTATTCAGATCACAAAACAAACCCAACCTAGTTGTAAACATCACTGGACTTTTCAATTCTCATTTATTAACTGGAAAATAATTTGAATACTTCTTTTCAATCCTTAATCAACAATAAAATATGCAAAACCCACTTTAAAATTATTCACCTTTACGATCCCATACTGTTTGTACTTCTGTAAATGTAAAAAAAAAAAAAAAAGGTCCGGCGGGAGGAACCATGGTAACACGCCCCACCCATTTAGCGTACTGCCTTGATGAGTTACGTAGCCCAGCTACGCCACGAACTTAAGTATCTTTCCCACTGGAAATTCTACCAACATCTTGTTCAGATAATCAGATCATAGAGGTTAGTACTAGTACTAGTAGCTTAAAAAAACACGAAAAAACTGAACGGAAAAGTTTAATGGTGTCTCGGTTTTCCTTCACGACGTAACTGCTAAGCTATTCACAAAGAGAGCTACGCAAGATCCGCGGCTGTCAATCATCGTCATATATGACGTCAAATCCCGTTTTTAAAATCCAATAACTTATTTAAAACAAACATCACAGGAAAATTAGCACTTGATAATGACTAATCATCACAGCAGAGTTTAGATTTGATTTTTTTTTTTGTGACAAGTATTTTAACTTTACGGTTTGACCCACATCCCATCCGTGATCATTGAGGAGGCGGGGTTTATGATCTATACTGCAGCCAGGCAGCAGGGGGAGCTCCAAGAAAAGCTTCACTTATCCGGTCTAATTTATTTCATATATATGTTTGGGAACCACTGGTCTAATGACGTAATCACAGTGCAGGCAGTGGGCTGGGTATAGTAACCAGGGCATGTGTGTTGTTGCCAGAATCAGAGCCACTTTCCATTTACACCGCGCGGCGCTGGTCCATTAACGGACCCGTGTACCCGGGTACCCGAAACGGACTCCGGATCCAGGTGGTTTATAACTCTCAGCGTTGCAGCTGCTCTGCTCGGTTCACGTCTTTACAAAGTAAGTAGTTCAGCAGTAGATGTTTGACCATGAACAATGTGGGGTTCTCTCTCTGTCAGTACACTGGTGTTAACGAACTAATGAACTAATTAAACTAGTTAGTTAACTCGCTGAGGAGTCTGTAGTGTGGTTTAGAGTGAGATAAGGTGTACTGTTTCAGAGTTTGAGGAAGTTTCCAGGTCGTGCCAGTGCTATCTGTAGACAATAAGACACTTTCTCCCACATTGCCTAGGTGTGTGTGAGTGTGTGTGTGTGTGTGTGTGTGTGTGTGTGTGTGTGTGTGTGTGTGTGTGTGTGTGTGTGTGTGTGTGTGGTCAGGGGTACTGATGGCACACTATGGCATCTTCGTTTCTACAGTCAGTCTGGCCCAGTGCAGCTGTGGCTACAAGAGTAGCTTACCACCACTGTGTGCAGATTGAAAGAATAATGGAAAAGTAGTGTCTGAATATGCTTATAACAAAAAGTTAACTGTTTCCACAGAATGTATACATGTGTTAATGGTTAGGACAAGGGAATTTGGGGGGGGGGGGAGGTATTTTGATGATTGAAATCAGGTGTATAACATATCTGCAGGTATATACATTTTGCAACTTCTTCGCGAGACAGAGACTGCATATTAGGCTTCTGCTACTCTCTCAGGCTCTCCTAGAAATCCTGATCTGTTACTGGACTTCTGTTCATTCCATTTCATATTAATATTAAGTCAGTGTCAGCGGAGATTACTTCTGCATCTGCACATCATCAAAGACTGAGGAAAGCACCACACACATCAGTGTAAAGCACTTTGAGTGTCTATGACAAGTGCTATGTAAAATCTAATGCATTATTATTAATATTGTTTTTTGTCTGCTTGGAATTTTGAATGCTGTGTTTTCAATGACAATGGCTTTTCAATGGTTTCTTTACCTCAATCAGATGAATAGATTTATTCATCTAAAAAGCTGATTAGGGCTGCTAAGAACTGTGTCTTTCAGGAGAAAAAAAGCTTGTTCACCTCTGCGGACCTCGCTGATAAATCCGAATGGATTTAGCGAGTCTGTAAATCATTTAACTGTTGGTAAACAAACTCCCGGCTGACCTTCATTTCCTTAAAGGTGCAGTCTGCAACTCTTATAAAAGTGACTTTTTGTCATATTTACTAAAGCTGTCACTATGTAAGGACAGCTTGACATCACACTAGTAGTTTGTGTGAAAAAAACAGACTCATTGAGTCCCCCTGCTGCTCCTGCAGCCTTTGGCAGATTGCCAGAATGCATGTGACTGAGCAAAAATAACCAATCAGAGCGAGGATTGTGTTTGATGGACTGTCTGACAGCTGTTGCTCACAGGCCCCGCCCCTTTCACAGAGCTAGAGCGCTGTCTTTTTTTTTTTTTTTTTTACAGTGTATGGTCTGGAGGAGTATTACTGCTGCTTGATTTACATTATGTTTGATTTGTAATTGTTAGACTAGAAATCTGTGGTGCATGTGCGCGTAGCAGCCTCCTTGAGGGATGCTGTAAGTGACACTGTGTTGTTGCTGCTGCTGAGGTGTGTGCACATTGAGAGAGAGAGAAGCGCTGTACTAATATGCTTTTAACAAAGCATGTTATGTTACTGTGATGTTGCTGTCTGGTTAACGTTAGCTTATTAGCTCCTCTGAGGGACGGGCTTTGGAAAGTTTGGAGGCAGGGCAAGAGAGCAGCAAGGAGGGAGGGGGAGAGAGGGATCTGAAAGTCGCAGACTGCACCTTTAAACTCTTCATGAAGTAAGCCATGTATTCCAGCTTCCCATTGATGGATTCCAGGCCAGCGATCTGGGAGTCTGTCTCCAGATCCAACATGTCAGTAGATGAATCGTTCTTTCAGCGTTTCAGAATCAGAAGTACTGTACTTTATTCATCCCAGGGGGAAATTACTTGCGTTTCAGCCACTCAAGAAATATTACAAATAAAAAAATAAACATGAAACAATGAAATAAATTAAGAAAGAGAGGAAAACATTTACATAATTAAGCAAGGCTGTTAATTAAATAAGGATTAAATACAAGCGCACACATTACAGTAGTAAAAAACATAATGACCTAATCTATCTATAAAAGTAAGGAATCTGTGTCTGTCTGTATGTCTGTGCCTCAAATACAGTGCCTTGCGAAAGTATTCGCCCCCCTTGAACTTTTCGACCTTTTGCCACATTTCAGGCTTCAAACATAAAGATATAAAACTGTAATTTTTTGTGAAGAATCAACAAGTGGGACACAATCATGAAGTGAAACGAAATTTATTAGATATTTCAAACATTTTTAACGAATAAAAAAAATTGGGCGTGCAAAATTATTCAGCCCCCTTAAGTTAATACTTTGTAGCGCCACCTTTTGCTGCGATAACTGCTGTAAGTCGCTTGGGGTTTGTCTCTATCAGTTTTGCACATTGAGAGACTGGAATATTTGCCCATTCCTCCTTGCAAAACAGCTCGAGCTCAGTGACGTTGGATGGACAGCGTTTGTGAACAGCAGTTTTCAGTTGTTTCCACAGATTCTCGATTGGATTCAGGTCTGAACTTTGACTTGGCCATTCTAACACCTGGATATGTTTATTTGTGAACCACTCCATTGTAGATTTTGCTTTATGTTTTGGATCATTGTCTTGTTGGAAGACAAATCTCCATCCCAGTCTCAGGTCTTTTGCAGACTCCATCAGGTTTTCTTCCAGAATGGTCCTGTATTTGGCTCCATCCATCTTCCCATCAATTTTAACCATTGTCGTGTTTCCCCGGGTGATGATGTGGAGGATGAATAAGGATCGTAGATGAAACTAGCTTGCATAATAACACAAAGTTTATTAACACAAGCAGAATCAGAAGAACAGGGGAGAGACAAAAACCCTGTGAGAGCAGCCGAGGTCAGATTTACTCTGAAGAATCCCAGCCAAAAAAGGCCTATATGACTTGAGACCAACGGGAGGAGTCTAAGGCTTTAGCCTTAGAACAAAGAAAGAAAGCCACAAACTTTCACACCTCAACAAATGGAGGAAGTACCAACCTGGGAACAAGAACCTTTCAGGATTCACAATTTAATCAACATCCAACAGTCGAGTTACAGAGATAACGGGCGGGGATCACAAACCCCCTATGTCTAAAGCCATCTGTTGACATCTTATACTCAGCTTGAAGTGAAGAGGTATATTGCATAGAATGAATAACACTTGTAGTTGACAATGGGTTATACGAATGAGAACATTCTGTTGGTTCTTGATTTATCTGAAGAGTGGCATTGGACAAACTATATTTGCAATCTAGATTTCTGCAAGAACCATTCCAATAATCCTTCTTTAGTGACTTTTCAAACAAATACATATTCTTTGATCTCATTTTGAGGGGGAAGCGAACAGCTGGTATTCTTCCAACATCCTGAGTGACCTTTGGGGGTGATAAATTCGCCTGGGCTCCGCAGGGGTCGGAGCCCAGAGTTTGAAAACTTAGCAAGTAACCATTAATTGATTGTTTAATGTAACAAAGAGGTGAGAACAGGAACGAACCTGTTCTTTGATCCTACTGTTCCTTTGCTTGGCCGGGAAGGGGAAAGGATCCCCCCTTGGTCCACATTTGCACTTCACAGAGGGAGGGAAACCTGTTGACCCCAATGCTGAGGCTAGTATAGTATTTCAGCCAAAGTTTAATTTAGATGATTTAATTCCTATCACATGTGAAACAGTCAATACACCTCACCATCTTCCCTGTCCCTGCTGAAGAAAAGCAGGCCCAAACCATGATGCTGCCACCACCATGTTTGACAGTGGGGATGGTGTGTTCAGGGTGATGAGCTGTGTTGCGTTTACGCCAAACATAACATTTTGCATTGTTGCCAAAAAGTTCGATTTTGGTTTCGTCCGACCAGAGCACCTTCTTCCACATGTTTGGTGTGTCTCCCAGGTGGCTTGTGGCAAACTTTAAACGACACTTTTTATGGATATCTTTAAGAAATGGCTTTCTTCTTGCCACTCTTCCATGAAGGACAGAGTTGTGCAGTATACGACTGATTGTTGTCCTGTGGACAGAGTCTCCCACCTCAGCTGTACATTTCTGCAGTTCATCCAGAGTGATCATGGGCCTCTTGGCAGCATCTCTGATCAGTTTTCTCCTTGTATGAGCTGAAAGTTTAGAGGGACGGCCGGGTCTTTGTAGATTTGCAGTGGTCTGATACTCCTTCCATTTCAATATTATTGCTTGCACAGTGCTCTTTGGGATGTTTAAAGCTTGGGAAATCTTTTTGTATCCAAATCCGGCTTTAAACTTCTCCACAACAGTATCTCGGACCTGCCTGGTGTGTTCCTTGGTCTTCATGATGCTCTCTGCGCTTTAAACTGACCTCTGAGACTATCACAGAGCAGGTGCATTTATACGGAGACTTGATTACACACAGGTGGATTCTATTTATCATCATTAGTCATTTAGGTCAACATTGGATCATTCAGAGATCCTCACTGAACTTTTGGAGAGAGTTTGCTGCACTGAAAGTAAAGGGGCTGACTAATTTTGCACGCCCAATTTTTCAGTTTTTTATTTGTTAAAAATGTTTGAAATATCCAATAAATTTCGTTTCACTTCATGATTGTGTCCCACTTGTTGATTCTTCACAGAAAATTACAGTTTTATATCTTTATGTTTGAAGGCTGAAATTTGGCAAAAGGTCAAAAAGTTCAAGGGGGCCGAATACTTTAGCAAGGCACTGTATCTGTTGTTCAGGAACAGACATAGCTCATACTTGCTACATAGCTGCAGCTTGGTTCAAAGCTGTGCAACGTCGCATTTGTTTATACTAGGGCTGGGCAAAAATGGACTTCTCTTTTTGACTGTTCCTTATTTGGTGATTATGTTTAGTGTTTTGGTAATATAAAGAAGTTATTTACACTGTATTTTGTACTGTTTTATTTATACATTTGTAGTGTTTTATTTAGAACTATTTATTTTGTGATTTTCATTTATTTTGTGTGCCATATTGTTAAAAATGTTCAAAAATAAACCGATTAATGTTCATTATTTGTTTTGTTTTTTGTTATTTTGTGTTTTTCCATTGATTAAAAAAAGTAAGGGATCGATAACAGTAGTAGTATCGATAAATCCTGAACGATACCCATACCTAATGTTGAAGAGGTCAAGCCACAGATTTGTTTGATTCATTGTTGTATTCTGTGCTTTAAGATTTATATTTTATATTTATTTAAAGTTTAAATAAATCTGAAATTGTTTATTATGAAAAAGATTGATTTATTGCTAGTGATCATTCAAAAACACATAATAAGAGGCCATTGAAAAAATAATTGCATAGTAAATCGCATTTGCAATATTGAGGAAAAAAAATCGCAATTAGATTATTTTCCAAAATCGTTCAGCACTAGTACATTTGTAAAACTACAGCCTTTTGTTTGTTCGTTGACATCCTGCCCTTGGCTCGTTGTTTAAGAAGAGATAGGCAAGAACCATCTTCTGTTATGTCTGCATAAACTTGTTCACACAATAAAATCATCACAGTCAAATGTTTGACCCTGAGCTGGAATTTAAGAGAGACAGCTTCAGACACAACCAATGAGAAGTAGACAGAAAAAATACATAATTCTGGCAAGCTGGTTACATAATAAGGCCAATACTTTATGCTTATTTAACCTTTTCCTGATTAGACTGCATATTCTCACATCAGTCAATAATTCAGTTCTGTCAATAGTGCTGTATAAGCAGATTATTTATTTGGCCATACACTTAAAAAATCCACTATAATATACCTAATGAATTAACTTAATGAAAAGGTGATTTTCTTTTTTCAAACTAAGAATATTTAGTTTACCTAAATGGGGTTTTATCCTGAGATGTTGACCATAGGGGCCCTCTACAGTGTAATTTTGCTCCCCTATTGCGTGATGATGTTTTTTCCTTCTTTAATAGGTATCGTCTTAATAATTGTTGCACACTTGGACTTCCAGGCATACCCGTGTTGTTTAAACTCTGTTTTCAGTCTGCATAACCGAGAAACGTATGCATCAGCGGCACTGTCTATCTGTTTAATACAGGCTCCCGTCTTTACCCGAGGACCCCTGCAGCCACTTAGCTGCTCCCAATGTTGCCTGTCTGCATCCTCTGCTTTGTAACTGTAATCACAGTCTAATATAAGCAGTGTGCTTCAACCAGATGTAGCGTGTAGCGACACATGAAGTTGCTCGTCATGTTTAGAACTCGCAACAGATAATTTTACATGCACACTCGGATGTGAATACTGTCGCCTTGAAACAAGTTCGGGCTTAAAGAAACATAGGCTTCATTCGGATCGTGTCTTCAAATCATTCTTTTGAATAAAATGGCATTTATTGTCTCTATAGTGTCTGAGTATTTATTAGTGGAGGATCTAACGAACTAACTACATTCACCTTCACCAATTCAACAAATCACTTTTGGCTTTAAAGTAAGGCAATAGCAAAGATAAAAAAAAAAAAAATAAACAAACCTTTTGGGGGGTGCAGTGATGATATCAGTGTTAGTATGAACCATTTTCAGAGTACTGAGGAAGTTATGATGCTTGCTGAGCATTTAGTTTTAGTTTTTCAAGAATGTGAAATAATTATGCAGAAAATGGGGCGTAAAACGCAAAAAGCCAATAAGCTTGTATTAGTGTAGCTGTGTTCTTTTTATTTTGTTCAACGCCATTGCTATGTGTCATGGTGACATTTCATATTGGTACTATACAGCATCATTGGTTGTAGAGCAAAGGAAGATATTCTAAATGAGTCAGTAATTAAGAGTTAAACTCTTGTTTTCTTCTTTGAAATTTTGAGTGTGCAGGTTTAATTTATTTTTGTCTCATGTATTTCTCTCTGTCTCTAGTTCAGCCTTCTGTTTATTTCTCTTGGATTTGACCCAAACTTTTTCTCAGCCTTTTTTTTTCTTTTTCTTGTATCTCTACTGTATCTTCCCCTTTAATTCAACCATCCAACACTGTACTACAGAGTTATAGAGTTTACTGCCTAGAATAAATAGAGATGATTTGCTGTGTAGTAAAAGGTGAGATGCTAAACTGATTTTAAATTATCCATACGCTCCTCACGTGATAAACCGCTACAGTAAATACAAGAAAGGCTGTGCCCATTTTAAATAAATAAAAATTATGAAATTTTCTATAATGTTTTTAAATCTATAGCTATACAGTCGAAATTGGACAGTCGTGCTTCTGTCTGTTGAGGAATTTTTAAATTACGATCAATGCTGTGTAATGTGTATCAATTTTAAAGTAACTAAATTATTAAAATAAAAAAAAAAAATTATTTTTATTTTTTTTGGTACATGAGAGATTGACAGCATTTCAAGGGTGTTTGGATTAACAATACATATATTTTTGTATTGCTCCAAGTATGTTGTCACACTCATAATAATGTCCAGATTGTAACATGTTTGTGCTGGTTACCGTCCTTTTTTGAATTTCAGAGAAGATGAGTGCTAATTATATAATTGCAAAGCTATGGAATATTAACAAATCATAGTGTTGTGATTACACAATATTATAAAGACTATAATAATTTATGTATTCCCAGGAGCTGATTAAATGATTTAACTGTTTTTTTTGTCATTTTTCAGATACTTGAATCTGCAATAAAAATGTACCTGAACCAGCAGGACCAATGGGTTGGACCAGTCTCTCCTTTGGTCAACGCCGCACAGAGAAATCAACAGGCCTGGACTGTGAATAACAGCTGTCAATATGAAACATACAACTCGGTGTTCCAACCATCTAACAATGCTGCTGTGGCTTCCAGAAACTTTTCTCAACCATATCGACAAACACATAATTTTCAACTCTCTGCTACCCCTTACCAAGTATATTCACCTCCCCAGAGGGCAGGATTGATGAGTAACATGTGTCAACCACAAGTAGCACATCCTAACAACCAGTTTGCATCGTCTAATAGCCAAACCATCAACCAATGTTTTCCATCTACATCTGAAATGCACGACAAAAGAAGTTATGAAAATATGTACACAGACTGGAGCAATCCTGCTTCACATGGGACTACATCTACCCCACTTTTGCATAAACAGGCTACATTTAACCAGTCATTAGTGCCTGTTACAGCAAAAAAGCAACAGAGTTTTCACACCCAAATCCAAGATATCGCTCAACAAGAAATGCCTCAATCTTACTATGGGCCAAATGCTAAGAAGGCTAACTTCAAGTCTGGGAAAGATGACAGAAATGCAATTAGCTCACCATTAAGCGGACAGTTTGTTTTCTGCAATGTTCCACAAGCTCAACAAAATCCTCCTCAATGTAGGATGTCTGCACGTAGCAAAGCTAACCATGAATCAAATTCTAGTTACTCAACTTTACAAAGCAATATGCAAATCCTTTTATCCTTGGGTAAAGCAAACACATTTCCCATCAATCATGCTGTTTCTCAACAAAAGCCCAGCAGCACAGTTAGCAGTGACACGTTAGCAGACGCTTTAAGTCAACCTCCAAAGTACACTGGTCTCCATCATATGGTGAAGCAGTCTGTCAGTCAGACTGCTATGACAATGTCTCATTCAAACAGGCAAATGTTGAACTCAGCTGTGCCAGATTATTTCCAGAATTCCAGCAACTCCTCATCACTTCACCAAGAAAAGAATTCCCACCAATGCATCAGAAATGGAATTCCCCCACAAACCCCAGACAATATTTTAGTTGCACAGGCAGGAAGTGTTGGAAAAACCAAGCGTAGGCATCAATTCAGAATCTCTGGAAATCAACTTTTAGGACTTTTAAAACGACAAACTCCTGTAGAAATTCCATCACAAATCCAATTACCAGCAACAAAGAATCCTGGCCTTTCAAAGTCTCTTACTTGTGCTAAAGGAAATGACTGCTCTGTTCAAGCATCATCTGCTCATTTGGGTAAGAAAGCAGTAGCTGTTGTGCCCCCGCTTTCTCAAGAAAGTTCCGAGAATATTAGTAAGAGGACCTCTCAGAGTACAAGCGAATGCTATAAAGACCAAAAAATCTCTAAACCAAATGCTGAGGTTTGCAGTTGGAGAAAGGAATGCTATGATAGCTACAACACATTAGGGAGTAGCCAATCTGATTCCAGTTCCACACCACAATCTGATGATTCCACTGCGTTGTTGCATTTAAAACAAATACCGGAATTCAATCAAAGGAATTTGTCACCAATACAAACAAATGTAGCTCCAGAAGAGCCTGTCAGCCAAAACATTGCACAGCATCAAAGCAGTTGTCAAACTGACACAGAAACAACTTCATCCTCCCAATCTTTGAACCACGACCAACCCCTTGTGGAAACCCATGCCTCAATCATGAGCTGTTCAGTGGAAGCTCAGAACAAGCAAGAAAATCTAACAGAGCTGCTCATTCTCAAAGAAGGAGAAGAATATTCAGAGACACCTTATAAGTCATCGTGGTTGAACCTCAATGCACAGCTAAATGACATCGACAAAGAATTTGGCTTTCCTTGGACTATGAGGTATCGGCCACATCAGGGAAGAACAAATGAAAGCTCCACTGCTGCAGAATCCCCAAACCAGGTTTCTCAAACACAGCTTGATCCTGATGGGTCAATTAAACAGATTGAAGATTCGCTTAATGAATTGCTATCAAGTGCGACAGCTGTTTTCTTTGAATCTGAAAGAGATGAGTCCTGTTATAATTTTAAAATTGAGGTCCTGCCATCAGAGCTTGCTAAACAAATCTATGAGCAAACATCCAGAGAGGATACATTAGAGCCTACAGTTTGTGTTGAAAATGGTGTCTCATCAAGTGAGCTGAAACTACACGATGGAACAGAAAGTTTAATTGAAAGAGGCACAACATTCTCCACACCAGAAATTGAATCAGGATTACCATTGAGTAAAGGCCCCATCAAGATTTCACATCATCCTTCTGTGGAGACAGAAAATTCAGCAAAAGGTGAGGAGGAAACCGATGATCACACCATGAGGTCTAGTTCCCCAAACAGGGATGACTGCCTAATGGAGACTAATGGAGAGACAGAAGATGGAGACTTCTCTGACAGAACAGAAAACAGTTCATCAGAACATTCTGACTGTGAGGAAGACTGTGCACAGCCTTTGCAGTTAAATAGGTTTGACATACAAAGAAAATATGAAAATACAAACCAGGAAGTGAAACCCGTCAAACATTTTGTGAAAAAGAATCACTTATTTGATGTCTTTCATAGGAACAATAAACTAATTATTAAGAGAAAATATGCCCACTGTAAAACTAAGCACAACACCAGCAAACAGTCGATTCATAATGTTTTTCAATCAAAAAAACAAGAAAAGATAAAGGACAAGTTAAAATGGAAAACTTCTGCTGCTGATACTCCATCAACTGCTGAGATTGCTGTTAAGGTTTTACAAGAGGGAAAACCGTATGATGGTCAAATTGAGATTATTGAAGATACATTTGAAAAAGTTCCCCCCAGCAGGGAAGAAAATGGATCTAATCAAATTACAGAACTGCAAAAAACTTCCAATTTATTCCTTGAGGAGGAGTGTGCAGGGCCTCTGCCAGTGACTGGAGTTGAGACTCAAATTGAAGGTGAAATTACCAACCTGAATTCAAATGAGACAGATCTCCAACAGGCTATGCTAAAGGATGCAGTAAAACCCTACAAAGTCTTTCTAGATAAGGTTCATGACTTAAGCAGCCAGGGTGAATGTCAGACTGTTAGTCCACAATACAGTAAAAGAGAAGATCATGACTCCCGAAATGTCACTGACAAGCATCCATCGCCTGTTGAAGTTGTCTCATCCCAACAGGAAGAGAAGGATTACATCCAATGTGAGAATAATAATGTCACAGAGTCCTCCGACAGTGAAGAAAGCAGTGTCAATACAATAGCAGATCCACAGATTCTGGTTTCAAATCCTGAGGAAGAAAGTGTAGGGTGTCTGCAGTCTGATGTATTGGATACTCAAACCCAAAGTAAAATAACCATCCAGGATTCAGACAATAAAGGAGTGAAAGTTGCCAAATACCTTGTTGATAAGGCATATCCCTCAAACATTCATGGGTGTCAAATTACTGATGGAAAAAGGAAAAGACAAAGCGGTAAGGAGAAGGAGGCTTTTCCTTTTGCAAAGAAAAAAGACCAACAAGCTAAAGATCTGCAATCCCGAAAATCTAATGAATATGTTTCAAAGCATGAAAGTTTGGTCGCTGATCCTTCATCAAGGTTTGTAAAGCTTTCCCTCTACGGTAAATCCCAACTGGGAGATCCCAATGGCAATCAAACACCCCTAAAGCTGCCAAAAGACCTCTTTATACATCTTAGCCCCAGGGAGAAGTCACTCAGCGAGGCTGTCTGCACTGAGAACTATTCTGTAAAAGATCAGATCTGGGAAAAATGGAAGGAAAGTTTTGTACCAACTAACGCTGGCTTTAAGGGCAAACCTAGAAGTCCAATTACATTTTCATCTGGACAGAAATTAAAGAAGCCACTCTCATCTCAAATGCACATCTCCAGAAAACAAAAGCGCTGCTTGAGTCTAAAAAAGAAATGGCTACTCAAACTTGAAAAAAAAGAGAGAAAAACTGGTGTGTCATCTGAAAAGAAGTGATGCAGAAAGAACAATCCAACATCCTGCAAAAAAGACTGTCTTGAAGTGTATGATGCAACCCTCTTTGTTTGAAGATTAATCAGATGGGAGCAATGAAAGTAAATGTTCAAAGCAAAGCAGTGCCGCTGCAATGCAACCATTTTCCACTGGGTTTAAAGTTTAAATTGCTTATCTTCTGCAACTGTTTCCACTTCTAAACACCAGATCCTGCATGTTGTCTATTGTACAGCTTGAGAGCATCTAGCTCATCTTCAATATTGATCCTATGCTCCTTCAAAAACTGTCATTTGCAAGTGAATCAGAGTTGGCGATACACTGCGAGGTATTGTGGGAAAGTGGTAGTTTCCACACAGCAATGACGATTTGATAGCCGAATACGATAACTTCTGAAAACGGGTCCCAGAGTGGGAAAGTCTGTTAACTCCACCCACTGGGTAGTCGTGTGGATGGTGTATACGCATACTCTGCAAACAATGATGCCATCACCCCACCTTTCTCTTAACCCGCATGCGCGACCCCCACAACAACAACAGTAACAATAGCAACAAATCAGAAGCTCTACCTCATCATCAGTCCACAAGCAAATCTCCTGCCTGTCGTTGTCTCCATCTCCTTCCTCTTTTCTTTTGTATGTTCCGAGTTTTATGCGCATGCTGTTTTTTTCTTCTGTATTTATGGCAGAGTGGACGCCACAAGGTGTATTACTGCCCTCCACTGGTCTTTATTTTAACGACTAGATCCTCCCATATATTCCAATGTCAAGCAGGAATAAACCTTTTTCACACTTCCGCATTTTAAACTGCAAGTAGTGCGCAACAACTTCTTGTGATTATAGCTTTAACGTTAGACAGTGACAAAAATGGCTCAGTCTCGGCGTGGTTGTTTTTGTTTTGCTCCCAGTTGCTCTTTTGGGGTAAGAAAACAGCCATACCTGTCATACCATGATTTTCCGACGGACCCGGATCAAAGGAGGCAGTGGATCCAAGTAGTTTGGAGGGATGAGGGTCTGGAATTCTGTATAAAGCCAAGGAACACTTTTGTATGCAGCCGGCACTTCACTCAGGAGGATTTTGTCAGCTGATCCACCACCAGCCACCTAAAAAGTAGAGCTGTTCCGTTTCTCTATCCCTGGAATAATTTTATCGCACCACCGAAGAGGGAGTCTGCCTTTGAGAGAGCTCAGAAACGGCAGCTTGTCCTCTCACAGCAAGCTAACCAGGCTGAAGCTACTACTGTAGACCATGATTATGTGGCACATCCACCCACAGGTAAATATCTAAGACGGTAATTTGTATAAATTTGTCATGGTAAATTGCATTTATTTGTCATTTAAGATACTTTTAGTCAAATATGACCAATACTACATTTGCAGGACATGATACAGCACCAATGTGTTGACCTTGATAGCTGTGGATATATTTTTCATGGAAGAACTTATACCCCTTATCAAGTTTCTTTGTTCGTGTATTTGCCGCTGCGTTTGCCTCCGCATCAGCGAACAAAAAAGTTGGCAAGTTGAGCAACGCTGTTGAAAATATGAGCCGTTTTCCCTTAGACCCGCAAAAACAGGAAGTGACTTGGCACCAGGAGGCGCTACTTCCGGTTGTCGTGAAAAGGGTCTATTGCAGCACAGCCTTGGAGATCATGTGGTGGTTCTCATTGTGACCAGATAAAGAACAATTAGAAAAAACCTCCACTCCTAATTCAGACATGCAAATACATGCTGCCTTTCTCTTGGTGTCCTCTTCCCTGTTTAGTTGTATTCCTGTGGCAGCGTTACAGCGCCACATACAGTCCTGGTATGTTTACTACAGCGTTTTCCCCCTTTTCGTGTGGGTGCACACATAATTACCCATTTTAGGGGAAAGCGCTTTTGTTTTGTCTTTGTGTGGACGGAGCCTAAGATTTGTATCTGTGTTGAAGGTGCAGTTTGCAACTCTCAGATCCCCACATAGGGACAGCTTTAGCAAATATGACAAAAAGTCACTTTTACAAGAGTTGCAGACTGCACCTTTAAGTAACTTATATTCATGCATACATATATATATCCTTGCTATGATCATTAGTAGTTTCTGAATAACATCCTAGTTAATCTCTTTATTGCCTATAGACCATTAACTACACTTACAATTGCCTAACTACCTTTCTTCTTTTTAAATGTCTGTATGTTGTATGCGTGTGTGTTTGTGTTTGTTTATCTCATCCGCTCGCTGCAGTGGGGGTAACTGTGTGTGGGTGTGTCTGACCCTTGAGTTTGTTCACTTTGTAATTCACCTTGCCTGCTGAACGTGTGTGTGTGTGTCAAAAGTCCAATGGGGAACAAGCAGGGTAAAAAAGAGAAAGAGAATTCATGTTCACACAAAATCCAAAGATGATAAATTACTTGGAAAAAGGGAAAAAGAAATATGATTTTTCCGGTACATTGCAACTCAGAATGTGCAGTTCTGATGCTTAAGATTGAAAAGAAACTCAAGATGGCTTTAAAAAAAAAAACAAGCACAACAAAAACAGCACTTTACTGTAGCATTCTTTGATAAAAAGCAAGATAATGATGAAAACAGTGTTCACACGTGCGCCCCAAGTTAATGATGAAGCCGAAGCAAGTCTAGCCATAGCAGCTGGCCTAGTTCCATCTGCTCCTCCTTGCCAAGATTCAGACTTCCTTGCAAGTGCTAAGGCACCTGCTTCTCAACCTATGATACCTCCATTGAAAATGTAACAGAATAGAATGGACACACTGAGTGGTCAAGGTAAAATTCAGTATCAAGTAATATCAAGTGAAAGTGAAGACTTGTTTGCTGATAATGTTGAAACTGATCTCTGCCCCATGATAAAAGTTGCTAGAAGTAGCAGACCTATCTTTGTTTACAGACCTTGAAACTCTTCAGATGTACGAAAGGCAATTGAGGGAATATCTCACCTGCGCAAAAACAATTTGAAAAAAGAATGAGAGATTTGATACACAGTTACGTCTGAATTCTACTGAAGTTGAAGTTGCTGTACGGTCAATTTTAACTACGGAGTGGTCTTTGACAGCTGGAAACTGGAGTCCAATGCAGGGGGGGACGTGTGATAAAATATTTCGGAGATGACAATGCAGATAACAGTGCTGCTGTGCTTTCTAATTTTGCAGGTCTTAAGGAGAAAATAACCAAACAGCCTACAAGCCCATAATGCTAATAATTAAGATCATTGCAGTGTTCTAGGTTTTCCAAACCAGAAAATACGTTTTTACTTATGTTGATTTTTTTTTTTTTTTTTTAAGTTCCAGATGCATCCAAGACCGGTTGCAGCTAAAATGACTCTCCAAACGTGTCACCAAAATAAGTGGAAATCAACAGCACTTGGTACCCTGTCACCATTATTGTCTCCTGCATGTCAACCAGGAGAATTGGGCGCAAGGACACTCTTCCATCAATTATGAAAGCCAATTGTGTGTGTGTTTGTCTGTCTGTCTGTGTGTGTGTGTCGTGAACTGGCATTTTGCCTTTCTGTTTTTGTACTGTACATGCAATGAGTCAACCAAAAGTTTATCTTGTTCACATGACAGTAAAATTTACTACTGTCACAATAATGTATTGTTACTACATTTTTTTATATTTGTTTTTTATTAACTGTATTTGCCTATTCAACATAAAAAAGCTACAGTGAATATGCAGTTTTTTAAAGTATTTTTTCGAAAGATTTTTTAAAATAAACATACCTTTTTTTAAAGTTTCTGTTTTGCATTCTTTGTTGCAGGGGATTTAAATGTTAACGCCTGTGTTCTTTAGTGAGTTTCCAAATCACCTATAAAACTGTTTTGAAGAGAATTTTTAAAGGTTATATGGAAGAAGTCCAATCGTCTTAATGCAGGTGCTGCTGAGGTGTATTGACTGCATAAATGAATATAGCATATGAATATAGCATATTCATTTATGCTATATGCTATTTTTACTTAAAAGCTGAGTATAGGCCTTCAACAGGTGTCCTTAAACATATGGGGTTTACAATCCTAGCCAGTTATTTCTGTAGCTCTGCTGTTGGGATGTTTATTGACTTGTGAATCTGGAAAGTTGCCTGTTCCCAGGCTTATTCTTCCTCCGTTTGTTGATATATGGGAGTCTGTGGCTTCCTTTCTTTGTCTTAAGGCTAAAGCCTTGGACTCCACCTGTTGGTCTCCGGTTTCCCGTCAAATCATATATGTCTTTGCTTGGCTGGATTTCTTCAGAGCATGATCTGACCCAGGTTGCTCTCACAGCGTTTCTGTCTCTGCGAGCCAGTTTCATCACCTGGGGAGACACAACGCTGCTATGTCATTTTGTCTTCCATTGTGAGAGTAATCAGTGGTCTAATGTTGTTTTGAGTAGGAAATCATTTTACAATCAGTTGCTTTTGGGGAACATTGAGAAAACTCATCACCAATCCTAGTTTTTACAAGCGTTATGGTCGGTGCACTGAAGGCTACTGGATGAATCCTGCTCCAATGCATTGTAAACTTTGTTGACTAAAAGTTATCTGTTTTTGTCAACTATTTTTTTGTTTTTAAGTTACAATAACTAGACTAAGACTAATTACAAAAAAAATCTAAATATGTTATTTTCATCAGCTGATAAAAACAAACTCAAAATGTTGTCACATGGAACAAAATCCAATCAGAACTTGTGATCATGTGGTCTACTCTAATGCATTGATCTCATATAATCTCTGTGTGTATTTACAAACATTAATGTTATCCAATATCAGGTTGATCACTGTTGAGTGAATCATTAAAAAAAATGTATGAATTCTTGTGCTTTATATTTTAGTCGACTATATTTGTAGCAGATTTAGTCGACTACAATCTTAATGTCATTTAGTTGACTAAAAAGAGACTACTTCTAACTACATTTTGAGTAAAACTAGTGGCATTTAAGTCAACAAACCATGCCTAAAAACCTAAATCAAAATTTGCTGTAAAAATGAACACTGCTCCAATGGATGACATATTTCATGAAATTTAGCTTAAATGCCAACAACAATTACGAAAAGAGCACAGGTTTGTACGAACAAAGGTTCACTTAGAAATCACCATGGATCAACAGATTTCCTTGGTTTCTAATCTTTAGGAACACTGATTCACGCCTAATCCACATTACTTAGATTATTTTAGGACTAAAGCAAAGGACATTTACTAAACAGACCTACAAAAGTTTTTTCTCTCTGAATAACCACAGAATGTATTGACAAAGTCTATTTTACCCAAAGCAACAGATAAGTGGCTCCAGATAAGTTGGCGCACACAATTTATCACAGCCTTGGGTCATGAACACATAAGATGATACTTACCACTACTCCACTATGACAGAGAAGATCTATGTTATTAAAGCCAGAGTTGCAAAGAGTACTGATATCTCAAGTAGAAGTACTGTTACTTGATTGAAATGTTACTCAAGTACATACATAAAATACTCAAGTACAAGTAATAATATGGTAATATGTATTTTTTGGTAACACATATTACCACAGTTCCCTTTGAAGTGTATTAAAGCAGTTAACGTGATATTAAAGGTTTATAGTCCTTTTTGAATAAAGAATTGACTCTAGGCAAAATGCATATGAGTGATACTATAGGTTAAACAAGAGGCCCTGATTTAAGCAATAACATAAGGTATATTATTATAAGGTTGGAACAACATGCCTTCAGACTTTCTGTCCACAAAGTCCCTCTTTGAGTAATAAATCTTAAGACTCTGGAGGTACCCATTTGACACTAACAGAACGAGAACGTTTATTCAGCTTGTTACTTGACATGCTGAGACCTAGGAGGACAATAGAATGATTCCAGATATATATACAGATTCATTTGGTATCTATGTTTACAGAATAATCTCCACACTAAAGAACATTCTTTTAAGTCTCGAAATCGCTGCGCGATAGCATCGAGTAACAGGCTGAATAAACATAGCATTCTCCTAACAGAGCTACAAATCACTTGCATGCCCAGAGCCTCAAAATTTACGGCACAAAAATGGAATTAGTAGGCACAGAGTCAGGAACATAATATTTTTCCAGCATTATCACAAATCACAAATTCTTGTGAAAAATGTTATGGTATTACTTAGAAATCTGGGCCTCTGTTCATACTCAGGACACACATGCACAATACAAGAGGAACATAATACACCTCAGTATAAAATAAAAGGTTTGTCAAAATGTGAAATGCTTTTATAATAATTAAACAATGATCAAATAATCACCCATCAATTCAAAATTTAAAAAAAAAGAAATCAGGCTGAAATAACTGGCATTCAACACAGTTTTGGCACAGTGCATTACGTTTAATTTGATTGGTCGGCTGTGATGTGATGCATTTGATTGTTGTCTGGTCATTGAATTTTTTGTAGTTTCATAATGTCCATTGATAATTTAAAAAAATAAAATAAAAAATTACTCAGCAACGGTATTTTACTTCTTTTAAAACATACTCGAGTACAAGTCAAATTACTACCATTTAAAAAAGTAGTAACACAGTTTCCACAAAGAATTAGATCAAATGTTGCCATTTATTGTGCACACCATAGAAGTTCTTATTAAAGAGTTCAAATAGAATACAAAAGCGTGAATGAGGGTTTCAGTGACAAAAACAGAGAGAGAAACAGGATAAGTCTCTGGTGTGTGGACAATAAGAGTTTTGATTTCCTGGAGGCAACTATTGGGAGACTGAGTTTAGTGTGAGTCATGTGAAAACTGAGAAAGAAAAAAAAAAGCTTTTTAAGATTTAAAATGTAAACAGAAAGAAGCCCAATCCTCATGCTGCCTCATTCGATTTCAAGTGGGACATAGATTCAAAGGAGGGTGTTAAGGAAATGATATGCATACATATTATTTTGTTCATATCCTGCACACACACATCTATTAACTATTAATCATATGTTGATCATTAGTCGATGATCATTAGTCGTTAAGAATAACATCTCAGGTAATCTCTCTGCTAAGCAGCATTCATGATAGTTGTAGTTGTTTAGTGTAGTTGGTGATGATCACAAAAAGGTGGTGTAGAAAAAAATCTTCGGGACAACTGAGTTGTAAATAAGACATTTATTATACAAAAAGAGTCCAAAACAGGATATCAGAAAGAAAGACCTGCTGGGAGTCGCTGCCAATTGTTGCCAACTCTGGCTAGTCTGGACCGGCAAGAGCATATATACACACTTCAGACAGATGGTATTTATCTTTAACATTAGATCATACACTGGAAAAAAAACAAAAAAAATGGTTCTATTGTCTTTGCATTAGATTGGAGAAAAACAATTTGTCAATCATTTGAAACGGGGGCCCTCTGTGTCTGTGCCTCTCAGTTTTTAATGTATACCAGATGGTAAAAGAGACATTTGGTCTTGAGACTTAATGTATCATTTAGCTATGATTTATTATAACCCACTAGGTCCCACTCTCTGAAAACATCATGGTATACTTATTCAGAAATGAAGGCCTCTATTCTTTGCTGCGAGGACATACAGGTATTTGAAACAATTACCATTTGTTCACAAGAGTGTCAATGTTAAGTACCCTGCCCTTCCTGCTCCCCCCACTTCCCCCCCTACCTCACCCTCTGACCCCCCACCTACCCTGAATGTGGGCATGTGGCCATTATAATGTATTTTGATTTGTTTTAGCTCCTTATTTGCAGTTGTGTTGTGTGTTTGCTGTGTTTTTGTTAAACTTTTTTTTTGTTAATCAGCATAGGCCAACCCACTACCTTTTGGACAGCTGCTGATAATCAGCGCAGCTGTGCAGGGCCGTAACTGGCCCTCATATGAGGGATTAAAAGGACATCGGCAGCGAGACAATGTGTGTGTGAGTGGTGGCAGCAACAGCCATCGGCAGGTCTACTAGGACCGGACCGAGCGCCAGCGAAGCGTGAGGAGGGAACGGCGGAACCTGGGTCGGAGGCGAGGAACGGATGCGGTGACGGAGGGAGAGCGAGTGAGCAGCGCCAGGACGAGGAACGGGCGCGGCGACGGAGGCAGAGCGAGTGAGCAGCGCCAGGACGAGGAACGGGCGCGGCGACGGAGGCAGAGCGAGTGAGCAGCGCCAGGACGTGGAACGCGGAGACGCGGTGGAGTGTGACATTCAAGGCCTGTTTACTCTATACTGGGCGGTTGCATTCGAGCGCCGCCCAGACGCGGTGAGTCGCACACCTGGGGGGGAGGCACGCGGAGCCAGGATCACTTCTCTCCCACTGGCAGCTGTGTTGTGTCCGCTAGGGTCGGACCGAGCGACAGCGAAGCGTGAGGAGGGAACGGCGGAACCAGGGTTGGCGGCGAGGAGCTGACGCGGTAACCGAGTGAGCGAGCAGCGCCAGGACTGGACACCAGGGCCAGCCCAACGGGGAAGCGGGGCCGAGGGCCGGAGACTCGACACCCAGAGCAGCGCAGTGGCGGCTGCGCCTCCCGTCCAGGCTCAGCCTCTATTTTTAATCTGTTATCTCTTTAGACTCTTTTTAGAATTAGGCCATGTATTTTAATGTTTTGTTATAATAAATTAATCACGTTATTGATCTCTGGTTCCACTGCTCATTCCCTGTAAAAACGAACCTGCCTTATATAAATTAAGTCCTAGTGCTTACACTAGGTGGCGTTGTCGGCAATTGCTAACAATTATTAACCCCTTTAAATCTACCAACCGGCCACAGATTTTTGGCGTTGTCGACAGGACTATAGGATCGTGAGCAGTGTTTTATCCAGAGATTAATACGTTTTGTAAAAAAAAAAAAAAAAAAAAAAAAAAAAATTCTTCTGCACTGTTAGCTTTCAGATTTTAATCAAACATGATGATGCCAATCTATCCTGGGGCCCCATGGGTGCCCAAATTTGAAGGCCAAGAAGGCAATTTAAAGTATTTGGACTGGAAGGAGCAAATGCAAGGTCTTTTAGATGCTAATAATTTAAATGAACCCCAA
Organism: Gouania willdenowi; assembly: GCF_900634775.1. Lineage (NCBI taxonomy): Eukaryota > Metazoa > Chordata > Actinopteri > Blenniiformes > Gobiesocidae > Gouania > Gouania willdenowi. Next base: position 49,739,762 of record NC_041049.1, read on the forward strand.
AAAGTTACAATTTTAATTGGCGCATTGTCTGGGCTGCCTAAACGGCAAATTAATGTTCTGGCAGAGGATGAGCGTGACAGGGCTGCAAAAATTTTTACTGTGTTGGATAGACTCTATGTAAAAGAAATCCCCCTGTGTGTTTTACGATCTCAATTTTTTGGCTGTGTGCAGAAACCAGGCCAGTCCATTCAAGCGTATGCTTTGCGCTTAAGGGAACTATATCGTAAGTTACATCAGCAGGATGAGGATGGAGCGCCCACTGACACCCACTTGAGGGACCAGTTCATGCTTGGCCTGGAGGATGGCGCCTTGCTGAGAGCATTAAGGAGAGCCTTGCGATTAGACCCTGAAATGACCTTCAGTGCCTTACAACAGGAGGCCCTCCTGGAGGAGGGAACACGAAGTCCGAGGCAAAGTGAAGCAACGTGTGCCGTGGTAAGGGACCCTAATCACTCCAGATCTAATCCACAGAATGACTCATGGAAGCAGGAGTTAAAAAAGGAGATTGTGGAGGAGTTGAGGGACCAAATGAAGGACTTTGCTCGTGAGCTCATCAGGGAGCTAAGACCAGCTAGCCCGACACACATGCCAGGACGCCGCGGCAGCGCCCCTGAGCCTTGTACCTCAGAGGGGTACCTGCAGCCCCACTCCAGTAATCGTTGGGATGAGGGAGGTAGGCCTATTTGTAGGAATTGCAATCAGTCAGGTCACATTGCTAGGTTTTGTAGAGCATCCCGCATGCCTCGACCAGCTTTAAACTAAGCCACCCTACTGTTGAGGTCCATGCAGTGGGGTCTGGTCTGAGAGAAGACCAAAGGGCCGCTACAGCTCTGGTGGGAAATTGCCCCTATGTGGATGTGTTAGTGGGAGGAGTTAACATGGGAGGGCTTTTGGACACTGGGTCACAAGTCACTCTGATCCAGCAGAGTCTTTTTTTGAAACATTTTTCTCACTATGATGTTAACAATGTGCCTTCGTATATAAAGCTGAAGGCGGCAAATGGCCTTAAGATCCCCTGTATAGGGTACGCACTAATGGATTTTAAAATAGAGGGTGTGGACATTGACCAAAAAGGAGTTTTTGTTGTGACCGATGAATGTTCCAGTAATCCTTTTATTATTGGCATGAATGTAATTAAGCCATGTTGGGATACAGTCTTCCATAACCCCGAGAAGCCTCTCTCTTTTTCTTGCCAAAGTCCAGGGTCCCAACAGGCGTGGAGAGAAGCCTTCGCCCTCTGCCGGAGAACTGCTGTCAGTACAGAGGATGGATTTAAAGGATATATCTGGCCAGCTCAGAGACGAGGAGTCAGGATCCCCGCTCGGAGTGAGATCATTGCCTGGGGACGGGCTCGAGCTGGGCCGTCAGGGAGGAACTACTGTGGCCTGGTTGAAGCCCTTGACGAGCCGAACGCTGTCGCTGTGGCCCGCACACTTGCTGTCGTCAAGAATGGTAGGATCCTTGTCCGTTTGAGAAATTTGAGTAACTCCTCCATCACTCTAGGACGCTACCAGAAGATCGGCCGCCTGTACCAAGTTGATGACGCTGATGTCCATGGTGGCCGTGATGTTGACCTGACCCCCAATAACAACGGAGAGGTAGAAGTTGGGTTGGTAGAGGCAACCGATGACTATGAGAACAAACACCGCTTTGATGTGCCAAAACTGGTAGATGGAACAAACTTGACACCAGACCAAATTAGTAAGCTGACTACAGTCTTGCAAAACTGGGAAAAAGTGTTTTCTAAACATGAGGAGGACTTTGGTAGGACGGACGCTGTCACGCACACCATTCCAACGGGTGATGCAGCCCCTATAAGGGAGCGATTCAGACCATTGCCACCACTCATGTATAAAGAGATGAGGTCGCTACTTGCAGACATGTTGGACAGAGATGTGATAACCGAGAGCTCTAGCCCCTGGGCCGCACCCATCGTCATGGTTAAAAAGAAGGACGGGAGCTGGAGATTCTGTGTTGATTACAGAAAGTTAAATTCTGTCACTCACAAAGATGCTTTTCCTCTTCCCAGGATCGAGGAGACACTCACCTCTCTCTCCAAGGCAGAGTGGTTCTCCACATTGGATCTCTCAAGTGGGTACTGGCAGGTGGAGGTAGACCCCAGGGATAGAGAAAAGACGGCCTTCACTACACCTGTAGGCTTGTTTGAATTCCAGCGCATGCCATTTGGTCTCTGTAATGCGCCCGCAACATTTCAGAGATTAATGCAGCAGTGTCTAAGCGGCCAAATCACGGAGTCCTTGCTTGTCTATCTTGATGATATAATTGTGTACTCACCCGATTTTGAAACTCATCTGCAGGATCTGGAAGAGGTCTTCGAACGACTCTGGAAACATGGACTGAAGCTGAGGCCAGACAAATGTAAACTCCTTCAGCAGGAAGTACAGTTTTTGGGTCACGTCGTCAACCAGGCTGGTGTAATGCCTGACCCAGAGAAGGTAACTGCAGTGACAGCGTGGCCTGTTCCGACATCTGTACGAGAGGTGAGGTCGTTCTTAGGCCTGGCCGGCTACTATAGACGATTCATTCAGGGATTTGCAAAAATGGCTCGCCCGTTAAATTCTTTGCTAATCGGCATCCCACAAAGTGATAAAAGATCTTCTACAAAAGCAATTGATTGGACTCCAGAGTGTCATGCTGCATTCGCCCAACTAAAAGAGGCTCTAACTAAAGCTCCAGTTTTAGCCTATGCGGACTACACAAAGCCCTTCAGTTTGTACACGGACGCAAGCCACAGCGGGCTTGGTGCAGTGTTAGCCCAAACTCAGGATGGAAAAGAGCGCGTTATTGCTTATGCGAGTCGTAGTTTACACCCCGCAGAGAAAAATGACTCTAATTACAGCTCATTCAAACTTGAGCTATTGGCACTAAAATGGGCAATCACTGAAAAATTTAAGGACTATCTCACTGGAGCTAAATTTATGGTATTCACTGATAATAATCCTGTAGCCCACTTACAGACTGCTAAGCTTGGGGCTGTAGAACAGCGGTGGGTTGCCCAGATGGCCTCGTTCGATTTTGAAGTGAAGTACCGAGCCGGCCGTGAAAATGTGAATGCAGATGCACTGTCCAGGTTCCCCACAGTTTCTACGCAGCGGAAAAGTGGCCCTACCCACGTTGCAACTGTTGTCGCTGTCACAACGGCCTCTGACCAGGAGGGTGCATCTGAATCAGCGCTCGGAGAGGACTGGAAAGCCCTGCAGGAGGTAGACACAAACATTCAGACTGTACGAAGGTATGTGGAAAAAGACACAATGCCCAGCAAGCTTGAAAGGGAAGCGCTACCAGCCACTGCTAAGCAGTTGCTGCAACACCGAAAGAGACTTTGCCTGTACCAGGGGGTCCTCTGCAGAAAACTGTTTGACTCTCATGCGTGTGAGCCCCGTTATCAAATTGTCTGTCCAGATCTAAGCCACCAGGACGTATGGAAGAAATGCCATGAAGCTACAGCTCATGCGGGCACGGAACGGACTCTTGCTCACATAAGGCGCCATTTCTTCTGGCCAGGCATGGAAAAAGAGGTACAAAGTTTTCAAATAGGGTGTGTCGTGTGTAACCTTCAAAAAGACAGAGCTGAACCTAGGGCCCCATTAAAGCCGATAGAGGTATCGTATCCTCTTGAGGTTGTTGCCCTAGATTTTCTCTCGTTGCGTCGTCCCAATGATCTATATCAGAACATATTGGTTATGACTGACATGTTCACGCGCTACTCATGGGCTGTTGCCACTCGTGATCAAACTGCCAAGACTACAGTCCGTGTAATTTGGTCTACCATAATTCAACCATTTGGCTGCCCATCACGTTTTCATTCTGATCAGGGACCAAATTTTGAATCAGAGCTCATGAAACAGTTATGTAGTATGTATGGCATCTCCAAAAGTCGCACTACTCCTTACCACCCTGCGGGTAATGGCCGCGCTGAGAGAATGAATCAAACTCTGCTGAATATGCTCCGTACTCTTGAGTTTGAGAAACAGAGTAGGTGGCCAGAGCACCTTCCCGAGCTATTACATGCTTACAACAATGTGGTCCACAGTGCAACTGGGTTTACCCCATCGTATCTGATGTTCGGTCGCCACCTTAGGCTGCCTGTGGATGTTAACCTAGGAGTTTTAGATGACCACCCACGTCATGACTTGCAGGGATGGGTTTCCGAACATCACAAAAAGCTCTTGCATGCTTACGATTTGGCCCGTAAGAAAATGACCGATGCAGCGAGAGATGAGAAAAAATACTATGATCAAAGAGCCAAAGCAAATGCCCTTCTTCCCGGTGAACGTGTGTGGGTACGAGATAGGGACAGGCAAGACCATGGTAAACTCCACAGTTGGTGGAAGCGTCAGCCCCACGTGATTGTTGACCTTGTCGGCGATTCAGGTTTAGTTTACCGTGTTAAACCGGAAAAAGGGGGTAAAGAAAGAACCTTGCACAGAAATGCACTTAAACCTTGCATTGCTCCGACCAACGATTTGCCTATTGAGCCACCACGAACTGAGACTGAAACACCTCAGCTGCCAATAATGTTGTATTATCCTACAGTTAATGTCGAACCTGAACAATTACCCCGTCAATCCACTCGCACCACCAGAGGACAATGCCCCGCTCGTTATAGGAACTAAGTTGTTGGTCCAGGGACTGGCACCATTAAAGTGCGGGGGGGTGTGGGCATGTGGCCATTATAATGTATTTTGATTTGTTTTAGCTCCTTATTTGCAGTTGTGTTGTGTGTTTGCTGTGTTTTTGTTAAACTTTTTTTTTGTTAATCAGCATAGGCCAACCCACTACCTTTTGGACAGCTGCTGATAATCAGCGCAGCTGTGCAGGGCCGTAACTGGCCCTCATATGAGGGATTAAAAGGACATCGGCAGCGAGACAATGTGTGTGTGAGTGGTGGCAGCAACAGCCATCGGCAGGTCTACTAGGACCGGACCGAGCGCCAGCGAAGCGTGAGGAGGGAACGGCGGAACCTGGGTCGGAGGCGAGGAACGGATGCGGTGACGGAGGGAGAGCGAGTGAGCAGCGCCAGGACGAGGAACGGGCGCGGCGACGGAGGCAGAGCGAGTGAGCAGCGCCAGGACGAGGAACGGGCGCGGCGACGGAGGCAGAGCGAGTGAGCAGCGCCAGGACGTGGAACGCGGAGACGCGGTGGAGTGTGACATTCAAGGCCTGTTTACTCTATACTGGGCGGTTGCATTCGAGCGCCGCCCAGACGCGGTGAGTCGCACACCTGGGGGGGAGGCACGCGGAGCCAGGATCACTTCTCTCCCACTGGCAGCTGTGTTGTGTCCGCTAGGGTCGGACCGAGCGACAGCGAAGCGTGAGGAGGGAACGGCGGAACCAGGGTTGGCGGCGAGGAGCTGACGCGGTAACCGAGTGAGCGAGCAGCGCCAGGACTGGACACCAGGGCCAGCCCAACGGGGAAGCGGGGCCGAGGGCCGGAGACTCGACACCCAGAGCAGCGCAGTGGCGGCTGCGCCTCCCGTCCAGGCTCAGCCTCTATTTTTAATCTGTTATCTCTTTAGACTCTTTTTAGAATTAGGCCATGTATTTTAATGTTTTGTTATAATAAATTAATCACGTTATTGATCTCTGGTTCCACTGCTCATTCCCTGTAAAAACGAACCTGCCTTATATAAATTAAGTCCTAGTGCTTACACTAGGTGGCGTTGTCGGCAATTGCTAACAATTATTAACCCCTTTAAATCTACCAACCGGCCACATGAAGATCAATGAAAGAGATGTGTGCCAGCTATTCAAGAGACAAAAGATCAAAAAGGCTCCAGGACCAGACGGAGTGTCTCCCTCCTGCCTGAAAGCCTGTGCTGAGCAGCTGGCCCCCATCTTCACACGGATCTTCAAAACATCACTGGAGCTGTGTGAAGTACCATCCTGCTTCAAAAGCTCCAGCATCATCCCAGTCCCAAAGAAACTTGCCATCACAGGACCTAATGACTATCGACCCATTGCCCTGACGTCCGTAGTCATGAAGTCCTTTGAGAGGCTGGTATTGAGCCACCTGAAGGACATCACAAGGCCCCTGCTGGACCCCCTGCAGTTTGCCTATCGGGCAAACAGGTCTGTCGAGGATGCAGTCAACATGGGACTGAACTACATCCTGCATCACCTCGACTCCCCAGAGACCTACGCTAGGATCCTGTTTGTGGATTTCAGCTCTGCGTTCAACACCATCATCCCGGACATCTTTCACCAGAAACTCACCCAGCTCACAGTGCCGGCCTCCACCTGTCAGTGGATCACCAACTTCCTGACTGACAGGAAGCAGCAAGTAAGGCTGGGAGGCATCACATCCAGCACCCGGTCACTCAGCACTGGCGCCCCTCAGGGATGTGTTCTCTCCCCACTCCTATTCTCCCTCTACACCAATGACTGCACCTCAGGGGACCCCTCTGTGAAACTCCTGAAGTTTGCAGACGACACCACCGTCATCGGTCTCATCAGGGATGGGGACGAGTCTGCCTTCAGACGGGAGGTGGAACAGCTGGCTCTCTGGTGCAGTCAGAACCATCTGGAACTGAACCCGCACAAGACTGTGGTGATGACAGTGGACTTCAGGAGAAATCCCCCCCCACTCACCCCCCTTACCATTCTGAATAGCAAAGTGGCTACCGTGGACTCCTTCAGGTTCCTGGGATCCACAATCTCACAGGACCTGAAGTGGACCTCCCACATAGACACAACCAGGAAAAAGGCACAGCAGAGGATGTACTTCCTGCGACAGCTGAGGAAGTTCAACCTGCCCCAGGAGCTGCTGATCATGTTCTACACCTCCATCATTCAGTCTGTTCTGTGCACCTCCATCACTGTCTGGTTTGGATCTACAACCAAACTAGACAGACACAGACTACAAAGGATAATCAGGACTGCAGAAAAGATCATTGGTGTTGATCTGCCCTCCATCCAAGACTTATACCTGTCCAGGGTCAGGAAACGGGCAGGTAGTATCACTGCAGACCCCTCACACACTGCACACAATCTGTTTAAACTCCTCCCCTCCGGCAGACGCTACAGATCACTGTACGCCAAAACTACCCGCCATAAAAACAGTTTCTTCCCCCAGGCTGTCACTGTGATCAACACTAAACAGTCAAAGAGTGTCAGACCTGTTTCTGTTACTGTGAAATAACCTGGAACTAAACATATCAACCCTGGAACAACCTGTCACTGCAAAATGTTCATGGACATAATTTTTTCATTTAAATGTTCACCTGCACTACTCATCAATGCACTACTGCACTACTATCTTATTATTATTATTATTGTATTTTTATTTGATTTCATTATTATTACTATTATTATTATTATTATTATTATTATTACTATTATTATTATCTTGTTATTTTTATTTAGTTTGCACATATTAGTCTAACTACTCTTATATTTATGTTTATACTTCTTTTTTTACTTATTTTTCTTTATTTTCTTTATTTTTCTTTATTCTAGTTGATTGTTATTATTTAATGTTACACTTCCTGAGAGAGCACAGGTCACCAAAAGAAATTCCTCGTGTGTATTCATACACCCTTGGCCAATAAAGTTGATTCTGATTCTGATTAATACACTTCAGTATTTATTCACAAAAGTTGACACTGGGCCAACCCTATACAGGGCCATCCACCCTCTAAACTACTGTAAGATGAGATCTATTTATTTAGTGTTTGAAATGAGAACATTTCATTTGAAGAAAGGGAAATATGTAAGATGAGATTTACTTTTAAAGTTTGATTTAATACATTTTCCATCTAAATCAAGTTACAAGATGTCATTTACGTATTTTCTTTTATTACATCCATTGTTTGAAGTTTAAAAGATGTAGAAGGGTACTAGTTTATGGTACACTGTCACTTTAAGAGTTTGGTGGTAACAACGTGCGGGGTGATGTCACTTTAAGGAAGTGTGAGGAGGGGGGTGTGGCCCGTATGGTCAGGAAGGAAAAAAGTTGGATGTAATGTTGGAGAGAGAAATAAAAGTGTTCAAGAAGACCTACAGCAGTTGTCTTACCTACAGCCTCCAACACAGTAACCTCTACAGTTATAAGTCCTACACTACAAAAGTTTCAAACTACATAATGACAAAAACAGGACTAGCAGAAATCTCCAGCCCAAACTAAAACAACAAATTTACAGGCCATCAAGTGGGGCGCAGTAGAACTCGCCCCACATGTCTGATGGTCTTTCAGTTCCTCTCAGCCCTTTATACACTCCACCTGATTGCTGATGTGAATCAGGTGGGGCAGGCTGAGAGGCCATGAGGCACCAGCTGTAACACTCTGATCAAAGGTACTGTTACTGTCCTCACTTGCATCTGTATAAATTGTGAGTGCAATGTATAGTTCGTCAGACAAAAGTTCCTAACAGAACTTGAGGTTGTATGCTTCTCTTGTAAATGTTTTTGTCTCCTTGATTTGTATTAATCAAGTAAAATTGCAACTATACAAACATACTCTCAGTGCTTCATTGTGACTCCTTGTTTTAGGGAAATTCTACACCCACAGTGGGAAAACCAGCAATTTCAACATGATTGTGCTCTAGTTTGCACATATAAACCTTAATAAGTAAGGCATCAACAATAATAAAGCAAATAGTCACAGATATCAGTTCCTGCAGGATCTTTACTTCAAATTATTTGATGTGGTGACAATTATTTACTAAATTTGGGGAAATTCTGTGTGATAATTTAAAGAAAATTGCTGAATTTTGGAAAAATGGAGAGTTCTATTAAAAATTGAGATTATAAATGACCACACTCATGTGTGTTAGATTTCTCTTATGTATCTAACGGGTTCTTTTGATCTGGAATTGGATTGAGAAACAGGAGAGATTATAGGAATTTGTATAACAGGTTTAATAAAGATTTGATGGACACACAAGATACATGCATCAGTGAGGATTCTTCGACACTTGTTACAAGGTCGCTAGTGTCGAACCCCCTCAAACAGAGGAATACACAGCAGTTTATACCCTGGGTCGGCTGGAAGTCCAGCCCTAAAGAGGAGATGTCATTTCTGTTCCTGCTTGCAGCCTAGAGATTTAGTTGGAAGTCTGTTTTAGTTAGAAGTGTGTTGAAATCTGCTGAATGTCTGTAAATTTGTTATTTATGTCCCAAAAGGGGAACCTATATGTACAGAGAAGAAAGCAGGGTTACGTGCTGGTCTCCACATATGGTGTCTCAGGACATTAAGCAAGAGATAGAAGGTAGTAGTGTTTGTGTTAACGTAAATCAGCCTAGTGTTATGTTATCGGTAAACCATGTCCAAAGCATACGTGCAATGGAAAAAAAGTTAAAAAAAAATGTTAGAGTGTTATGCTAGAACTAAAATGTGCTGAAACTGCAAGAAGGCACACAGCAGACAGGAACAGAAAGCACGTGTCCCTGCTCTGCACTGATGACCTAATGACCTGAGCAAGCTAGACACAAAGTCCCCCTAAGCCTGCAGCTAGGATGTTAAGTTAACTGTAAAAGAATGAGAAGATACATTGATATGTATTATCATGTGATACATAGTATAAGCATGGGAAAACTGTGAGCCTTGGGAAATAATGTGGAGTTTCATTGAATTTGTGTTTATTTGGAGGGGATGAGGCTGCATTCATTGGTAATTTACACGACGACTCATGTTTTTTCTGTTCACCTAAGGACTGAATGAGTTTGACACAACAGGAAGCGTAGCTGATTTGAACCAAATAAGGATTATTTTTATTTACTCTCTGATCTGACACTGGGATGTAAGAATGAGCTGAAGGCTATCCCAGCTTAATGAATGCATAAAATCACTGTATTTTGCACATCTAAGGCAAAGCCTATCGTTACAAAATATTTAGAAACTGTGGGATTTGTTATTCTGTCATTCCAAGTTGTAACAAATGCAAGGAAAGCTTCTATGAGACTCCTTCCAAGGTCATACAAAGACGCACTCTGGCCAAAACATCCCAATACGTAAAAACAAGAGTATGTTGTACATTTTATGACATCCTCAGGTCTCAGAGTAAGGTATGAGGTATCAGCAAAACCTCCGTCAGGTGAAAAGGCCTCATTTGTCAAACTAAACTCAGTCAAATGAAAAGGCCTCAAGCTTCATAAACACAGCATGGCATTTTATTTTGAAGGAACCAGAAGTACACATTATTTTTTTTTAAGTTAAGATATATCAAAGTGTTATTTGATTAATAAATACATAGCTAAATGAAACACTGACATATCTTAACCTTTATAAATAAATAGAAAATAACAGCTTTCAACTTACTCTCGTATCAGAAGCAGCACATATTGATGTCGTGTTTATTTCCGGTTTCTTTAAAATACGTCATGTCGTGTTTTAAGTCCTGAGGCCGCTGAGTCTAAAGACTTTTATTTTGAAGCCCAATTTGAAGGCGTTAGTTTTTCCTGATACTTCACTCTGACTTTGGTGTGTCAAGGAACTCCCTGTGTGTGTTTATTCTTCATTCATCTACAGACAATAAACCAAAAAAAATCATTATTTAATACAGAAGCAGGGATTTGTTTTCTTTACTTGTTTTGGTGGCTTGAGAATAAGAGTGTCACTATCTTCAAAGCAGGAATAATGGTCACATAATGTGCACTGATTTCAAATAAAAAGGATGAATCTCTGTCATCCTGAAAGTTCAGGATGGAAGGACCAAACACTGCTTCCTGTGAGTCCGTAGTTTTCCTCTCTGACAGACTTTGGAAGGTCAAACGTGGCTTCCAGACGCAGAAGTGTTCGAATGGTGTGGCTCTCAAACTGAGCTCGACCTGGATCTCCGATCAGAACTTTAGTTCTGTGCAGTTTGATGCAGCGGCTCAACCAGCAGTGAAGGCTGGTGGCCAGGGATTCATCATAAAACATGTCTCCCAGGAGCATCAGATCAAAGCCCTCCAGCTCTGAACCAATGAGATTATCAGTTACACAAACTACAGACTTCAGTCCATTCAGCTCACAGTTCATGGTGGTGGCCACAGCTGCAACTGTAAAACAAACAGTAATGTTTACACATCACTTCCTTTTGGACACATTCAGAGTATAATCACATTTTTAGGTTGTGGTATACAGTATGTGAAAGATCTGTCACTAATATGGAGATCTTACATTCTATTTCTTGCAATAAATACTAAATTAATTGCAATGTAAAAATCTCCACTGATCTAGAAGGCTCTAAACTTTTAGAAACTTGTATGCAAGAATATTGAGGTCGTACAAATCTTTCCCTGAGCAGACATCCTTCAATAAGATGATGTTTAAGGGCCACATTAAAAGAAAAAAAAATCTGGGCATAGTATTTTGAGAATAAAGTTGTAGTTTTATGAGAATAAAGCCTTATTTTAATAAAATCGTAATTTTATAAGATCAAACTTGTAATATTTCTGTGATGGTTGGGTTAAATTGTGAAAATATATGTTCAAGCATGTAAAAAGCCAACACTCAAATTTAGGTAAGAAAAGGTATATTGCTTTAAATGAATATCATATCAAGCAGTCAATACGCCACAGGAGCAAATGGTCTCTTTTGTGGAGGAGGAACTTGCTAGAAGTGGTCGATTTAAGGGCTATAGGTGTTTGATGCGTTCACTTCAACAGGGAATTCTGAGTGTCATCCCATTTTTTAAAGATACAGCTTTATTCTCATACGATTACGACTCTATTCTCAAAATATTATGACTTTAATCTAATAAAATTACAACTTTAATCTCAAAACATTAGTTTAGTGTGTGTGTGATTTTCTACCAGCAGCTGTTTCATAGTAATCTGACCTTGTCTGGCCTCAAAAAGGCAAGGAAAACATTCCCACTCTGACCCTGACCTCCCTCATGACCTTTTCAATGATTAGCTGTTAGCCAATATTGAGAAACACACACACACACACACACATTACTTTGTTAACAATCTGATTTATTGACTCCCTTTGCGCAAAAATAAAGTAGAAGAATGTTTACCAGGATCAATATCATTGGCCACAACACGAGAAGCCCCACTGAGACCAGCAGCAATGGCTGAGGCTCCACAGCCGCTCCCCAGGTCCAGGACAGTCTTCCCCTGGCACACAGACGTGTTATCCAACAGATACCTAAACATGACCACAGAACATTGAGTGATGTTACATTTCACTATTATAACTATGGCTAATAAGTTTCCACCAGAACTTAATCTCAGGAATATTTATGAAACTAAACTTTTCATGTGAATTATTTATGGAAATTAACCAGAAATTGAGAGTATTTTTAAACAACTGATGCTGATATTTTAGAGGACGCTAAAATAGTTATTTTTAATATTCAGGGATTCCCAAGCTTTTTCTTGTAATGACCCCATTTTTATATCACTAATTTCTGGCGACCCCAGAGATTTTTTTGTTTGTTTGTATGAAATTAGTTTTTTGATCATGTTTGTTACACTGCGTTACAAATACAGAGTAGCCACTATCAAAGTAAAAAATAAAAAGGCACCAGCTGAGATATTTCTTATACTGCATTTTTTAACTCGATTTATATTTGACAAAGTAAAAGTATAGAACACAGTTGTTTAAGATTGTGTGTCTAGTTTTTGAAAAATGTTAAATTTATTTTTTCAAAATTTTTGTTGTTTTTTGAATTTTAAAATGTTTTATTTAAAGAACAATTTAAATATAATTTTACTCAATCTATTTTTTTTATTTATTAATTTATTATTACTAGACATTTCAGGTGACCCCATATGGGGTCCTGCATGTATATAACATCCCTGTTGAAGACCAACCTTCAATTTTGTAAATTCCCATTAAATTAAAGTACATTAAAAGTTTCCAACTTTGAAAATTTGCAACCGTCGATGAAATGTTGTTTTTAGATTATGATGAATTATTGAAATTGGAAATTACTCCCAATTTCAGGTTAATTCCAATAAATAATTCCAATTAAAAGTTTATATTTTTGAATATTCCCAAAGTTCTTGAGCTTACGTTCCTGTGGAAAATGACTGGAAATGTTCCATCCCTTTACAAACCTAATTATAATGGAACAATGATCTGCTGGGAGGAGGAGTAAACCACTTACCGGGATAAGGCCTGTCCCCCAGGCCAGTATATGGCCCAGTAGGGGTCCTGGAATGGCCAGAGCTCTGGTTTCTCAGTCCAAAACCTACAGCTTGGGGTCATTAACCTCAGTTTGATCTGAGGCGTGAGGCTCTGGCCTCTGACTACCTCTGTGTTCTCCTCTATAAATGTTCTCAGCTGATCTGCTGAGAAGTGTCTGTGAATAAACTGCCTGTAAGAGTTTATCAAGTACTGGGAAAAGAAACTGGGTTTAAAGTGTCTCAACATAATAGTAAAGAGTCTATGCTCTTACTTTAGGACCGGTGTGAGGTTTCAATAGGCGACTCTTTTAACTAGTTAATCAATTCCTCAGGATGGTTTTACAACTTAAAAAATGTCCTTGAATACTATTACTGTTGGTAATATTGGATAATGGTGTTTAAATAAATCAGATTACCTCATGACCAGACCAAGAACTTTGCAAGAAAGATGTAAACCAGCACGTTAATGTATTGTAGTTTCTAACATATGTTGCCTCAGTGAAAGCATTAAATTAAAGTTTTGTAGTGACGCATGCATTAAAAGGTGCAGCATACATAAAGCACATTTAATTTAAAAATACTGTAGCTCATTAATGAATATTTAAAGCTTGCTTTGAATCGATTTTAGAAACTTGGAAAATTATACTCATAATTTTTAAATTGGGTTTCTGTGGATAGCGTTAATAAAACCAAGGAACTCGGTCAGCAGTTAAAACGGTCACTAATAAATCCGTAACACCAACCGACACTCTACGAGTGTCTGTAGTCAGCCACTGTTCAGGCTTTTCGACCTGAAAATTCAATTAATAGTAGTATTTTACGCGTACACTATTAAAACTACAAAACTAATAACAAAAAACAAAACAACAACCTAGTGTTTCCCTCCGTACAACCAGCTCCGTCGGACCGAGTCCCACACCTATATCTCCCTGGAGTCGTTACACGTTCCGCGCTCGAAGGTTCCCATCCTTATATGTTCCTTTTTCTTTTTTCTTTTAATCATGCACAATACAAGACCGGTTGGCTTTTACAAAATACAGAATGTCTTTTGCAGATACATTAAACACAGTCGCAGTAACGACAGTCAGTATTTTATTTATTTATTAATTAATTTGATTTATATTAGTTAATTTCACTAACTTGGAAAAATAAAAAATAAAATCTTGAAATGATGGAATAAAGGTTTTTAAAACGTGGGACACAACCATTTCCTTTCCAACATATACCCAGCATGATAATTACATTCACAGCTGAAAAATCGGTTTGTTTAAGCACACATAAGGTACAAACACGTTAACCAGTGAATGGCAATCCAGATGTGTTTACTATTCGCCATCATTTAGAACCACAGATGAGGAAGGCCGGTTGCCATGGTACTCCTTTAAACACAATAAACTAAAGACGTACACAAACAACTAAAGTAATATTTTAAATTTGCATTTTACATTGTGACCACTAGATGCTCCCTGTGAGCAATGTGTGAGTTTTTACAGCAGTAGACGGATTTTATTCCAGGATTGAATTATTTGAGTTTTGTCAGATGAAGTTTGGTTTTAAAAGGAATTCTTAATTGACTTGATTTATATATTATTTCTACAATGAAGTAGTTTCAACGCATTCACACACAGTGTTTGGAATAACAGCGTTTAAAGTAACGGCGTTAGGTAACGGCGTTTGTTTTTCATTATCTAACTAATCACTTTTTACGCCGTTACAACGCCGTTATCGTCACTGAACGTTAAATGCGGTGCGTTACATGCATTGATTAAATAAAATGCTATCCGAAAGCATCCCCGGCTTCTGAATCAGCTGTTGTGAGGAGGTGGGTTAAAAACAAGGTGAGCGATTATGATTGGCTTAGGCTGCGTCATGTTTCATGGTAGCCAATCAGAGCCAGTGTTTTTATACATGTGCCAGCAAGAGGAGGCGGGTTAAAAACAAGGTGAGCGATTATGATTGGCTAAGGCGACGTGCCAGTACCATCAACACACAGACACACACACAGAGCAGATTGGATGAAGCAGCAGAGATGGTGAGCGTGGAGCAGTTTGATGAAAAGTTGACATTTTTAAGGTGGCGATACAAACACTACTTTAAATTAATTGTGGTCAAAGGCAAGAACGTACATGTGAAATGTTCATTATATCCAGGAGTGAAGACTTTGTCCACATCTGTTGTAAGCAACGCAAATTTAATGAAGCACCTCATAACGACACACGCATCTAAAAAATGTGAATTCTTTGACATATAGCAACTTTTTTTTTTTTTTTTTTTTTAATAGTAACGCAAATAGTTACTTTCCTTGGGAATGAGTTACATTTATTATAGAGTAATTTAGTTACTAACGCAGTTACTTTTTTGAACAAGTAGTGAGTAACTATAACTAATTACTTTTTTAAAGTAACGTTCCCAACACTGTTCACACAACAATAGGACTGAGCTGCCATGCATGGCACCAGTCGACCACTGGGATTCAGTGTCTTGCCCAAGGACACTTCGACACAAAGACAGGTATAGTCTAGGATCGAACACAGAAGACAACCCCTCCACCATCGGTCGCTGTTATATGTAATTACCGTGGAATCGTCAAGTATTAAGTGTTTTTCCAATATTACTTTTCTACATGTATTTTGCTTAGTCCCACATGCCAATGTAATTAGTTATCATAAATGAAATTCATAAATAATATAAAAAAATAAATTATATTTCAAATATTTTTTTTTTTAAAAAAAGAAGTCTCCTGGTTTTTTTTCATGGAGGACCAAACCTGCCAAAATTAAAATTAATTGAATAAAAAAATAAATTTGGAAAAAAGGGAAACACAAATAAATAAATAAATAAATATAAGTGGGAAAAAAAATACAAAAGTAAAAATATAAAAAGTAAAAAATGTCCAAAAAATAAATATAGATTGATAAATAAAAGTGGAAATAAAAAAGAAAATACAAATATAATCTATAATAATTTATTTATTTTTAACTTTTATTTATTTATTTTACACATCTAAAAAATATATTTTACTTTTGTTATTTTATTTTATTTTTACATTTATACTTAAAATTATTTTTTTTGGCAGGTTTGGGTCACAACAAAATATAAATGTAAATGAGGAGGCTGTCCTAATTGTGTCAGTTTATCTAAAATCGGTTTCATCCAGGAATGGAAAAAAAAAATGAACTCAGCAAAACTCTCATCAGGTTCACAGAGTGTAATATCATTCAAAACCAACAACAACAAAAGGCTGAAAAAAAAAATCAGGCAACAGCAATGCAAAATAAAACACAAGTTAGTCGATTGCTTTATATCTCCATAGTTCACTGAAGGTTTCACTGAAATACAATGCAGCCTTGCATTTATTCATATCAGCGTGTTTTTCTAAATATAAATATGTTTTTCTCAGAGTGAATTCAGTTTATCTGGAAAATAAACAAAACTATGATACTGCCTGCCAGTATTATTCCTTTTCCTGAATACATAATGTATTGACTACTCTCAGGATGGAAGGACATTTCACCCAGTATAACAAAGTGTTTCTAAACAGGACTCATTATTAGAAATAATGATGTCGGTGGAGACGTTCATGCCTCGCGCTGTTTGAACGGGCAAATCTGTTCAGCTCAGAATATGTCTTTGGTTACTCGGGTTGATGGCTTCGACCATCCTCGTCATCTGCCTCTGTCGCCTCCATATGAGGGCTGGTATTCGCTCGATAAGCATGTCTGCAATTCGGGAGCTGCCATATCCCATAGTGAGACATCTCACAAAATATTATGAAATAGAACTTTAGGTTATTTACATAACCCAGGTTCTATGAGTGATATGAGTGAGATGTCCACCAGACTACCCTTCTTGCTCGAACAAGTGAGAAGAGGTGCTTATTTGAATGAGGAACAGCACATCTGCCGTCTGTCTTATAGAGAGTGGGAATGTCCCTGGTGGATGGACAGGTTCTACCAGCCAATCAGGGCTTGGCGGATTGAAAAAAGTGCTTCTGAGAGCTGCAGGAAGTGTGCATCCCATAGTGAGACATCTTACTCATATTTCTCATAGAATCGGGGTTACTGTATGTAAATAACCCAAAGTTTTTCAAAGTGTGTTAACCAGGCCGTAACGCAGTCACAAGTCATCACTGTTCATAACAAACCTCTGCCAAGTATGAGCTGCTATTTGTGTTTACCAGAGTGTTAAAGAATTTCAGTATGGATGTATTTGTTGTTATGGTGTGGTGAAGGAGTGAGTAGAAGGGGTTAGATGATGTGTTTTCACTCTCTCTCTCTCTCTCTCCTTGTCATGCATTTGTGTGTTAGTGCAAAATCACATTAGAGAGTAGACACACCAACGCAGATGGACAGAGGACACGAGGGCGAGACACGGCCAGGGTCAAGGGTTACGTCTTATTCTCCAATGGTGTAACAAGGTAAGGATGTTCTATATGAACCAACTCAGCTTCAGTTTTCTTGTCAGCAACAAGTTGCTTGCTTTTTATTCTGAAAATATAGATATCTCTAAGAAGAGCTTAGACTTTTAGTAATGAATTTTATCTGACAATACGTGTGTAACTGTGAAATATCTGCTATGCACACAGTCTTCAGCATGGAGCTCTGATTACTTCACAGAACACTGACCTCCAAGCCTTGTTGAATTTTACAAATAAATAACAAATACCAGTCCCAACTTTATCAACTGCATTTAAGATTTTAAGTTTGAACAATTTCAAGGACAACAATGCATTTAAGTCAATGCTTCTTGGAGTTTGTTGGTATCTACAAAATTAAGAACACATTTTCACCAGGTTTTCCATCTGGAAAATTAGTGACGTTTTGATGATGGCCGCTGTTAACCTGTTCGTCTCTGTGGAATGAAGCTCATTGTCTGTGTGAGACAACGCAGTCTCAGTGCTGCTGATGGAAAACAGGCATAAAGAATGATAAATTAGCCAGTCTATGGCATCAGGTGACTGTGACACAACCACAGACAAGTTATACTATGTGCCAAATTTTTGTTGTCAGGAAAAAAATCTGCTGGCTATTGTTGCTTTAATTTTGTCTTTTTATAAAGTTCTAAATGCAAGTTGAAAAACATTAGTCGTATCCATCTAATTATATTTTGTTGTCAGTTAAAAGTGTTTAAAGTAAACCATGGTGCATTTAGTTGTTATGCTGCAAAGAAGTGGAACAAACTGACAGCGGAGCTGAAGTCAGCATTTTTAAATCCTAGATAAAGGCACTCTTTGCTCGACTGTGTATGACTGAGATGGAGATTAGTAATCATGTTATTGTTGATTTTGTGCTTGGCTTCTCAAAGTGTGTGGCGCGCCCCCCTGGTGCAGAATGGAGGTATGACAGGTGGGACGTTACAAACAGGAGGATGTTTTCAATTTCATTCCAATCTTCTAAAATGCCTTTTTTTCATTGACAATAAAGATCATTAACACTAAATAAAACGCCGACACACAAAGAAAGTAATGATGAGAATCCTTAAAATGTAGCTGAAATTAAACGAGCATTAAATTATTAGACTGCATTAGATATGTACCGGGAACAAAATGTAACTTCGAACTAATGTGCAAAAATAATGATTTACGTCGGCATGTACTTCACAAGTAGTGAAACAATGAATTAATTTTCAATAGCTGACTTAAAAAATATATATATATTTTTGTTTTTTTTAGGCTTTTTGGTCAAGATTGCCAACAATATTTAGTTGCATGTTCCCTGTTAGTTCAATAAATTTGAAAATATTTATCAGGATTATTTGGGGGGCAATGGGCGCAGATGAGTCTTGGAAGTTGGCCTTCGTTCAAAGTGGGGGATACCCAAAAAAGTTTGAAAACCACTGATTTAATGTTTTTAATGATGATTATTGATATTTAAACTGTTAAATGTTTTCTGTTGCACTTTTTAATCATGTAAAGTACATTGAATTGCCTTGTGTATGAAATGCGCTATACAAATAACTTTGCCTTGCCTTGCTTAATATTTTCTGTTTATTGTTTGGTCAACCCACAGAATCACGGCCTGCAAAAACAAACTTTTTCCAATATGTTTGTCCTTGAAGTGGAGGACAACATAGCAGCCCCCAGTCAATTCCCAGGAAACACAGAACAGCAGCACACACCTGCCACATCACATTCTCATTTGAATGGAAGTTCAACGCCTGTTCGCTCAAATGGGAATCTATCATCCATCAACAAACCACGTGTGTACACCGAGAGGGATTACCTGCTTCCATCTATGCTTTACAGAAGTTCAAGCCTGAGCAGATCTTCGACGGAAAAGGACACAAATGTCCCAGGTCCACCTTCTGAGACCATCTGCTCCATGGTGCTGCAGATCCTGCTTCCTTTTCTGTTGGCGGGACTCGGGACAGTTTCTGCTGGGATACTGCTTGATTTTGTTCAGGTGAGGATATAGGAGGAATCAAAATCAATTTAACGTTACTGTCCAAGGATTTTAAGTCAAGTTTCTGTTATTTTAAAAACTCTTGAATAGAGAAACATTGATTAGTAAAATAAAATATGTGCCAAAAATTAATAAACTAAAATAATAATAAAAAAATTCAAAGTTAACAATTTATTGAAAATGATTGGCGAGCACTCAGCAAACAAGAAATTAACTAATAGGGAAATCGACTTTCAGCTCCAAAACACTGAAAACACTTAGGGGCATTGTTGTGGATTTCCCTTTATCTAAATGTAGATGTGTTGTTGATGTTGAAAGATCCTCCGCTAAAGCCGATGTGTACGGTTGCTGGGAAGTGTCAGGTGAATGCATTTACAGAAACGAACACAAATGCAAAAAGGTCACAACACGAATGCAAAATTGCCACAACGGAAGTGTTTCCGCAACGGAAGTGCTTCCGTACTGGCCAATGCGTACTCTGCCTGAAACAAGAAAAACAAATGCATACATGCTCTGAAAAGAAACCTGAAACCAACATATGGTGTCTGAATTAAGCTTTAGCTTTTTACCCAAAACGGGACGGAACAACTGTTTCTTGTGGACTGTAGGTGGCAAAGCAACTAATTGTGAAAGCTCTGAGGCCTGAATCAGACATTTTTATAAAACGCAGCTGTTTCTGGAGGTAGAACGAGTCTGGGACAACAACACCTTCGACATTTCCAGACAGTATATCACACTTACACAAGAGACTACTTGTTCTTAAGTGTAAAAGCATGTGTGCATGTATGGGAATAAACCAACATGTAGCATTAAATGATTATACTAAAACGCAGTTATTATGCCACAGCAGATTCACCAAAGGTTTAGGGGTAATAAAACATGTGCAAATGTCACTCCACAGACTAATAAGGGGTACAAACCCCAGGGAATCAGGTCGTGATCTGCGCGTCACAATGCGCCCACAATCCATTTAGCGCGTTTCCCTCTGATGAATATGTAAAGTAGGCAGATCTCACAAGGGGAGCAAAAAAATGGAAGGGAGAAATGCAAATAAATTAATGCAGTGGGCACAATGCAATTTATCAAACCAGGAACTGTTTGCGGTAACTGTTTTATGTACCGAAAATAGTACGACCCACATTCAGGTGCAAACTCACACACAGATCATCTCTGCACTGAATGTTGACACAAAACACAGCGGAGATGGAAAAAAAATGCTACAGTTAACCTTTCTAGTGTAAGAAAATGATTTAAATAAAACAATAGTCAATATTAACAGCCACTGAATAGGAAAATGCAGAGTACACCCAAGGCAGTACGTGTGGAGTCCCTCCTGCTGTGCAGAGGATGCTTTGTGCTGAGCTCCATGGATGTCGCTCCGAAGTCAGACGCACCGCTCCAGGGAGCTCCTATGTCATTCTCTCCATGTTTTGACCCTAAAACTCTCGTCTCGTGTTGATACCAGGCCAGAATCAGCTGAGCTGCTGCGCAATTTACGCAACAATGGTACAATGTTTACAAATGAGATTATGCATGACAACACTGCTTTGGAGCTCAGACCTGCTGGATGATGCTCAGTAAATCATTTTCAAATGGTGCTGATCGACTGACTGACGGACTCTGTTGCTGCAATAATTAAGATCAATGGCGTCAACAGCTCAATAGGATGGTTTCTGTCCTGTTTTAAGAGCAAAGTTACAGGACCTAGCGGAGCACCCACATTAAAGTTAAAGTAGGGAGGGAAAATATAGGTTTTAGGTTAGGTTTTAAAGCTGTTGCTTTAAAAGAAAAAAATGTTTTCAACATTATTAAATGTTTGTGCAGCAGACAGAGAAGTCTACCATCCTCCAACTGAACTTCTTCAAATGTAATTTTATGCTTCTGTGAACTCACCTCTCCATGTTGAATGAGCAAAATGTTCATTTAAATAGGGTGGTTTCAACCACGTCTATACAGGCAGCTATTAGTGTTAGTGAATTATCCACAGCAAGTGAAGAATCAGTGCCACCAAAGGATTTAGAGGCGCACCTGGTTTACCACCCTTTATTTCAGATCTTAGTGACTCCGCCCCTTAGAAGACTTTAAATAACAAGGAGAAAACCCAATCATGCATAGCGATAACAGGGAACGTCCACAAAGAACTTTCCCAGGTGTCTTACTCGGGAATCTTGTAGTCTTTGCTCTCTCCTGTCTGCTAGAAACCCCCATCCAAGTTGTCACAGGTCTCGAAATGGTCATACATTAATTCTGTGGTCTGAGTTTTTGTTCTTAATTGTACTTTGTATCTTTTCATGGCAGAACTGGGAGGTGTTCCTGGAAGTCTCGGAGATCTTCATTCTAGTACCTGCTGTTTTAGGAATGAAAGGAAATTTGGAAATGACACTGGCCTCCAGACTCTCAACAGCTGTGAGTGTAACTCATACACCACATAGTATGTGTAGCCTATTGTAAACCTGTGATCTCAATCTCTTGTGCAGGAGTTTTTGATTGAATTGTCTTTAGTTAAATGCCACAAGACACAATAATCAGGTTTACAAATATTTCAGAATGTAAGAGAGTGTCAACAACAATAGATGAGAAAGAACCACAACCAACTTCTCAGAATGATATTTTTATCATCTTGCATCATGGGTGTGAAACTCCTCGCTGTCTTGTGAAGACGGCAGCAGCTTAGTGGCTTTTAGTGCCACATCCTGCTGGTTTTTAAATAACCAGCTTTAACAATTGATTTCTTCATTGGAAAAGTCAATATCATTTGCCATGTTTCCATGATGTTTTTTAATTCAGAATTTAATTATTCATAATTAAAGTGTTCTGCTTTGTGTTTACATGGAAGTATTAATTCTGAATTAAGGTTATCATGAAAAACAGGTTTATTCAGCTTTATTCAATTCCGCTTTAGGTCTGGGGGTTGGGAAGGGCTATGATTGGACAGTGGGCAAACGTGATGTATTCACATCTACCGAAAAAACACAAAACAAACCTTTTCTTTTTGTGTACAACATAGAAGACCACATGACAACAACTGTTGTAATTTTTTTTATTTTCGTTTTGAAGCAGCAGCTCAACATAACACACTTTCACTTTTCACATTTCACTTTTGTCTGCTGAGCAGGAGAAGGGAGGCAGACGACCATACTTTGGTCAATCAAAGGCAGGGATTAATGCAATGGCTGCTCTGCCTCCACTATACAGAACTTTTGGACGACACGCACATTATTGGTGAAGCTCTGTGGTCTGGTGCCGGGCTTCATGTCTGAAGCCTGTTCCGTTTGCAGATGTCTGTGTGTGTAATAAGTCAGTGTGTTCATGTAAATGTCCATCCACTCTTTTCATTATATCCATGTCTTCTTGGTTATTGGCGTGTTGCAACCAACTTGAATAAGTGCATACCGCCCACATCCACCATGTCTTCTAAGGCTCTTGTAGTTTTGGCTAGAGTCTGGCTGGCCTTCTTGGATTATGTCGTCAGCAACGCGTCATCGCGACATGAAGAGCATGCCCAAAATGACCAGAATCAATTTAAAGTGGAATTATTTTTTGTAATGAAAATTGGAATAAACCAGCCACTTAATTCAGATTTAAATTTTATTCGGAGTTATATTTTCATTCGGAATTAAGTGTTTACAAGGTCAGTTTGATGAGGATTTAACTTTAATTCTGAATGAAAGGGGAATTAATGCTCTCATGTAAGCGTGGCCATTAAAACATTTTGGTGCTTTCTGTTCATGCTGGTTTTGTTCTGGCTAGGATATGAGCAAGTATGAAAGCCCCACCTCATGACCAATTAGGTATCTTGAAAACTGACCTTCGCAAGAACATGAGGAACATTAGCAGTCTTCAATTCCTGCATTCCTTCCTTCCTGCTTTTGCTGCAGCAATAGTTTTGTTTCTGGCTTGAATTATGGATCTTAAATCTTCATATTTTTAAAGAATTATTCCTCATTTGTGTGAAAGTCTTGATAAACTGCTTCGTAGTACAGCTGCTCTGTGACAGAGAATGTTTTGGTTAGGTGAAGCCCGCTAATAGAGAGATATCCCGGGTATACTTATCCAGATTTGTAGTACAGGCCCAGTGTGTGAAGTCTCTAATGTTGTGAGTTGTTGAAGAAAGGGGGCTTTCACACCGGTATGCTGATTTTATTACCTTGACTTGGATTGGTTTGTGTTCTCTCACAACATTCAACAATGGAGCAGCAACAAGTTGTCGCGCTTTTGATGTTTTGTTTCACGCTGCAGCCGGTTCCCCTGCCCACCCACAATGTTGTGTTCTTACGTTACCTTTGACACTTCCTGTGTTCTCAGCGCATCTGAATCACTCTAACCTAAACAATTGAATTTGCATGCCTAATTCGCTCTAGACTTCCTTGTGGTTCCTGAACGAGGGTGGGGAGGGGGGTTCACCTCATGACAGAGGCCAGACTGCACCCTTCCCCCATTTTTTTTCTTCTTTTTTTTGGCTTTATTGTTTATTATTATGACTTTATCATTGTTGTTACAAAATATGTTTTTATGAGTTTTGAAGAAGAATCCCAATTTTGCATTTTTGTTTCTTAAAGGTAAGATTTTTTTGGGATGTTTTACATAACATTTATGCATTTCTAGCTACAGTATATGTTTCACTGTCCAGTGTATTAATACAATAATACAAGCACAGGATTGCATGTCACCTGTTAAATCTTAACAGAACCTTCTGGTACTAGGAAGAACAAAGGTATGTAACTGTTTACATCCCCTTGCAAGTAGGGCCTCTGTCAACAAGCTCTCAACAATGAACTCCTTTGATCTTAGGGGACATAAAGGTCGTCCCCTAAGATTCTGTTGGTTGATAAAAAGAGAAAAAAGGAGGAGGCCTTAGGTATCTTTAAGGAACCAGGACACAAAGATGTTTCATAGTCATCCTGTTCCTGCTATTTTATTCTGCCAGCACCACTTATGTCAGCAAACATGAACATGGATTTAATGAAAGTCCCACACTTAATTCTCTCTTTATTCTTTTTTGGAATAGAAAGTATAGTATACTGTATGTTTTTTCATTTATTAAACTTTGTTTCCAGGTGAATACAGGAAAAATGGAAACTACCAGAGAAAAGTGGACATTGATTGTTGGGAATCTGTCACTCAAGCAGGTATAACATTTTTATTCATCAATAATTGAACACAAATGCATGATTTGTAAACTACACATATCATGAATAAATTAAAAAAGCACACCTTAGATTCCAACAAGTTCATTTTGCCTTCCTTTTCGAATAACATGTTCAGGTTTCATTGATTCAGACAACTTTTTTCAGGAAATGTACTTTGAGCTCCTGACATGTTTTGACTGGCAACAGTCAGTCTTCCTCAGAGGTGCCTGCTGATCGCTTTAATGTGTCTTTATGAGTTCTTTCTGGGCGTGGCCAACTTGACAATTCTGTCAGCCTGGCCCCGCCCCCTCTGGATTGATGGTCTCTGGAGAAGAGAGAATAATTGTGACAGAAGGAAACAAACACAAACGCTGGATCAAAGAAGCCATCGAGATCAACAGGGAACATTTTTACTCTCCTACACCTGGGACTCTCTTATCCAGAGACCATCGGGCGACAGAAAATAACTCATAAGGACACATCAAAGGGATCAGCAGACGCCTCTGAAGAAGACTGACAGTTGGCAGTCAAAACATGACTGGAGAATGAACATTGGGCAAAAATTTTTTGCCAGGGGTTGTTTAATTGTAATTTTGCTTGTTTATGTGGTTGTTTGTGTGTTTTTGGTATCTTAAAATATTTTTCTAAAACTTTCAGCAGTTTTGTTGTATTTCATGTTTTTTTTTGTTGTTGTCATTTTAGAGTTTAGTGTTTTAAAATGATTTTAAAGGACTTAATAAAGTACATTTTACTTGCTGATCTCTAATGTTATGAATGATTTGTTATCACGACACTGTGGCTCAGGTAAACTTAGGCACATATAGAAAAAGGAGCCGAATAAAGAAATAATCTATTTTATATCTCACTTGTGTCATTACAGCTTCAAGCCACAGTGCTGGGACTGTTAGCCTCCCTGGTGGCCATGCTGTTGGGCTGGATGGCTGAGGGAACGATGCCCTTAAATCACATCATACTCCTGTGCTCAACCAGTCTCTTTACGGCTTTTATTACTTCACTCCTGCAAGGTTAGTTTAACCCAATATCTGTATCTTTTGTATGAAATATATGGGCTTTTATGCTACTTTGTTGGCTGTAAAAAAGCTTAAAAAATCATAATACATACATAATAAGTTTCCTATAAGTTTGTTTGGTCAAATTTTCAATACTATATATATATTTCTTTTTAATTAATTAATTAATTTTTTTACCATTTCAAGGTGGCCATGCATCCTTTATGTTAAAATTGAAAAAAACGAGCATCTATTCAATCACACTACAGTAAACAACAGTCCAATTTTCTTTTTTTCTTTTAATTACAAAACAAAATTTCTATAATATCAAACTTTTCCAAAGTAGTTATTATTGTGTAACATTATCAGGGACTGGTTTTTCTTCCTAAAAAGTGAGGCTTACTTTCTTATCTTTTCTTTACATTTCCAAACCTCTCCATATGAACCTTCTGTACCTGCATTTTTGTCTTTATTTTAACACCATGAAAGGTGTATATACTGTAAATAAATTGTTCTAATGTTATCAGTGCCTCGAAATCCCAATGAAAGATGTTGCCTGTGTAACAATGAACTATATGTATGGATTAAAAGTTTTGCTTATATTCGGAATAAAAAGGAGCACAAAGATTTGAATTACATTTATTTTTTGGCAGTTTTCAGATAAACAAAAAAAACCCCCAACAACAGAAATTTAATCAATTAGAATTTATATACAAAATATACTCTATCCCAATATGTACCTTTTATTATGTTTATTGAGTAAGTATTATTATATTTTAAACCATTATATACATATTATATATCATAGCTGTCCTAGGTAAAATTGTTGCTCTTCTTTCTTATACTTACTAACGATATATGATTTATAAATCTTTTAACGTGAACTCTCACTTTTCACGGATTTTCAACAAACTGTTTTCAGGTATTTTAATGGTAGGAGTGATCATGGGCTCCAAGCGATTGGGAATTAACCCTGATAACGTGGCCACGCCCATGGCAGCCAGCTTTGGAGATCTCATCACTCTTGCATTATTGGCCTGTTCCTCTCAGTGGTTCTACTGCTTTATGGGTCAGAAACATATGAGCAACTACTTGTAAACAGTCATTTTAACAGCATGACTATGTCTTTACTAACTCCAGTACTTTTCCTTTTGACAGATACGTATCCATATGTGTTGTACCTGGTGGATCTGGTATTATTATGCCTGATCCCTTTGTGGATAAATATTGCCTCCAAACACCCAGCCACACACATTCTGCTCCGCACAGGCTGGGAACCAGTCATCACAGCAATGGTCATCAGCAGGTCTTACAACTTTGAAACATGTTTACAGCTTACACATGCAATCAGTTCTTTGTTCAAACTTATTAATCACATGCACAGATTGATTTAAAGTTATGTTCTGATTGGTTTCAGTGTTGGAGGACTGATTCTAGAAAAGACGGTGTCCTATCCAAACTTGGCAGGAATCCTACCTTATGCTCCCGTCATGAATGGTGAGTTGACTTCCTTATCTCTGATCTTTGTGTGAAGATAGGAATTTAATCTGACACGGCGCTGCAGTTTTAGAGTTGTCTTATCTTATGCCATACTTTTATTGTCACACCTTCTTAACTTCTGCTAGAATAAATTAAGTTAATCAGGGAGTTCAGAGACAGTCAGGTTTTGTTTTGCTTGAATCAATTAATCGTTTTATTAAGAGATTTTAAATGAACATAATGAGTGAACAAGAATATCAAGTCAATAGGAAAACAAGCACTCCTCTAACACAGCTGTGGTCTGAAGTGGACACCCGTTCTGAATGTGCACAGACACTGTCCTAATCAACAGGTCCAGGGTCGACTCACTCCAGCCCCAAATGTAGCTTTTCTCAGCATTTTATCCAGTCGTTGTTATCTAGTGTCCCTCCTCGCGTTCTTTTGTTATGATACGTTGAGACATTTCTGATTGTCAGAGTCTAAACATTAGCTGTTGCACATCAAGAGATGAAGACATACACACATTTTATTTGAGCAGGAATTCAAAAGTTTCTATCTAACATTAGTCTTGAATTAGAAGATGTTGTTTATACATTTAGAAATCAGTTTTTGCAGTTAATTAAAGATTACTTAAATGGTAAATGGGCTTGATTTATATAGCGCTTTATCCCTACACTGAAGTAGTCTCAAAGCGCTTTACATATCAACTCATTCACCCATTCACACACCAACGGGACTGAGCTGTCATGCAAGGCACTAGTCGACCACTAGGAGCAACTTAGGGTTCAGTGTCTTGCCCAAGGACACTTCGACGGGTATAGACTGGGATCGAACAGTCGCCCTTTACTGCTGATTTAAAGCAATACAAATTACGTACAAAATTATTGATTGATCCGTTATTATCTCTCATTTATTGGTCTTATTTGATTTATTTGATATATGTATATAAGACATAAGTCTCTGGTCTTTGGAGAGAGCAGACGTGTTTTCATTCGCTCCGATAACACGACCTTGGCTACAGCTGGCTACAGCTGAACAGCCTGAAAAATTGGGCCCAAGACTGAAGAAAAATGGTGAAAAAACCGCAGGGAGGCCCTTCAGAACCCAATTCGGGTTTGGAAGAGGTCAAGGAGATGATACGCGAGGGTCTACGAAACATATCTGCCGAGATAAAGTCGTTGGAAAAGACGCTGGAAAACTCACTGGAAAACCTACAAAGCGAAGCAAAGGTACTGAAAGAAAAGAATGAAAGAAATGCTGAAGAGATAAAATTGTTGAACGCCAGGGTTGAACAGCTGGAACAAAAGGAAAGAGAGAAAGATGTCATCATCACAGGCCTAAAGATAAAACCCAGGAGTTACGCGAGTGACGAAGAAACAAAATCGATTGAACAACAGGTCATTGACTACCTGGAGTCGAAGGACATTGTCCTGAACCCTGACAACATCAACTCCTGCCATCTCCTGCCAAAGAAAAATGATAACAGAGCTGTAAAAATAACCTTCACGAATATGAAATTCAAAGGAGAACAACTGAAGCAAGGAAGAAAGCTGAAGGAAACGAAGGTTTTTATTAATGAAAGCCTGACAAAAAAAAATGCAAGCATCGCATGGAAGGCACGCCAAATAAAAAAAGAAGGAAAGATTTTAAAGACGTGGACAAGGAACTGCAGAATTTACATCACACCACTGGGAGAAGAGAACGGAAAACCAATCCTCATCAAAACGATGGAAGACTTGGGAAAATACGAGATCCACCTAAACAACAACATTACTGATGGTAATCATGGATGTGGACCCAGATCTATATAAACACTGGAAACAAAACTCAGACTGTGATTAAATGTGGAAACCAAGAGTAAAAAAGGTCTGTCATTTATTCATTTCAATTGCTAGGTGGTGGGGTGATTAAGGATTACATTACATTTAAATTCAAAGTGTTTATTGTCATATGTGCAGTTAGAAACACGTTTTCCTGTACAATGAAATTACTACCTTGCTTATGAACTAAGATATAATAATGTGTTTATACAAGTTAAATCTAACAGTGGAAAATACAACACTGCCAATAGAACTAACAACAGCTGGATTAACTTTGATGTAGAGACAAAACAAGCTGCAAACTTGTGTGTCCAAAAGAGACATTCGCGAGTGGTCACACTATGGATGAAAAGGGAAAAAAACTTCCAAACACCTTCGAAAGAGGAACTATTCTTGCACTGGAGGAATGCTAACAACGTCTGGCAGGGAACAAGGCCAACATGAACAACGATAGAGAGGAGGAGGAAAAAAAAAAAGACAACACTGACTACAGATGAGAATACACAAAAAAGGACTGTTCAGAACAACTCAAGAATGTTTGACCAGAGAGACATGTAAACCCATGTAAATTTGCGATGGTAAAACAGGGGACGGGACCCAGATAAGCAAACTGCTTCTCTCGTCTCCTTTTTCGGCATGTACAAAAAAAAAAAAAAAGTGAATGTAACCATGTCGGAAATAAACTGAATAAAAAAAATAAATAAATAAATTTAAAAAAAAAGAGTTGTTTAATGTGTATTACGTTTCTTTATTTAAAAGTGAGGGAAGACTTTTTATTTGTTAATTCATTTGATTTTTTTCATTTTGGTTTCAAACTGTCTATAAACTGACTCTCCTTGAGGTTGTTATATCTGACGTCTCTCATCACTTACGTAACCCTTGTGTTGTTGTTAGATTTAGATTTAGTTGAAATCAGATGTTTGGAAACTCTTTGCCCTTGTTACAAAAAATAGGCCTCAAAAAAGTTGACCTGACTGAGGATATACTTTATTATAAGGATTATTTAAGGCTAAGTAATATAAGGTCATGTAGAATAATGATAATTATAAAGAATAATATTTCATATCAACACTACCATACTTACCTTATCCTGATTTCTTCCTGCTTCAAATACACCAAATAGAAAAATGTAGTGTTGTAATAGAACAGTTTGCATTTTGTAAAGTTTTGGATAATCTTACATCTCTAACTTTTTCCTCAACAGGTATTGGAGGAAACCTTGTTTCAATACAGTCGAGTCGTATTTCCACAAACCTGCATTTCACCTTTTCACCTGGAGAAGTTCCAGTAGACCGGGCAGGATGTTTCAATCCATGTCGCACATTTTTTGGCTCAGGTAAAGATTGTTACAAGAACATGCACTGGCTGGTGTGGAAGGTACACATAACCTATCAGATTAGTGTTAG
This sequence comes from Gouania willdenowi, assembly GCF_900634775.1. Classification (NCBI taxonomy): domain Eukaryota; kingdom Metazoa; phylum Chordata; class Actinopteri; order Blenniiformes; family Gobiesocidae; genus Gouania; species Gouania willdenowi. Next base: position 49,770,087 of record NC_041049.1, read on the forward strand.
TTGACACATAACTTTGTCATGAGTTGCACAGCAAGACTAAAAGGATTATTATACTTCAGAGAATGTGTGGGTCTTCTAAACTCCTCATTGATTATGCAACGAGGTGCTGGGATTTGGGTTAAATAGAATCCTAGGTGCCCGTAACATTGTCCCAAAACTGCCAATTTCTATCCTTTAAATTTCAAATATGCATGTTCAACAGTTATGTGAACTCTTTAAACTAAGTGTTTTATTGCTGATTAGACAATAAACCACTCTTTTCAGCACAATAGCAAAACCAGTGATATTTAATACTTATTCTATACTTCTGACCCAGAGCTTACTGGCTATCAAAATCATTAAATCACAGCCTAATGCACCTGTGTAAACTCCATTGGTTCTGGTACTTGAGCCTTTCCCATCCCTGCTGTCATGTTTTGATTTTTGTGTTTTTTTGTCGTATTCAGCATTTTGTGTCTCGCATGCATTCTAGTTTTTCCACATAAATATAAAACCTTTGTTTTGTGAATAACAGTGACTATAATGAATGAGATCTGTATTATTTACTTGTTTTCTTGTATGACCATGTGTTTGAAAGTGCAAGAGCTGATGATGATTAGTATAGTATGTTAAAATGGTTTTATGAGCCACCTCGGAGCCCACTTTTGTGGAGGACTGGTGCTTGATTACATGAAGATGACTTAGAATTCTGGGCCAGGGTTTTGTTTGTAGAGAAGCTCCTTCGCTGCATTCTATTAAAAAGCTGCTGACTAGAGTTGTAGAGTTGACTGACACAGTGAGTGTGCTCGGAATGCTACTTATTCAGCAGAATGGTGTCTGGAAAAGCCCTAAAAGCCCATAAAATGCCCAGCTTGTTTCCCTTTGCTTTGTTGTCTTAGGTTACATTGAATTTGACTGAATCCAGTTTCAATCTAAACACAGTTCTGATGAATAAAGAAGAGTGAAGAGTAAATATTTATTTAAATAAATTAGACAAAAAAGAACATAAATTAACTTTGTTTATGTGTGCAGTGTTATGAGATACACTGTCTCATGTTAATCTTCTGATTTGTAATTCCAGGGGCAAATCATCGATCTGCGAAGGTTTTGCTTTTTCTGGTAATCCCAGGTCAGCTAATCTTCATACTCGCCATTCACCTGATGAAAGGAGCCCACACGTTGCCCAGTGCACTCTTTACTTTTTTATTTATCTTTGCTTCTTTGATCCAGGTGAGTCTTAATCACACGATTAGCGTAAATTAATATACAGTTAAAATCATGCCAAAACCTCACAAACACACAAAGCATGTTTAATAATCACGCTCAACAATTCACTAACAGACTCAGTGGCTACGTTTACATGGGAGCATTCATGTGAGACAATCTGATTAATGGCCATTCCTTTAGGCGTGATTGACATGTTTATATCTACTCAGTTTGCCAAGGAGATGACTTCTTTATAACAGGAAATAAACCCCTTTGGTTTCACAAAAGCAGGACAGGAAATTGTAACATTTGCCAAGCAAAGCCCGTACCTGCTGTTCAGTGTAAAAATTACTACTTTCTGACACACACACACACACTTTCCAGGCCAAAACATGCCCCGAATGCCGCGTTGAAAGTGAATGAGGTGTTAACAGTCACAGCTCAGAAGGGTTTTGTGAATTGGAAATGAGAAGGCAACAGGTCTTACAGTTTTGATTAGGTCTATTATTCATATCATTGTCATAGTTAGCGCATAAAAATTTGCAACGAACATCATCTCAAATGGGATGAAATCTGGAAATAATTTATTTTATTATTTTTGTTTTATTATTATTATTACTCACCTTAGTTACAAACGTTGCTCACTGAGGACGCCTACTGGTCAATAGTTATGTTTTTTTTTAGGATATAAGACCCACTTTAGTTGTTTTTAAAAGCCTTTAGTGCAGTCACTCCTGTAGATTCTACGCAGCTTTTAACTTATCCTGTGTTACCATTATCATAGCCTTTCTAATTACCCCACAAGGATTCAACTTGTTGTTTATTGGCCGAAAACTATAACAAGCGTGTCTGGATAACCAAAAACAAACTTAAATACAACGTTTTAAGTTTTAAAATCTTTGATACTGTTTTTTGAAGCATAGAGTGCTTTCTTTATAACTTCAACTAGCATAATTTATAAATAATAATAATAATAATAATAATAATAATAATAATAATAATAATAATAATAATAATAATAATAATATTCTCAGAAAATTCAGGTTTTTGTCCTTTTTTTTCCCAGTTCTCTCATGCCGACTTGTTCCTGGTTTTCTCATGGCGTGTCACAGTTGTTTGTGGATCTGTAAGGAGGAAAATTAATGACATAAGTCATGTGACAGTTATTCTTAGTTGTACAATTCTTTATTATTGAGAAAAAGGTTAATTTGCATGTTTAAAACATAATGTATTTCTTTGATAGGTGCGTTTCTTATTTGCAAAACAAAATTCATTACTTCGCGAGTGATGTTTTGTATTGCAAACCACACTGAGTTTAGGGATTGTTGAGCGTGAATAAAACTTGTTTTGTGCGTTTATACGTTTTTGACATGATTTTACCTCCATACATTATAGCTTCATTACAACAGTACTCTGCAGTAACCATCATGCTTGTCCACTTCAGGTCTCTTCTTTGCTGCTTATAGCTGACTGTTTGATTCACCTTCTCTGGCGGAAGCAAAAAGATCCTGACAGTTACGCAATACCATACCTCACAGCCCTGGGAGACCTTTTCGGGACTTCCCTCCTTGCACTAGCATTTCTTCTGCTGTGGTGCGCGGGGGATTCAGGAATTATTCAGGTTAGGAAGAAAAACAACTCAAAGGCTTTAAGAAATGATCGTACAATTACACAGTAGAAATATCTCCAAGATAATAATGTAATATTTTTCATCTCTAATCCTTTTCCATCTCATTTTCAGGTTTAAGAGATGAATTATTTTACCGGACCATCATTTCTGGACACAACTTCAAGAAACAATACTGCTTTGACTGTGTACGTTTTGTGTGATGATTATTAAAATAAATTATAGTTTTCACATTAATGTGCAGTAAATTTTTTATTTATTTATTCAGTTTATTTTCGACATGGTTACATTCACTTTCACATTTACAATTTTTTTTTTTGTACATGCCGAAAAAGGAGAAGAGAGAAGTAGTTTGCTTATCTAAGTCCTGTCCCCTGTTTTGAACACAGAAAATTTACATCAAAGCTTGTCTCTGTGGTCAAACATTCTTAGGTTGTTCTGAACACAATATCATTTCATTTTTCTTTTTTCTTTCTTTTATTTATTTTGTGTCCTTTTTTGTGTAGGATTTATTCTTATCTGTAGTCAGTGTTGTCTTTCTTTGTTCCTCCTCCTCTCTATCGTTGTTCATGTTGGCCTTGTTCCCTGCGGATTTCATTCCCAGACGTTGTTTGCGTTCCTCCAGTTCAAAAGAAAAGTTCATCATCTTTCGAAGTACCTTGATATCTTCAGAAAGTTTTTTTTTAGCATACGAAGGATTAGAAAGGCACCTTGTTGCTAGTCAAGCTTGGAGCTTGTTTTGTCTCTACATCAAGGTTATTCCAGCTGTTGATAGCTGTATTTTCCAATGTTAGATTTAACCCTTTCTTGTATAAACACATTACTATGTCTTAGTTCATAAGCCGTTTGTTTGTATGTGAAACGTTTTTGTATTTGATATTTGATATGGGAGTGTTTTAAGTGAGGCCCTAAATGCGAGAATTTGTGTGTTGTAGTGTATTATTTCTCTTTTTTTTTCTCTTAGGAGATTGTTAACTTTGTTTCTGTATTTTTTGTATCGTAGTTCTGTTTTCAATGTTTTGTCTTTAAGATATTTTTTATAGCATGTATTTTTTTTTTTGCATGCGTTTGTATTTATCATATATTGTAGTTATTGTGTCTGTGAATGTGTCACATGCAATGTTCACATCTTGTTTTGCAAAAACCTCCTTCCACGTTTCTGTTCTTATCTGTTGTTTAAAGTTTTCTAGCTGTTTTTCTTTTTCCAGTCTTTTGTATGTTATTGGTTTGTGTGTTTCTGGGTGGATGTTGTCGTTAGTGTTAAATATTGTAAATAGTGATAAATGGTCGGATATGTCATTTATTAATATTCCATTGGTTAGATCTGAACTTTGTATGTTTGTGAAGATGTTATCTATCAGTGTTGAGCTCGATACAAACAGCAGATTAATATGTTCTCTCCCTTTGGTCTTGTTATTTTTACTGTTACACATTCCTTTACTCCTTCACAGTTGTACTCATCGATTCCAGTGTCTCCATTTCATTGTTATCTTTTATGTATAATGCCACCCCACCACCTGGCTTAATACCTCTCATTTTGCAACTTTCAAAAAAATGTGTATATAGTTCATTGCACATAGTCATGTAAAGGGGTGTTCCATGCTTTGAGTAAGTTATTTTACTCAGACATTTGCTTCTGATGACTCATCAGATTTTTATATCTTTTGTACCCAGTCATCAAGATTTTATTATGCTGTGTTTGCTTTGCAAAGTGATTGGATGAATAAACAATGGTAATGGAAGACATTTTTGTTCTTTTTGCCACAAGGGAAGACATATTGAAAATAAAAAAAGGTTCAAAACTACAAAATTTTGTATTTCCTAAAGAAAATGCAAAAAAAAAAAAAAACTTAACCCCTAAATCGACGACCCCCCCCAACTAAATTCTCAATACAATATGCCTATGTTTAGTTAATTTTGTGACTAATTTGCACTTTAAAATATGCTGGGTTTTTTGTGCTGTTAAATGTAGCTAATTCTTGTTGCCTATTGTCAGAAGAGTGTTAAAATGGCCTCAACAGCATTAAACAATCCTTTTTCAATAGATTACAAGAAAATGTCGTCTTTTATTGAGCAATAGTACTCTTAGTTAGTTCCCAGAAATAGCCTATAACGGAACTAGGATCATTTCCCGAATATTTAAATGATTTGTGAAATCTTTCCGCGTACCGCCTGCAATGTGCTCCTGTACCCCTAGGGATACATGTGCCACTGTTTGGGAACCACTAGTCTAATGACGTAATCACAGTGCAGGCAGTGGGCTGGGTATAGTAACCAGGGCATGTGTGTTGTTGCCAGAATCAGAGCCACTTTCCATTTACACCGGGTACAGGCGCACGTGAGACACCGCGCGGCGCTGGTCCATTAACGGACCCGTGTACCCGGGTACCCGAAACGGACTCCGGATCCAGGTGGTTTATAACTCTCAGCGTTGCAGCTGCTCTGCTCGGGTTCACGTCTTTACAAAGTAAGTAGTTCAGCAGTAGATGTTTGACCATGAACAATGCGGGGTTCTCTCTCTGTCAGTACACTGGTGTTAATGAGTATTAACAAGTGTTAACTAGTATTAACACGTGTTAACTAGTATTAACAAATGTTAACTAGTATTAACACATGTTAACTAGTATTAACACATGTTAACTAGTTAGTTCACTCGGTGAGGAGTTTGATAAAGTTTCCAGGATCGTCTATCTAGTCTTCTCTAACAAAAAGAATAAATGTCATTTTATTACCACGTGACATTTCCTGTGCCCCCCGGGTTTCCTTCAAGCGGAAGTTCTGAAGTAGTTGACACTGCTTGCGTTGAGCATTTTTACTTTTCATTTTGCTTTACAAGATTATATTTGGATGGAAGATCACTTAAAATGACTGCGGTCAAGCCAGCGACAGTGTTTTTGCTGAACGTAATTATAGAAGCTTTAGTGTGTGTGTGTGTGTGTGTGTGTGTGTGTGTGTGTGCGGATTGAAACAATAATGCACATCAATGTAAAACACATTGAGCGTCTATGAAAAGTGATCAAATCCAATGCATTATGACTAGAGTGAGGATGCGTTAACTCCTCCCACACCGTTTGTCCGATATTCAGAAAGGTGTCGATATTTCTGCTTGTACTTTAATCAGTTGTAACAAACTTTTTGAGTGATTTTTTATTTTTTTTTTTGTGTGTGTGTGTGAAACTTAATTGACTTTTCAGCTCCGATCCCAGTGTTAGAGTGGACAGCTCGTTCAGCTGGAGTAGAGCTGCAGGACTTCATTAAAGTTAGAACGATATTCACAGATTCGGCTTTGCTGGACCGATAACTCATCAGCGGAACATTGCTTTAAAAAAAACCAAACAAAAACGAAACCTAGTTGCGAGCTACAACCGGATTTCCCTCCAAACGAGTCGTCCTCATGGGGAGCTTGTAACGGCCTCTACGCGGAGCCGACTGTGGCGCAAATGCGCAGGGACTGTCTACAAATGGCAACACCGGAAGAAAAAGAAACAAAAATAAAAGTCAATAATCTTCACACACGAGAGACGTAGTGTCATCAAAATTATTTTATACTTCTGTGATTTCTTGTTGGTTATGCTACATTGATTAGTTTAGAAAAATTATACTTTTACATCATTTTGAGGATTTTAAAATGTAAATACTTTTCAAAAACATCACTTTTGTAAATTGCAGTGTTAAAAAAGCAAAACATCATAAATATGTCTTCCTGTTGTACAAACTACAGCACATGGCTTCGGAAAATGTGATTTATTTATAAAAATGTGAGCTCACCTCTGAAGAATTGAGTTTGCTTTTCCTAATTTCACCTTCTCTCCCTCTCCTTTCTTTCTTTGCGTTTTTGGCCTGATTTAGTTTTTTTGAGGAAAGACATGCTGCTGGATCTCCCGCTCCATGGCACATCCACAGCGCACACATGCGGGTCCTACTAGAGGTCGACCAATATATCGGGCCGTTATATGGACTTTTTTCAAGATCGGCCATGGACCGATTTATTTATTTATTTTTTATTTAGCACTTTAGAGTAGCCATTAAAGGAAAAAAGAAAGAACATTAAAAAAAAACATCCAGTCAGATGTATGAATATACAAAAAAAAAGTAATAATAGCATGTGCATTGGAGAGGTAGGAGCCAATAGGCTTACAAATAAAAAGTCGATATAATAGGAATAAGGATATAATATAATAGTGCCTGATCAAATATTCTTATTGTTGTCGTGCATCGGCTTTAGATATCGGCCATCGGCTGGATTAAAAAAATAAATTAATCTGTATCTGCATCGGCCTTTGAAAATCCCATATCGGTCGACCTCTAGGTCGTACCATTTGCACTGCTTTAAATGGGGTGGTAGCTAGTAGGAGTATGACGATATCTCAATACGGCGATATACCGCGATATTTTTTCGCACGATTGATTATCGATATGCTCACGCTAAGTTTTGATTTTTTTATTTATTTATTTTTGATTAAAGATTTAAGAATTCACTCAAATGTGCAGGTAGGTCTTCACAGAAATTGTGTCACTGTTTGTTGAAGGAACCAATATTTTGTTTACTGTAATATTGCACTGGTAAGAAAGACCCTATTTTTTGTTTACAGAAAACACTATTGGAGATATTTATCCATTTACATTGGTATGTTGGCACTTATTTACAGAAATGTTGCACTAAAATAGTGTCACTGTTCATAGGACACTTTTTCAATTTATTGTCTTTCAGATATATATATATATATATATATATATATATATATTGTTTTTTTTCTTCTTCTTGTTATGTCATAGATTATCGTAGATTGATTTCTGACCAATATATCAATAATATAATCGTCATGTCGTGAGATAATTGTTATCGTGAGCTTTGTATTGCGTATCGTATCGTGAGAACCCAGAGGTTCCCACCACTTGTAGTTAGGGCCCTGATGCAGCGTGAATAATTGTTTGTAATGCAAAACTGTGCTTAACAACCAGCTTATTTTCACATAGGGCCCTTTTCATTCCAATATAAATAATCTAGAATTGTTTAAAATGCATTTTTGTACATATATGTATTAAACAGACTTCTGAGGGGGGTCTCAGATATTATATATGATATATATATATATATATATATATATATATATATATATATACCTCATTTGTGATGGAATGGTTCTGCGCATCCTCTTCACGTGACTCTGTCCCTGTCTGTGGATGAGTCACAGCCAAACAGTGAAAGTTTGCTCTTTCATTCTTCTGTCAGTCTCGCACACATTTTGTGTCTTTCCTGCTTCTAGCATGGATTTTGAGGCCAGAGTTTGGATGTTTTTTTTTTTTTTTTTTTTAATTGAACCTCTCCTCTGGAGTCAGAAATGTCAGTTTCCGGAAGCGTGGGTCTGATGTAGCAGCAACTTCCTGACATGTGGTCTGAGTGGACTTCAAAAGCCCTCTGACCAGAGGAGGCAGAGCAGGCACTGTCACATAGCTTTCACCTCTCAAGTAGACTCTGGCATATTCAAAGAATTGACGGACTTTAGCTAGTTCCTCTAGCAGGGCCCACTGATCTGCTTTCAGGTCAAGGCAACGTTTCCCACTCTGCTTTATTGTTGGGTCTGACAGTGTTGCAGTCAGTGGTCATCTTTGTTCCAGCAGACAAGTCATCATGTAAAAGGTACTGTTCCACCCTGTTGAGACATCCTGGATGTTTGTTTGTTTGTAGCCAAGACAGTATTAGCGCTGTTATCATGTACAACAGCCACAATTTTGTTTGTACTGATCTCAAACCTTCCCACGGCTTCTTCAATCCATCTAGCAATGTTGGATCCAGCGTGTCGTTCTTTAAGTGGCATTGTAGTGAGGCAGACGCGAGTGAGCTCCCAGTCATCACTTATAAAGTGAAAAGTGATGCCAAGATATGCTTCTGTGGCAATGCTTGTCCAAGCATCAGCTGTCAGGGCGATTTTATAATTTGAGAGCATCTTTTATTTCACCAACTGTGGTTTCGTATTTTTCTTCCATTAGTTTTGTGAAATGAGTTCTGCATGATAAGGTGCAGTCTCTCTCTTTAGCGTCAGTATTCAATGCACGGGGTACCCCTTTGGCATTAATTTTCACCGCTGAGGGTCCGTAAGCTGCTTTTCAACATAACTTTTCAAAATAAGACTTCAAACCTAAACCTAACCTTAAACCATAAGTTATTGGTGAATTTCTCACTAGAAATGTCATAAAAAACAATTGTAAAGCCACAATCTATCATGAAATAAGGCAATTTGCCACGAGCCAACCCTTAGCTTCACATTTTGACGCTAAAGGGACCTTCCCGAACGTCAATATGTGATGAGTTGGTTGTGAGATTGTGTTGGCTGGGTGGAGATTCACTGCAGCGCAGATCAAAAACACAACATTCCTTCAAAGTTCTCTCATGCTTTGTGAGCAAATGTTTCTGCATACTGGTAGGATTTCCTCCCTTTGATAAAATATCCACTTTTTTAGTATTGCAGATTGACCTGTTGTCATCCTTTCTTGTCAAATGTAACCACATTTTTTAGTGTTTGTGTCGTTTGGGCGCCATGCGTCCTGCTGGCTGAACTGGTGCATTCATTACTTATCTTCCTGTAACTTTATTTAGAAATTAGTCTTGAAAAACTTCAATTCTTGAAAATAAACATAATTCTAGTATGTTGAATGTAAGACAAATAAAATAGCACAGAGAATGTGTGTGTGTGGGAAGATTTTGTGCCTGGAATACTGTAACTGTGTTGGGGTGCTCCTGAGTGTGTGACCCAGCAGAGTGTGTGTTGCTCGCAGCTAGGGCTGGGGGTAAACGATTATTTTTCAAACAATTATTCGGGTGATTATATTATCGAATAGTCAACTATTCTAACGACTAATTAGAAGATTATTTTTCTGTTGCACGATTAATAAAAATCATAAAATTTTAAATAAATAGCAAAAAAAGATTAAGAAATTACTTTTATTATACAACGGTTTTCCAAAGCCAAACATCTTCTGCATAACACAAAATAAAAGCAGTGTTACACAAAATGGAAGGCCTGTCAGTGTTATGCGTTAGTTGACATTCATTGACAAACTAACTTTCGTGTAGTGAATCATGATACTAAGCTGGTAAACGTCAGTCTAATATTGTGTTTCACTCAGAAACGACCACAGCATGATTGAGCTAACGCAAATCATGAATTGGCAAACCTCACGTTGAACCGATACATCTAATGTTACTACAATCTGCTTGCTACCGTAGCTAGCAGCTCTACACTTTGGTGGTGCTTGTGGCTGTGTTCTGTTAGCTGTAAGTTAGCCACCGTTACCATTCATGCCAGCATCGTGTGCTATTTCTAGCTAACGTTAGCTAAACACAGCTGTTTAGCCACCAGCTACTAACAGTAACCAAACACAGTTAGCTAGCACCACCGAAGTGCGCAGAGCTCAATCTCACGTTGCACAACACAATACATAGACACCGACAGTATTCATTGATACACAGCAACGCTGGTGGTATTTTTATTTCACAATTTTATTTATTTATTTATTCAGTTTATTTCCGACATGGTGACAATCAAGTTTTTTTTTTTTTTTGTACATGCCGAAAAAGGAGACGAGAGAAGCAGTTTGCTTATCTAAGTCCCGTCCCCTGTTTTGAACACAGAAAATTTACATCAAAGCTTGTCTCTCTGGTCAAACATTCTTAGGTTGTTCTGAAAACAATTTCATTTTTTTTTTTTGTTTTTTGTCCTTTTTTGTCCTTTTTGTGTAGGATTTATTCTCATCTGTAGTCAGTGTTGTCTTTCTTTATTCCTCCTCCTCTCTATCATTGTTCGTGTCGGCCTTGTTCCCTGCGGATTTCATTCCCAGACGTTGTTTGCGTTCCTCCAGTTCCAAAGAAAAGTTCATCTTCTTTCGAAGTACCTTGATATCTTCAGAAAGTTTTCTTAGCATACGAAGGATTAGAAAGGCACACACCCCCATCATTAGCAGGCCAATGATCATGACCCCTAACAGGTAGAGGTCCTCCAAATCTTCCACTGAGAGGATTGAGAGGCACAGCATTTGGGTTTTTCCCTTTCCATCCATGACGTAACCACTCAGGAATGTCTCTTTTGGACACGCTGGTTCGTGTTGTAGTGATCTTCTGTTCGTGAAGATTGAGTCGATTGTGTTCAATGACCAGGTGATAAGTTCTATCTCGTATTCGTATAAGAATGTGTTCCGAGTTTTTTCTTTAAATCTAGTCAAGTTTGCAGCTTGTTTTGTCTCTACCTCAAGGTTATTCCAGCTGGTGATAGCTCTATTGACAGTGCTGTATTTTCCAATGTCAGATTTAACCCTTTCTTGTATAAACACATTACTATGTCTTAGTTCATAAGCCGTTTGTTTGTATGTGAAACGTTTTTGTATTTGATGTATTTTATTTGTGTTTTAAGTGAGGCCATAAATGCGAGAATTTGTGTGTTGTAGTGTATTATTTCTTGCAGTTTTAGGTATTTGGCTTTTTCAAATAGTTTGTGTGTGCGTTGTGTGGTGCTTTATATAGAATTCTAATTGCTTTTTTTTGAAGTTTAAATAAAGCTTCAAGATACGTTTTGTAGGTGTTTCCCCAGATTTCAGAGCAGTAATTTAAATGTGACCCAATAAGGGAAGAATAGATTGTCTTCAGTGATTTGGTATGTAGTATTTGTTGTAATTTCCATAGGATGTAGCTGCTTTTGGCAACTTTGATTTTAACTACTTGTATGTGTTTTTTCCAAGTCAGTTTCTCATCTATCCACACTCCTAGTGCTCTATATTCTTTTACTTGTTCAATTATGTCTGTGTCTAGTTTCAGTCTAATGTCTTCTGTTATTTTTTTATTTCCAAAACTGATGAATTTTGTTTTGCTGACTTTTAGGGCTAGTTTATTTACATTGAGCCATGTTTGGATTTTTGATAGTTCCTCATTCGTCGTTTCTATTAGAGTTTTAATGTCTTTACCTGAGCATAGGATGGTTTTGTCGTCCGCAAACAGCGTTAGTTTGAGGCAATTTGAGACTTTGAAAATGTCGTTTATATATAGAATGAACAGTTTTGGCCCTAAAATCGAACCCTGTGGCACACCACATTGTATGGTTTGACATATTGATATGTTTTTTTCAAAGTCCACATATTGTCTCCTATTTCTCATATAACTTTTAATCCTGTTTAGGGTGTTGTACCTAATGCCGTATTTTTGAAGTTTTTCTTCCAGAATATCATGGTTTATTGTGTCAAATGCTTTTTTAAGGTCCAAAAAAATGCAGAATACAAATAAATTATTTTCTTATGCATCTCTTATATTTTCCGTGGTGTCAGTTATCGCCATTGCTGTTGAACGTCCTTTTCTGAACCCATATTGGCCTTCGTGTAATATATTATTCTCTTCTATGAATTTGTCCAGCCTTTTCATGAACAGTTTTTCTAGAATTTTTGATAATTGCGGTAATATTGAAATAGGTCGATAATTGGTGAAATCACGTTTGTCTCCACTCTTGTGGATCGGTCTGATTTGTGCGATTTTCATTTGGTCTGGGAAAATACCATTTTTGAATGAGAGATTGCTGATATATGTTAGCGGTGGGGTTATTTCAGCTGTTATAGTTTTTAGTAGACTCATAGATTATTAACGTCTCTGGATTTTTTTGAATTACAGGTTGTAATGATTGCTTTCACCTCTGCTTCCGTTACTTCTTCAAGTGTTAAATACTTATCATTCTCTATATTCTCACTGTCAAAATGGTTCCATTTAAGTGTTGGATGTTGATAGATTCCTCTCCCGGTCTCCATTCCAATATTTATGAAGAATACACTACTAACGTTATTATTTTAGCAAACGTTGGCGATAGTTATAATAATATTGTCCCACAAATTATTGCAGATAAAATATATTATTGTCAATTTTTTTAGACCAAATGAAATACTAATGTAATGATAACATATCATGATAATGCAAGTATACCCTTTCAAATGCAAACAGCTTGTAAATCTCATTAGTATTTTTTACCATTGTAATTGGAATGTCAAGAACTTTTAAATATTTTAAACAAATAAAACAAACAATTAAAATAAAATGGACTCTGTCTTTGTTAGCAAAAAAATTGCACTTTAATAAATATCACAAACAAACACAATAAAATAGACCCTGTCTCTGTTAAGACAAAGAAAAAACACCTCAAATGCAAAACCACAAACAACCAAAACAATAAATAAAATGGTTTATCAAGTCTCGATCAAAAAACCAAAATTGCACTTGCAATAAATGGACTTGGTTTTATATAGCGCTTTATCACCACACTGAAGCAGTCTCAAAGCGCTTTACATATCAGCTCATTCACCCATTCACTCTCACATTCACACACCAGTGGGACAGGACTGCCATGCAAGGCGCTAGTCGACCACTGGGAGCAACTTAGGGTTCAGTGTCTTGCCCAAGGACACTTCGACACATAGTCAGGTACTGGGATCGAACCCCCAACCTCTTGATCAGAAGACGACCCTCTACCACCTGAACCACGGTCGCCCATATGAACCATTGAGGCCCAGAGGTATATAGTTGTACATTCCTTAACAGGTAACACTTCTAATCCAGTTAGAACCTTTGTAAACAACAATGCTCGCGGCCCTGCTTCCCCCCGTTTTATTCTGTTCTGTTTTCAATCAGTTTTAAACCATACAGAATGGACCAAATAGTTTATAGTTTACTCCGTTCATTCCGCTATGGAACACACATGCAGGTACGGAGGGTGAACCCCCTTGTCATGAGTCTGCTTAGTTAGTTATGGTTTACCTCCTTATTCACTCTCTGTTCCTTGATTTTGCCTGTTCCTGTCCATGTTTTCCTGCCTGCCCAGTTTTCCTGCTCTCCACAGCTACTCCTCATTCCCTCGTCAAGTTGGAGGAGGTTACTTATACTCCCTCTGTTCTGTCAGTCTCTTGCTAGATGGTCAACCCGTTAAGAGAGACTTCAAACTCCTAGAAAGTGTTGAGAGTTCCTGAGTTTGATTATTAAAGTGGGGAATTGAGAGTTCCTGTTTTTGATTATGAAGTGGGGAATCTGAGTTCTTTATTAAATAACAAATCCGAGTGGGGAATATTTCAGTTGTCTTCCTGGTTTTGTGCGGGGCCCGTTTATTCAATCTTATTTAGATATTTCAGTATCTGTCTACTCCTTCCTGTGTTGCATTTGAGTTCTTCTGTATACCTGTGATACCCCTGGTCATCCAGTCTGTTTGAAGGTGAAAGATGAGGAAAACAATATACTTAGACTTACCTTGGTTGCTAACACCGCTCGGCATCCCTGTTTCTGCTTCCAATCACACCGCTTACGTCTCTTCTGCTGGCGGACACCGTGTGTAAGAGGCTCCGCTGGCTGACATAGCAGATAAGAGGCTCCGCTGCCTCATAGGCCACTGGGTGTAGCCGGCGTAGCAATCCGAAGCTACGTAGTAGGTCCAGAGTTGCCGCATCTACCGGACTATAACTGTTTGATTTACAGTACCTAAATCTAAGATTGCCTGGCAGTGGTACACTATTTTAGAGTAATTACGCTGCAGGTTCACTGAGAAATTATTAGAACTGACTGAGTTATCTGCTGTTTAATATCCGTTGCTAACACTAGCCTCTGCAGCCGCAGCCGTCAGACACACCGCAAAATACGTATGAGTAGGTGAGTTGGACGTCTGCTGTCGTATCACTCACAGTCGATACTTCCTCCTATCCGTACGGGCATCTGCAACTGGTATCGTACCATCAAACATTCCTATGGATCTCTGTAGACCAGGACAAAGGCCTAAACATTGAAAAAGAGGGAGGAGAGGCGGCTTTCACCGGAGATTAAAGACTTAACACTGTGGTGATTCGGGAAAGAATATGTACTGCGGACATTGAACTGTTGTCAATCTTTCGCCCCTTCTACCTTCCTTGTGAATTTCAACTTTTTTTATACTCATGTATACTCATCTGCGTGACAGTGACTTCTCAGCTGATCGCTGACATCATGCATAAACTGGACACAATTAGCCTCGAGTCGCCAAAGTTTATTATTGGGGATTTTAACCATTGTATTCTGGACAGAACGCTCAGAGCTTATGAGTAGTATGTCACATGTCCAACCACACACAGGAACACTACCTGAATCTCTGCCATGGTTCTGTTCCGGGTGCGTACAAATTATTGAGCCTCCCCTCCTATGGCGCATCCTATCATAGCAGCGTGTATTTAGTCCCTGTGTATGAGCCATCCTTCAGGCGCTTGGAGAGGGAGGAAAAGACGGTTAAAGTGTGGACTGAGGATAGTATAGTCAGTCTCCAGGCCTCTTTGGAGTGTACAGACTGGGACTGCTTCTTTAATGCGTGTGACAGCATAGATGAACTGACAGATACCATCTCTTCTTAGATCACTTTCTGCACAGACCCAGAAGTTCAGACTAAATAAGTGATGTATCCTAATAATAAACCTTGGATAACAAAGGCACTTAAATCTGTCATCAACAACAAGAAAAGTGTTTTCTTCTCTGGTGATCTTTTAGAGGCTGTCTCAAGGGAAGTTAAGAATGAAATAAAGAAAGCAAAGTACAAAGAGAAAATTGAAAACCAGTTTGCTGAGGGTGATCTTAGGTCAGCCTGGAAAGGCATGAAATCCATGGCATAGCTCAACCATTCTGACTGTAAGCCCAAACAGCTTATCAGTATTAAATGGTATTAATAACACAGATCTCCCTAATGCTTTTAATTATTTTTTCTGTTGGTTTGAATGAAAGGACAGACCTACAGTGCTCTGCACAAACTTTTCCAGAGGTCGCACCCTTTTTTCCTTTGTTTTTGCGGGGGGTGGTGGTGGGGGTTGTGGAGTGTACACATGCCTTAACTGGCATATCGTTGTTTTGTATGAAGAAAAGCTTGACAATGACTCAAGACATATTTGCTAAATGTTTACAGGGTTCAGTGTCAATATCAAGTTTTTCTGCAACAAGCAATTGCTGAAATAACAGGTCATTTATTTTATATAAGTCACCAACCAGTTCAGAAAAGTGAATGTCCGTAAGGCTGCAGGCCCTGATTTAATTTTTGGGAGGACACTGCGCTGAACAGCTGAGTGGGGTGTTCACAAAACTGTTTCAACTATGCCTAAACAGTGGATTTATCCCTAAACTGTGGAAAACCTCCAACGTCATCCCCTTGCCTAAATCTAAACGGCCCAAAGAGCTGAAGTAATTCAGGCCCATAGCTCTGACATCCCTTGTGATGAAAAATCTTGAGAAAATTCTCAAAGAAATCATTCTTGACTTTATTGACAGAAAACTTGATTCCTTACAGTTCGCATTAAAAGGCAGGAAAAGGAGTGGAAGACGCCCAAATTTTTCTTTTGGATAAAATATATGAACATTTAGAAAAACCCCAGTCCCATGCCAGAATTTCATTTGCAGATTTTTCCTCTGCTTTTAATAAAATGCAACCACATAATTTAATTAAACGTTTATCATCGTATTTTAACCTCCCTGAGCAGATTTTACTGTTGTTTTTAAACTTTTTAACTGACCTGCCAAATTTCAGATTGTGTCCCTTCCAGCACTGGTTCACCCCAGGGCTGCGTCCTATCGCCTCTGCTGTACATTATGTATACGGACTGGTGCAGAACCAGCCAGGAGGGCAGATATCTGATCAAGTTCTCAGACGAGGGTGCTCTGCTGTCGCTCTTATAGGGCCCTGAAGCAGCTGGCCATGGTAGTGCCCTGTCTGACCTGGACCTGAATGTAACGAAAACTAAAGAAATGATCATTGACTTCAGGAAAAACTCACCAAAGCATGAAGCCAACCTCAAATTTGATAAAACTGAACTCTTTTAATGTATCCAAACCTATTTTATGGGCTTTTTTAATCATTCTTTTATTGAGTCTTTTAACCTTTCCATGTGTTGGTTTTATGGATTGTCAGTGAAAGACAAAAAAAAGCTTGTAAAAACTTGTGCCAGGATCATGTGTGTGCAGATTCCTGATTTGCTCTCTCTATGGAGCAGGCAGGTGCTCCAAAAAGCAAAGAACATCATCGGCCATCCACATCATGTTCTTAAGAAGAGGTTCACCCTGATGCCCTCTGTGAGGCGCTATCTCCCTCCCAGCAGGAAGACAAATAGATATGCAAACTCTTTGATTCCTGCTGCCATCAAGCTTTTAAATACCAGTGAGAGGGCCAAATGAGATGTGTCTCATGTAGTGTTTTTTTAAGGGTTGAATCTATTTTAATTTATTTATTGCTACTATTGCACTTTATTGCAATGTCGTAACTGCTGTAGCTACTGCTTGGCTGTCTGTTTTTTCTCCTGCACAGTGACTGACCGATAAAAGGAAATTTGGATGTGTGTGTAATATTCAGTCCCTTGTTGCAACCCAACCCACTACTGCAAACTGAATTGCCACTCAGCTATAAATAAAGTTTTCTGATTCTGATATGGATACATTTTGATGTCAGTCAAAGTTTGTGCCAAACATTTTAAACCAGCACATTGTTGAGGTAATAAGCTTTTATTTGATATAAAATAATCAGGGTTTGCGTATTTTCTGGATGCAGAAGTAGCTTCAAGAAAAAATCAGTGTTGTCTGTAGTGATCACAATAGTAATAAACAGCTTTTTACAGGTCATATTAGAAACATCATAAAAACCACAGGTGGGAATGAGTTATTTTTCTGTTACCACTCAATAATATGATCAGTGCATCCCAAGGGTTGAAATAAATCAAGTTGCAAGTTGTTGTTGGGGAGGTGCATGGTAGGCTATCTAGGCTGACGGCCTATTAAACTCTCCATGAAGTAAGCCAAGTACTTCCAGCTTTTTATTGATGGATTCTAGACCAGCTATATGGGAGTCTGTCTCCAGATCTGACGTGTCAGTAGATGAATCGTTGTTTTAGCATTTCGTCGGCTTACCTGAGGTGCTCGCGGTTTGACTAATCTCAGCAGCGGGCCACCATGTTGAATTTCACAGAGTATCATATGACTCTCAGAACATCTTGCGTGACTTACCTCTCTCACTCCTTACCTTTTATTTTGACTGTAGTATTGAAGCTGCTGCTTGATGATAACATACTGTTTCACTTTCGTCAGCTGAGGAGCAGAAGGGGAACCAGACAACAGTACTTTGGCCAATTAAAGTTAGTGATTAATGCAACGGCTGCTTTACCTCCACTCTACAGGATTTTGAGTGGATGAAGAATTTTATGATAACCTACACATCATTAGTGAAGCTCTGTGGTCTGGTGCAGGGCTCCTTGTCACTCGGTGTAGCCTGTTTCATTTGCTGATGTCCGTGTGTGTGTAATAAGTCTTTGTGAATGTCCGCATGTTTATTCTTCTGTCCATCCACTCTCTTCATTAAATCCATATCTTCTAAGGCTCCTATTAAAGAAATAGGCTCTGCTCGAGTCCCGCTTGCCTCTGGTGGCCATCTTAGATTATGTCGTAACCAGGTCTGCTGGTGCCTATCTCCTGCTCTCATTGGGCGTTGGTAATTTTTAATCTTTTTAAAGATGATTTAACCTTTATTCTGAATTAAAATGGATTTAAAGCTCTCATTTAAATGTAGCCATTGAAATAAAACTCCCAACAACGATTCGAGCTGTTTAATCAAAAGAACCGGAAAGAAGGAAGATAAATAAAACCTATGTGTAAACGTGTAAACGTTTACAAGCCTTCGTCCCTAGTTGTTGTTACCTTCTGTCAGCTAAGAAGTCTGTTAATTACAGAGTCTCAGCCGTGTCTGCAGGTAGTTGCAGAACAATCTCCACTTACCCTGCCAGTGATTGAAATATAATATTTAGATTTCTCCTCTATACGGGAAAAAGGTGGAGTGCCTTCTCCAGGTTGGAGATGAGGTCCTGCCCCAAGTGGGGGAGTTCAAGCACCTTGGGGTCTTCTTCAGGAGTAAGGGAACGATGGAGAGAGAGCTCGACAGGCAGATAGGTGCGGAGTCTGCACCGGTCTGTCATGGTAAAGAGGGAGCTGAGCCGAAAGGCGAAGCTCTAGATTTATAGGTCGACCTACGTTCCTACCCTCACCTATGGTCATGACCGAAAGAACAAGATTGCTGGTACAAGCGGCTGAAATGAGTTTCCTCCGTAGGGTGGCTGGGTTATACCTAAGAGATAGGGTGAAAAGCTCAATCATCCGGGAGGGGCTAAGAGTAGAGCCGCTACTCCTCCACGTTGAGAAGAGCCAGGTGAGGTGGCTCGGGCACCTGATTAGGATGCACCCTGAGGCGTTCAGGGCACGTCCCTCCGGAAGGAAACCCAGAGGATGCTGACCCGGCAACGGATAAACAGAAGAGGGTGGATGGATAGAAGGACTATCAGCTCTTATCACTCAAGCTCTTTTGCATTTTAGCGCCATGTCAGCATGACCCAACACCCACACACCCACATTATGTTGATATCACAATAACACTTAGAAGTAACAGTTGCAGCCCAATAAGATAAAATGCACACATCCACTGTGATCAGGGCTCATTCTGCTGAGATCAGCGCTGCTTGGGACCTGAAAGTGAAAGAGCATAGCTGAGAATTAGATCCTCTACAGACATTCATTCATTCGGAGCTGTTCAATCAAAGCTGGGGGATGTTGTAAGCTTGCATGAAAATAGCTCACATGATGATGAGCCTTCAGCAGGTAGACGCCAAAGCTGAAGGTTCATTACAAATCTCTTTTGATGGTTCTCTGACATCCTGCCCTTGGCTCATTGTTTAAGAATAGACAGACAAGAACCATCTGCTGTTATGTCTGCTTACACTTGGACACACAATAAAGTCATTTGCGTGTTTGACCCTGAGCCAGAATTCAAAGGGGCGGTATTATGAAAAAATTATATACATATACATGTTCCTTTAGCCTCATTCAGTGGACCAAAGTTGAAAACGTTCTGTTTCCTCCCTCCCTTGTTATTCCACATTTTGTAATAAGTCAGCCGTGTGTGTGTGTGTGTGTGTGTGTGTGTGTGTGTGTGTGTGTGTGTGTGTGTGTGTGTGTGTGTGTGTGTGTGTGTGTGTGTGTGTGTGTGTGTGTGTGTGTGTGTGTGTGTGTGTGTGTGTGTGTGTGTGTGTGTGTGTCAAAAGTCCAATGGGGAACAAGCAGGGTAAAAAAGAGAAAGAGAATTCATGTTCACACAAAATCCAAAGATGATAAATTACTTGGAAAAATGGAAAAAGAAATATGATTTTTCCGGTACATTGCAACTCAGAATGTGCAGTTCTGACGCTTAAGATTGAAAAGAAACTCAAGATGGCTTTAAGAAAAAACAAGAACAACAAAAACAGCATTTAACTGTAGCATTCTTTGATGAAAAGCAAGATAATGATGAAAACAGTGTTCACACGTGCGCCCCAAGTTAATGATGAAGCCGAAGCAAGTCTAGCCATAGCTGCTGGCCTAGTTCCATCTGCTCCTCCATGTCAAGATTCAGACTTCCTTGCAAGCGCTAAGGCACCTGCTTCTCAACCTATGATACCTCCATTGAAAATGTAACAGAATAGAATGGACACACTGAGTGGTCAAGGTAAAATTCAGTATCAAGTAATATCAAGTGAAAGTGAAGACTTGTTTGCTGATAATGTTGAAACTGATCTCTGCCCCATGATAAAAGTTGCTAGAAGTAGGAGACCTATCTTTGTTTACAGACCTTGAAACTCTTCAGATGTACGAAAGGCAATTGAGGGAATATCTCACCTGCGCAAAAACAATTTGAAAAAAGAATGAGAGATTTGATACACAGTTACGTCTGAATTCTACTGAAGTTGAAGTTGCTGTACGGTCAATTTTAACTACGGAGTGGTCTTTGACAGCTGGAAACTGGAGTCCAATGCAGGGGGCGACGTGTGATAAAATATTTCGGAGATGACAATGCAGATAACAGTGCTGCTGTGCTTTCTAATTTTGCAGGTCTTAAGGAGGAAATAACCAAACAGCCTACAAGCAGCTCACATACGCCGTGTTAGTGAGCAATTACATGGACCGTTATTTGTTTTAAACAATGGGAAACGTTTTCAAATTATCTCCCGTTTTTGAGATGCTGACAATAGCATGGTACAGTGATGGAGGCAGAGGAAGAAGTGGACTCCGTGACCCGCGATTTAAAGGAAGTTTGGGATCACGGGAATAATTTTAAATAACCATGAAATATTAACTTAAATAACTTTTAGCAGTAGAAAAACGTTTTTAATATTAACCTTCTTTTCTGAACCCACACAAACTGCGACACAGTGATGTCATGACCCGGAACCGGAAGTAGCGCGCTCAGTAGCTTGCTCAACACTGAAAGGCCCGTAATCTTGAAATTAAAATGAACATTTTGCAACACCAAATTACTCCAAAATAACGGATGCACACACTTGTTGTATATGGAAGCTGTTGACAAAGTTTCAGGTTGAACAGAAACCGCGTCGAGGAGATATTCGCTCCACTTTTTTGCTTTATAGATAGATAGATATATATTATACTTTGGTGGAGCCATATTACAGCAGAGGGTGCTCTAGGGGTGACTCTGCCTAAAGAGTTTAAAAAGGTAGCGCTAATTAGCTTCAGGTGTAGCACCCTGAGCAGTTCTATTTTTATGATCTATTCTACCGCCTCGTATTGCCTTTGACTTGATCTGACTTGTGTGTGATGCAATGCAATGCAGTGGTTGGACAAAACAAATGATTATCACCTTAAATGCACTATTCCTGTAGTTAGTAGAGATGATGAGAGAAATAAGTGACTTAAAAACGTAACACTCCGGTGAGTGTTTAAAACAGCTGACTGACTGCTGCTGTGATAAACACACACCCCGAAGCAGTGCTAAGACAGATTCACAATCACGATTGCCATGAGATTTACTGTAATGTGGAGTTTTTTGGCTGAAAACAATAACAGTGTGTGGATAGAAAAAGAAAATCGCTTTGGTGATCACTGATTTTCATTGCATACATACTTTTATTACTTATTTTGTAGTGTGGAATGTTAGAAAAGGCTTGATTATTAAAAAACAGACCCATTTATTATAAACCAATAGATTACATATAATTGACCTTTTAGGATAAGAATGTTCTATGATTGAATAAAAGAAATGAAAAAAATAAAATAGAAGATATTGAAAAAATAAATCCAAAAAAACTATATATATTATATTGGAGATTTTAGATGCAGTCCGATAAAATACGATTTTTCTGGCTGATATCGGAGCAGTATCGGATCGGGACACCCCTATTTACAATATCAGCTCATACGTCCATTAACTCTATGTTGTTGGAGTTCTTAGAACAAATGGAGATGGAAAAATAGCATAATACTGGACCTTTAAAGGAGACAGCTGCAGACACAACTAACGACAAGTACCACAGATCGAGACAGAAGAAATACATAATGCTGGCAAGCTGGTTACATAATAAGTCCAATACTTTTGCTTATTTAACCTTAGCATGATTAGACTGCATATTCTCACATCAGTCAATAATTGGCGGAGTTGACTGTTGACACGCATAACAGTCCCAAAATGACTGCGGGTCCCACATAATACCTAATTTATATTTGAAAAGCACATATTCGAATCAGTCTTTTGAATAAATATTTATTTCTTGTCTCTACAGTGTTTGTGAGTATTTTAGAGAAGATGTGTGCCAATTATATAAATGCAAAGCTATGGAACATTAACAAACCATAATGTTGTGATTAGACACAATCTTTTGAAAAGACAGCATTATATTGATCAAATTGATTCTCAGTAGCTGATTAAATGATTGAACGTAATACCTGGCAGTTGTTTGTAAAGCGTAAAAGATATTACATTTATGTAAATGTTTTATTCTTTTTTTTGTCATTTTTCAGAAACTTGAACCTGCAATAACGCTGTGCAGAAGACAACGATGTACTCCTCTACAACCATGAACCAGCAGGACCAATGGGTTGGACCAGTCTCTCCTTTGGTCAACGCTGCACAGAGAAATCAACAGGCCTGGACTGTGAATAACAGCTGTCAATATGAAACATACAACTCGGTGTTCCAACCATCTAACAATGCTGCTGTGGCTTCCAGAAACTTTTCTCAACCATATCGACAAACACATAATTTTCAACTCTCTGCTACCCCTTACCAAGCATATTCACCTCCCCAGAGGGCAGGATTGATGAGTAACATGTGTCAACCACAAGTAGCACATCCTAACAACCAGTTTGCATTGACTAATAGCCAAACCATCAACCAATGTTTTCCATCTACATCTGAAATGCACGACAAAAGAAGTTATGGAAATATATACACAGACTGGAGCAATCCTGCTTCACATGGGACTACATCTACCCCACTTTTGCATAAACAGGCTACATTTAACCAGTCATTAGTGCCTGTTACAGCAAAAAAGCAACAGAGTTTTCACACCCAAATCCAAGATATCGCTCAACAAGATATGCCTCAATCTTACTATGGGCCAAATGCTAAGAAGGCTTACTTCAAGTCTGGGAAAGATGACAGAAATGCAATTAGCTCACCATTAAGCGGACAGTTTGTTTTCTGCAATGTTCCACAAGCTCAACAAAATCCTCCTCAATGTAGGATGTCTGCACGTAGCAAAGCTAACCATGAATCAAATTCTAGTTACTCAACTTTACAAAGCAATATGCAAATCCTTTCATCCTTGGGTAAAGCAAACACATTTCCCATCAATCATGCTGTTTCTCAACAAAAGCCCAGCAGCACAGTTAGCAGTGACACGTTAGCAGACTCTTTAAGTCAACCTCCAAAGTACACTGGTCTCCATCATATGGTGAAGCAGTCTGTCAGTCAGACAAACGGGCAAATGTTGAACTCAGCTGTGCCAGATTATTTCCAGAATTCCAGCAACTCCTCATCACTTCACCAAGAAAAGATTTCCCGCCAATGCATCAGAAATGGAATTCCCCCACAAAACCCAGGCAATATTTTATTTGCACAAGCAGGAAGTGTTGGAAAAACCAAGCGTAGGCATCAATTCAGAATCTTTGGAAACAAACTTTTAAGTCTTTTAAAACAACAAACTCCAGTAGAAATTCCATCACAAACCCAATTACCAGCAACAAAGAATCCTGGCCTTTCAAAGTCTCTTACTTGTGCTAAAGGAAATGACTGCTCTGTTCAAGCATCATCTGCTCATTTGGGTACAAAAGCAGTAGCTGTTGTGCCCCCTCTTTCTCAAGAGAGTTCCGAGAATATTAGTAAGAGGACCTCTCCGAGTACAAGCGAATGCTATAAAGACCAACTGCAAACCTCAGCATCTGGTTTAGAGATGCGTTTTTCTTTGAGACAGGAATGCTATGATAGCTACAACACATTAGGAAGTAGCCAATCTGATTCCAGTTCCACACCACAATCTGATGATTCCACTGCGTTGTTGCCTTTAAAACAAATACCGGAATTCAATCAAAGGAATTTGTCACCAACACAAACAAATGTAGCTCCAGAAGAGCCTGTCAGCCAAAACATTGCACAGCATCAAAGCAGTTGTCAAACTGACACAGAAACAACTTCATCCTCCCAATCTTTGAACCACGACCAACCCCTTGTGGAAACCCATGCCTCAATCATGAGCTGTTCAGTGGAAGCTCAGAACAAGCAAGAAAATCTAACAGAGCTGCTCATTCTCAAAGAAGGAGAAGAATATTCAGAGACACCTTATAAGTCATCGTGGTTGAACCTCAATGCACAGCTAAATGACATCGACAAAGAATTTGGCTTTCCTTGGACTATGAGGTATCGGCCACATCAGGGAAGAACAAATGAAAGCTCCACTGCTGCAGAAGCCCCAAACCAGGTTTCTCAAACACAGCTTGACCCTGATGGGTCAATTAAACAGATTGAAGATTCGCTTAATGAATTGCTATCAAGTGCGACAGCTGTTTTCTTTGAATCTGAAAGAGATGAGTCCTGTTATAATTTTAAAATTGAGGTCCTGCCATCAGAGCTTGCTAAACAAATCTATGAGCAAACATCCAGAGAGGATACATTAGAGCCTACAGTTTGTGTTGAAAATGGTGTCTCATCAAGTGAGCTGAAACTACACGATGGAACAGAAAGTTTAATTGAAAGAGGCACAACATTCTCCACACCAGAAATTGAATCAGGATTACCATTGAGTAAAGGCCCCATCAAGATTTCACATCATCCTTCTGTGGAGACAGAAAATTCAGCAAAAGGTGAGGAGGAAACCGATGATCACACCATGAGGTCTAGTTCCCCAAACAGGGATGATTGCCTAATGGAGACTAATGGAGAGACAGAAGATGGAGACTTCTCTGACAGAACAGAAAACAGTTCATCAGAACATTCTGACTGTGAGGAAGACTGTGCACAGCCTTTGCAGTTAAATAGATTTGACATACAAAGAAAATATGAAAATACATACCAGGAAGTGAAACCAGTCAAACATTTTGTGAAAAAGAATCACTTATTTGATGTCTTTCATAGGAACAATAAACTAATTATTAAGAGAAAATATGCCCACTGTAAAACTAAGCACAACACCAGCAAACAGTCAATTCATAATGTTTTTCAATCAAAAAAACAAGAAAAGATAAAGGACAAGTTAAAATGGAAAACTTCTGCTGCTGATACTCCATCAACTGCTGAGATTGCTGTTAAGGTTTTACAAGAGGGAAAACCGTATGATGGTCAAATTGAGATTATTGAAGATACATTTGAAAAAGTTCCCCCCAGCAGGGAAGAAAATGGATCTAATCAAATTACAGAACTGCAAAAAACTTCCAATTTATTCCTTGAGGAGGAGTGTGCAGGGCCTCTGCCAGTGACTGGAGTTGAGACTCAAATTGAAGGTGAAATTACCAACCTGAATTCAAATGAGACAGATCTCCAACAGGCTATGCTAAAGGATGCAGTAAAACCCTACAAAGTCTTTCTAGATAAGGTTCATGACTTAAGCAGCCAGGGTGAATGTCAGACTGTTAGTCCACAATACAGTAAAAGAGAAGATCATGACTCCCGAAATGTCACTGACAAGCATCCATCGCCTGTTGAAGTTGTCTCATCCCAACAGGAAGAGAAGGATAACATCCAATGTGAGAATATTAATGTCACAGAGTCCTCCAACAGTGAAGAAAGCAGTGTCAATGCAATAGCAGATCCACAGATTCTGGTTTCAAATCCTGAGGAAGAAAGTGTAGGGTGTCTGCAGTCTGATGTATTGGATACTCAAACCCAAAGTAAAATAACCATCCAGGATTCAGACAATAAAGGAGTGAAAGTTGACAAAGTCCTTGTTGATAAGGCATATCCCTCAAACACTCCTGGATATCAAATTACTGATGGAAAAAGGAAAAGACAAAGCGGTAAGGAGAAGGAGGCTTTTCCTTTTGCAAAGAAAAAAGACCAACAAGCTAAAGATCTGCAATCCGGAAAATCTAATGAATATGTTTCAAAGCCTGAAAGTTTGGTCGCTGATCCTTCATCAATGTTTGTAAAGCTTTCCCTCTACGGTAAATCCCAACTGGGAGATCCCAATGGCAATCAAACACCCCTAAAGCTGCCAAAAGACCTCTTTATACGTCTTAGCCCCAGGGAGAAGTCACTCAGCGAGGCTGTCTGCACTGAGAACTATTCTGTAAAAGATCAGATCTGGGAAACATGGAAGGAAAGTTTTGTACCAACTAACGCTGGCTTTAAGGGCAAACCTAGAAGTCCAATTACATTTTCATCTGGAGAGAAATTAAAGAAGCCACTCTCATCTCAAATGCACATCTCCAGAAAACAAAAGCGCTGCTTGAGTCTAAAAAAGAGATGGCTTCACAAACTTGAAGAAAATGAGACAAAAACTGGTGTGTCATCCAAACTGAGTTCTGATCTCAACAAAAGTGATGCAGAAAGAACAATCCAACATCCTGCAAAAAAGACTGTCTTGAAGTGTACGATGCAACCCTCTTTGTTTGAAGATGAATCAAATGGGAACAAAGAAACTCCTGCTTTTTTCAGGTAAATATTCAAAGCTAAGCAGTACCACTGCAGTCCAACCATTTGCCACTGGGTTTAAAGTTTAAATAGCTTATCCTCTGCAACAGTTATTAACTTCTTCCACATCTAAACACCAGATCCTGCATGTTGTCTATTGTACAGCTTGAGAGCATCTAGCTCATCATCAATATTGATCCTATGCTCCTTTAAAAACTGACGACGTCATTTGCAACTGAATTGGTGTTGGTGATACACTGCGATGTATTGTGGGAAAGTGGTAGTTTACAAAACAACAAGGGGAGGAGGGGGAGCAGCTTTGTCATTCAACAATAGTTGCATTTTTTAGGATGTGGGTCTGCTTTGTGATTTTAATTGATTGTCACACTAAGGCCCTGTCCAGACGGAGACAGCTTTTAATGTAAACGGTCAAGTTTTTTTTTTAATATCATTTTGGCTTGCGTCCACACGGCAATGACGATTTGGTAGCTGAATATGATTACTTCTTAAAACAGATCCCAGAGTGGGAAAGTCTGTTAACTCCACCTGATGGGTCGCCGTGTGGATGGTGTATACGCATATTCTGCAAGCCATAACGCCTCTCTCTTAATCTGCATGTGCGACCCCCTCCCCCCCACAAAAACAGTCACTATGGCATCAAAGCAGAAGCTCTATCTTGTCATAGGTTCCGTCTTGTCGTGGTCTCCATCTTTTTCCTCTTTTCTTTTGTATGTCCCAGAAGTTCCATTGTAATGCTGGAATTGCAGCACAGCCTTGGAGATCATGTGATGGTTCTCAATGTGACCAGTTAGAGAACAAATGGAAAAAAAACTCCACTCCTAATCCAGACATGCTTGCAAACAGATGCCGCCTTTCTCTTGGTGCCTTCTTCTCTGTTTTGTTGTATTTCTGTGGCAGCGTTTCAGCGCCACATACAGGCCTAATATGTTTACCATCGCGTTTTACGCCTTTTCGTGTGGGCGCACACACAAATGCCCATTTAGGGGAAGGCTTTTTTGTTTGGTCTACGTGCGGCCGGAGCTTAAGATTTGTATCTATGCATAGAAAATACATTTTTACTAATATTGTTGATTTTTTTTTTTTATTTATTTTTTTTTTTATTTTGGTTCCAGATGCAGGCAAAACTTGTTGCAGCCCAAACAGCTCTCCAAATGTGTCACCAAAAGAAGTGGAAATTAACAGCATTTGGTATCCTGTCATCATTATTGTCTCCTGCTTGTAAACCTGGAGAAATGGGAACAAGCAAGGAGACTCTTCCATCTGTTATGAAAGCCAATGTCTCAATGCTTTATCTCAGGGAGGGAGGGGGAGAGCTGTACATACAATGAGTCAACCAAAAGTTTATCTTGTTCACATGCCAGTAAAAGTTTACTACTGTCACAATTATGTATTGTTACAACATTTTTTTGTTTATTTTTTTATTATTGTATTTGCCTATTTGACATGCATAAAGCTACAATGAATTTGCAATTTTGTAAAAGTGTTTTTTTAATCAACATATCTTTCTTTTAAGTTTCTGTTTTGCGTTCTTTGTAGCAGGGGGTTAGAGCCTGTGTGAGAGTAATAAGTGGTCTAATGTTGTTTTGAGTAGGAATTTTTTTTTTTTTTTACTATTTGTTGCTATTGGGGAACATCAAGAAAACTCATCACCAATCCTAGTTTTTACAAGCATTATGGTCAGTGCAGTGAAGGCTGCTGGATGAATCCTGCTCCAATGCAGTGTAAACTTTGACTAAAAGTTCTTGTCAGTTTTCATCAACGATGTTTTTTTAAGTGACAATAACTAGATATACAGTACATATATCTACATATAATTTTTGTCAGCTAAAACAAAACTAAAATTTTGTCACATGATACAAAATTCAATCGGAACTCCTGATCATGTGGTCTACTCTAACGCATTGATCCCATATAATCTCTGTGTGTATTTACAAACATTAGTACTATCCAATATCAGGTTGATTGATGGTAAGTGAATCATTAAAAATGTATTTATTACTCATGCTTTAGAGATACAGGTCATGTTACATATTTTAATGAGAATGTATTGACAGTCTATTTTAAAAGCAACAGATACAGTAAGTGGGCACATAGAACCTCACATGGGTAATGAAGACATAAGATGACGTTTACCACTACTGCACTATGACAGAGAAGATCTATGTTAATAAAGCCAGAGGTGTAAAGAGTACTGATATAGCCTACTCAAGTAGAAGAACTGTTACTTAATTGAATACATAAAATACTCAAGTACAAGTAAAACATAGCTCAATTAAATAATACTTGTTACTTTCATCCCAAGTTTATTTTTGGTAATAAATCTTGCCATGGTTCTCTTGCATACAGTAAACATCTGATGTATGAACCTAAAAAAAGAAGAGACCACATCTTGCACAATTACAACTTTTTTTTTTTTTCCTAGGCATCTGTATAAAAGAAAATATTTGTCAAAATGTACAATTCTTTGAAAGAAAATAACACCAATCAATTCAAAATATAAAAAGATTCTCAGGCTGAAATAATCGGTGTTCAATGCTGTTTTGGTGTGGTGAATTATACGTTTATTCTGGTTGGTCTGTTATGATGTGATGCATTTGATTGTTGCCTGCTCATTTCATTTTTTGTGGTTCCACAATGTTTGGTGATCATTTTAAAACAAAAGTTCAAAATTTACTCAGTAACGGTTGGGTGTAGAAATGTAACAAATGACTTCCCTTCTTTTAAAACATACTTAAGTAAAATTACTGATTTAGAAATATCCTCAAAAAAGTACAAGTACCATAAAACAACTCAATCAGATTCATATGACAGTAACGTGAATACTTGTAATCCATTACTTTCATCCATCCATCCATCCATCCATTTTCATACCCGCTTATTCCCGTTTAACAGGGTCTTGGGGGTCTGCCGGTGCCAATATCCGGCTCTCATAGGGCGCTGGGCGGGGGTACACCCTGGACAGGGCGCCAGTCCATCACAGGGCAACACAGACACAGACAACCATTCACTCTCATTCACTCCTATGGGCAATTTAGAGACTCCAATCAACCTTACAGTCATGTTTTTTGGATTGTGGGAGGAAGCCGGAGTACCCGGAGGAAACCCACGCAGCACCGGGAAAACATGCAAACTCCACACAGAAAGGACCCAAGTCCACCCCAGGGCTTGAACCCAGGACCTTCTTGCTGGGGCCCTCCATTACTTTCACCTCTGATTAAAGCCACTAGGACAGAGGTCAACAGACCTTAGCCAGATGTGGAGATGTTTGAACAAATAATGGCAATATTTAGGGAAAATTTAGATTTTGTTTCTAAAGCTGAATTATCATTTCCTTAAAAAACAAATGTCATTTATTTTAAATGCAAAGCCTGCAGGGGGAGTTAAAAAGTAAAACAAACAAAAAAAAAAATTAATTTGAATATAAGCACCTTTCAAGAAACCCGAGGACACTTTACAAAACAAATATGATAACGATTAGAGACAACACTGAAGTACCAAGGAAATTAAAATGGTGATACAGAAAACTGCCTAAAGCCCTCAGAGTAATGTAGAAATTAAGGAGTATGGAGTACAGTAGTCTGAGGGGAGGGGGGGTCTTTTCATGTAACCATCAACCATTTAAAAGAGTAGTAACACAGTTTCCACAAGGTTTTAGATCAAATGTTGCCATTTATTGTGCACACCATAGAAGTGCTTATTAAAGAGTCCAAATATATTACAAAAGTGTGAATGAGGGTTTCAGTGACAAAAACAGAGAAACAAGATAAGTCTTCGGTGTGTTATTTAAGTTAAACGGTGTTTCCATGACAGCAGAGCTTGTGTCAGACCACAATTCTACATCCAATTAACCATGAGCTCCTTCTTATTTATTTGATTTTTAAATATTTTTTAAAAAAAAGATGGACAATAAGAGTTTATTTTATTTCCTGGAGGCAATTATTGAGAGACTGAGTGGAGTGAGAGGAACAGCAGTGGAGTCATTAAAAAAAAGCTTTTTAAGATTTAGAATGTAAACAGAAAGAAGCCCGATCCTCATGCTGCCTCTTTCAATTTCAAGTGGGACGCAGATTAAAAGGTGGGAAAACAAGCAATTTCAACATCAATGTGCTCTAGTTTGCACATATAAACCTTATTAAGCAAGGCATTGGCAATAATAAAGCAAGTAGTCACAGATATCAGTTCCTGTAGGATCTTTACCTAAATTTATTTGATGTAATGACAATTATTTGCTAAATTTGGGGGAAATTCTGTGGAATAATTTGAAGAAAATTGCAGAATTTTGGAAAAATTGAGATTCTAAATGACTGCACTCGTGAAACATATAAGCATGGGAAAACTGTGAGTCCGGGAAAATAATGTGGAGTTTCATTTAATTTGTGTTTATTTGGAGGGGATGAGGCTGGATTATTTGGTAATTTACATAATGACTCATGTTTTTTTCTGTTCACCTAAGGACTGAATGAGTTTGACACAACAGGAAGTGTAGCCGATTTGAACCAATAAGGATTATTTTTTTTACACAGAGATGTAAGAATGAGCTGAAGGCTATCCCAGCTTAATGAATGCATAAAATCACTGTGTTTTGCACATCTAAGCCAAAGCCTATCATTACAAAAATATTTAGAAATTGTGGGATTTGTTGTTATTCTGTCGTTCCAAGGTCATAGGAAGACGCACTCTGGCCTAAATATCCTAACACGTAAAATAGGAGTACAGTGTACATTTTATGACATCCTCAGGTCTCAGAGTAAGGTATGAGGTATCAGGAAAACCTGTCATTTATCAGAACAAACAGACTCATGACTCAGCAAAACCTCAGATGAAAAGGCCTCATTTGTCAAATCAAACTTCATCAAATGACAAGGGCTGTGTCCGAATAGTCCCTCCTATCTCCTTTCCTATCCACTGTTCCTTGACCCCCGGAAGTGTTAAAGTGGTGGCCATGATAAAGAGCATTCAAGTTCTCTTTAAGATGAGGAAAGGAGTTTCAATGCTTCCTTTTTTACCTCCTTTAGCCTAGGAAACACTGATGCATCCTTTACCAAAGGAGATGAGATAATGCACACCCGAGCACTTAAGTAACCTCACGGTGACCGACGAGGGAGGGAGATCATGTAAGTTACCAATGCAATAATATGCCTTGAAAAACTTTAAATAATCTAAAACCCATATCTCATTATATGTAATCCATATAATCAGATTATAACTGGCATAAAACAGAGCACGTTGTTGTTAAAGAAAAAGGTATCAGAGAAATTTTTATCCACATTATGTTTTATTCAACATAATTCATATTTCTGAGTAGAAGGTGAGTGTGAGCAACCATTCTCAATGTGATGTTTTTTAGTTTCACTTTTGTTCCTCGTAGCCTGGTAACCTCTTTTCCTTTGATTTACATTGTGTGATTTTTGAGATTATATCAGCGGAAAGTGTTATAAAGGAGCTTTTAGTCCACTTTCGGAAATATTTAGTTTTTTTCACCACGACAGACGTCACTAACCTTCGCGGCCGTCAGATTATTACGTGACCTAGTGGATGTGCGTCTGATTGTCAAAACAAATGTGATCTCCTTTTCCTAACTCCTCTCCTAACACCTTTCCTTAATCCCTAGACATTATCCATGGGGTTAAATAAAAGTGTATAGGAAAGGAGATAGGAGGGACTATTCAAACGCAGCCAAGGCCTCAGGCTTCAAAAACACATGGCGTTTTATTTTGAAGGAACCGGAAGTACTCATGATGAAGTGAGTTGAAAAGCCATTCTTTCGTTTTATTTTTTAAAAGTTAAGATATATCAAAGTATTTTTTGATTAATAAATACATAAATAAATGAAATGTTGACATATCCTAACCTTTATAAATAAATAGAAATTAATTTTCAACTTACTCTCGTATCCGAAGCAATTTGTATTTTCTTCAAAATACAACGTTATGTCGTGTTTTACGTCCTGAGGCCGCTGAGAATGACAACTTTTATTTTGAAGCCCGAGGCCATGTTATTTGATGGCGTTTGGTTTGATAAATGCCAGGTTTTTTTTTTTTTTAAACTTGTCTGCACATGCTGTCAGAGGTCAACACTACAAGAAGTGTAATCATTATGAGACAGCAATGCATGTTTTGTTATTGCAATAAAATAAATTGATTTATTTTATTGCTTAATTGTGACCATCACCAGCCCTCCCTAAGGAAGGGTGAGAAATCTTTTATTATAGGGAGGATATAAAATGGGAGAGCAGTGTTACACCTAGGTGGAGGGGGAGGGGGAGGGGAAAGGGAGCAGGGAGGAGAGACTCAAGGTAGGACATAGAAAGGGTGGGGAAGAATAGATTGTTATACAGTGAGAGTGAGATGTGAAGTTGTAGAACATATTGTGCTTATTATGTTGTGTAACCAACCCAGTATGGTGACAAGTGTGAAGCTTAGCTATAATGGTGGTGGCTGTGGACAGGAGGAATGAGTGAGTGGTTGTACCTAAAGCAGGTATTTGGGATTAACGTGTCTAAAGTTAAGCCCAGTATGAGTTTTATCCCACATCCCAAGGCATGCCAGTGCATCGTATACCAGTATATGTGCAAAAACCGCTACCGCAAACCCAGGAACTGCCCCGGGCCCGCAGATGCAGCCAGGCCAGCAGAAAGAGTGGGGGCCAAGAAGCCCCAGGCCACCCCCCACGGCCGAGCAGCCCCCCAGACGCCCCCGAGATCCCAGGCCGAGAAGCTGCCACCGCCCCCCACGCACACATCCGAGGAAGCCCCAAGCAGCCGAGCACCCAGCACATTCTGCCACCGACCCCAACCCCCAACCCCAAGGCCCCCCGCCAGCATCCTGCCCCTCCCACCCATCCACACCCAAGCTCCCAACCCCCCAAGGGGAGGGCCCAGAGAGCCCCCCACCCTAGAGGAGCCACAGCCCACGCCCAGCAGACGGCCAGAGCCGCGCCGAGAGCCAGCAGGGACCGGACCCCAGGCCAGAAATACCCGGAACGGACGCAGCATCGAGAGCAGCGCCCCCAGGGATGACGACTACTCCCATAGCCGCCTAGGGTACCATGGGGACGCTGGAAGTTGCCCCGCCGGCCCCAGGCACACCAACCGAGCACCCCAGAGCGCGCCAGATTGCCTTTCCTTGATGCTGCCTGCGCGATGAGCCTGAGACAGCCCCCCCCTCCCCCCTACCCCACCAAAGGGCCCAGCCACACCGCAGAGCCCGGCTCACAGGACGCCACACCCGCAGGCATGGTAGACCCCCACCAGGACCGGCCCAGCCAGCCGGCCGCGCCTGCCGGACCCCAAGAGCACCACCGCAGGACAGGGAACCCCCAAGGGGCAAGCCCCCAGGTCACCCACCCACCCACCCCAGCCCACGAGCCCGCACAGCCCCAGACGGCGCAAGAACAGCAGCCCACATACTATGTTTTTGGGGTTCTTAGAACAAATGGAGATGGTTGAAAAATAGCATGATATGGGACCTTTAAAGTGTCTCAACATAATAGTAAAGACGGTGGAAAAGACCGGTGCTCTGC
The DNA here is from genome assembly GCF_900634775.1 of Gouania willdenowi. Lineage (NCBI taxonomy): Eukaryota > Metazoa > Chordata > Actinopteri > Blenniiformes > Gobiesocidae > Gouania > Gouania willdenowi. Next base: position 49,804,386 of record NC_041049.1, read on the forward strand.
TTCAATTGGTGAGTCTTTTAACAAGTGAATGATTTCCTCAGGTGGGTTTTACAAATGAAAAAAATGTCCTTGAATACTATTTCTAATTATACTAATAATGGATAATGGTGTTAAAATAAATTACCAGACTAAGAAATTTGCAAGAAAGATGCAAACCAGTACGTTATCAATATTGCAGTTCACATATTGCCTCTGTGAAAGCATTAAATTAAAGTTTTGTTGTGAGGCATACATAAAAAAGTGTGTGTTTATATATAGTACATATACATAAAGCATATTTAATTAAAAATAAAATATTAATATTATATATTGCTTCAAAAATTTTTATTTAGAAACTTGGAAAAATATATTCTGAATTTTAAAATTAATTTACTCTGGATAGCTCTGATAAGACCAGAGCACTCAGTCAGCAGTTAAAACGGCCACTAATAAATCCGTAACACCCGCCGAGTGAGCGAGTGTCTGTAGTCAGCCACTGTTCTTATTTTTCGCAGTCAGTTTACAAGCACATCCAGTAGTGCATGCCAACCCAGATGTGTGTTGTGGTTGTACATTCAACAAAATAAATGGTTAATTGTTTCATTTTATCTAGAACAATGAAGCAACATTAAAAAAGGTCTTCTTTTCTGAACAAAAAGTTAGGATTAAGCTCTCCTTTGACTGCACTGTGAATGTTAACTCAAGATTTAGAGGAGGTAAAATCCCCAAACTCTTATGTTAAAATCAGATTATTACATTTAAACCTAAAAGAATGGGTAAACTTGATAAATATGGGAATCTATTCAGAATCAGGTGCATGAGAATTGGAATAGCTTTACGAACATTATCATATTCTTACTTTGACACAGGAAATGAAACTTTGCCTTCAAATAACAAGTATGAAGATAGATTTTCTAATTTTACTGACTATTCAGTTGTTTTACAGTGAAATATAGTGAGAAAAGTTGTGGGTCAATATTATTTACTGAATAACAAAACAGGGACAGTTTTACTGGCATTTTAGGAGGAAATTGATTCCTTCTCGTTTGTTAAATGTTTCTTTCGGAATGTTGTCGTACATTTAAGGCTGGAGGACAAAATCTTTAAACCATTTAATTGAAAAGGCTGCAACCATAGATTGAAATCCAGGAGCTTTCAGGTCTCCATTAGCGTATATTCATTAATTAATCAAAGGTTCATTCCTATGTAACATTTCACAGCTGATACTTTTATTTACAATGTCCAACTGCACCACAGCTGTCTTATCTCTGTTATTCAAACATTCCTCAGAGATACATTTTGTAACTATTAAAACTTCATACATTAATAAACATTGATAAATGTCAACCTTTTTGTTTGTTTAGAGATACAAAATAGATAAAATAAAACAACATTTTAACTAAGGAACAAAACTTACTAGCATTAATGATGCAGCATTGGCAAGTATTGATAACTGTGACCATTCAGTTTTATGGTTTTACGATCCCACAGGGTCATAAATTGACCACCACATCTGAAGACAAGACCCCGGGAACGTGGGAAAGGAAACTTTGGGGTCAGTCACCTCAAAATACCATTAAGTAGGAAAAGCAAACACTTGTTGGCTGCAGTATTTTTAAGTAAGATCAGATGGTAAAGATGTGTGTGTGGGGGGCATTCCTAATATCCTCACCCCCGTTTGTTTACTCAGGGGAGGCTTCGGCCTTCAGGATTAGATTTGGACTTCTCATGTTGTTCAGCAGCTAATGTGCCTGAAATGATTGTGGCTTCAGTTCTGGGAGCTACAGTATTCCGTACCTGTTCTTATTGTTTTCAATTCAACATTATGACTCACTTCTTGTCCATTAACAATTAGTTTGCTGATTTTGGGGAAAGCTCTCAAAGCTTCTCTTTACTGTAGGATGGGATTTAAAAGGGGTATAGTTCATGAATGAAGGAAAATTATACAACAACAAATTTGGGAAAAACCTCTGGCTGGACTTTATAGCACAGTGTTTTGCAACCTTGCGGTCATGACGCCATGTGGGGTCGCTTGAAATGTCTGATTGATAAAAAAAAAAAATAACTGAGCAGTAGCGATTTGGACTAAACCTCATTTCTCGATTATTTTCCTTTATTATTTTTAACTCAATAACGTCTTTTCACCCATCTCCATTTGTTCTAAGAACCCCCAAAAAATAGTATTTGAGGTTTTTTTTTTTTCCTAAACTCACCTGTTTTCCACAGTTTTAGCTGTTTCAGGGCCTTCATGCATATGCATGAGTAGGCAAGTCTGTAGACGCAGACTTCATACCGCAGCTTTATTACCGTTGTGATTTTCTTTTGCTATCCACACACTCTAGTGAGTCATCCAATAACCGAAGGGTTGGGGGTTCATATCCCGCTCTAGCCAAGTCATTGTCGTTGTGTCCTTGGGCAAAGCACTTTACCCATATTGCCTTGTATGAATGTGGTGCGTGTGTGAGTGTTGGTGGAGGGACCAATGGCACACGATGGCAGCCTTGTTTCTGTCAGTCTGCCCCAGGGCAGCTGTGGCTACAATAGTAGCTTACCACCACTGTGTGTGGAGTGAAAGAATAATGCACATCAATGTAAAGCGCTTTAAGTGTCTATGAGAGTGTGATATAAAATCCACTGCATTATATTAATGTGCCCTAGTTTTCACTTCCAGGCATAACTGATATACAGTTTAAAAGGCGCCAACAATATCCAATCAATAGTGATGAATATCAGTCCCTGCAATATCAACGCTTCAAAAATCCTTGATTTTTGTGACCAATGTTTTGCAATTTAGAAGAGTTTTGTGGGAAAATGCTTAGAATTCAGAACGTTTTTGAGTTTTTTCCACAATTTGCAATAATATAAGACTGCAGTCTTGTGATATAGGCACAAAAGCCTCTGCAAATGTTGTCAATTTATTAAATTTGTGTATTTGGAGGGACAACGATAGCTACAACTGAAATATTTGGTAATGTGTGCAATGATTCATGTTTTCTTTATAATTTTTTTCCCCCTGTGGGCCGCATTGGATGATCTAAAGGGCCAGATTTGGCCCCCGGAACTTGAGTTTGACACGTGTAGCAGGGACTGTTTTTCACTCATTGATCCTTACTCTGCCAGATGTTCAATTGTGGAAACAAAAATTAGAAAATATCTGCTTTTCCATCCACTAGCACCATATTTATCGTTACTTCCAGGAGAAAAACACGTCTCTCCACATTCATTCCCAATGCTCTGTATTATTACAGCACAACCTGTTTATAGGTGTCACATTGTTGTTTACTATGAACTCCATGTCATGCAAATTTAGGCTCTAATTAGTCTGGGAATAGAGCAAAGCACTTCTGGAAAAAACAAAGATTTCCATTTACACTGAACATCCCACCTGGGAAATATGTGGGACTTCTTTCAACCTCGTGTTAATTTCCGTTGGGCTTTTGCATTAAACCCCAAATAATGGCATTCTGAGGATGAAAAAAATTCATACTCATAGAAAGTATTGCTTTGGGAAATGAAACTGAATGAAAGAGTCAAAGCTGTGTCGGCCTAGAGTTAATTAGATGCTCGAATTTATGTTGATTTCATGCAAACAAAGGGGACTGCAAGAGGTTTTCAAGAAAGCTAATGTTATTTAAAGTGAACAGTGTATTTATTACAAGCATCCTTAGATAAAATGCGGTGGAGGGAGAACACTGTATTTCACACGTGCTTACTCATGTAGCTAAATAGTTTGGTGAGCTTGAATTCATGCAGTGAAACAAAGTAGCAATAAAACAAGAAGTGCTTTTCACTTTCACAATGATAACTGATCTTAACATCTAACATCACAGCTGGGGAGACATTATTCCAGGTGGAAAGGTGATGAATAAAACAATAACACTGTCATCACTTTCAGAAAACTTTCAAATTCAGACAAATGAATATAAATAAACAACTCAGTCCAGTTAAAAACTGACAAAATGAAGTATGGTACATTTTTCTTATTTCTTTTTTTTATGATTGGGCCCTACCTTAGGATTAGGGTTGGGTGTTAGGGCAGTTAAGTAACTGGTGGACAGGGGGCCACATGCAGCCCTTGCTCTAATTTTGTGTGGCCCTCAAAGTAAACACACAAAATGACTCCAAAAACACATGGATGAAATACATGAAATGACTCTCTAGAAAACAAACAAAATCTACCTATAAAAGCAAGGAATGTCTGTGTGTGTGTGTGGAGCGTATATCAAAAATACACATGACTCCAAAAAACACGCATTACAGAAAAATACACCAAACAAAAACATATAAAAGTGAGTAAAAAAAAACAACAAACACATTTATCATGCACATGAGAGAAAGTACCCACCTTCAATCAAACTTTTGACAGGTGTGACGTCACGCCATTTGTCCCGCCCTTAACCGGAAGTCCCGCCTCCCTAACCGGAAGTCCCGCCTTATAACCCCCACCCATAATGAAAAAAAAAAAAAAAACATTCCTTCTCCTACCCTGACCTCCCTCATGACCTTTTCTATGACTATATTGTGAAACACACACACACACACACACACACACACACACACACACACACACTGGCTTCACCATGTCTACAGGTATCATTAGTGAAACTGTTGTTACAATTCTACAAGAATCAAAACGTATTACCGGTCAGCATGAAAAGTCTTTGGTGTTTTTGAAAAGAATTCAGACACCACCTCCATTTCCTTTGCATCAAGAGTGGTCACTTGAAAGTTATGGTGAACGAGGGGAGCTGGGGGTACGTATTCAAGTATGAGACGGTGTGAACTCTGTCTGTATCAGAAGAATGTTTGTGAAACCACGCAAATGTCTGCGTCTGATTTGTCGTAATCTGATAGTGTCTGACTTCAAAAACCCAAGGAAAAACATTCCTTCTCTTACCCACGACCCCTCTCATGACCTTTTCAAATATTACCTGTTGGATGAAATTGGAGAACGCACAAGAAGTTTAGTTGGTGTGTTTGTTCTTCAACAGCATCTTCTTCATAGTAGTGACCGTGTCCATCTCTGGGTTAGAGGTTAGGGTTGGCCAAATACTGTTAAAAATGTATTATTTTTCAATGTTTTTTGGCAAACCTGAGAGTCACTGTAAGACAAAAATAGAAGGCATTTATATGATACTCGGACACATTTTTTTCACCATTTCTTATTAGGGTATAGTAGAAAGATGTTTCTTTAATATAAGCATTTAAAAGGCAATAAAACTGTAATGATGTGTTTTAAATTGTGCACATTAGAAGTAAAACAACTGCAACTTTAGGTTTTCACAAGAAGACAACATGTTGGAAACACAGAACTTATTTGGGCACGCAAATATTGGCTAATTGTATTTTAACTAAAAGTTTTTGGTGGATTAAATAGAAAACCTTGTTGTCGTCCTCGAGTTTATGGTTCTTAGCCATGGTTCGATTTAATTTCTGGGATTTGTTGAGTCATTCCCAGGGGTTCGGCAGGGGTCAAAATACACACAATAAAAATGTGATAGACAAAATACATTTCCATGATAAACTAGTTCATTAAAAGATAAATTACATCAATGTTAAATATTAGCTTTAAATATTAATTCATCAAAATCTAAATAAAAAGCATTTTTTAACAAAGCAAAAAATCAGCCAAGGCTTACTTGTGTGTCCGACTTAAATATAAATCTATGTTTCACAGAAATCATATTTTATTTTTCTAATTATGAAGGGTTCGGTGAATGCACGGATGAAGCTTGAAGGGTTCACTACTGCTCAATACCAACATTTCAAAGAAAAAGAAAAGTTACAACTAACATGTTGTTTTGTTGCTATTGTTGGTTTTTCTCTTCACCATGATGATAAAAAGTTTTCCTATCCAAGTGCTCATTTTAAACTTTTCAATCTGCGAGAAATAAACAGACACTCAACCATTTCTTGGCCAAAAAATAATAATTCAAAACCCAGTCACTGAAAGAGCATTATTAATTTTTGGGAGAAATATTGCCTCAAAACTTAAACCATCTACCATGTTTGCATTAACTGCATGCATCCTTTTCTACAACCTCTGATCTTTGTAAACTAGGAGCATTTATGTGATGTTGTCTCAACAATCCATGCCTAATAGTTAAAATAAGCAGCTTTGCAAACACATGATGAGGGCCTAAATGAGTATGCCCTCCTTCAAATTTTCTGTTGACTTGGCACAAAAAAGTGTGGAGCTTAAAAATGAAAGAATCACAAAAAAATAAATAAAAAAACATCGCTCAAATTGATAAATCTTGGTCCACATAACGTAGAATGAACAGCAGTGAATGGTGCTGAGGAAAGCAGGTTTGGTCCTTGGAGCATGTTTGGCTCAGTTGACAAATGTGCACAGCGGGACGCCAGAAGAACTTCTTGCCAAGAAATTCAAATGCATTATTTATTTAGAGAGTTTATAGATCAAAACAATGAGCTCCAGGAAATAGATTTTCTTGCTTCTAATTATTACTTCAAAGACTTTTGTGGGTAAAGTGATGATTAATGTATATACTAAAGCAGGGATTTGTCAAAGGACTGATTGAAAGACTTATTAGACAAATAATTTAGATAAAGACACAGTAATAAATGGTTTCAGTTGTTGTTACAATCTTTACAATCTTTAATTTCTCTACTTCTGTAAACAATTATTATAATTATTTCAATTCTCTCTTCTTGTCAAAGAGATCAGTTTTTTTTTTCTCATAATATGCTAAGGTTTCATTTATTCATCAACTTTATTCATCAACTCCTGACATGTTTCGACTGTCAACTGTCAGTCTTCCTCAGACTCGTCTGCTGTTCGCTTTGATGTGTCCTTATGAGTTTTTTCTTATAAGATGCTAAGGTTTCATTTATTCAGACAACTTTTTCCAGGAAATTTACTTTGATCTCCTGGCATGTTTCAAGAAGTCAACCGTCAGTCTTCCTCAGAGGCGTCTGCTGATCGCTTTAATGATTTTTTTGTTGTTGTCATGAATCAAATTTCAGTTGTTCTTTTAGTGCAGTCAAGTACATTGTTTTTTCATCTCTTCCAATATATTTCAATATGGTGTTGCGTTGCACATTTCTAGGAAACATTTTCGGGTGTATTTAGCCGTAAGTTATAAATGTATAAAACCAGTATACACCATAGTGTAAATACTGCTTTCCCATTTGTTAGAAAAAAAAAACATTTTCAGTAAAAGGGAGAATACCAATGATTTGATGTAAACCAGCAGGATCTCTGTAGGAATGTGTTGTTTGATGTTTGTTACGAGTGGCTGCATTTTATCACTACCTGAACACTTCAGAGCAACTGGATATGCTCTCGATTAAAGAGGTCACAAGGCCACGTGATAAGATAGTGTGTTCTTTAACGAGGAATCGGCTGGTGAACAAAGGCCCAACTGTGGAAAGACTGTATGCATGATGGCATTCGTTCTGTTTATTTACCTGTCCTTGTAGTGTCAAAGAAACTTGCTGGGCTTCATGTTGAGGGTTTTTTTTTTAGTTCAGGACTGAAGCAATTAAATCATTTTTTTCGATTGAAACGATAGGTTTGAGCGAAAGTCTTGGAAGTATAGGAAGTGACAATGAGGGGAAAAGAGTTGAATCAGATGTAAGAAAAAAGTTCGTCCGTTTCACTCGGTTTTTGTTACATTCATCAAGGCTGCCTCTCCTTCTTTGACAAAGTTGCAAACTTATAACAATGTCATGAAAAAGAACAATCCGCTCATTTTACGAAAACCTTGAAATGGACAGAAGGAGTTGGAAAACCAGTGAAGGACACACACTGAGATAAGATAACAGGTTTGAGGTCCTCTCCTCAAACTGATGCTGTGAATGAAGAAAAGCATTTAAAAGGGAACTTTGCTGATTATCATAACCCATCTTTTTCTCAGAGATAAACTAGTGAGGCTTTTGACAAAGTGTTCATTCAGACTGCTTGACACAGAAGGCTGAAAGCATATAGCAATGTTTGCACAATTGTTTAGTGTCCTGGAAAGTACTGTAAATGAGATGATGAGGCCTTGAAACATATTTAACCTGTTATAAAACCTTTTTCATCAAGAATTTCATCAACTTTCTTTTTTATAAGAATCATTTAGTAATTCTTTTATATTTTTTATGAACTCAAATACATGGAAAGAACCAACAGGATAATACCAAAGAAAAGACAATTACAGACAAATGTGAAAAAAGTCACGTGTATAACTTTTGTTTACTTAGCCACACTTTAACAACAAATACTGTATGTTTATTTTTTTCCTTCCAACTTATAAATTCTGTAGCCACAATGAACTCTCTGATTGTTCAGGTTTGTTTTTCTGTGATCACTGTCACTGCATCATCGAAAGGGACTGTGTGAGCTTGTCTGCCTCAGATAAAGTCGTTCTTTCTGGAGGCCAAATTCCTGCACCAAGTCACGATTGTATTTGTTGTTTTATTCAGTTTTTTAGTCCCTTTCCTTCTCACAGCTTGTCTAATCCCATTCATTCATTTTTGTATAATCCTCATTTTTGGATTTTAAACCAGTGACAGTTGTGTAACTGTAAATCTACACACTTCTATCATTCAATCTCAGTCATAGGAGGTCATTTGAGATAACTGAGAACTCTGCTTCCTGGGATACGCCTGAATGAGCTTTTGCACACTGACTAAAATCATTTTACCTGAATGTGTGGTCTGAATAAATACCAAAGGAAGTAGGCTACTTCCCATCACTCCCCTCCCCCTCCCCTTCCTCTACTGATTTCTGTCTTTTTGATGCATTCATTTTTCCTTACTGTGTCTCTTTCTCTCTTTTTTTTGGTTTTCAGCCCCACTGAGCCTTAGGGCTGATGTGTTTTTTGATGCTTACGAATGACGAGCATCCCCGCTGACAGAAAGTCCATCTGTCTGTCAGAGTAATTGAATTTCATAAATTAAATCAAAGTGTACTGTTATGAAGGGACATGTAGTTTGGCCTTGTGTGTTTATTGGTTGTGTGCAAACAGCCAAACGCACAGAGTTTGGTGTCTTCAGAGCAATAAACACAGAATCTGAAGGCAAATCTCTTCTAAAATGGAATAAAAACAGCTTGTTGATTCCAGATTGATGTACAATGAAAGGAGCAATGATGCTGCAGCAATAGTTTTTCATTAATTGTTTAGGTGTTAAAAGCCTGACACATAGACGTGATGAATTGAACAGATGTGCAGCAGATTTGCATCAATTCAATACATCTTACTCTGTCTTTTTGATCAGGGAGATAAACAATAAAAATATATTTTAAAAATTAATTTATCTATTCATTCCAAAACACAAGGAAAATACAATTAAGAATAATTTAAAATTAAAACATAAAAAATAAGATAAAAACACGATTACTTCAAAAAAATTTCCATGGTTTACTTTAACCTATTTTTATCTATGTCCCATCATTGGCTAAATATGAAACCCACAACCTCATATATTAGAGGTGTACCAATATGGGATTGTCAAAGGCGATGCAGATACCGATTTAAAAAAAAAAAATTCAGCTGATGTCTGATATCTAAAGCTGATTTTGGAAGCCAATATTTTAGGCCGATATACTTTTTTTTTTTTTTTAAAGCACATTGATTATGAAAGACAATTGAAACACTCACTAATATAAATGGAAAATCCAATTAAATACACCAATAGCACTCTTAACATTTATTTAACTTTAAATATACCCATACACAACCAAGTAAAACAAAAATCCTTATCCTATTAAGGATATAATAGGATAAGGATATTTGATCAGGCACTATTATATTATATCCTTATCCTATTATAACAGCTTTTTATTTGTAAACCCATTGGTGCTATTATTATTATTACTTTTTTTTGTTGTATATTCATACATCCAAATGGATATTTTTTTTATGTTCTTACTTTTTTCCTTTAATGGCTACTAATGGCTCTAAAAACCAATATATTGGTCGATCCTCCTCTTTAGCAGCTATCACTAACCCAGAGTCCTGCTACTGGTCATAATGAGCAAATTCAGCAGAAACTGTTGTGCTGAAACAGATGCTTCACAAAAAGCCTGAGCTGAATAATTAGCCCTTTAATGGGCCAGGCTTTGACCTGAAATCTTCCCTCAGAGAGGTGCTTAATCTCTGCTGAAGGGGCTTGAGGAATCATTGATCCAAAGGCTTGCCTATGATGAGCCTTTGAATTGAAATTTATGTTGATGAACTGAGAGCTAAAGATCTCATCTGGGAAGAACGTGAACGGGGTTTATTTAAAAGTTTATGATAAAGACAGGAATTAAGATAACAACTATACAATGTTTTTTTTAATTTATTTATTTATTTTTTTTAGCTTACTTGTTGGCTTGTGGTGTATTTCCTGTCCTTGTATATTTTAAAAGAAGAATGTTATATGCAGATTAGAGAAACTCAAGTCATTTTATCAGGCCTATATTAATGAAGGTTTCCTCTAAAGATCAATGGCCCACCTTAAAACCTAGTCAGTTTGTTCTTGCTGCACTTTCTTAAGTCAAAAATGAGTTGTGTTGATTTTTAATGTCAGACAGAAAGAACTAATATATAAACCCCTCACCAGCCTGTTCTCCTGTAATGTATAAACGTATTTAACATTTTGATATTAAAAGGTTTATACTCTTTTGAACTAAGGTTTCGCAGTTTCAACACATGTATGTCCTCAGCAGACCTGAGAGGCCTTCATTTCTGAGTAAGTGTATCATGATATATTTAGAGAATGAGGCCCAGAGTGTTATATCAACAATGGCTGTAGTATCCCTTACATTTCTAGGTCATATGTCTCCTATACCACCTGTTTTACATTTAAGCTGTTTTACATTTAAGCCTGAGGGGCACCAGGCACAGATGGGCCCCTTATCTTATTCTCAAGTCTATTGCAAAGACAATAGAACCATTGTTCTCCGATGTATATGCTAATGTTAAGGAACAAAACCAGAAGTTGGATGACATATCACTGAAGTATATAGGCAAAATCTGGGACACACTGACAGAGCTCAAAGCACCAAATGCACCCTGTCCACCATCCAGTCACGTCCCGTGAGCACTAGGGTTGGGTAGGCAGGGCGTTGCAAATTGAGACCACCAATGTGGACACCAGTGACAATTCCATATGTTTCTGCTGGCAAGTGTTCATTAAATTCAATTAAATTCAATTAAATTCAATTAAATTCAATTAAATTCAACTTTATTTGTATAACGCAATTTACAACAAAGTCATGTCAATGCACTTATCAAAATATAAAATTCATAATAAAGAAAAAACCCAACAAGATCCACATGAACAAGTATTTATCCATCTAACAAAATCACTAGTTACAGTGAAAACAACTGTTTTTAAAGACATATTTTTGTAAAATTAAAAACATATTGCACCGTAGTAATTTAAATAAAACTACTAGACACTTTTTATCACTCACACAATTCCAAGTCTTGCACTTTGTTAAACATTACAGAATGGTTCTTCAATATGATGGATGTGACAATTGCCCTGTTTATTTTCAAGGACAGAAGCTGTTTTTCTGTGTGGATGTTAGTCTCCATCCCAGTAAATATTAACTGTGTCGAGCTATTGGCTAGGAGGTTCATGTCCATTCACTTCTAAGCGTCTATAAATCAATGTCTGTCAAAGAAAACATGGTGAAGCTACTTTGTGAATCTTACAGAAATGAAGAGGATATAATCATTGTGCTTGTTAAGCAGCACTGATGTGTGTCCATGTTTTCAGAGAAGTTGATAATATACCAGCAGTGAAATGAGTATTTTCTGCATTCATTTTGTTTTTAATGTTTTAAAGTTAATTTGCGCAAACATTAACAATATTTTGGTGAAGCAATATTTAGAATCAGGCTTTCCTTAAAGACTTAAACATAACACAAGAACGTGACTAGTTGTGGTCAGTGTGTGTTAAGAATATATACACTTGGTTGTCATTCATGTGAAATTGATTGACAATGGTTTGGAATTCAGTGCAGTAGATACATTTTGAATTTCTTCAGTGACAGTTATCGTGATGTATTGTAGATTAATTTTCCCGTGATATATTCATTATCGCAATAATATTCTTATAGCGATATATCACATCGCGAGGTACCTGGCAATACCCAGCCCTATAATTCAGTATGCTTTATGTAAGTCTGCTATATGTTGCCACCTCTAAAAAAATTCCTGCCCCCCTCTTGCCACCCCATTGAATTTTTTCTAGATCTGCCCCTGAGCCTTGTAGAATGCAACTTTAACTATAACAGTGAGAGCAGTGATCCACGGTGGAGGGAGAATGGAGCAGAGGGCAATTATAAAGGAACACATCATTGAAACATTCCTTTTCTGCACAATAACATGTATTATCCTTACTTTCATACATGGAGTATGTAAATAGATCTGCTGGGTCTCTTGCGTGCACTGCACCGCTGTTTGTGTGTTTCTTGTTTCCCATGCGCTGATCTGATGTTGACATTAACAGCTGTTTATTAATAAAATCGGTGCTTACCACTAAAGCAAACGTAAATATGTCATTTTTTTGAGAAAAATATGAGGCTTTCAAGGTTGGATCAGACTCGGACGAGAGAATGTGACTCGATCCAACTGTGACACGGTTATTTATTTACTCACCGTTCATGTGACTGTTTACTGCAAGACCTGTGCACATGCCTCTGCATGCTGTGGAACCAAACAGTAGTTTAGTCCACTGTGCTTGTCTACTTTCAGTCTCTAAGCCGTCTTTTTCTCATTCTTCTTTTATTTGCGGGTGTTGGGTCGCATCTCCAAGCCATCGAGAACACGCACCAGCGTCATTTGACGTCACCATCAGTGTCATCAACCATTAGTATTAAAAGACTAAAAGTTAATGTTTATTTTTTCACAAATTCTGCCCTATGCTCGTTTAAAGTATTGATGAAAAACCTTTTTTTATTTTTCTGAAACAATGTAAAGACTGGGTTTTACTGTCATCAGCCATGTTTTGTTGGTACAGTATTGAAGCAGTGCAATGTCATATGTCTGGAAGAAATAATGATTAAAAGAATGTAAAAATGAATTAGTATTTCATGCATTTGATGCATCTGAAGCAAGCCCAGCTCCATTTAGCAACCAAAGGAAAAACTATTTATCAAAACATCCCCTGTGGTAAAAATTTTAGGATGAACAGCACGGGGGCCGGATGTTCGCTCATTTAATTTACAAAAACAATTTTGAGAATTAAGGCAAGAGAATACCGTCTACAGGTGGCAGGTTTAATTAAAGTGAAATATCCACAGGATCTTGTCATGCTCTGCTAAAATTAGCATCCCCTTCTGTCCAAACAAGACAGAGGAAAGTTGACAAGAAAGTCTAAAATCTAGCAGCAGACCTGCTGTTGCTGCAAACAGCGTACATACAAGTGAGTACCAGAAGCAAGTTGACATTTTATCTTCTTGGACTGGCCGTACCTCGTACAACAATTTGGTTGGTGCAAGACGTTTGGGCCAGTTATCCATTACACCACAGACCAATCCCTGTGATTTCCCAGCCTTCATGTGGTATCAACAAAATATGGGTGTATGGGTGTTGAGTCATAGTGACATGCAGCAAACATGAAACAGGTCTTCATAAATAACAACTGGCAGTATAAAGAAGAAACCTAAACAATAATAAGAAATCTAAATCATATATTTCAGACTGAAAGATGAATTCATTGTGAGAGCTGATATGACACAGATGTCCTCAGATCAGATCCTTCTCTAAATAGAAGAGTGCACCTTTGATTAAAAAGTTTGGTCCTTTGAAGCCGCCTGCTGGTCACTTTTGGTAACTGAAATCTTTCACAGCATTTTTATTCTTTGATTTCATGCAAATATGTGATTGATGTAATCATCAGGGGTTTTGTGTTCATTTAGTTGCTGCGTAGTTTTGGTTATTTTCTGTAGAGAATCAGCTACTTTAATGTCAGCAAAACAAAGGAGAGCAGCACAGCACCACAGCGCTCTTGTGGGGCACATAGGTTCCACACAGGCTTGTTTATATGGATTACACAAAGGAAATTACATAATGGAAAAACACAGACACTTTGGACAGATAAATGGCATCTTCGAAGGCCACAGTACAAATATCTGAATAAAACCCAGATAGGAAAACATTGGAGCACCCCTGTGTCAGGCTGACATTTAAATGTCCTGTGGCCTAAATGCTATGATCAGTAGCCTACACCAAAAATATATATAATTTACATTATGGTCTCGGTAACAGCAGAAATAGCAAGAGAATAGTTAGTTAAAACTAATTTTTTTTTTGGGGGGGTGGGGGGGTGGGGGGGGGGGGGGGGGGGGGGGAATCACACATTTACCCATATTTTAAATCAATCTTTCTGTCTGTGCAGTGAAAACTAAACACTGAGAGATGTTGGCTTTGGTTGGTTTGTTGTTACAGAATCAGAATCAGAATTACTTTTATAATCCCAGGGGGGGCAATTGCTGTTGTTAGTGGCGCCAAGTAAGAAACCTTTATAAAAGTGCAAACAAAGACAATAGCAACATGAAGAAAACAAAGAAACACTAACAATGGATACAAATATGATTACAAATTAAAAGTAAGAATTAAACAAGACCAGGGCAATGATTATAATAACACAAGATACAAGAATATGAATAAGGATTACTGTAAATATGAATAATCAGGATCAAATGTGTGGAAAATTAGTATTTATTCATTTATTAAATAAGTTGATACTTTAAAACTGTGAAAAAGTCTTTCTCCGTGTGAAATGTTAACTTTCATCTCATGCTCTTGAATAGCTTAAAGATATTTCTCTTTTTTAAAATTCATGAGATGAAAAATGTTCATGTAAGATATGCTTCAGCTTGTGCAGTCACTTGTTTTAACTAACTGTCACGTTATTATCTGATACACACTTGTTTTAACTAACTGTCACGTTATTATCTGATACACACTTGTTTTAACTAACTGTCACGTTATTATCTGTTAGATGCACACTAGAAGAATGTGTGTTTGCAAAACATGTCTGTTTCACCCCACCCAGTCTGCTGTAAGATGATCTGGGTGCGGCTCACTTATTGCCCTTGACTCTTATCTCTGTAACTAATAAAAACACCCAGCACTGAAGCATCTCTTCAGAGCTTACAAACTGAGTCCAGTGTATGTGTCTCTTGTTTTGAATCTCTCCTAGCTGCAGCTAGTCTTACTCCACTCCTCCTTGGGGACTCTCATAGAAACCTTAGGGTGCCTAACCTGAGTGTTTTGTTAAACTATATTCAGTCGAGCAATCTCAGTGGTCTTAACGTATTTAGACCTGACAGTTCAAAAATGTGGATCAAAGAGACCCAAACTTTTAAATTGCACTTGAACATTGAAGATTTAAAGCTATTCTGCATTCTGTGTGTACTAAATCCTTCTAGTGCTGTGTTTATTATGTACTCAGAGTGGAAAACTATGAAATATTCAGATTTCTGAGTAAGTTTTACATCATTATGTCCACAATGATTGGTGATTCAGAGTTATTTCTGTGTACCGAGTAACCCCAAAGCCAAACATTGATAAAACAAATACACACAAACAAATACTGTCTTAATCTGACACACCTCAAAGGTCATCACAACGATCTAACGAAAGTGTTGCTAATACATTTTTATTTTATTTTTTGCATTTTATTTTGAACAAAAACCAAATAAGAAAAATAAATATAAAAAACAAAGAAAAGAAATGCACAAACTTGATTGATTCACCCCCTTATCATGAATCATTATGATTCATCATAATAATAATTCATAATAATGAATAGATTTACCATATAATACGCATTGATATATAATGAATCAACTGTACCAATAAACAGTATATAATAATACCCTATATTATCAACTTCATTTAAATAAATATAATCCAAGTTGCATTCTAAAATCCTGACATATTTATAGCCCATCTCTGAGCCCCCTTGGCCATTACTTTTAAAATGTAAATACATAATAATCATATTAAATAATTCCAAGTAATTCAAATACAGTAAAAAAAAAAAAAACACATTCTAAGTAATTCAGTAAAAACATTAAAAGTAATCATAACCAGTACACAAATAAATACATTCACTGTTTTTATACTCGTTTTTATTTTTTGCATAATCCATTTTTATCCCCTTAAAGTCTCCTGAGTTGTGTCTCTCTCAGTGTCACATCTCACATCCCTCCTGAAGTTTATGAGTCTGGGGTCATATGTGCTATAGCTGTTGTAGTGAGACAAGAAAGTATGTACCTTTCCTCAAACTTTTGACAGGTGTGACGTCACATTCGTTGTCCCGCCCCTAACCAGAAGTCTCGCCTTATAGTCTCCTCCCATAATGAAAAAAATGAAAAATATTCTGTTAGTTTAGTGTGTGTGTGTGATTTTCTACCAGCAGCTGTTTCATAGTAATCTGACCATGTCTGACCTTGTCTGACCTTGTCTATGCAGATAGTGCTTTGAACATACGACCCAAATGCAAGGAAAACATTCCTCTCTTACCCTGACCTCCTTTATGACCTTTTCAATTATTACCTGTTAGCCAATAATGGGAAACACGCACACACGCACACACACACACACCCATGTACACGCTACTATGTTCATAATTTAGGATAAATAGTGGTATGAAATGATGATGGGAGAACACTTTGCTGACGAGAGAGAGACGAGCGTCACATCACTCAGCAACGAGGCCAGATCGAACCAGAATATTCATCTGCTCACAGATGTTTGAGGGCGTTTGTCTGCTACGCACTAGTGTTTGTTTGCGCGTTCATGCAAGTGTTTGTGTGATTTGCGTGTGCGTGTGTATGTTTGTGTGTGAGAATAGACCATCCTTAGTCAATCTACAAGAGTATTTCCTATATCAAGCACCTACAGCAGGATGTGCAGGTGTGTTCTTAATCAGGGATTCTCAACTGGTGGGTCGGGACCTAAAAGTGGGTCGCAGACCTGTACTGGATGGGTCACGGACAGCTGGGCAAAAATAAATGAATACTTAATATTTCTCCTGTTGGACTTGTCTTTTATTTTGAAAGAAACGTTTCTTTTGACAGGCATGCTGTTAAATGCATGTTACACAGGAAAATAGAAATTTATGTTTTAAAAAATATTATATTTGTGTGTTTTCAACAGCTAATTGAGAAAAAAAAAAATTGTGGTTGAATTTAAACAAAAAAAAAAAAAACTGGGTCAAAATTTAATGACCGTGGTAAAATGTGGGTCCCAGGGTGAGACCAGATGAGACCCCCTGTTCTACATCAACCTCTATCTGCAGACCTCACACACTTTATTTAGTAAGCAGCTAATACTTTACATGCTCTGCACCTGCAATGCCAACAAAATTAAGTTGTTATACTTTTCATCAAGAAAAACATACATTTCAATCTGTGAAACTAAATGAGGAGAGTGAGCATTAAAAGCACATTACTGGCCTTACTTTACAGCACTGAGGCACTTTTATTTCTTAACATGCCTGTTGGGTATTTTAAGGTGAGGCACAACTCATTTTTATATTAGACATTTTTATTTAATATTATTTAATCCTGCACTAAAGTGTAAAGTGATTTTCTTTTTTTGATTTATTGCTCGATTGATCAAGCTACATCACAGAAGTGCTCTGTTTAGGGTTGAATGTGTATGTGTGTGTGTGTACATTCATAATGCAGGATGCAGAGGTCGTGAGGTCAAAGGAATCTTTCTGCTATGAAGAAGCAGACAACATATGTCCAACACATGACTGAGGATGCAGAAAAACACATGACCAGCGATACGCTTTGTATCTTGTAAAATTGTGACAGTTTTGCTAATAAGTCCGGTAGACATGGTTAAAAGTATAATCACACACCAACTAAGCCCCAAAAATACTGGGATACTTTGGCGGGAGGGATGATGTAATATTTATATATGTATATATATATATTTATTTATTTTATTTTTTTTATGGGGGGGACTATAAGGCGGAACTTCCGGTTAAGGGGCGGGACAACGAATGTGTTGTCAGAATTCTTGACGAGAGGTACCTACTTTCAATAATAAATTGTTTTTCTAAATCATTCCATAATTTCACCCCACATATTGAAATACTGTTAACATATTGAAATATGTTAACAGGCCATACTGTGTTTTAAAGATGAGTTCACCTTTCAAACTATAACCTTCTCGGTCACCAAATAGTTTTTGCAATTAACAGTAACACTGTGTGAGTTCTAACAGCAGCTACATTGATGGAATGGGTCAAATTCTGCTCTGTCGTTATTGACTAAAGCCAGTTTTACACAACAATCTGACAAATGATGGAAAACAAATAGAAACACTAAGCCTTAAAAAAACAACTCAGCCCTCAAAATAGAGCCTGCGCAGGGTGTCTGGCTTTAATAAATGTGTTTACGTGTTAGCGTAACCAGGTAAAAACAGATAAAAACAATGATTTCCCACTGGTTTTTATCTACAGAAAAGATGATGCAGCTGTGATTTGTGAGAAAGAAGAGGTATGAGGACATCAGAGTGCCTTTAGGTACATAATACAGGCAGGATTATTTCCATCTTTGTATTAACGTGTTGCTATGATACTACACTGTGCCTTTTATGTGTGTGTGTGTGGGGGGGGTTCAGACTTTTCACATCCAGAGTTAGCAGACTCAGATAGCTG
Organism: Gouania willdenowi; assembly: GCF_900634775.1. NCBI lineage: Eukaryota > Metazoa > Chordata > Actinopteri > Blenniiformes > Gobiesocidae > Gouania > Gouania willdenowi. Next base: position 49,822,995 of record NC_041049.1, read on the forward strand.
AAAGAAGCTCTGATCATTTCCTAGGTTTGTGTCAGCTATTGAAAGTCAAAGTGCATCAGTAATGTTGCTAATGAAAGCCAACAGGAAGAAAGTGTCACCGTAGGGAGACGTTTCTGTGGAGTGAATGCCTTTTAGTCTTTTCATCCAGTCTGAATTTGTATTTCAGGAATACTAAAGTTCTAAAAGGTCTTTAGAGTTGACTAATCTCCTCAAAAAGCGTCAAAATTTCATTTTTAGGTGACAGCCTTAATGTTTGATTATTGCTACTCTTTTCTTAAAAAGTGAAAGCTTCATGATTGTTGCTATGGTTACTCCAAATGCAACATTGTGTTTTTCACCCATTTAATACATCTTTTTTTAAAAATATGAGATGCAAGACAAACTTACAAATCATAGCTTTTATGTACTAGGTGTTACTTTGTGTCCTCGCTGAAATAATTCAAATGTAAATTATTTATGAACTGCTAATGCAAAATTAAATTGAACGAATCAAAATAAAACCATTAAATAATTCATACTTTTAAGAAACAAGCAAGAAAATGCAAAAAACTTATCAAACAAGTTTGGATCCATTAAAAATACAAAAACAAGCATAGTTAGTTGTTAGCAAATGAATTTTTGATAGTTTATTGCAGACAGCAGCAATTCCATAGGGTCATCAGATGGTAAACTATAATAAAAATGATTCCTATTTATTGATATAATTCGAAACAATGTAAAAGCTCAGTGAGATAGATAGATAGATAGATAGATAGATAGATAGATAGATAGATAGATAGATAGACAGATATACTGTAGATATGGGCAAAGCAAGGCGCATTTATTTGTAAAGCGCATTTCATACACAAGGCAATTCAAAGTGCTCTACATGATCAAAAACTCCAACATAAAACATTCAACAGCTTAAAAATCAATGAGAACATTAAAATCAGCAACAAAAACATTTAAAATCTGCAACGAACGCATCACATCAACAACAACATGACCAAAAATCTCCCTCTCAGTAGAGAAAAAGAGTGCTTTTAACTTAGGTTTAAAAATGTTCACATTTGTCATTCATACATACGCACTATAGGTGCATACAAGAACAAAATGCCATCACTAGGCACGACTTTAGGCTTTAAGAAATAAAAGCATAAAAAAACACAGTAAAAGGAGTTGAGCTTTGGGTGAAGATCATCAGGATGTTTTCATTCCATTGCTCACCAGGACTAAGGGAGTTGATGTTCCTTCTTCCTGAACTTCAAAGTAGTAAATCATTTTATCAAGGACAAAAACAAGAAAAGGAAGTAGTAGAGACCAAGCACACTCTGTCTGTTTGCATCTTTTAAATATTTACATGAAATCCAGCTTGTTTTTTTGTTTCATTAGTGTGTTTGTGAACCAAGGCTTCATTGTATTAGTCTATTACCATTTGTTTTGTGTATGCATCGGATTTGTGTAAACCAATAATTTGGTTGCACACTATGTTCGTGTAAGTATTGCGATGAAGTCGCTACATTAGATTTAAGCTTGGGATTTTACTGATGATTTTTTTTTTTTTTGGTAGAAAAAGTGTTGGCATGGGCAATCTGACGAGTACGCAGACACATTATAACAACTATTTGTCTAAAAAAAGCTTTTTTAGGTCATGTAATTTGATCTATGACAGCTTGTCTCATGGTTCCGGCCTCCCACAGCAGCCTTAAATCACCTAACATCCAACAGCTGTGTTTTCCTCCTTTCCTCAGAGATAATAACCTCCGTTGCCCAGATAGTGACCTTAACAGACGCTCTGTGAAAGATGACCTGACCCAGTCCTGCAGGGATAATAGTCTGGCCTTTGTCAAACAGGCCGTAAACCTTATACTACCTTACTTGTTCTGCTTTGAACCCCAAGCATTAAATGTTTAAAATGTGAAAGATATTTATATTTACTGTGCTGTGCTATGTTATATAGCAGAAGCCCCTTTCTCTTACTTTTCAATCCACGTACCCCCTCTGTCCAACAACAACCACAACTATAAAGCGTAATGATGGATGAATGAAAGAATTGCATTCTGTAAATGAGTGGAATGAAACAGTATTTAAGAGTATAAACAGTATAAATCTCACTCGGGCCATCACTGTGGGATGTTGAGCAAGTCCCTCAACCCCCAACTGCTTCCCGGGCGCCACACTGTGGCCGCCCACTGCTCCTCAGGGATGGCTCAAATTCAGAAAACAAATTTTGTAATGAGTACGTGTAAACATATATGACAATATGACTATTTATTACAGTTTTTTTTTTTCCATTGCTTGAACACATTTTGCAAATCTTGGCTCATTGGGTCAAAACTCTAAACACGAGCAAATAAGACACAACACTGGGAAAATAAACCATTCAATCCTTTGTCAAAATGTCACTGTGATGACAAAATGATGACCCACTTCTATCATATGAATACGCTTTCAAATGAGCAGCAACACACTAGTGTTTCCCAACCTTTTTTGTCCAACGTACCCCTTATCTTTTCTGTCTTAAGGCAAGTACCCCTTTATTTTGTCAGTTTGTCTCAGAAGGCTGATCTGAAAGCTTCACTCATATATTTCTGATGTTTTGACCATTTTAGGTGTTGATCTTCACCTTTTTTTAATGTATTTTAAAGAGTTGTGCCACAATGTATTATCGATAGATAAGGAAAATGTCTGTGAGCAAGAGGAAATTTGTCTCATAATTTTGAAAAGTTTCTGTGTACCCCCTGAGGTGTGTTGAAGTACCCCTAAGGGTACACGTACCCCTGGTTGGCAACCACTGCACGAGTCTACTTTATATAAAACACTGCAGTCTTTAATTTTCACTGTTTTTATTTAGTTCCACATGCAGAAGGCACATCAGCCAAAAAAAAGAAATACTCAGATCAAAATCATTACAGTAATGTATTTTACAGTACAGTCAATTTAGTTAAAGCAGAAATAAAAATAAAAATAAAAAAATAAAATAAAACAATACACTTCTGTAAACACAGACAAACACAATTGTGCACAAGTGGGCTTATGGATCCCGTCGTCTCATCAACATCCCAAGCAACGTCTTCTCTCATTAAGCATTGGTAAAATATCCACTGTGGCATACGGGCATGTGGTTGGCGGTCATATACGCGCCATCTCTAAGCAGAGTCCAGTACAGGATTTAGAAATGACGAGTAATGGGGCAAGTACACAACTTTAAATGGGTCATGGTTGGTGAACCAGTTATGGGTAGCCTCACTTCCTCCTACTGCCTCTGCAATCTACACCTCTACTTTTCTGCATGCGCATCGCGGAACATAACAAAGTTGCATCGGGTCGCATTATTTGGTCTATGGGTCAGGTATGAGCCAAAATCATATTTACATGTTTGTTGTTGTGACGCGCGGCTTTGTTTCCGTGCACAGTTCAGCATTCACTTTGATTGACAGTCTCAAAAACAGGAAGTCGAAGCCTATTGGCTGGGAACGCTTGGCGATCTTTCCATTTGTATTGGGGTCTATAGGACGAAGGCGGGATTTATATACATTAATGTATATGAATGACCACCAGCAGTAGACCATAGTAAAAGACTAGCTAGGTATTTTTTGCATTTCAAAAGAATCATACATAAACACAGATTACTCAGCTTTAAAGTTATAGTAACAACAACTTCAACTTATGTTACTTTGGTTTAAGCATGTGTTTATAGTGTTCAAGCAATGGGTAAAACTGTAATATTATGATGTGTATTTTCAGTTCATGTTCTAATCAAGATCATTTCTATTATCATTTTGTGTGTTTATGATGTCAGTTTGTGTATTTTGTTGTTGTTTGTCTGTTCTTTTACATTTTCAGTATATTTTTCTCTCATTTTGTGTGTTTTTGTTATTGTTTTTGTGTGTTGTTGATATTATTAAAATTTTTCTCTCTCAGTGTTTGTGTTTTTGGTGTCGTTTGGTTGTTTCTTATGTTGTTTTGTATGTTTCTCTGTTATTTGTGTGTATTTTATAGTGATCTTGAGGGTTTTTCTCCCATTCAGTGTATCTTTGTTAATGTCTTGTGTGTTGCTGGTATTAGTAAGTATTTTTCTCTCTTAGTGTGTGTGTGTGTGTGTTTGGTGTAATTTTGTGTATTTTTTGTTCTTTGTCTGTTCTTTTTATTTGTCAGTGTATATTTTTCTTATTTTATGTGTTTTTGTGTTGTCTTGTGAGTTGCTGGTAATATTTAGTATTTTTTTTTTAACTAAAAATAAACATTATGAAATCCTATATTTTTTAATGCTTTCATTTGTTAATTTTCCATTCTCTCCTCTGTCTCTCTCTCTCTCTACCCCCATTTGAGAAACACTGTTATAGTTGATCAAAGTAACATAAAAAGATGTTTTATTACATTGATTTGTTTATTTTTTATACTCGTATAAAAGCTTAAACTTGAAAAAGGATGAACATCTTGATAAAGGTTCTAACTGTGCTTCGCTAAAAAGTTCAAGATTAGAAAACTTTTCAAAATGTTTCCCATTATTGTGGATCCAAATAAAATCCTCATCAATATAAACCCCCCAAAACAAACAAACACAAAAATTGTGAACACAGAATACTAATGATTAGTCGTATTTGCTAGTTCTTACTTTTTGCAGTCGTGATGTCTGTAACAATGTAATGGTTGATAATGGTTTCATCCATTTTGTGTTGTTTAAAGAAATTATATAATAGATTGATCTGGTTTCAATTTTAATCAGGAGTTAAAGATGTAGTTTGCAATGTTGGAAAGCTAGCATGATTTGAGCTACATAACAGGACAAGACTTGAAGGCATCTGATTGGTTCTTTCCATTTGGACCAAATAGCAAGGATTTGGTCAGAGTTTTTACAGCATTTTCATTCCTTTTTATAAATACATAATGCATTGACTACTCCTCAAGATGGAAGGACCATTCCAACCAGAATAAAAAAAAAAACTCCCCCTTCAAACACCTTTTCAAACAAAGAAAAAGTCAACAAACTGCTGTAATTACATGTGAAAAACCTCCGACATTTACAAATTTAGAGAAAGCTGTTTATCTTTTGCAGACAGATGTCGGCCAAAGTTTTTTAACTAAATGTTTTAATGAAATAATGAATCCAAACAAATTGACGTATAGTCAGTAGCGTCCATCCAAAAGGACTTCTTTATTTTTCTGATGGCCTGTATTGTTATGGACAATTTTTTGTGTGTTTAAATACTTGCTTTATGTATTTCATAGTTCTGTACTTAAGTAGTTCTATTAAAATCCTCCATCCATTACTCTGTATGGATGAGCTAATCCAGCTAAAAGAGAAAACTTGAAATTAAGGCATTATTTTAAATTTGTGTGAGCTAATGAGGTGTAACATTACACATAATATGGGTCCAGTTAAGTTGTGCCATTTGTGAAATAATGTTTGTTCTCAAAGCCTTTGGTTATGGACACCTCTGAAATATTGGGGTCAGACTGTTTAGCCAAGAATGACAAGATAGATGAAATGTAATGTCCCCATGATTTATAAATGTCATTGCTGTGCCTGGTCACCTGAGAAACGTCTGATATATGAGCTACTAAAAATGCACAGAAAACTTCATTATTTATTCAGAGCCAAACATTGTGAATAAATGAGTTCATAGTCATTGTAGCAGAAGGACACCTTCACAACCTGTAATCCTGTCACGCTTAAACAATACTTTTTCAGCTATGGTTTAAAAAAAAGAATTACAAGAAGCATTAAGAGTCTAACGATACAATTTTAAGTTTTCCCGTGAGCACGAGGCAGATTGTGTGTTAGCATGTTAGCTGCTGTTTCTCCAGCCTTTGAGTGCTTCTGTTTTAAGCAGCACTGAATAAGAAGATCTTGACAATGATCCCCGAGGTGCTGCCTGCATGCTGAGATTAATGAAAGAGGAATTTTCTCTGAATCAAAGCAAACATCATCCTCTGCTAGAATTCACATGGCATCTTTAAAAAAAAAAAAAAAAAAAACTGCCACTGAAGATGCAAAGAGTAAAGAACTCACACACAGAAAGATTTTTTTTTTTTTTTGCAGTCTTCTGGTGACAGCAGTCAGATATAAACTAGGTTTGAAGCCCATTATGTAGTATAGGATTCACAAATGCAAACTAATCTCATTACGGTGCTGCTGTGCAGCATGGAAAAATGCTTTATTTTATTAGGTTTTTATTAAATAAAGAAGACAAAGATACTTTTTCAAACAAACAGCAGCTTAAAGCTCTTCATCTTTGATTATATCTTTATTTCAACTTCAACCACCTGTTTCTGTCCTTTATTTCAACCATCGGAAATGCTTTTCTTTTTTTTTTCCATGAATGGAAAATCTCATGTGAAAAATCTTTTCACATTAAAGCAGAGAGGGACAACTTTTATCACAGCAGGGGCCACAAAAATGTGTTGGTTGAGCCGAGGTTCATATAATCAACATTCACGTTAGCATTTAGAAAAATGATCAATCTGATCATTAACACAGGAAAGAATAAAGAGTTTTAGTGTCATTTTGTATAATATTCTCAAAATTCTTTGTGGTTTTTTTTTTTTTGTTTGTTTTGTGTGTTTTTCGTGGTGTCATTATGAGTATTTCTTTTGTTGTTTTGTGTAATTTTGGAGTCATTGGCCCTCATTTATCAACCTGGTGTGAAAATTTGAGTGAACATTGTGTCGTACGACAGGACCAACGTGAGATTTATGAAACATTCGTATTTGGCCAATCCCAGCGCACATGTGGGATTGGGCGGGGGACGGGCGACCCCGCACACCCCGGCACAGGGGGTGGACAACGGTGGCAAGGCCAGGGAGTGGGGGGAAGCGCCACCGACACGGTGAGGAGGGCCGAGCACTGGATCTCCGGCAGCGAGAAGAAGAGTGCGGCGGCTGCTCCTCCAGCCCATAGACTGTAGCCGCGGCGCAAGCCCAGCCCCGCTTCGCACCCCAGCCCGACCAACCCAGCCCTTAGGGCTAATCCTTATCCTGAAGTTACGGATCTGACTTGGCAACTTCCCTTACTAAAGAATCCACGTTTAACTGAACTATCACGGCAATTAGTGCACCAACATTAACCCAACACGAAACTACCATATTGTGCTCTTTTGGCTGTAAACGGAGGCTAAACTCGTTTCAGCTGCCCACAGCAATGGCGCCGGGTTGGGAAATGCCCGTATGTTGTGACTTCACGTTGTAACTATATATATCCGAACCTGTGGTCACGGACCAGCCGTAAAATGATATGTTCTCCAGTTATTATCCTGGTCACATGACTGGGCCAAAGATGGTCCGTCTCCTCCAAACTTACATAGTCGGTATTTAAAGAGGGAAGCCACGCTCTTAGCATTGATTCTGTCCAGTGTATATTGGCCTGAGGAATCATTTAAAATAACTCATATGGGTCAACTCTTTAGGTCAAAAAGTTAGCAGTGTTACTTTAACCAATGCCTAATGATGGTTTATATGGAATTTTACTGATCCACAGCCTAAAAGCAATGCTTTTTGATCAAGACAATTCTTTACATTTTACATAATGTTTAAATGACAGTTCAGGCTTGTTTAATACTTTATTTACAGATTCAGTCTGATTTTCCTGTGGTGAACTACACACTCAGATTTGCGTACATGAGATCTGATCGTAGCGTATGTTCACGTCAGAACTGATAAATACCGAAGCATGCATGAATTTTGTGGAACGCACGTCATACGGTCAGATCTGAACCTACGAATGGTTCATAAATGAGGGCCAAGATGTGGATTTTTATTGTTGTTTTGTGTGATTCTGTGTGGGTTTTTCTTTTGTCATTTTGTGTATTTTGTTTTAAAGTCCAGTGATTTTTGAATCATTTATGGTATTTTGGTGTCATTTTGTATATTTTCAGCTTTTTTCTGCCATCTTGTGTCTTCTTGGGGTCATTTTGTGTATTTCTGGAGTGGTTTTTTGTGTTTTAAATTGGGGGCTGCTCAAAGTTAGTCCGAGGGCCCGCATGTGGCCCCCGGGCCGCCAGTTGCACACTGATGCATTGAAGTGAAAGGAAAAGGTAGTGTGCATGATCCTTTAATCTGCAGCTCTTTGAGGTGGCCTGTGTTGGTGAATTATGGATGAGTCTGGAAGTTAAAGCTGGTTAAAGGAATGCTGACACGTCTTGAGTTTGAGGGAGAACTGGAAGAAGGTGATGGCGGCTCAATGTGAGGAGACGCTAGATTAAAGGCACGAGAAAAACGGCTCCAGCTTTCTGACCTGCTGCCTGCTGGGATGTGCGGGCTGCTTTGCTTCAGACAAAGGCAGAATCCAACTCACAGTTCAGAGCTTAATGTTCTCAGCCTGGAATGATTGGTTAAATCTTCTTCTTCATCCTACTACCTCTGAAAAACAGTCCATACCTTACTGCTGTCCTCCGTTAGGTAAGAGACGAGACAAAATGCCAAAAAACAAGAATAAATCACAAATATCTACGCCTACAGGCCGCAGAAAGTGGAAATGAAAGTAGGCAGAGAGACGCCAATGAGTAGGAGGGAGGAATGTAGAGCTAGAGAGAGACACACAACACATGTAACATATCTCAGTGGAGTTCACATGAAAATAAAAGAAATAAAAAGGTTTGGGCTTGGTTCTCTCTGAGCTCAATAGAATCCATCTCTCCTCTGAGTGTAAACCTTTAGAGAAGCTCTGGCTCTGGCTGTTAGTGCTGTGAGTGATTGAATGCCAGTAAACATAGCAAACTGATGCACTGTGTTGTGTTGAAAACACCCTGAGGAGTAAAAAGAGAAACAAAAGCAATTTTGTGAGCAACTGAACCACAGTATATTTCACACTTTATTCCTTTTTTTTTTTTTTTAGAAATCTATTAAACTTTAGTTTTATTTTCAGCATTTTCGTCGGAGAGTAAAGATGCTCAGAGGTTGATTTGGTGCATGTTGTATGATGTGTATTAATCATTCATTCATTATTCTGCAAAAGAAATGCCTATTTAATCATTACAGCTATTCACCTGTTCTGACATGTCACACCTGTTTACTGCTTTTTGTAAGGACACAGCTACAAAGTAAATGATAACCAAAACAACGCCTGTTTTCCACAGAAGGTGCTAAAACTAACACCTCGAGGTGTGAGCAGTCACAATTTAGGTGTAAGAAGTCACACTTTACTTAACAGGAAGACAACGCCTTGTTATGTATCAAGTGTTAACCACGAACAACAACAACTAGTGTGGAAACCACCCTTTATGAACACCTGTTACGCCAGCTGGGCCATGAAATCTGTGTGAACTTTTGTCCTATTTTTCTATTCGCTTAGGTGGTCAGATAATGTATTATGACATTTTATCATGCCATGCTTCAGGCTATATATACCACTGATTATTGTGTTCGGGGGCCTCTTTTACACGGACATTCTAGTTGTTCATGAAACCCCCTTTTTTCTCTATCGGCTGATAGTTTAAGACTTTGATACTTTGAAACTTTTTGATTGACTTTTAATTTTTGTAAACCTATAATAAAAATTCATTAACTATTAAGAAGCCTACTTGATTAAATTAACCGCCTGCAAACACCCACATCTGAGACGGCGTCTGAGTGGAGGACACACTTCTAGGCCTCCGGTAAGTGAGCCTGCCCTTGGTATCCTCTTAACAGGGGTGTCCGGGGTGGGCTAACTCATGCTGTTGTAAAAAAGAGTTGTTTCCAGCTTCGACCTATATTGGATGGGTCCTAATATCAATCCCACAAAACTATAGCAAGACTACTCATAAACCTTAAATATGATAGACTTCCAATAGGAGGAAGTACACTTAGTCCTTTTCTTTATTAGATAACAATAATAAAAAATAGGCAGCCAGCTTCGGAGACAAGGTAGAGGGGGAATTCTTGTTTGAGTAAGACAGTTTTAGATCCCCTGCCGTCATAAAGTCCCGCGGGCTAAAGACAGTGCACTTGTTAAATTACCACAGCTGCCAAACATTTCTCACTTATTAGCTCATTAAAGCAGAAGGTAAGTAAAGGCAAGGCAAGGCAAATTTATTTGTATAGCGCATTTCATACATAAGGCAACTCAATGTGCTTTACATGATAAAACATTCAATTGTTTAAAATCAATAAGAACATTTAAAATCATCAGTAAAATCAATTAAAATCATCATGACATCAACAACATGACAAAAAATCTCTCTCTCAATCATATGCAGTAGAGAAAAAAAGTGCCTTTAACTTTGATTTAAAAATGTTCACATTGGATGCTGACTTCAGCTCTGCTGGCAGTTTGTTCCACTTCTTTGCAGCATAACAACTAAAAGCAGCATCACCATGTTTACTGTGAGCTCTGGGCTCCACTATCTGACCTGTGTCCATAGATCTGAGAGACCTGCTGGGTTCATACCTGACTAACATGTCACTGATGTATTCTGGACCAAACCCATTCACAGATTTATACACCAGCAGCAGAACTTTAAAGTCTATTCTGAGGCTGACTGGGAGCCAGTGTAAAGACTTTAAAACTGGAGTAATGTGTTCTGACCTCTTTGTTCTGGTTAAGACCCGAGCTGCAGTGTTCTGAACCAGCTGTAGCTGTTTGATGCTCTTTTGGGGGATTCCTGTCAGAAGACCATTACAATAGTCCAGTCTGCTGGATATAAAAGCATGGACCAGTTTCTCCTGATCTTTCTGAGCCATTAAACCTTTCACTCTGGAGATGTTCTTTAGGTGGTAGAAGGCTGTTTTTGTGATAGATTTGATCTGGCTGCTGAATGTAAGATCTGAGTCAATCAGAACACCAAGGTTTTTGACTTGGTCTTTAGCTTTTAAAGATCGAGACTCAAGATATTTGCTGACAGCAGTCCTCTTTTCCATGTTACCAAAGACAATCACCTCCATCTTGTCATGGTTTAGTTGAAGGAAGTTTTCACTCATCCAGCAGTTTACTTTTTCTAAACAGTCACACAACACTTCAATGGGACCATAGTCATCTGGGTTCAGTGATAGATATAGTTGTGTGTCATCTGCGTAGCTCTGATAATCAACCTTACAGTTCTGTAAAATTTGTCCTAAAGGAAGCATATAAAGGCTAAACAGAAGAGGTCCAAGAACAGAGCCCTGAGGAACCCCACAGGACATTGGTAATCTGTCAGATTCAAAGTTTCCAATGTTTACAAAATAACTTCGCTCCTCCAAGTATGACTTAAACCATTGCATTACTTTTCCATTTAGTCCAACCCATGTTTGCAATCTGTGCAACAAAATTGCATGATCTACAGTGACAAATGCAGCACTTAGATCCAACAGAATGAGAACAGATACTTTTCCTGAATCAGTGTTAAACCTTATGTCATTGATCACTTTGATAAGAGCAGTTTCAGTGCTGTGATGAGAACGAAAACCTGACTGAAATTTATCAAATATTTTGTTGAATGTTAAGAATTGACTCAGTTGGTTGAAGACCACCTTCTCAATGATCTTGGCCATGAATGGAAGGTTGCTGATTGGTCTATAGTTAGCCAGTATAGAGACATCCAGTGTTCTCTTTTTTAATAGAGGTTTCACAGCAGCTACTTTCAGGGATTTTGGTACGGTGCCTGATTGGAATGAGCAGTTAATTATCTGACACAAATCAGTGACAATTGACTTTACAGCAGTTTTAAAGAAGTTTGAGGGTATTGTGTCAAGGCAACACATTGATGGATTCAGCTGCTGAACAGTCTCCTCTATTGTTTTTGGGTTCACTGTAATAAACTCTAACATTGTAGTTGACTCATCCCTCAGTGGTTGAAGCTGTTCAAGCTTTTTGTGATTTTGCTGGTTTGTTCTGATGTTTGACCTTATTGATTGTATTTTTTCATTGAAATATACAGCAAATTCATTGCATTTTCCAGCTGACAGTAATTCAGGGGCTATCTGATCTGGGGGGGATTGTGAGCTTTTCAATTACAGAAAACAACGTGCGAGAGTTGTTGACATTTTTGGCAATAATTTCAGAAAAGTATTGCTGCCTTGCTTTGAACAAGCCATCATTGAATTTTCGCAGACTTATTTTGTACAGTTCGAGATGAATTTGGAGTTTTGTTGATCTCAATTTACGCTCAGCTCTTCTACAGTCAGATTTCAAATTCTGCATTATCTCAGTCCTCCTCCAAGGTGTTTTCTGTGTGTTTGGTTTTCTCTTAGTTTTGATTGGAGCCACCACATCTATGACAGACTTTTCTATTATACTCATCCAGAAGATCATCAACTGTCTCAGCACTCAATGTTGGTGTCATTGCTATGGCTTCCATAAACTGTGCACTTGTGTTCTCATTTATGTACCTTTTCTTTAAACACACATAACTAGGGGGAACAGATGTTACAGTCTCTAGGTCAAAAAAGACACAGAAATGATCAGATAGAGCTAAGTCTCTTACATCAACAGCAGAGATATCAACACCTTTAGAGATAACCAGATCCAAAGTGTGACCTTGAGTGTGTGTCGGACCAGTCACATGTTGTATAAGACCAAAAGTGTCGATTAAAGCATACAGTTCTTTGGCAGTATTGTCCATGTTATTGTCTACATTAATATTTAAGTCACCTGTTATTATTAAAACATTGTATTCAGTGCATACAACTGACAGCAGTTCAGCAAACTCATCCATGAATTCTCCAGAATATTTTGGGGGTCTATAAACGACTAAAAACAGAACTCTTGAATCACCCTTCAGGAAGAATGACTTAAATTCAAAGGAGATAAAATCCCCAAATATTATTTTTTTGCACTGAAATATTGATTTAAAAATGGCAGTGAGGTGTATTGTTTCACATGTGTAGGAAATTAAATCATCTAAATTGAACTTTGACTGAGAAACTGTACTAGCCTCAGCATTGAGGTCAGAAGGTCTGTCTCCTTCTGTGAAGTGCAAATGTGGACCAAGGGGGGATCCTTTCCCCTTCCTGGCCAAGCAAAGGAACAGTAGGATCAAAGAACAGGTTCGTTCCTGTTATCACCTCTTCGTTACATTACGATCAAAATTAAACAATCAATCAATGTTTACTTATTAAGTTTTCAAACTCTGGGCTCCGACCCCCTGCGGAGCCCAGGGGATTTTATCACCCCCAAAGGTCTCTCAGGATGTTGGAAGAATACCAGCTGTTTGTTTCCCCCTCAAAATGAGATCAAAGAAATTGTAAACTCAGGCCTTAGACTATCTAACTCTAGCCTTTGTTCATTGCCATGTGAGGGTTTTATCACCTTAAGGGACAAATGTTGCTTCCTTTCTTTGTGTCCCAGAAGAAGGGTCGTTAAGAAATCATGTGACATCTGAGAACTTTGTGAAAGATATAAGCTTCTCTCTCCTGTTCTTGCTTCAGAGTAAATCTGACCCCGGCTGCTCTCACAGGGTTTTTGTCTCTCCCCTGTTCTTATGATTCTGCTTGTGTTCATAAACTTTGTGTTATTATGCGAGCCAGTTTCATCTACGATCCTTATTCATCCTCCACATCATCACCCGGGAAAACACAACAGCAGCAACTCCACCACCTTTCCTGCAAGTACGACACTTATTTAAATAAATAAAGTCTTGTGGTGCACTTTCATTGAGAATAGTATTACTGATACCATCATTCAACCATGTTTCATTAAGAAATAAAAAGTCCAAGTGATGTGTCAAAATAATATAATTAATTATTAGTGACTTGTTAACAAGAGATCGAACATTAAGAAGAGCTAATTTTAAAAACTTTACTGGAGACACTGGTGGACTTTTTGGATGACATGTTATAGGAGTCAGATTTTTATCTCTATAAAGCTTTTTGCTTTTCTTTAATTTCACAATTTTACCTGTGTTACCTGTCACCACAGGAATTAAAGAAGCTGCATTAACTCCATAAGGCCCTGACCTTTTCTGGTTGTTCCTAAAAACCCAGCACACATCAGACCTGTGTCGCTCTGAGATGAACACAGCTGGCCTGAGGAGAAGAGTGATCCTGGGCCTGGTATCGTCGAGGAGGGATGGGTGGTGCTGATTGGTTCTATAGAGGAGATAAGATGGGACCATGGTGGGGTAAAGGGTGGGGTGTCAGTCTTGTGCCAGCCAGAACCAGCTCGTTCATCTGGGCAGTTAAATCCAAGAAGGCAGGGGTAGGAGAGAAGCTGGATGAGGTGGAAGTAGGTGAATTTTGGGGTGAAGCAGGTGGGTCCTGAGATGTGGGGGTTGGGTTGACCTCTTCATTTTGGCGATTTTTATTTCTTGCCGGAAACTCATCGACTTCATGTTCTTTCCTTGTTGTTTTGTTCTCCGATGGTACATGTTGTTCTCTGTCTTTATCAGAACTGATAGCAGTGTGACTGGTGAAGTAAAACAAGTTGGATGTGAAGAGTTTTACTCCAGCCTTGTTTAGACACAGTCCATCTGCTCTAAAAAGATGACAACGTTCCCAAAAAATAGGAAAATTTTCTATAAAATTTAGTGAAAGGGCAGCACAAGCCGAAGACAGAAATTTATTCAAAGAGTAAATCCTTGAGAATTTCAGATCTCCTTTGCGGACTGGAGGTATCGGGCCACTGATGAACACTTTAGGCTGTAAACAGCTCACAGTTTTTAGCAGATGGGTGAAATCCTGCTTTAACACCTCAGACTCCTCCTTGGCTAAATCATTTAACCCAAAATGAATCACAACATTTTTCAAATGTGGGTAATCTGCAACGATATGCAAGATTTTGTCAGCCAGGTCTGATACTGTGTCATTAGGTAAGCAGATCACTTTCACGTTTCTGCTAAACATCTTCTGAGCATCTTTAACAGAAACGTCTCCCACTATCAGTGTGTGAGGTTGTTGCTTTGGCCACCATGTCGCTTTTGTTTTCCTGAAGCACTTTCAGTCTTCGCAGTTCCAGAAGGTTGTGTGTTGACCTCATTAGAGCCAGATCCTAGGTCATTCAGCAGTGGGGCGAATCGATTACCCAGTTCTACATGAAACTGGGTTTGTGACTTGGTGATACTCCTGCCTTTAGCAGATGTCCACTTTTGTGCCTGGGCAGACAAGGGAGTTGATGTTGAGGCTGCAGTCTGCGAAGCCAGTGCAGGCCAGTCCGTCTCATTATCGATATCAGGACGCTTTGCTCGGCCCGTTAGCCTTTGAAGTGGATATGACTTTTTCTTAGGCTTAGCTCCCAGAGTATTCCAGGGAGGACTCGCACCTGTTGGCTTATCAACGGGAACAGGATCCTCCCTAGGCCTGATAGCTTTGTTTGCTCGGGCTGGTAGCGAGTTAGCTTTATCCACTCCGCTGTTTTGAAACAGCGGCACAGTCGTATCATTATCATATCCACAGTGTCCATGAACCTCAATGTTTACTTGTATTCCTCGCACTGTAGTCTCCAGTTCAGTAATCTTTTGGAGAAGACTGCTGTATTCTGTGGAAAGAGCCATTCTTCTGCTAGTTAGCTTGCTACTTGTAGCTAGCTAGCTTGCTACTTGTATCTAGCTAGCTTGCTACTTGTAGCTAGCTAGCTTGCTACTTAGCTTTCTAGTTGAGCCAGCAAATAAAAAAGCAGTAGATGATTACCTCAGAGCCAGAGTCAGATGGTAAAAGATAGAGTTTGATGTTGAGGTATCGTATCATTTCTCAGAAGAAAAAATTCATGTTTAGTAAATAAATTCCTCTGTGAGCTCTGCTCTGCTCTTTTGCTGCTGTCAGCTCAGCTGCCGTAAAGGCAACATCCATCCATCCATCATCCATCCATCCATCATCATGTTGACATCATGTGAGTTAATTTAATATAATTTGAAAAAATATATTTATTTATATATTATTTATATTTAATAAAAAAGGAAATAATATACATGTATCATATAAATGTTATATGTTATATATATATATATTTAAAAAAGAAAGGTTATTAATTAAGAAACATATTAGATGGTGGATTAAAGAACTACAGAATTTGAAAGCTCTGCTTGTTGTTACCCTTTCTGTGTGGGTTTTGCATGTTCTTCGTGTGCTTGTGTGAGTTTTCTTTGGGTTGGTGTTCTGGCTTCCTCCAACAGTCCAAATTGTACATGTATGTTTGACCAGAATTAATGCATTGAATTTAATGGAATCTTCCGTGGCATAAGGTTTATCTTAGGTTAAAATGTCGTCAAAATCTTTTAAGTCCTTTTGACATAATCCTGCTGACTCACAAACAAATAAATAAACGCACGTGAAAATAATACCTCCTAGTATTCCCAAAATCACAGATGTAAACACTGTGATAGGTTTAGTTTTCTAAATTAAAGGAAGAAGAAGAAGAAGAAGAAGAAGAAGAAGAAGAAGAAGAAGAAGAGGAAATCTCTGTTATCTAGAGTCAGAAAAAGGCCTGCTTTTACTCGTCTTTCGTTTGAAACTGTAATATTTCTCATTTTCACACTCTGTATAATTTCTTTTTCTCCTCCCAGAACTCAAGCCTGGGCCCATGGTCCATCATAAAATAAGAAAAAAATCCTCCTGACATTCCCACAATACCATTTTTAAAATGCCATTTATAATGCAATCTATAAAATCTGATTAAGTGGCTGTTAAACAATCCCACGTGTTCCATAGGAATTAATTTTCCACCCCAATCCAGCAAAAAGAAAAAAAGACAAAATAATATGATCATGTAAACACTGTAATGAATAAACACGCAATTTATATCCTTCTGGCGCAGCACGCTGGTTGTTTTTATTAGATTGTTAATCTCAGATCCTATTCATTGATCGATGGAACACCCAGTATAAAGACTCACTGTGGGCTTTTAAATCTGCTTTTAAAGCTGCTGATGGTGCTGAGTTCGAAAAGGGACCTGGAACTTGAGGGCACCAAGATAAAAGCTTTAACAGCTAACTGTTTGATCTGTGGAAAAATATATTAGGTAAGTTGTGACTAATGCCTGGGAAAAAGATCTTTAATACAGAGTTTGATATTTCTGACAGCTAAACAACACAAAAAAAGGACAGTGGAGTAAGAGGCGTGAAAATGAGTGATGGAGAGCAGGGGGATGCTGAGCTTATGTAGATGCACAGAGGGGGAAATAAGATGATTTGATTGATTGTTGTGACAGAGGCTATGTCTGCTCAGGGCCTGTGTGGCACCAGTAATAAAGACCCTGTGGTCGAAAGTGGTTTCATTCTGCAGTAAACGATATTTAATCTCTCCATAAATGACACATTTGTAACCCAGTGAGAGGAGAAAAAAATGCAAATCACTAATGCCAGCGCAACTGGGATTTTATGTCGATGTCAATATAGGGAAAATATGCAGAACCTAAATGTCATGACCGTTGGATTTATTTGGTGGTGACTGTTAGAAACCCTCCAGATACGACTGACTGGTCGTGTTTGGTTTATGGAAATTAGAGCCTGAAGTCCTCAGGCTTTTCACAGGCTCAGAGAAAAAATGAAATAAAAATAAAATATTTATTGTGAAAAGCTACATTTGAGTGCTGGTGTAACATCCCTGAAACATAAATTAGTAACATCAGTTTGCTTGTTCTTTCCTTAAATCATCACACAAGTCATTTTTAACAGGATTGTAGAAATTATCCAAACTTTCCGAATCAATGCTTTCTTAAGAATTAGAGGTGTAAAGAGTACTGATATATCCTACTTGAGTAGAAGTACTGTTACTTGATTGGAATTGTACTCAAGTACAAGTTTAAAGTAGCTAAACTAAATAATACTCAAAGTAAAAGTTACAAGTTACTTTCACCCCCCAGGTTTATTTTTGGTAATGAATCTTGCCACGGTTTACATACAGTAAACATAAACATAATCTTAAAAAGGAATCTACCACAATTGAAACTAATTAAACTTATTTTACACAAAGGTATCTGTATAAAACAAAAGGCTTGTAAAAATGTACAATTATTTAAAGAGATTAAATAACACCAATTAATTAAATAAAAAATCTCATGCTCTAAGTATAGCTACATTTATTAACTCTAAAAATGAGGAAATAACTGGCATTCAAAGCTGCTTTGGCGCGGTACATCATCTGGTTGGTCGGCTGTGATGTGATACATTTGATTGTTGTCTGGTCATTTCATTTCTTGTAGTTTCACAATGTCCGTTAATCGTTTAAAACAAAAAAATAATAATTTACTGAGTAACGGTTGGGTGTAGAAATAAATATAACAAATTACTTAACTTCTTTTAAAACATACTTAAGTAAAAGTAAAATGACTGATTTAGAAATATACTCAAAAAAGTACCCATGAATGCAATTCATTTACAGTAACGTGAGTACTTGTAATCCATTACTTTCACCTCTGCTAAGGAGAGACATTTCTGAGACTTGGTCACTCACAACATCCATACACACAAACCGCTACACATTATGCATACACAAGTGCAAAAGAATGACGTTGATTCTAATCAAATCCAACCATCTCTTGTGTGGCTGTGCCAGCAGAGAGCTTGTCATTTTCTCGCTTAGATAAAGACCATAAAGAATCAACCGTGGGATAATGAGTGAGGATGACACACCTGCAGCTGGAGTAGCACAAGGAGGACGTCTTCAAATAATGTCATTATGACAGAAAACTGGTGATTATTACAGTCGGACACTGGAACAGCACCATGGAGGGATCTGTGTTTCACAGCTGATCAGACTGACAGTAATACAACAACGTAGAAGAAGAAAGATGACTGAATTTCTCATTGATGCACTTTCTAATGATCTATCTGATTATCATTAGAAATTAGACTAAATATTCGGGTATTGCAAAGCTGTTTTCCTTTGTGACTCTGGTACAGCCATTGACTATGCAGCTCCCTGTGGCCTCAGCCACTAATGGTAAAATGGTAAAAGGTAAATGGACTTGATTTATATAGTGCTTTATAACCACCAAGGTAGTCCCAAAGTGCTTCACAATCAGCTCATTCACACATTCACACAGCAATGGGAGTGAGCTGCCATGCAAGGCATTATCGACCATTGGGAGCAACAAGTCCATGTAAAGCAGAAATGAATTTGTGTCATGAGTTTGTCACACTACAGAAACATGTGTCATTGACCACTGAGCCAAATTTGAAAGACAAAAAAAATTGCTAAGTATATGAAATGAGGTCTCAAATCATGGAAAAACAAGCACTTCTCTCTGCTCTGAAACGCCGGTGGCGTGTCAGTTAGAGGTGCTGGAACCACGCCCACGTGCAGGAACGGTGCCGCCTCCGTGTACTGTGTCTATGGGAGAAAGCAGTGTGAAAGTGGCTCCAGCGTCAATAGTGTTTCTCCCATTGGTTTTTCCAAAAGTGCCCGCAACCTTCTAAATAGATGTGCCTTTCTTTGTCTTCTTTGGAGAGTCAGGTGGCATTCACATGCTCTATCATCCTCCACACATGAGATAACCACCAGCTGCTTCTCAAGGCCACAGGCAGACTCACATGCAGACACACACACACACACACACACGCACACACACACACACACACACACACACACATACACATACACACACACACACACAGATAAAAAAAAAAACAGATATCAATGGCACCGATGTCTCTCAGTCGAACCATCTGACCCCCTCCTTTCTTTTCCTCTCAGGGTGGGGTTCTTCCTATCTGTAAAAGTTGGTGCTCAGAAAACTTTCCAGCCACTCTTGCTTGCCTCCCTTCCGTGGGAGGAATGCCTTTTTTGTGTGCTGCTGTGTATTTAGTTTAGAATAACTCATTTCTTTTATTACTTCATCACCCTTTAGTCTGGATCTCATCATTTTAACACAGAGCACTCACAACTGGTTGAAAACGAGAGCGACCGTAAATTTGTTGTGACACGTGATTGACATGTAAACAAACACGCCCACAAAGGTGAGCATTTCAGCGTCCTTCGCGCAGTGCTATGTATGTATTTTCTACAGTCTATGTATGTACCGGTGAACGCCCCGCCCCCACGCTCTGTCGTGTTTATAAAACAGCATGAGCTCGGCTACGGAGTGGGTGGGAGGAGGGTGGGCCATCCTTTGGCCCTAATGTCACCGTGCTGGGAGGAAGAAGTCAGTGTCCCGTCTATAGACACGCCCACTCATTAATATGCATAAGTAGGATGCAAATCAGCCTGTTTGTGTTGAGTTGCTCATAAAGTGACTTTTCAGAGGCTAAAACTCAGGTGAGTTTGGAAAAATAAACCTCAAATATTATGTTTTTGGGGTTCTTAGAACAAATGAAGATGGGTGAAAAATAGCATGATATGGGACCTTTAACACTAAAGGACTGTAGTGTTACAAGTAAACTTCTATCTTAGTTTTATTCTTACTAGTGTTTTGTTTTTACATTTATTTTAAAACACAGATACAGGTAGTTTTGTAGTACTCAAGACTGGTCTTGGTCTTGTTTTGGTTTCAGACCGGCCAGACTCTGGACTTTCTGTGAAGACCAGTCAAGACTAGCACTAAGCTGCAATTCTATGCATTAAAAGAGATGCAGACACCTTTTGTTTGTTTGCCCAAGGTATTTGAAAGAAAACTAGAGGTAAAGCAAGAATGCTTTTTAACTGTTCAACCTTGTCATTTTCAACTCAGCTTCGGCTGCCAAAAGTCTTGGTCTTGTCTTGGTATCGGGTGTAGGAGGAAGAGTTATTAATCATGGGTTATATGAATGAGAATATTAATTATGATTATTAATATTAGCTCAAAGGATGCCGGGGTGCCACTCCTTTTAACAGGAGAAATATTTCTACGTTTTTTGACTAAACCCATTAATTTGAAACCAGGGAAATAGGATTCATACAGCAACATCTACACCTTAATACACAGCTTTAATAAATCAGAGGAATCAACAATTACAGTTCAACCTTTTATTTGCATAATTCAATAAGGAACAAGAACAATATGATGATTAAATCATGATGAAATGCATTTGTAAGCTAATAAAACTGAGGATTATATGTAGTAAAGTGAATCACTATTCTAAACTACTCTAAACTAAATATTGTAAAATCAAAGAATAAAATCATAAAGCGAACTCATAAAATAAAGAGGGGAATACAGACAGGGGAGAACGGACAGACATGTATGACATGGTGGATATGTGAATCATATTGGGGTATTGTGTGTTTGTGGGAATGGATGTCTTGTATAAGTAGTTTAAGTGAGTCAGTTCTGCTGGTCCAATGTTTGCTGGTCCATAACTTGAGATGAGGTCCGGGTTGGACCTGGAGGCGTTCTGTGTTTGCAAGGCTGAACAAACAGGTCATGTTCACTACCATATGCTCAGAGAGTGGCCCCTTTCAGCGGCTAGAATTTTGGCCTCAGCCGCCTGTTTGAAGAATGGCTCTGCATCACACTGCACCGTCTGGCTCGGAGTGCGGGCATGGTTCTCTGGACGGCCTGAGCCACCGCGTCCAAAACTGAAGTTTTTTTTAACCTTTTTTTAAAAGGATTTGGAGACGCCTCTCTCTGGGAGGAGCTTCGTCATTGTCCAGAAATTGTTGGATGGTCAGACCCAGTGTGTTGGCTTACAGCCAGGGACGGCGCTACATTTTAAAGTATTTTTATTAATCATTTATTGTGTGTGTGTGTGTGTGTGATGGGGCGGAGGCATCTTTTTCACGCATCATTTTAGCGTTCAGTCCAATGCAATGGATCATTGAGAAAAAAAGAGTTCCCGTCTCCCAGGGAGCCTCTACAAACATTTACTCATTTCTGTCACCTGAGAAACCGAGCAAACCCTCGACTCAGCAATCTTGCCTGTCTGTCCAAACACGCAGAAACAACAACAAACACATCGTTCCCCTATAAAACAACTAGGGTGAGTTAGTTCTTTCCTGACGTTTTGCATTTTAGATTTACTGTCTGATTATTGGCAGGCGAAAGAGTCGCTGTCAGGTGTTGAATTGGTAACTTTTGCTCATTATTTCTTTTGTTGCCATTATCTTGTGGTCACTTGTATTATGCTTAACTAATTTGGTAATTATTCTTTGACCAAATTCAGTTAAAACTACATTTATATCTAACATTCTGTGTTGCACAACTTCTTTTATTGACGAAAAAATGAGAAACTCCTTATATAAGTAATATCTTTTTTTTTTTTTTAATTATCAGCACCCCCACATATCAATCCCGCACCCCCTTAGCACCGGGAGAGAAAAAATGCTGGCGCGGTGCCTGCTTACAGCTGTATTAGGCGTGTCTTTGGGTGCATGTGTATGTGATGACAGACAAACAGAGGGCTCTAAACATAACACTTAAACAATGACATCATATCCTGAAACATCATGTATTATGGGACAATTTGATACCAAACACGGCTGAAAAATAGCATAGTTAGTACTTCATAAACCGGAATGTCAAAATTCATGTTATGCTTTTTAGTTGCTAGGTTAACAGTAAATACCTTAAACTAACTTTTGTGATGTTTTCTGGTATTTCAAGCACCTTTTAAATGATGAAACATTTTAAAATAGCATTCTGTTGTTATAGAATTACCTGAAACGAGTGGCCTGGAACAGACAATATTTGCAATTTTAATTTCTGCAGGAACCATTCGAACAATCTTTTCTTTTGTGACTTTTCAAACATATTAACATATTTGTTTGTTCTAATTATTCCATGTTATTCCAACATCCTGTGGAACCTCTGGCAAGTGTTCTGGAGGTGACAAATCCGCAGGATGTCGGAGCCCAGAGTTTGAGAAGTTAGCATATAAACATTGGCTGACCATTTCCTTTTTATGGTAAATAAAGGTGATAAAGGCGTAACAGGAGCAAACTCTTCTTGGATCCTCCTGTTTCTTTGTTTCCGGTGGGAAGTGGGAGAAGGTCCCCCTGGGGGCATCTTTTTCATTTCACAGTGGGAGACAGACCTTCTGACTCCGTTGAATGGCGAGGCTAGTGTCTAGGTCAGAGTTCAACTTGGAGCATTTGATTCCCTACACGAGGAATCCGAATTAAATAATTCCCTTTTCTTGTAAACAGTTAACAACACTTAAAGCCGATTTAAGTTAATTTTGGTCGTTTTGCACATGCTTGACTTGCGGCGATGGCGCGTTTGGTGACAACATAATCTAACATGGCCGTTCGAACTAGAGTCGACATAATAATAATTAGAGCCTTAAAAGACATGGATCTATTGAAAAGAGTGGATGGATGGAGGCATAAATGTGCAGAAATTAACACGGACACATAGACTTATTAAACACACATGGAGATCAGCAAATGGAGCTGGCTTCACCGGACAGGTAATACTAAGACCCAGAGACAGAGTAAATGCGTCCCGATAATGCTGCACAGGTTGTAATATCACCAACTTCATCTATGTAACGGTTGTTAGAGCTAATATCTTTACCAGTAAACAACTATTTATTCCTGGTCATTGTTTTCTGGAGTTTTACTGGGCTTTATTAACCGTTGATTAGTTCATATCTCCTTTCCGCTCCGTGAACCAAAGTGTGTTATTGTCGAGCTGCTGCTTCAAAACTACAATCAAAATAACAGTGAAAACAGTTCTCATGTGTGGTGTTCTATGTTACAGCCGACAATAAAATGTTTGTTGTGATACGTTCGCCCCCTGTCCAATCAGAGCCTTCCCAACCCCCAGACCTAAAGCGGAATTAACTAAAGCCGAATAAACCGGTTTTTCATGTAAACCTCAGTTTGGGAATCACTGCTACCATGTAAACACAAAGCAGAACATTTTAATTCCAATTGATTTAATTCGGAATAACTAATTCCAAATTAAAAAACATCATGTAACCATGGTAGTTCTGAGAGAACTCATCTTTTAGTAACTCCGTATATTGATCATTTAAACCGTAAAAGCATAGCTGTCTATGATAAGTCCTTTCACCGGCTACACACACACACACACACACACACACACACTGAAGCGATGAAGTGATGGAGTGACCAAAAAGCGGCTCTATGTTCAAGCGACTCATCACAGGCGATTGAAGTAACTGCAGTCACGGGGGGGGGGGGGGGTTCTGTGCTGTACATACTGTGGAATTAAATCCTGGCAGCGCCACTGCCACAGATCATCTGAGAAGGTTTGAAATACTTAACTCAGCGTTTCAGAACTTGCACCAGGCCTCCACACAGCAGGATGCTTGCGTTAAAACTGAATACAGAAAGTATTGTTTTATGAACTTTTTTTGGGCTTAAATAATAATTAAGACAAATGATGTGTCTTTTAAGTGAGAGTTGGGAAACAGTGTTACTTACCTATTGTGGTATATGTGTTTTTATTGATCCCTGCAGGAAAAGTGCCATATTTTACTGTCAGGTGAGAGTTCAGACAAAGACTTCTCCGTCTTTGAACATTTAAGCTTGAGGGTGCTCTTCTGCTTCATTTTACTAACTAGATTCATCTTCACTTTGCCTTTATCTTGATACTTCATTAAAATGTAACCAACACTGTACACCTAATAACTAATGCTTAACACATCCGAAGGCAATTTTTGAAATTCACTCAACTCACATGTTATGCAGTCCATTGTCTTCCAGCTGCTTTGACATTTCAACCTTTAATAACAGAGACTGATGCAAGACTCTTGTACTTTTTCTTTTACAAGAGAACCTTCTTACAACCTGGACTGTTTCACCAGCTAAAAGTAGAAGAAAGGCTGCAGGCCAGTGATTTAGCCTGCATATTTCACAAGCTGTGGGTGTTCTATGCGCCAACATCTCTCTGCTATATATGAGCTCAATACATCTATAGAGGAAATAGCTTCACTGCACCTTTTTGCACTTGGACAGGGACATCTGACAGGGAAGTTTATTCCAGGAATATATATTCCCTTGAATATTTTCTGACTTACTTGTCAGTTTGTGTGTCAAGTCTGAGCAGTAAGAAAGTGTTTCTCTGCAGTAGCCAGATTTAACAGGCCCTAATCGCTTAAACATTAGGGAGATTCAATAATAGCTTTTTGCGGATAACCAATGTGCCCATATTGTCCGACACTAAATTTTTGAATTCCAATATTAACCAACCCCCTCCCCATCAACCTAGTTTTAGATCACATTATAAATATCTCCATAGAAATGAGGATTTAATGATGCCTCACTGGATGTATTCCACAAATAAGCATCATCAGCGCAAAAAAAGAATACTTAATAAACTCTAGTAATTCACAAAGACCCATATTTATTTTTAAAATGTCGTCTAAAAAAATATAGCACTTATTGGCGTTTCTATATTGTAAAATAAAATACACATGATTATTGCGACGATACAGTTGTGTACAAATGATTTTACCCTGAGCATTTTCTTTTTCTTTTTTCTCATTTACTAAACTTTATTTAAAATGAGCTTCTCCTGAGATTCATTATTGTCAAGTCTGAATCCATTAAAAAAAATTTAAATAACATGTTTTGTGAGTTCACCAATGTTTGATTTTAACATATTTCACGCATTTTGCAAATCCTACGAGGGCATGTAAAATTAGAAGCTAAAATATACAGACGATGAAAGTACATCAGGCCAATAAATTATTTCATTTATGTATTTATTTCTTTATTTTAGCCTCACAGAGTCCAAAAATAAAAATTCTGACAAAGACAAAGCATGAGCACAGTGTTTCTTCATTGAAACTGATAATGCTTGTCTGTATTTAGTACAGAAGAAATGAGTAATTATTGAGTTGCTGACTCAGACTTTCTTGCTGTTTTGTGCAAAAAAACCCAATGAAGCTCATGGCCCCTGATGTCATAAATATTTGCTCTATGGTTAGTTTGTGTTGGCCTCGCAGATTAAGCTCAAAGACAAACCGACGCTCGTTTTTCCCACGCATCTTCACACAGCTGGGTGTTTAAGAATGTATTACTTGAAGACAATTTCACCAAAGCCCCAGGAGAGCTCATGTGGGCACGTGGCTGTCACAAGCAGATACCAGTCTTTTTTCTGCCTGTAGTGACTCCTTATTCACATGAGCCTTAACAGTAGCTCACATCAGGATACAGGTGCAGCATAAAACGACCCCCCTAATTCCCCTTCTACCAAAATCTAAAAAATCAGCACTGATGTGCAAATAAATAAGCTTGTGTGAAAAGATGGTTCACTCTTCTTCTTTGTGCTGACGCAGAGATCAATGATGTGGACAGAATCTCATCCAATATTGTATCCAGACGTTACTCCTGACCATCGTGCAGCTGCAATCAACCACCACAGGTCAGGGAGTTGAGCCTTCTTATAAAACTAAAACACGCCTCGCTATTAATATTTACACAATAGGATTTAAAAAATAAAATGATGAACCAAACAGAGGGATTACAAGATTTGATTTTTAAATGTCAGACACTGGGAAAAAGCCTTTAAGAAGGATTAATTGCGCAAGAACATTTCTTCATGATATTTTTTTTAGTTTTACATTTATTGCTACCAGTACAAATGTACCAAGCCTGACGTCAGTTTATATTCTAGTTATTATAAAGTTTGAAAATTCAAGATTTACAGAAGAAAAATTAAACATTACAAAAATCCTTGACTGAAATAATTAATCTTGAATATTTTTTGTGACGAAAAATATGGTGTATTTAGTATTTTTTTTAGATGTTAGTTGTGCAGGAGTGTTGTAGACAAACACTTATTTTATGTAATTGTGTCCTTTTTCCCACATTAATTTTATGTTTTACCTTTTCGTGTGAACTTTTTAAGTCTATTCATGTTTTAACATCAGTTAAATTAATTGAAAAGGAGAACAAAGTGTTTTTTTGTATTTTATTTACTGTACATAAGAAATCCACTTTTTCACACATTCAACTGCGCTGACTTTAAGTTTTAAGTTAATCTTACATGTTTGAAAGCTGTACAGCTATTTAAAAAAAGACAAAATCTACATTCTTGAACATAAATAAACATCAGATCTATTGCACAGACGCTTGAAATGTCCACTGGTCCACTAAACTGTGTGAGAGGTTTCGGAGGTCAGCAGCAGACTGGACCTGTTTGTATCCCAGTAGAGCCAAAGTGTCGTTGCACAAAATCTGAACCGCTCTCACGATGTCAAAGCTGAGACGAAGCCTCCAACTCTCTGCTGTTTCTTTGGAGTTTCTGCTGGTGGAGTATTTGTAGTTCCACTCCGATAGAGAAGACACGTTACATTTGGTGTTCTTTGTGATCCACGTCCTTACTCTGTCCTCCATCTCTAGTCCAACAAACCTGTAGATTTCAGTGGCCTTGTCTTTTGGGTTAAAGGCCAAGTCTTCGTACCGCACCAATAGGTAACGCCCATGCAGCCACGCTGGTCTCTGGAGGCCTGTTTCTGCAGAGGCCATCATGTCTCTGCAGGTGCTGGTGATCTGTGTCAGGTCCACGTACCGAGGTTGCCGTCCTGTCGCGTTCCATATTTTCCAAGCACGAAACTGATCGCTGAAGGCTGTCATGCGTGATGCGAGGATGGCTCTTGGGTCTCTGACTAAGTGAATGATTCTCATGTCCAAACGTGGATCCTCGGTCAGAGTTTGCAGGTCCCGAACCTCTGGAATCCTAACAGTCTTTAAAGCTACGTGTCCCCTGGACAGACACGACAAAGAGGCTAAGGTGAGGTTCAGAGGCCCACATTTCTTTGGACACCAGGTTTCATCAGGTGGTTCATCAGCTCCCGAGCACACAGGTGGAGAACAGAGAGCATGGCTGGAGCTGCGACGGAAGAAAGAGTTTGTGACGTGATGCTGAGGCTGAGGACGGATATAGTTCTCCATGAAGCGAAGGTCGCAGGTGTACAGGTTGAGGAGGAGATCTCTGTAGGCTCCCAGCAGAACTCTGTGATCCAGAGTGCGACGCAGCCGGCTGCTGTAGTTGGTGAAGGCCTGCTGGACGTGGTAGAGGGGTTCAAACACATAGAAAACGTCAGGGTGTTGGTTGAGGAGCTGCCCAGTGAAGGAGGAGCCACTGCGTGTTGTGGCAAACAGTAAGATGTGCTTACGAGGCGTCACAATGGGAATCCAACCATCAGCACAAAAATCTCTCCAATGAGAATCTAAAGAAAGAACAAATTCACAAAGTGCATTTAGCACTCATAGCTCTTGACCAGTGGTTCCCAAACTTTACACAGTCCTGTACCCCTTCAGACATTTAACCTGAAGCCATGTACCCCCCATTCCTGCACACTTATGTAATGTCATATACAGTACATTGTATCTCTATAGTGAAATTTGTCTCCTAATTTTACCAATCCTGTTGAGGAATATAATAAAAAAAAATAAGAATATATCTTGTAAGGGTGTAAGAAAAATATTGATTTGGTGATATACAGTGAAATTTTACCGCGCAATTATCATATCGATCCAAAAAATGTCCAAATCTCTTTTATTTAATCTTGTTTTTTTTAAAAGAAAAAAACATTTCATAGCACGTTAAAGCCTGGTCACTAGGTGTCAGTGAACCACATCAGACCTTGTTAAACTGCTTCACTCCTCAATGCATTTTAGAGTGGAAGTCGATGGCACTTCATTTTCATAAAACATACAGGGCACTTTTATAGATGTATGTGGTTCCTTTTTTTAATTTAAGAACTTCACAGAATCAAAATCTGTTGTAGAAGCAAAAGTTAAACTTTTTTGAAAAATGTAATTTGACAGGTTGATGAACATACCACTTGTTTTTGATATTGGTTCCTGTATTTTGGACTACTGCAATTTTAAATTAGTTTAATTTAGTTTGTGATTTTTTATTTATTAAAATGTCACTTGTTCCCTGCAATGGGCGCAGGTGGGGCTTGAAAGTTCACCTTTGTTTAAAGTGGGAAATACCCAAAAAAGGTTTGAGAACATCTGCTCTTGACTGACCAAGAGCTTGTATGATTGTCTTCTGCTTCTTGACGAAGGCGGTCGCATTTTTCTTCTCCTGCTTTCCTCCCTATCTGCCCTTGCTGTCAGCTGTTGTCTCTCCATATTAATCTAAAACCGAAACTATGGAATTGGTCAGCTGGTCACTTAATGTTATTTATCAATTTTTTTCAATGAAAAGACCAGGCCAAGGTGAGCCTTGATGGAACTTTCCAGCTGGATACATGATGGATTTCTGGGATTCCAGGAAGGTCGTCTGTCTGTCACTATTTACCGTTGAGGACGTCGATATCTACATGATTGGAATCATGGTAGCATGCTGCTAATTGGAGCTGGTGGCTATCTGATCTATCGTAAAGTCTGTATTACGTTGGCAGCCGTTTTGGGAAGGCTGCCAGTCATCACTAAAGATTTGGGCAGGGCATTGAACTCAGACTATCATGAATTGATCTTGGAAAGAATGGAAGAATGTGTCGGCCAATTGTTTGATCCCATAATAATGGATTACTTTGACCAGAGACTTCAAGGCTACTGGAAAGAATGCTAGCCTGTAACAAAAACAATTCATTATCACCAATTGGTCTCCCCAACACGCTCAAGGATGTGGCCAATTTCACCGGGATGTTTACAGATGTGACTCTCTGTCCTCTTTCTCCCCCCTCCCAATCCCCTACTACCAGCTGAACTCTCTGCTCTGAACCATAACATCTGACTGTCTCAGAGGAGAGCAAAGTTTATTGAGTCTTTGCCTTCTCTGCTTTCGTTTTCGCCAGCCCTTTACCACTTTTGTAGCTGAGCGGATTTTTCTATGGTTCTGTACTTTGTTTCTCCTTTTGGAAATTCAGTTCATATTCTGATTTTTCCCTCTCACCTCTCCTTATGTTGTTTTCCTAAATACGGGGCGCCTCAAATGCTCTTGGCGACCCACAGTTCTCCCGTTCTTGTCTCCCATGTTATTTGTTACTGTTCTTCCATGTTCTCTTTAGACGGGATGATACTGAAATTTGTGTAAAGCACTTTGTGGTTTTTACCTGCGAAAAGCGCTCTTACTTACTTACTTACTTAAAAATTAAAAATGATTCATCATCCATTCAATTTATTTCTGAGTGAGCTATTGAAGCAAGCCAATAAAGTTTAAATGATTTAAAGAGTGAACATGCATGAGTTCAAAGCTTGTCTGACAGGCTACCAAAGAGGGGATCTCTAAATATAGCAACCACATAATTACTACTGATGAGGACTTGATTGCAAAGGGAATGTTAGTGTTGTAAACACCTTTTCAGAGCCCCATCTGGGCCACGAGATGGGATTAATGAAGATAAATTGGAAGATAATTGTAAACCAAATTATGCATATTTAATTTCTCTATCTAATCCATGAGGAATCCCCTAGTTTAATGATCACTTTTTCTCTCCCTTTCTCTCTGCTGCAACAGAGATAACTGTGTGCAGTATGATTCTCTTGCTGACCACATGAAGCTTAAGTACTTGCATTTAATTGGAAATGTGTATGCTCATATGAAGCAGAACGAAAAATCATTAGCTTTCCGTTATGGAACAATAAAGACTGATGGTCAGGGTTGCACCTATGTGGCGTCTGCTGTGGCAGTGGTACACCCCCCGGCAGGGTCCGGTCAGGGAGTCCCTCAGGGTGCGGATGGCCGTGTACTGAATCCCCAGAGATGCACAAACCAGCAGCAGAACCGTCTTCCAGGAGCACTCCATTCTTCCTCCACCCCTGATCTACATCCTTCATGCTGGCACCACAGGAAAGTAACAAAGAAACAAAACACATTTTGTTATTATAGGCTCCCACTGATGATCATCGGAGCAGCTTTGTTAGAGTAGTAGGACATTTTGCTCAATGACAGTTTTGCTTCTTAGTTATCTAGGGCAGTGGTTCTCACACTGAGGTCCAACAAACCCCAGGGAGACCTCGAGCAATAGCTCAGGGCTCCAGAAAATATAAAATTACACTGGGGCGAAAAAGTCTTCATCAGCCACCGATTGTGCAAGTTGTCCCACTTAAAAAAAATGAGAGAGGTTTGTCATTTTCATCGTTGGTACAATTCAACTTCACAATGTATGATTTTTAAATAATTCATTTGTAAATTCTTGCGTAAAATAGGTATTTGGCACCTACAAACAAGCAAGAATTCTGGCTCTCACAGACTTGTTACTTCTCCACTCGTTACCTGTATTAATGGCACCTGTTTGAACTTGTTATCTGTGTAAAAGACACCTGTCCACACCTTCAAACAGTCAGACTCCAACTTCCACCATGGCCATAACCAGAGAGATGCTAAGGATATCAGGGGCAAAATTGTACACCTGCACAAGTCTGGGATGAGCCAATCTACAAGAACGAAGCAGCTTGGTGAGAAGACATCGACTGTTGGAGCGAATATTAGAAAATTGAAGAAATACAAGATCCGTGACAATCTCTCTTGACTTTATTGGCCCACTGTATATGTTTTTATTTAAACAAACAACTACTATTAATGTTGTATCATTGCAAAAGTGTCAATTTACATATGGGGACCAATGCACCAATAAAACAAACATATTTTACACAGTATATGGATACTGGATATTACCCACTGCTGTATCAGTGTGAAGTGCGATGGATGTCTCTCAATGGCTATAAAAAGTAGTTAAAAAATGTTCAAATAAATGTTCACATATTGTTTATTGGTAATACATTACGATGAGTACACGTGCTCATTTCATTTCTGCTACAAAGATATTGAATTTTTAAGTTGA
This sequence comes from Gouania willdenowi, assembly GCF_900634775.1. NCBI lineage: Eukaryota > Metazoa > Chordata > Actinopteri > Blenniiformes > Gobiesocidae > Gouania > Gouania willdenowi. The sequence goes on from NC_041049.1 coordinate 49,854,434, forward strand.
AACGTTCAAAGAATAGATTATTCCTGTGATATTTAGAGCAACAAATGCCAATACATTGTACTATTAGAACAATTACTTTGTAGCTTTAAAATCATATTTCTGAAATCTTAACAAAAATGTCTTTAAGAGGGAAATTTGTAAAAGCACTGCAATGGTTTGATAACATTTTGGACCCACGGGATGATCCTGGGGTTCTTCTTTTTGTTCTTGTTTTTTGGGGGTTTTATCATTTAATTCGATTAATTTTTTAATTTTGTAACCTGTGTCATGTTATAATGCCTTATGTGAATCACGTTAAATAAGTTGTGGCTGAAAAAAAAATAAACATAATACATGCAATTCTGAATCATTATAGTCTTAATCACACAAACATTAATGTAAATACTACAGTATCAATTTTCAACTCTGAAATGCCAAGTTCTGAGTTGCAGAGTACATTGCTATACCTTCACATTGTTGTTTCAGTTTCCAGTAAAAAATGTCCGGCCTCATAATGGGCACTCATGGAAATTAGGCCTAATTTAACCGTAAGGGGGTGTTTTCAGTGCACATTGTTTTTTGTGTTTGTAATAAGAAATGTTGCAACGAGAGATCCCACAGCTTGTTTGTGTTGGTCGCTTGTGATGCTGGAGGATTAGTTTCAAAATAGTCCCTTTTTTTTTGTAAGCAGTTAGCCGTTAATGTGCCGATGCTGTCTCAGTTAAAGTAAAAACATTAAACCGTGACTTGGTCTGCAAATTAGCTTTGCATTATCAGGCCCATGAATAAGTCATCTTTTACCCCCTGAGCTGTTGTAATATTGATTATTGTTCTCACTTTATCAAATAAACCTATCTGTTTATGTAGCAAACCTTAGTTTAATGGGGTTCTTTTCTACAAGCCGTTGGGGTAAATTTGCACGTGTATCCATCCGTCTTTGGTTAAGCAGAACGTATGAAACTGGCTGTGAATGAGATTCTTCAAACACCCTGAATGCACAATACAGTATATACACTACACATGTTCAATTTCTCAAGTGTTTCAGCCTTTTAGAATCCAGCGTTAATTTTAGACTAAAAACTTAGTTCATAGTTTTTGTTTGCTATATTTTTTTAAGTGACAATAACTACACTACGGCTATTTTTTCTAAAAAAAAAAAACTTGTGGATGAAAACTATGTCAAAATACATTGATATTTTTGTCAAATAATAACAAAACTATAATTTCGTCACATGGGACAAAATCCAATCAGAACTGATGTGATCATCAGTATTGAGCACATCCAATCTGTTACTAGATAATTCGTGCTGATATATCTGATCAATATCGATATTGGCCGATATGCAAGGCCGCAATATTGGTATCATATCGGAAGTGAAAAAGTTGTCTCGGGATATCCCTAATATTTACAAACATTAATACCATCCATTATCAGGTTGGTCAGTGGAAAATAAGGAAATAAAACATGTACAATAAGTGGCGATATGCACCTATTCAAGGTGGTCGCAACACGCCAAAAAGCAAGAAAGAAGAGGGATGATCAATGCTAAGTAAAGATTTAAAAAAAGGCATTAACTCTTGTTCTTTATATTTTAGTTGACTATATCTGTAACTGATTTAGTGGAATAAAATCTTAATGTCAGTTTAGATTACTAAAACTAGACTAAAAATGACATAGGACAAAATTTTGACAAAAACTAACACAAGCTAAGGCAACCGAAGGCCTGAAACAGATTTATTCATAATCTTAAGGCTTTAAATGATCTGTGTTATGGTTCAGGATCTATTTATTTACTTTTAAAAGATCCCTGTACAGAGAAAGAGAGCTTCTTTCTACCTTACAACACCGTGTCCAGTGTATATTGTTGCATAATTGCGTTTTTTCTTTTTTGTTTTTTTTGCATTCCTCACTTTTGGGTAATCAAGGCTCGGAGCCCAATGGAGAACTACAAACTAGGATAAATATAGCTGTCCTCAGAAGGATGAGTGGAGAAGTTGCCTTTGTACACGTCTCTGCTATGGGGCATGAATAAGCAAGGGGAGATGTAATTTTCCAAATGGACTGAGAAAAAAAGGTGCTGCCATCTAATTTGTCCCCATGCACCACAACCGATGAGAGGTAATCACATCACATCCCTCGGCAAAAACATGGCTCTCGATCACTGGGAGTGACTGTGACGAGGCAATGATAATCAAAACCTCAGGTAAATATACATCAGGCAACCGTCAAAAATAAACATTGCTTTCCTGTTTGTTTCTCCAACCTCTTTCTGTCACTCTGAGTGCCTCTCGTTCATTAATGATGTTTATGTGACCCTGGCAGATTCATATCCTCAGGAATGTATCACACAGAGCTTTTGATGTTCCATTAATCATAAACAGCTGCAAAGCAGCGACATTTACTCTGCGGGTGAGGGGGAAAGAAATCGAGGTTACATCATGAACTATTCCGTTTGAATACAGCTAAAAACATTCAACGCAGAATGAACTAATTTGGGGTAAAACTAAGTTTTTTTTCGCTGCTACTTACAGACAGACTGACACATTTAGAGACAAATTGTGTCTATTTTGATGACAGCAGTGCAGGATGATGAAGCACAGGGAGCAGATTGACTTTGAATTTTTAGTGTGAAGGGAGATCAGTGTTGCTCTTTGGCAGGCGATGTAATGTTACCATTTCTGCTGCACACAAAATGTTTTCCCCATTGCAAGTTATAATCTAATAAAGTGACAGTTTGGGTGCATTTTATGTATAATACGCTCTAAACAAAACCAAAACTGAAAGTTAAATGCTCGTTCTGCTGCACCTCTTGATGGACTACAGTCAGTCCATCCTGAAGCTGCCTGATGAAATATTAGAGCTGAGCAGCTGTTCCTGATGTGCTTTCGTTTTGAGTTGTTTCAAATCTCATTCCAGTCATAAAGATAATTCAAAGAAGCATCATCCTTTGTAAGATTTTCGCTGCAATTTTTATGGAATGCCTCATGTTTACACGTTAAATTTGCAACACGAGTACAGACAACAATGTTCGAAGTTACATTTTGGATATTTAAAAAATAACTAAACCCCAAAATCAATGTATTTGTGTATAGCGTAGTATTCTTTGATTCTTGTCCAACTCTTGACATTTTAGTTAAGTATTTTAATTTGGTTTATTTTGTTGTAAGAATGTAAGAGCAGTGACGTGCCGTCAGGGTAGGCAAGGTAGGCAGTGCCTACCCAAGGGTGAATTGATATTTTGATTATTTGTTTTAATTATAATATAATTATAAATTATTTATTTTTCCATTTCCAATAGCCTACAGTACCTATAAGTTTGAAAGTGTCCACATTTTGTGCGTTTCATAGCCCAAATTACTAAACAGTGCTATTTTTTAGAACAGCTGCAGTCTTTTTTTTAAATTTTTTTAACTCCGCTGTAAGGCAGAGGGAGGCCACGCCCCTTCCCAAAGGTACGTTGCTCTTCTGCCTCTGTTCCCATAGCGTGTTTTTACGAGTTTGCGCATGTGCAGTCAGGTTCCCAAGATGACAACCATTTACGTCCAAAGGCAGCGTAGAGAGCTGCCTTTGGACGTAACCGTGCTATGCTAAATGCTATACGTAAGTTCACAGTGCATTAGTTAATTGATGCCATGTGACCACTGCTGCTACGTTCTCTAGCGAGTGGGCGGGATAACACTACAGTGTGGATGGCAGCGCTAGAGACAATAGAGAAACTTTTTTTGAGGAAAAACGACAGGTTTTAAAAGATGGGAGACCAACACCTGAGCTACCAGAACTTCAGCAAAGGTAAGGTCAGAACATGTTTCATATTTTTCACAGTGAATGGAACAAAAGGAAGGATTGGCTTTGTGGATGCTCCTCACTGAGGCTGTTCTGAGTTGTTGTCTTTTTCTCCATGTTTCTGTGTTTCCAACACAAACAACAGATGCTGTCGTGTCATGAGATATATCTTGTTGGGAGAGTATGGAGGCTATGTTAAATAATTGTTTATGTTTCTTTAATGGTGTTTATGATATTGATTTTGTTAGATGGCTAAATGCTTGTTCATGTGGATTTTGTTGGGTTTTTTCTTTCTTATTATGAATTTTATATTTTGATAAGCGCATTAAGATGACTTTGTTCAAAATTGCTTTATACAAATAAAATTGATTGAATTGAATTGAATTAACACTTGACAGCAGAAACATATGAAATTGTCAATGGTGGTCTCGATTTGCAGCGTGCATACCCAACCCTAGTGGTCACGGCACGTCACTGTGTAAGAGTGACTGCCCTTTATGGGTTGAAACCTGGCTATTACAATCAAATTTTGCTATTGGCTGAGAATGGTGGTTTGTGATGTTTTGGTGGCTTCTTATGTCACGAACCATCATTGTTGGCCCCGCCCCTCCTATAAAGACTGACACCTGTCGACTCTGCAATCTGTGGGGAGTGTAGGTTGGATTGAGATAATTCTGAATAAAAAGGTATGCTAATTATTGAGTAGTTAGCACAGCGTAGCTTGTTCTTTGCAGATTTTAAAGAATATACTGAGTGTGTCTTAACTGCCTCAAGACCCCCGTCCCCAATCAAGGAAATTCTTTCTAAAGGTATACGACAGCCAAAAACTCGGGGTTTATTTGCTCTTTAAGAAACGTTTTTAGTTCATTCTTACTATGATTTCTTGAGTTTCTTCACTGTTTTATAGTTTTCGTAGAGATTGACAACATCAATATCTGCCATTGTTTTTCCAACGGCTTTTAATCCGTGAAAACACCAGAAATGTCCCTTTGTTAGTGTTTTTTAGGGACACACTGGTATCAGTAGAGGATGAGAATAACTTTTGATTGAAATACATGTTTGATTTAAAACTGTCAGGGATCGTTGCTGGCAGCTTTAGAGGGTAGTCAGTAAAATGTGTGCCACTATGAGTAAATCGGCAAGGTCGTAAACAAACATTTCTATACCGCTAATGCTAAACTAGCGTGTAAAAAAAAACACAAACAACTGTCTTTATCTAATTTCAACCCCCGCATACAAAAGGTGCGCTTTGTAATTCTACAGTGATTAGATAGAAAGGGGGAAAAAAACTCAGAAAATTGGACTCTCACTTGTTGGGAACCCACTTATTTGTTCAGTGCTCCTTTACAGAGCTTTTTTCTTTTTTTTTAGAAACAACTATCAATCTAAGAGCCTATCCATCCATCCTCCATATAGTGCACATTTGGCTGAACAAGACTCATCTTATAATTCCTCAGTGACAGGTTTTTTTTTTCATTTCCAGGCAGGATCAGGGTATCAAGCTCCTTGTGCTGGGCACCTTCCTTGCCCCCGTGAGAATGAAGATGCTTCAATAAATGAACGCAATGTAATTTTCTCCCTGGCTTATGGATTTCTACACATCAGCAGCAATAATAGACAGTCTGTCAACAGCTGGAAGGAAGCATGGAGGTTTCAGATGGTCTTAGCTGTTTTTTTGTTTCTTCTTTAGGTTTCCCATCATAACAATAGTGCTTACAAAGGATAAAAGCCCAGAGAAGGGATCAAGCAAAGATTAGCCTGTGTAGGGCTCATTTTCTTGTCAGGTTTTTTGGTTGTAAATTGACTGGGCGCAGACGTTGTGGCTGTGAAAATAAAATATCTAGCAGGGAAATCGTACCGGAGAGGTAATTGCCTGTGTGTAAAATAAAGGCAGCAACAGAGGTTAGAAGGTAGATGGACTGTGGGATTTGGGATGTGAGTGCTGAAGGGGATGGAGACAACCATTTTTTCCCCTATTAGAACACCATGACGTGTTCAAAAGTCCTTTGATTGAGGCTGTTTATTTAAGCCAAATTCAACTCTTATAAAAAAAACAAAAGGTTTATAATGGCAGTGAAACATGGTTGATTTCAAGCGTTTAGAAGATTGTCATCCTACTGTTTTTATTTCTATTTTTTTTTTTTTACCTATATTCATTATTGCTATCTGAATGTAAACCACACACACAGAGACACTCACAGTCAAACACACTGACAGCCATAGGCGGAGAACAGAGCCGATCCATGCACTCAGTGGAAATGCATCTGAGCTCGCGGCTACAGAGGAGCTCTTGTGATGGGGAAGAAAATGAATCTTGTCCTTCGTAATTCCTCCAGCACACAGACAGAGAAAGAAAAAGAAAAAGCTGAGAAAATGAAGCAATAGGTCAAGGCTTTGTGCGATCTTTAAAAATGGCAAACGTGTGTTATATGAAGTACTCGGCACGTGCTTCACATACGGACCTTAAACGCAGCTTTTAGATTCATTAATTAAAGACTTGAGTACCATAATAATATAAATTCTTGTCGTCACACATGGTTGAAAACAAGTGTGATCCTATATACACACATGGCTGACTGCTGAAGACTATTGTGTGATTATGAAATAAAGTTTTTACACAAATTTACAAAAGAACAGCAAAACCAAAGCTTACATGTATACATGCACACACTGATAATGAAGTAGTAGCTGAAAAGTATCACATGGTTACTATAAGATGTGACTTTCAGACTTAGACACAGTGGTGATAAACATATTTGGTTTAGTAAATACGCAGACACAAAACAACACATTTTTCTATCATGAACAGTGTAAATCTTCACATAATGACAGAGTGGATTCATTTGCTCTCATGTGAAAAATGCACAACAAAGAAAGGCTGAGAACAAATGTATCTTCTTACCATCAGCGCTGTGGATGTCTATCTGCCGCTCCATCTCCATTCTCACACGCTGCATTTGTAAAAGCGTGTGTGTTTGTGTGTGAGAAAGAGAGAGGAAGAGAGAGAGAGAAAGAGCGAGAGAGAGGTGCCGCCGGTGTCCACACTTGGATAGAATTCAGCACTGAAGCTGCAGCACCATGGATGGAGAGCAGCGGCTGAGAGAAGAGGAGGCAAGTCTCAGGCTACTGGAGCAGCATATCCAGACTGGATGGAAGCAATTAGGATTATTATGTGGCATAAATACTAAGATGGCAGTGACTTTCGGTAAAAGCGTTCGTTATTAGGATTTTATTTGCATTGCAGGTAAAAGCAGACGCTCACTGAATAGACAAAAGCATTTTTATTCTTCCTGTTGTACATTCGTTTCTTATTGTTTAAGGTTAAGCTTCCATATGAGCTGCTACAAACATTGGAATCAAAGGTTGATGGGCTGTAGTTAGAGGCATGGAGTGAAATCTGATTGGACACCTCCAGTGCCATCCCAGGTAAATGACAGATAACTGCACATCAACACAAAGATGTGTGAAGGCGATAAGAGTAAATAAGAAATCCAAAGAGATATACTGTATAACAATTGTATATATATATGTTGAGAACTACTATTAGTTTTGCATCCGTGTCCAGATAAATCAAAGCCTACACTTTGATTGGACACACATTATGGATGTCAGTCTCCATTGATTTAAAGAGTAACTAAACTCGGAGGTTTGGCTGACGTGTGTCGAGGCTGGAAATTAAAAACATGTCTTGTTATAGGAGTTAAGACACGCCGTCTATACTATAAAATCTCCAAAGAACAATCTATGCTATGCTAACTACCTACTAAATCAGTGGTTTCCAACCTTTTTGAGAAGGTAACCCTAACCCTAACCCTACCACCTCCACTTCCTGGCTAAATTTGAGGTTTGATTGAAAAATTTCTTCACGAGCCACCGTTGCACATTGCTTGAGTGGCACACGTGCGTTTGTGTGATTTGGAACTTTGCAATACTTACCTTTCTTTTTTACTAAGCCTAACCCTCATCCTAATCCTATCCCTCACCCTAACCCTAACCCAAACTGCTACCGCCCCTACATCCTGGCTAAATCCGAGGTTACATTAAAAAATTGCTTCACCAACCACTGTCGTACATTGCTTGCGTGGCACTTGTGCGTGGTTTGCGCTTGTACTGTACCCGCGGGTGCAGCGTGATCACTTGTTTATGCCAACTTTTTCATTTTACTTTTAATCATGTTTTTAATGGAATGTAATCATTAACTATATTGGTAATCATGTGGATCAGAGTTATCATGTTGTGGTGTGTGTTTTTTTTTCACTTGTCCTCACATGCTGTCAAAGGTCAACACTACACAAAGTGCAATTAATATCAGCAATAGTCAGCAATGCATGTTTTGTTATTGCAATGAAAATAATTAATTTATTTTATTGCTTAAATGCGACCATCACCAGCCCTCCCTAAGGAAGGGGAAGAAAAATTTTATTACAGGGAGGATATAAAAAGGGAGAGCAGTGTAACACCTAGGTGGAGGGGGAGGGGGAGGAGGAAGGGAGCAGGGCGCAGGGAGGAGAGACTCAAGGAAGGATATAGAAAGGGTGGGGAAGAATGGATTATTTTACAGTGAGAGTGAGATGTGAAGTTGTAGTAGAACATTTTGTGCTTATTATGTTGTGTAATCAAGCCAGTCTGGTGACAAGTGTGAAGCTTAGCTATAATGGTGGTGGCTGTACACAGAGGGGAGGAGTGAGTGGTAATACCTAAAGCAGGTATTTGGGAACAACGTGTCTAGAGTTTTAAACCACATCCAAAGGCCAGTGCATCATAGACCAGTGTATGTGCAAAAACCGCTACTGCAAACCCAGGAGCCGCCCCGTGCCCGCAGATACAGCCAGGCCAGCAGAAAAAGTGGGGGCCAAGGAGCCCCAGGCCACCCCCCCACGGCTGAGCAGCTCCCCAGATGCCCCTGAGATCCCAGGCCGAGAAGCTGCCACAGCCCCCAACACACACATTCGAGAAAGCCCCAAGGAGCCAAGCACCCAGCGAATCCCGCCACCGACCTCAACCCCCAATCCCAAGGCCCCCCGCAAGCATCTCCCCCCACCCACACACACCCCCGCACCCAACCCCCCAAGGGGAGGGCCCAGAGCCAGCAGGGACAAGACCCAAGGCCAGACGGACTCGGAGCGGAAGCAGCACAGAGAGCAGCCCCTCCAGGGACGACAACCACGCCCATAGCCGCCTAGGGCACCAAGGGGATGTTGCAAGTTGCCCCACCGGCACCCGGGCGCAACGACCGAGCACCCCAGAGCACGCCAGATTGCCTTTTCTTGATGCTGCCCGCGCAATAAGCCCTATCCAGTAGTACTGGTAGTTTGTGGAGAAATTGCTTAAAAAAAAAAAAAAAAAAAAAAGAAAAATGCCTCAAAAGGAACTCGGAATAGTTTTTAATAATTTGTTAAATCTGTCCACGTATCCCCTGCAATGTGCTCGTGTTCCCCTAGAGTACACATACCCCGGTTTTGGAACCACTGATCTAAGGTATCGTTCAATTGCAGTTTGTCAAAATAGGGGCCTGGGAACAACATCTTCCATCGGGACCCCACAAAGCCAAAAACATGAGAGGTCTGTAATTTTCATCACAAGTACACTTCGACTGTGAGACAGAATGTGAAAAAAAAAATCCAGGAAATCACATTGTATGGTTTTTAAAGAATTTATTTGTAAATTATGGTGTGAAATAAGTATGTGGCACCGACAAACAAGCAAGAAATCTGGCTCTCACAGATCTGTTACTTCTTTAGAAGAAGCTCCACTCTTTACCTGTATTAATGGCACCTGTTTGAACATGTTATCTGTATATAAGACACCTGTCCACACCTTTAAACAGTCAGACTCCAAAGTCTACCATGGCCAAGACCAGACAGTTGTCTAAGGATGCCAGGGACCTGCACAAGTCTGGGATGAGCAATTTATATTTGACAAAGTGGAAGTAGATTATACAGTTGTTAAAGATTGTTTTTTTCGTTTGAAAAAGAATAATAATTGAAAAAAAAAAATCAAAATGTATTTATAATCAGTAATTATTTTTTTTCTCAACTACTTGACATTTCAGGAGAACTCATTTAAACTCCAGGCGACCCCAAGTTTGAAAAACACTGTTATAAATACTCATTATACCTCTCTATTAACCATTCTCTCCATCAAATCTGCTCACTATAGATTGCACAGTCCACAGGTGTTAGTTTTTATGGAGGGGCATGGCCAATAGTGATGGTTCGTGACATAATAGGCCACCAAAATGTCACAAACCACCATTCTCAGCCAATAGCAAAATTTGATTGTAATAGTTGTTTTAACCCATAGAGGGCAGACACTCTTACATTTTAAAAAAGCAGTAGACCCCCACACCCCTGAAAAAAAGAGCAAACGGGTCAGAAAAAGGATGAATGGATGAAATGTCAAGAGTTGGACTACATCAATAAAGAACACTACATCATACCAAATACATTTGTTTTCACCAGAAAAAATGTGGTTTTAGGGTTTAGTTACCGCTTAAAATTAAAATGTGGCTTACAACGTAATACAGAGGCTGTCACTATACTTTGATACAATGATGTAAGATTTTTTCACATTGTCATTCACAGTGATGACGTTTCTCCTGTTTTCGTATTTCTGTGCATTTTAGTTCAGATTTTACAGGATTATTTTCCCGAAAGTTGTCTGCAGATTCACTGTAATATCAATAGTTTTTTCTTGATTTTTTTTTTTTTTATTTACCTTTTTTTTTTGCTGCTACTGGCCTCGGGAGCTGCGGGAACATCTCTGCATTGTGTGATATGAGTGTATTTTGCACATGATCATCTCTAATCAATTATTGATGACACAGGCTCCAGTACTTTTGCCTTCAGAATTTCTTCTTAAGGATGAGCTTCCCCAGCTCCATCCAGCCATCAGGAGTGTCTTCATCAGAGTGTCACTTCTCATGTATCTCTCTGTAGGGGCTTTCACCATTCCCTCCGAATGGTATGACACACACACACACACACACTCTCTCAAATACTTTCACCCAGTGAGATTACACTGACACAATGACCTCCATTTTTCCTCATCCCAGCGTGCACGACTGCTATCATCATCAGTTGTGAGCCCCTCCTCTCACGGCTGCTGCCGATCCCCTGGTGTGGACAAATGGGCACCATATCATTGCTGCAAGAGGTTACACTGGGGTCAGATTTACCCAGAGACAGGTTCATTACTCTGGGGAATGGAGGGTGTGTTGTGCTTATGGTCTTTCAGATTTATCTCCCACTGTGTCAGACACATGTCATGGAAAGTACGTGTCTTCAGAGAGAGCTGAAATAAAGGAGCTGCTTCTGCAATGTTTGTTGTTTGTCAGAATCAGAATCAGAAATACTTTAATTACCCCTGGGGGAAATTATTTTTGTTACAGCTCCAGCAATATATATTATACAAGCCACATTTATTAAAAACAATATAGATATACATATATAAAATGTCAACTGTACAGTTTAATTAAGTGCAAAAACAGCAAAATTACGTGTTTGAGTCAGGTTACAGTAGGGGGGGTGTCTGACTATCTTAGGGAAGCGTTATAGAGTTTACTGACCACAGGCAGGAATGATTTTCTGTGGCGCTCAGTGGCGCATCTGGGTAAGAGGAGTCTCGCGCTGAAGGTGCTCCTCTGCTGGGCCAGTGTGTCATAGAGAGGGTGTGTGACTTTATCCAAGATGAACTGAAGCCTATACAGCATCCTATGTGTCCAATAATGTTTTTTTCATAAGATAGTTTGCTGCTGCTTTGATTCCAACATATTACTGTTAGTTTCATGTCACAAATGTTAGTTCTACCTCAGGTGTTTAGTATACACTTGCAGTGAAATGGTCCCAAACTTTTCTTCTTCAGTTGCACAGTTCTTGTTGGCAATGTAAATGGTGATGCAACACTGAGCCCTGCAGTTCACGTATGGTACTGCAGCAATAATGAATTTACAACATTAAATGATGCGTCGACGCAAATTTTTGTAGTTAACATTAGACAGTGACGTGCAGTCAGGGTAGGCAAGGTAGGCAGTGCCTACCCAAGGGTGAATTGATATTTTGATTATTTGTTTTAATTTTAATATAATTATAAACTATTTATTTTTCAATTTCCGATAGCCTACAGTACCTATAAGTTTGAAAGTGTCAGCATTTTATGCTTTTCATAGCCCAAATGACTAAACATCGCTATTTCCTGGTACAGCAGAGACGCTGCACAGTCTCACTCCTCTGTAAGGCAGGAGGAGGCCACACCCCCTCCCAAAAGCACATTGCTGCTCTGCCTCTATTTTCATAGCGTGTTTATATGTGTTTGCACATGCGCAGTCAGTTCCTTAAGATGAAAACCATTTACGTAAAAAGGGGGCTCTCTACGCTGCCTTTGGACATAATCGCGCTATGCTAAATGCTATACGTAAGTTCACAGTGCATTAGTGAATTGATAAAGCGTGGCCGCTGCTGCTACGTTCTCTAGCTAGTGGGCGGAATAACACTACATGCAGGATGACAGCGCTAGAGACGATAAAGAAACTTTCTTTTGAGGAAAAATGACAGCTTTTAAAAGATGGGAGACCAACACCTGAGCTACCAGACCTTCAGCAAAGGAAACGTCAGAACATTGTTGGTATTTTCTACAGTGAAAGGAAGGATTGGCTTTGTGAATGCGCCTCACTGAGGCTGTTCCGAGTTGTTGTTGTTGTTGTCATTTTCTCTGTGTTTCTGTGTTTCCAACACAAACAACAGATGCGTTGCTGTGTCATGAGATATATCTTGTTGGGAGAGTATGGAGGCTATATTAAATATGTTTCTTTAATGGTGTTTTACAATGTTGATTTTGATAGATGGCTAAATGCTTGTTCATGTGCATGTTGTTGGGGTTTTTCTTATTATGAATTTGATCTTTTGATAAGCGCATTGAGATGACTTTGTTGTAAATTGTGCTATATAAATAAAGTTTAATTGAATTGATAATTGCCGGCAGAAACGTATGGAATTGTCATTGGTGTTGACATTGGTGGTCTCGATTTGCCACGCCCTGCCTACCCTACCCTAGTGCTCACGGCACGTCACTGCAATATTATCAATTATGTTGCTAATAATTTTTTTCATTTTTGTACACACGTTGTTGTCAGGAATCTAGAGATGGTCTAAGAATCTCAAACTCTGCATATGGCCTGTTGATAAACTGGCACATCATCTCTTAATTAAAACTTTTTGTTTGTCATTCTAACTTTTCCAAAGATAATTCGATAGTGTTTAAATATTACAAATGTAGCAACAAAAACTGTGAATGATGCACGAGTGACCCATCCACTATGCATTGATCACTCCCTCAGCCTGTTTACTGCATCATCCGCTCAGCATCAAGCTGCTAAACTCCCCCGCAGCTTATTCACACAGTTGAAATAAAGAAGTTCAATTTTCCGGAAGCATGAAGTGAATCCTTTGTGGGTTTGCCCACGCTCCACTACCCAACATGCACAACGCACAGAATCAGATATGCACTCAGTTGCTTTTCACACTTTTTCTTCTCGGCTCTAGACAATTTTTTTCCCAAAATCTGCACTCTTTATTATTTGTACCTCCATGATCCAGTCTAAAATCAGTTCTGTATTGTTACAGCAGTAGTTTCATCATAAAGAACAAATTCTATAATAAAATATCACAATGTTAATGCTTCCCTTGCCTTCTTTTTTGTATTTCAGCTTCATTCAATCCTGCTCTTTTCAATGGACCATGGGGAGGCTTTGCTTGTCAGATGGGAACAAGATTATTAAGTAGATGAGCTAGTGTAACAATTGGAGGGAAAAGGGTGTAAAATTCTGCCTTTATTCAGAGTTCTAGCTTTATGTAATAAGTACGTGAATAAAAATCCCAATTTTGGAAAATATCACAAAATTTATTCAGAATGAATTTTTTTTTACAAGAAACACCAGCAGAGCTGTGGCCATTGATCAATATTTTATCATCTTAACTCTTCATCTGGACTGTTCTACACTGAAAAAAGAAAAGTATTTTAATTGTTTACATTGGTGACACTTAAATGAGTTATGTTCTTTGAAATTAAGGTAATGGGTTGGATTAACACAATTCATTCAATTGACATAGATTTAATAATTTAATTGTTCTCAAATCAATCTTTTGCATTGTCCATCCATCCATTTTCCCACCCACCTGCTTCTTTTTCAGGGTCGCAGGGAATCTTTTGTTTTAGTCCAACTTAAAATGATGGCAAGTCAGCTTAAAGTTTTCAGTTTTTCCAATTCAATAATTTGTATTACTCAAATGTAAAATTGTGTTTTTCAAACCTGGTACAAGCTTCTTCTTTCCTTTCCTTTCCCAGCTGCAGCAGCAGTTAAGGGCCTTGCCCAAGGACCCATAGCCATGACCCACGGTGGGGTTCAAACCAACCATTAGGCCATCTCTCTGCTTTCAAACTGACACAATGAGCTAATGAAAATGACTTCTTCTGGTAACCTTAAGATATAGCTTTAGTTAGCGTTATAACTACATTTATTTGGCTGAAAATATAAAACCAAACATGAGGCAGGTTTTAGACGGCATTTACTGAAGCAGAAATCTGAAAGAAAATTCACTCAGAACTTTACGTTACTTCAAAAACTGCTGAAATTAAAAATTTAAAGTCTACTGTTGACCAAAGTATTGGTAAGAAAGAAGGAGGGTCAAAGGACAGGAAACAACTTGTTGGTTGATGGCATGTGGTTATTCAATTTCATAAAAACATTTATTTTTTTTTTTCAAAATTGCATAAAACTTGGGTTAAAAATGTCCAAATAATTGAACTCACTTTTATCTAAATAGCACTAAATACAAGACAGTCTCGTGTCATGAAAGGTACATCAGGAAAGAAACCCTAAAGATGGTGGATTGTTCAGTGTTCAGTTGCAAAACATTTTTATTTTTGGTTTCTAAGAAACGTCTGTATTTTAATGATATCTCAGCAGGTTTTAACTGGGTTTGGACTCAGCTGGTTAATGCTTAATATCATGTTTATGAACAACATGATTACGGTGCACGTCTTCGGCTCAATGTGGGCATTCATGTACCTCCAAGGTGTTTGTATTTAATTTTACAGTCAGCATTTTACATTGGCACACAGCCTGCCTGTACTGGAAAATTAAACAGGATGCTACATTTAAAAATAGGTTATGTGAGAGAGTGGCCACCCACATATAAGACAGCTTATAATACATAACTGCTCTGTGTTCATGGCCGCCACTGTAGTGTAGGTTTACTTTTACATAAAGAAGTTCAAAGACCAAGACATTCTTATCTTATCGAGGTGGGGGGCACAGGGCAGGAGTCTGATGGTTTGAAATTATACATTATCTAGTGATTATCCCTTTGAAGCAGTCGTTTCTGCTTTTAACATTTCAAGACTGTAATATTGCAAATGAATCACTATCAGTGAATACAACATAATGGACTTGAATGAGTAGAAAACCCCTGCTGCCAATCTGGCTCCCTATTGTTTGTCTCGTCAACCACAGTAGATCTCACACACATTCAAGGTACGACAGCGCACCATCAGACAGTTTACACCACATTATAACCCTATTGTAAAACCTATGATCATGGATGAATATCACATTACCCTGTCTGTGGATGTTAAAGGCACTGCTGCTGTTTTTTTCAGCAAATGATTGCAGCAATAGTAGCAATTTCACAACTTTAAATCAAAATCTCTGTCCTCAAGACCTGGTTCATAGTCCAGATAATATACACTACACCTTCTCTTCTGATTTCTAAGTCTTGTCAATAAAGTACTTGAGCCTTTATTGTTCACTAATGGCATGTAAGTAATTAAGGAAATATACTTAGTTTATTACAATAAGTCATCCGTAACACTACTAAATACCAATACCCTACCTGGGGGTCATTAAGAACTTAAGAACTTTCTTATAACTTTATAATTTTAGAACTTTACCTGTATGGAAGTCCAAAAGATTCATAATTAAATAAATAAAAATATATTGAAATAAATACCATTTTGATAAATAACAGACAAATATATAATATGGCCATTAAATTATTAAATAAGATGATATTACTATGAAATACGTTTTATTATTCTTTAATATCTAATAATTATTTTTTGTTATAATTAAGTATTTCATAATGATTATTTTATTAACGTCAAGATTTTATAATTTTTTTTTTTTTTACAAAGTCATTTTTTATTTCATAATGTCCTTTTCCAAAATGGCCTTTTTATTTCATTGTCTTTAAAAAAAAAAAAAAAAGCATGACATTGTTAAAATAATTATTATAAAATATATACAGTAATTATATATATATATATAAATAATAATTATTAGATATCTAAGAATAATAAAACTCTTACTTAACAATTTAATGGCCATATTATATATTGTCTGTTATTTATCAAAATAGTATTTATTTTGTAATGTTGTTTTTATTTATTTAATTAGGAGTCTTTTGGGCTTCCATATTCCTGACTCAAGCACAACCTTTAGAAAATAACTAGAGTTTAATATGAGGCGGGGTGTGAAACTCATTTTAGTTCAGGGGCCAAATACGGACCAGTTTGACATATTTTGTGAGGGAAAAAGAGCAAATTCAGCTTTAATGTGCCCTGGTTTGCACTTCTATGTATACATGATATATAAATGATAAAGTATGTGAGTACATCAGTCCTTTCAGGAACTTCACTTAAATGAAGAAAATTACAAGGATTTTGAAAAAATTAAGAGTTCTTTCAACAATTTGAAATACAAAAAAAAATACTGCTGTCATGTGATATTGGGGATTTTATTTGAATTTTTGTTTTTGGAGGGGCTGAGATATCTACAACCAGCTGGTAATTCATGTTTTTTCTATTGTTTTTACTTTCTCAAGCGGGCCAAATTTGATGCTCTAAAGGGCCAGATTTGGCCCCCGGTCCTTGAGTTTGAGGGAATGAAGAACAAGACAAGAATAAATAGATCTTCTGGTTGCAAATCACAGAGGCTGCTCATTTCATCGTGAATTCAAGTGGTATGAAAACACTAGTTATTGTGGAATTTGATTGGACTTTTTAAACAAATGTAAAGTATGGGATGCCAAGTGTAACTGCAACTGTGTTGCACTGTTGTGTTGCGGGAGTGTAATGTGAAGGGCAGCTCATCCACCTGCCATGACAGCACGCTCGATCTCCACCGCACGGAGAGAACCAGCCATAATCACCCAGGCAGGCATCGGTGAAGTGTGAAGAGGTGGGTGGGATCGGCTGTGTGTGTCTCTGCTTGTGTATTGGTTGACGTTACAAGGGGCGGGGTCAATTATCATATGTGCGAAACATTTAAGTTCGACATTTTGATTTAGATTTAACATTTAGATTTAGATTTAACATTTAACATTTAGGTTTGACATTTAACATTTAGATATAATATTAAGCATTTAGATATGATATATAACATTTAGATTTACACAACACAGCATAACGTGGATGGCTGTTCATCATAGGAATGGGATCCACACAAGGTTCCTGCTGCTTAACAGAAGTTTTTCCTTGCCGCCATGATGAATTCATGTTGGGTGTGGGATACATATGTATGTGTATATACGTATATATGCATACAGTATGTGTGTATCCATAAAATGAAGAGTCCGTCCTAAAGACTGCTCTACTGTAAAGTGTCTTGAGATACCATTGGTTGTGATTTGGCGCTATACAAATAAAAGATTGATTGATTGATTGATTGATTTAACATTTAACATTTAGATTTAGATTTAACATTTAACATTTATATATAAGATTTTACATTTAGACTTAGATTTAACATTTAGATATAACATATAACATTTAGATTTATATTTAAAATTTAGCTATAGATTTGACATTTAGATATAACAAATACCATTTAGATTTAAATGTTTAGATTTAATGCTTTTTTTTTTTACCTCTATATATGTGGTTAAATGTTGTGTTAAATGTAGGAAAATGTGCTAAATATGAGAAAAGTGAAATAAATAATGAAAATGTGTTAACTACAACTTTCATACTAAATGTTACACTTGGCACCCCATAGTAATGAGCTGCAACTGGATTTAAAATTGTAAAATGAATAAAGCTTGTCTAACTTGGTCTAGCAGTCCGGCTATGAGGTTAAAACGAGACAAAAAAAAAGGTAGAGACAACTTTGTTTTATCATCTGTTTAAATTTCAATTTTTGACTTTGATGCTTGAGGTGCTGCTTCAGGGGCAGCAGACATTGAAAGAACATTTTAATTAGTTTGTGTCCTCAGATAATCTGCTTCATGAGGGAAACTCATGACTAGCTTTGTCTAGCTGTCTCTCTCTCAGTAGCGTTGACCCAGTGCACGTACGCAACATGTCAGATAGCTTGCTGCCTCACCTGCACCTCACGCTGGGCACGGGGCAGCATCTTTTAGAAAAACAACTTCAACATCAAAGTTAAGAAAAAGAAACCTAAAATCTTCAACATTGTTATTGTTTTATTCCTTCTTCTTAAAGCAGAACTAACTAAAGGTCCCTCTGGTTATGTCACTGTCGTAAACACTCTGCACCCCCCGCCGCGTGCCCCACCCCACAGCTAAATGCGCACCTTTGCTCTCTCAAGATGGTAGCAACCGATCACTGAAACATCCTAATACAACACTAAGGGTGCTTTCACACATATAGTCCCATGTGATCATGTGAACAGGATGAGGAAGAGAGACAAGTAAAATAAATGAATGATGTTTGAGTAATACGGAAGGGATTGTGGAAATCAGTGGCGGCTGGTGCATTTTTCTACAGGGGGAGCTACAACTCCAAAATAGATATACACCAAAAATAGGTTTTGTGTAGCTTTGAACAAATAAGTAAGGACAATTGGAGTTACAGAACTGCTTTCAAACTAACCACATTTATTGTTATTGAACCCATAAACAAGTAAGAACAAATATAGTATATAGTATTAGTTTATACCAGTGGTTCTTAAACTTTATGTCCAACTACCACATTTTGCTCAGAATACTATGAAAAAACAACTATAGCTCATAAAGATGGAACGATAATACACATTTTAAAGAATCTCATTTTGTAAATAAGTTTAAAGAAACAGTATTTAGAGCCTCCTGAATAGATTTATTTCTATAGTTTTTATCATTTATGATCATCTCCCTGCTGGTGTGGGACCAAGAGAATGATCCTTGTTTTTTCAGATAATTTTCTAATCAATATCATTTCTATCATCATTTTGTGGGTTTTCTATGTCAATGTGTGTGTTTCTGGTTTCATTTTGTGTTTTTTGTTTTTGTGTGTGGTTGGTATTATTTAAGTTATTTCATCTCAATCTGTTTCTTCATTTTGAATGTTACTATGTTGTGTTTGTGTAATATGTAGCAATGTGTCTGTTTGTTTTTTTTGTCTTGCTGGTAATAGTAAGTATTTTAATCTCATTTTGCAGATTTTGATGTTGGTTGTCTGTTCTTTTTATTATTCAGTATATTTTTCTCATATTTGGTGTTTTCATTGTCGTTTTGTGAATTGCTGGTAAAATAGTAGTATTGTCATTTTGAACTAAAGAAATAAACATTATAAAATCCCATATTTTTAATGCATTCATTTGTTCATTTTCCTTCTCTCTCTCTCTCTCTCTTAAGTACCCCCTGTAGTGCCATTGTGTACCCTAGGGGTTCACGTACCCCAACTTGAGAAACTCTGGTATCTACAATAGAGTAAATGAGTGTGTGTCAGGGTTACTTCTCTGAAAGTGCTTTAAATGGGTCCTACCTGTCTTCATCCATGCTGGGTCAGCAGGTAAGCAGGGAAAGCAGAATTATTTAATTTATCTCTCTTCATTTTGCTTCTCCTTAACGTCCCACGGCTTCACCTGTAAAAGCATTTCATGATAGACCACTGTGACATCAGCCCCTCCCATGGCAGGAGGGGGGTGTTGTGTAGATGTTCCAGCTGCATTTAACTCTGCACAACCGCAGAGTGACTCTGGACGCAGGTAAAGTGCGCCCAGAGACACTCCATTCACTTGTGTTGAAGAGATGGGACTGTGAATGCAAAACTTACGGTAAAGATATTTGCGTCCTAAATAGGAAACACGTCACCAATCAGACACAGATGAACGAAACAACTTCACACATCATCATTATTATCTATATAATATTATTCTGATTATCTAAATACAGATATACATTTGTTTTATCGTATTTTTAATTCATTATTATTTTTTATTATTTTTATGTCTCACTCAAACAAACATGGTAAGTGGTGGGGCGGCGCCCTAACGCCGTCTATTGGTCAGCCGCCACTGGTGGAAATGTGTGTGTGTTTGTCTGTGTATTGACAAAGCTGCTCTGAAAATGGATGGATGGATAAATGGATGGATATTTGTGTGTGTGCTGCCTGATGGAGCGCTGGGTTGCGAGTGTGTGTGCGTGCCTGTTGCCGTGACGACAGTGTGTGTGATTGCTGTGTGCTGCTGCTGAGCTGTCACTGCATGGAGTTGCTCCGTATTTTCTGTCTTTTTTTGCTGGCTCTGGGTTTTTGCTTGCTTATAATGTAAACTGTACGCCGTTGCACAGCACAGAAACCCTGCACCTGCCTGTGACTGTGAGCTGAGACCCTCTTCTAATTGGTCAGCCCGAGAGGCAGCCAGGCGGGTCAAAGCCAGGTGATGCAAATCAATCTCTACGCAACTCAAAAAATGCAAACATGGAGAGGCAGCTTAGTGGGAGTGCTAAACGGAAATTAAAAAAGAAGGCGATCAGAAACTCAGAAAATTTAAAGGCAATCATATACCAAATAAAGGTACTTCACTCCAGAGTATTTTTGCCGGATCAGCATTTCTTTGAGAGAAATTGACAGGTTTCCAGAGGTTTATGTTGCACCAAAATGTTTAACCCTTCGCCTGTCTGGTTGAATTGTGACATTAGAGGTTGTTTTCTGTTTTTAAAACAAGTTCAAATGATCTTAGGACCAAAATGTTTATTTGAGCAGGTGATACTGCATTTTATTTATTTATTTTCCCTTGTGGTGGCTCAATGACAATGATGTAAATTGTTCATCGTTGTTTAGAGAAAGCTGACTTCAAAATGTTTACATTGCACCACTTGCTTGTCCTGTTGAATTCTGAGGTAACAGGGTGATTTCTCGACTAAAATAGTACTTGATCCTATCAGATTATGGGTTTTTTTTTTGTCTTGTCTGTGGACTTCCTCTGTGATGGCTCTAGCCATTCAATACATTTGTGTTGGCAAAATTTATTTATTTTTTCTGAAAATGGAGGACACTTCCCTCCCTCTCTAATGTAATGGTCAATTTTGCCAGAATATACTGATACTGATGTGTTTTATTTTCATAGCATCAAATATGAGTGAGTGGCTTTGACATTTCATAGTAATCCTGGGGTCGTGATGATGGTAATCTGGCTCTGGCCACCAGGTCGGAGGCAGGGAAAGTTGCAAGTGCCGTTTTCTGGCCAGAGACAGCAGGGAGAGATGAAAGACCCCCCAATCACCCCATAAACACTTATATTACCCTCAAAGGGACTACGAGAAAGATTTATTAAGGTGAAAAAGTTACTTAGTTCTGCTTTAATGCCTTTTCTTCCCAGTCGTTGCTTCTCGAGAGAAAAACAGTCATAAACTAACTTTGATGTTGGTCATTCTTTTAAAAATGCAGTATGTGAAAAAAAGTATAAAACATTTCAACACTCATCACCCCAATCAAGTCAAGATCCCTGGACTACATGCTGTCATAAAATCCTTAATTTAGTTTTTTACAGATATGTCTTAATTTGGAAATCAAACCGGTTTAGAGATTTCCTGTGAGATAATAAGTTCAATGCAAAAGCAATTAGGAGCTGTTTCCATTACCACTGGAAATGCGCAAAATCTAAATAGTGCAATAAAAACTGGTAATGGAAACGCCTACATTTTGAAAAAGCACTAAAATATCGCAAAAAAGTTTTTACG
Organism: Gouania willdenowi; assembly: GCF_900634775.1. NCBI lineage: Eukaryota > Metazoa > Chordata > Actinopteri > Blenniiformes > Gobiesocidae > Gouania > Gouania willdenowi. The sequence goes on from NC_041049.1 coordinate 49,876,154, forward strand.
CTTTCATGAGGAGGAATTTCAGACGTTTTGATATTGAAATGTGTCGCAAAAGCTTGTTTGAGATGAGCCAGACGAACGCAGTTTTGACAGCCAACTGCAGACACACGGTGCATGCTGGTTAGATTTCTGTCCGACTTGCTCCAGACTTGCTCTGATGTCATGGGCACGTAGGGCACAAAAAGCTCGTGAGACCCAAACGAGACTAGCCGTCTGGGTCAGCCGCTGCAGTTCCCTAAGAGCAACTGCATAGGCTACATGGCCCCATGCATGACGGGAAAACTCCCACCTCCACCTGCCAGGGGAGAACTGACAGATGATTGGATCAGAGTTCAGTGACAAAAAAATATGAAACGCCCAATTTAATTCCGGCACATTGATGTATTACCATCATTAACAGGACACAATCTCCTGAGTTTAGAACTTGTTCATGGTAACCACAACAACGACAACAAAAAATAGAAAATAAATGGAAGTGGACTTGGATAAATAATCCTGCAGCAAGTGAAAAACACAAAAAAAATGTGAGAAATAAAATATAAATCATTATCATTATTATCATTATTGCACTGTGAGTGGCTGGTGAGACACGTTTGGTTTCAGCTTGTGAATTTGTAAAAGAATCTATCTATCATATACGATTATGGTTATTATCATTAATCTAGTAATACAAAGTTCCTCAAAGTGGTGCCGTGAATTTGTATAATTCCCAAATACCACATCAAACCTTTACCATTCATGCCAAAATGCAATGTTGTTTGACATTTGTTAATCTCCCTGACAAGTTTTCACTTGGATTTCAGAACGTAATGTTGGATCTATAATAAAGCTTCACTCTGTAGCCTATATTCTACAGAGTCACAAACATCACATCAGTGACTTTAGGTAGCCAGATAGAAGGATATGCAAATACTAATTAATAGCAAGCTCTGTATCATCAAATCAACCCAAACTGAGCTCAGCAATGAAGTCTGTAGCCCATTGCTGGTAATGGGTGCAATCTGCAGTAAAATGGGATACACTTTTGCAAGAGGCCTGACCCAATACAGCCAGCAGGGTATTTAAGTGAATAACCAACACTAAGGAACACTTGATAGAATCAAAATGTCTGAAGAAAAAACATGGATCACTAGAAGTGATAATAAAGATGTCGGGTTCTGTTTAGTTTTGTTGTTATTTAGCCCTTGTGGTCCTCTTAGTTTTTCTGTGTCTTTGTTTATTCTGTTTTTTACTGCTCGTGGCTCCACCCCCCAGTGATGTCGGTGTTTGAGTTGTGACTGATTAGCTGCCTCATGTGCACCCAGGTGTGGCCCATTCCCTCACTATTTAGCTGAGTGTCTGGTCACAATGTGATTGTGGGATCATTGTGTATTGTTATTCCAATTTGAGCCGCTCTCTCTGACTGATTCACTTTTGGTAATACTCTTACAAATGTTTGAATCCAGAACACAAGTTGACCCATTTTGGGTGTGTGTCCTTATTGCAGATCAAACATATGCAAAATACATTTTACACTTCAAAAGAAAGATAAGACAAGACAGGATCATGGTATGGGAACTTTATTTAAAAAAAATGTGTCATTATTACTATTTCAGTTCTGCTGTGTGATGCAGCCATCTCCTTTTTGCGGACTCTGCTGCATCCACACATGTCCCACTGACTCCACTGTTCCACTCACTTCCACTGAAACGCACACATCACATCTTCTACTGTAATGTATGCATCACATATTTCACTCATTTTCACTGTAACGCATGCATCACATCTTCCACTGAAACATTATCATGCCCCACAAGCATTCAGCACACAACCTTTGTCAACGGCATTGAATCTGATGACCAGATTTCACGCAGGCAGCTACTCTATTTCTGCTAGATTTAACAAGCAAATACATGCAGTATATAATCTTTCATTATACAAAAAACTGATGATCTGTTTCAACCAAGAAGGCCACAATACATCCTCTGACAAACAGAGGAAAAAGCTCAATAATATGCTCACTACAACAAAAGTGTTGCAACGGAGTATGTCAACGGGAGTGTCAGTGTGCATTTTAGACAAATAATTGTAAAATACAAGGTCAGTACTTCAAACAAGTCGGTCTTCTCTGTAGCTCATGAGATTTGTAGGCACAGGAGTTGGCACTCCTCCAAGAGGCCCCATAAGCAGTGTTCAGCTCTTTGCCACCCAGGCCTCTACTACCCAGCCATCAATGTCACATCATTCTACAACCCAGCCATCTACTACATCTTCTCTCTAAGCAGCATCTGGTCATAGACGTTTTTTTTTTCTTGACACGTATAAAGAACATGCAGGAAGATGAACCCATCTTCTTGAGCACCTTGTCAGGCCAGACCTCAGTAACTGGCGAAAACAAAAAGAAAAAACAGAAGAAATTACGAAAACAAAATGCCGTCCTGCATGAGCCAAATCCTAAAGAATGTCACAAAAAGATACTTACACTTTTGAAGCACTGTAACACACAACCACCAGACAATAAATAAACACTGAAAACATTTGTTTTTACTGACCTATACATAATTTACTCAATTCAATTGAGTGGTTAGCATTGCCAAAAAGAATTGGCACCACTGGCCCTCTGAGAGCCCCTGCAGATTTGGCCTGGGTTGTTACAGTGCATACGGAAAGTATTCACAGCGCTTCGCTTTTCCCACATTTCATCATGTTACAGCCTTATTCTAAAAGGGATTCAATTCATTTTTTTCCTCAAAATTCTACACACAATACCCCATAATGACAACATGAAAAACTTTTTTCAAATGTTTGCAAATTTATTAGAAATAAAGAATGAAAATATAACATGTACATAAGTATTCACAGCCTTTGCTCAGTACTTTGTTGTGGCACCTTTGGCAGCAATTACGGCCTCAAGTCTTTTGGAATATGAAGCCACAAGCTTGGCACATCTATCTGTGGCCACTTTGGCCCATTCCTCTTTACAGAACCTCTTGAGCTCCATCAGGTTGGATGGGGAGCGTCAGTGCACAGCCATTTTCAGATCCCTCCAGAGATGTTCAATGAGATTCAAGTCTGGGCTCTGGCTGGGCCACTCTAGGACATTCACAGAGTTGTCCTGAAGCCACTCCTTAGATATCTTGGCTGTGTGCTTCGGGTCGTTGTCCTGTTGAAAGCCCCAGTCTGAGGTCAAGACCGCTCTGGACCAGGTTTTCTTCCAGGATGTTTCTATGCATTACGGCATTAATTTTTCCCTCAATCTTGACTAGTCTACCGGTACCTGCTGCTGAAAAACATCCCCACAGCATAATGCTGCCACCACCATGCTTCACTGTAGGGATGTATTGGCCAGGTGATGAGCTTTGCCTGGTGTCCTCCAAACATTTGGCATTTGGCAAACGCTTGGCATTCATGCCAAAGACTTCAATCTTTGTCTCATCAGACCAGAGAATTTTGTTTCTCATGGTCTGAGAGTCTTTCAGGTGCCTTTTGGCAAACTCCAGGCGGGCAGCCATGTGCCTTTTACTAAGGAGTGGCTTCCGTCTGGCCACTCTACCATACAGGCCTGATTGGTGGAGTGCTGCAGCAATGGTCGTCCTGCTGGAAGGTTCTCCTCTCCCCACAGAGGAACCCTGGAGCTCTGTCAGAGTGACCACCGGGTTGTTAGTCACCTCCTTCACTAAAGCCCTTCTTCCCTGATCACTTAGTTTAGAGGGACGGCCAGCTCTACGAAGAGTCCTGGTGGTTCCAAACTTCTTCCATTTACGGATGATGGAGGCCACTGTGCTCATTGGGACCTTTAAAGCAGCAGTAGTGCCATAGAAAGCTTAATACACTGCTAACATTTACTTATTGAAATACAACTTACTACGTACAGATGTATTTTACTCTGAGTAATAAATGTGGGCTGAGGAAAAGCACTTACAATAAATATTCCAGTTTTCTTAAAGTAACCAACTTGACTTGGACTCAAGTACAGCTCCAATGTCTTATTTCTAAATTCTAGAAGCATGTCTTCAATGGCCCCAGTGGTGCATAAGGATAGGAAATATTCAAATACTTAAATATTCCATGTCATAATTATTAAGCACATTTATAGCCAAATTATGAGTACAAAATGAGTAGGAGTACCTAATCCATTTTCCATGAGCTGCCACATGTAGGCATAGCAGGAGTCTTGTGATTGAAGGGACCCACATATACAGAATTAAGAAGGGATGACATATTTATATTACATTTAATTTGCAAAAGAGACCTGTTTCAAAAAACCAATTGTTTCAAATGAAACAAACAAAATAAAGGCACAGATATGGTCTCTGATTTGATTGGCGTTTTCATCTTCAGGTCCCAGATGATGTGGATAGTGACCAGCATCATCGTCATCTGTACCACCATCCAGTGGGTTGCCAGGGCGATCTTCTGAACTCAGGCAGATGTTGTGTAGGATGCAACACGTTTTTACTGCTTCACTAATTTGATGAATGTTCTACATTGGTAAGCACTTCAGTCTTCTGAATTTTGTTTTAAGTGAAGCAAATGTATGTTCTATTGCTACTCTAGCAGTATTGAGTTTTAGATTGAATTTGCGTTGCCTGTGTGTCAAATGGCCATTACTGTATCTCTGTAAGGCTTCATCAACTGGGGATAAAGTGGGTATGTGCAGTCCCTGGGGCACCAGCCTCTGAGCATCTTCTCCCAACAATTGGCTGACCTCTGTGTGCCAGAAGGCATGGGCATCATGTCAGCTTCCCGAATGGCCCACACTGATGGGGCAGAACCTTCTGAAATGAGTGCAAAATTCAGTTAGATTAATTGAGTTGTTTTTTGGTTTTAAAATTGCTATATGACATCCGTCAACAGCGCATGTGGTGTTGGGGAAACCTGCTTCTTGAAATCCAGCTACTGTACACTGAATGGCCTCTCTCACAGGCCACACAATGTGGTGTTGTACATGAATGTTTACCAGTTTGCAGAAATTGTGTAGGTGTGTTGAGAGTTGATTTAGAAATACCAAAATGGTCAGATATTCCTCGATAGGATTCTTGGTTTGACAAAGTGCAGAGACAGGCCAGGACGCTTTTTGTTATAGGTTTTAATGTTTGTGTGGTGTTATTGTAATGGGGCAAAAGAGCAGCGATGAGTACCTGTGAGATAGATGAATAGAATATTACATTTTTTTTTTTTTACACATACCTTGTCATAAAATTATGTTACTTGACCCACAATATGTATGTTGCAGTGTTAATAGCTATGGAATGACACCTTCTGAAAGTGAACAGCACACATTTGACAGAGAAAAGAGGCTCAACACAGAAGCAAGGTGATGAAGCCACTCTATTCACTCCTTCACAAGTATGTGTTGACATATTACACCATACCTCCACTTGATCATGTGACAGTCTGAAGTGACCCTTGAATTCTATTGCACTGTAGAGAGGGACAATGTTCTCCACATTGTGCTGTATTTTTGGGAGAACCCTGTGAAAATAATGACTGCAATGACTACAAGTCAAAGCATTTTAGAGTCAAAATAAATAAAATTACTGCTATACCTCAGGTACGTCTTTCATGTTGCATGATTGTGCGTCACTGAAATAAACCAGAATTGTTTGAACTTTTTAGCTCCTCACTTTTCAGAATGGATAAGCCTATCTGAAGGCTTTCTAATTCACTGCATTTTCACTTCATTGTGACATCAATGATTTCTGCTGTAGTTATAACATTCTACTGGGAACATAATGGCTTTTAAAGCAGCAAAGATTGATGATTTTGAGTTGCATTACAACTCTTCATCAGGGCAACATGGGGTACACTTATGAACAAAATGTGTTTTTAATTTTACAGTTAATGGAGTGTCTTTTTCGGCAAAGCACACTGAGAGCTCTGATTTCTCAATTGTCATAATTGATGGGTTGGGGCATGTTGCATGAATTGGACTCAACACGCTATGTTTGCTCCTTCTATGGCCAGTTTTTGTTGTTGAACTAACACATCCAAGAACAATGCTGGAGTTGTAGTAGTAGCTCCAGGAGGAATGTGTTAAAACTTGAGCTGACATTTTTCAAGATTTGACCAATTTCCTATTAACACAAAATGGAGAGAATCTCAATACAAAAGAAGAAATAAAGCATGCGTCTCATTGACTCTTTTTTTTGATTTTTTTTACCCAAATTAAATTGTCTTCACTCTGTAGGGGGCGCTAACGCACCAATTTCCATATTTCCACATTGAGCTGGTTTAGGGCTGAGAGTTAACACCCTAAAACAAGTGCGACAAAATAGGACATTTGCGCCATATTAAAATATCTTCAATAGGGGGTGCTAACGCGCCAATGTCCATTTTTCTACATTGAGCTGGTTTAGGGCCGGGAGTTTAACAACTGATTTACATTTGATGCAAATCGGAGTTTGTATGTGCAAATGGGAGCATTTAAAATAAAAAAAAAAACAAAAAAAACCCGGCCAAAATGTACGGCTCCGCCCTGCAAACACCATAGAAATTATTAAAAATCCATATCTAATTTTTGGTGTCCCACTTCTCTAGATGAGCTCCAGCAACTTTGAGCCCTGTCGGTGAAACTCCCTAGGAAAAGTGTGTTAAAATAGGACATTTGTCCCATATTAAATTCTCTTCACTCTGTAGGGGGCACCGACGCGTCAATGTTCGTTTTTCCACATTGAGCTGGTTTAGGGCTGGGAGTTTAACAACTGATTCTCATTGGACGCAAATCAAAGTTCGTTTGTGCAAATGGGAGCATTTTCTAAAAATTTTATATTTTGTCATTTTTGCCCAAAATTCACAGCTCCGCCCTGCAAACATCGTAAAAATTATCAAAAGTCCATGGATAGCTTTCAGTGTCCCACTTCTCTAGATGATCTCCTGCAATTTTGAACCTTGTCAGTGAAACGCCCTAGGAGAAATGCGTTAAAATACGTGAGCAAAAATAGCAACTTGCAATTTTCATTTTTCAATTCAAGATTCTGGGCTTCCTGTGTAACGGAAATAGCCAGAAATTAGAGAGGCAGGCAATTTAATTTTGTTTACATTTTTGAGACTCTACATAATGGTTCAGTGGGTGAAAAGTAGGTGAGTTGGTTCCGACACCGGGAAACAAAGAAGAAAAAGAAAAATATTCCAGTTTAATATTGAGGTTAAATCTGTATACATTATCTTTCCGATGCTGAAAAAAGGAGTTGGAGGCAAAAGTTCTTCACAGTTGAACTTTCCATAACATGGAGGAGAGTTCATGTAGACTCCTGGGGAGAGGACCATCACACGCGTAGAAAAGTGCTGATCCAGAGGAGAAAAAGCTGAGACAGCAACCGGTTGTGGTCCACTCAGCCAATAAGAAGAAAACAAATGGCGAAAGGTTGTCAGAGTAGGACTATAAATATGTTAGGATTTCTCGTATTTGAACGGAGAGACCCAGTGTTTTTGTTGTTGTTTACCCTGCAATAAAACACTGTTGAGAGCCAAAAACTTTGACTGCACATCCATGATTTGTGTGTTGACACTGAACAGATGTTGGAGATGGAAGCGGTACATAGGGTGTGGTTTTAAGGTTTGTCTTGTCTACAAGAGGAGGTCAGGACTTTGAGCAGAGAGAGGAAAATCATTGTCAGGCCATCAGTCTGCACCAGACTCATTTTATCCACCTCACATCCGTTAATAATGCAAAGGCACCCCCTTTTTCTCATAACTGAGTCAAATATCAGAAAGATCTGTTAATTATTAACCAAGAAACATTTTGCAAATGATGAGAATAGGGATTTTAAAAATCTTAAACTGATCCAGAATAAGTATATTGTTCTGCTTCCCCTGCAAAAATTGAATGGAAATCCTTCAGGGCTTAAAATTTTGGTTAAAATGTTGCTAAAGAAATTATTAAAAGCCAGTAAAAATATTATCACCTTGGTGGAGGTAATACAATTTTGAAAGTGTCTATTTGTATGCATCTTAGGGTTAGAGTTAGGGTTAGGTTATAACCCTATATCGCTACAATTTTCAGGGTTAGGTTTATGGTTAGGTTTAGTCTTAGTCACGTGACCTAAACTGGCCAATGAGGGGCACTGCATACGGATAGAATGTCGGTATATTGATACGGCAGTCATACGGATAGCCACTGCCTACAATTTTCAACAGTCAAGTTTGGCCTGGAGTTCATTCTGATGTAGAATTTACTTCTTTGTTTGTTTGTTTCAATTTGAAAATCAAACCGGTTTAGGGATTTCCTGCTATCCACTATTTAATATGACAATATGTTCAATATAAAATTCAGAAAAAAGGCTCTAAATATATCTATTTATTTACTTATAATAAATAGATATATTAAATAATAATGAAACATGCATAGCTGTCATGAGAAGATTGCACTACACTATAGTGTTGACCTTTGACAGCAAAGTTATAAAAAAGAAAACAAGATTCAGAACATTGTGGGGAAGAACTTTGTTCTAAATTATTAACTGGCTCTATTTAAACAGACATTTAATCGAGTCCTAATTGTTTTGTTTGTATGAGATTTTCAGGCTCACAGACTTAACTGGTCTTTAGATGTCTTTCTGTTGTTGTGTTCACTAAGCCATATTTACATCTGATAGATCGTCATGCTAAAAAAAAAATGTGTCTCACTGCTACTATCCCGTCATTGGCTGCAATCTCGAACAAATTGTAAATTTCTCACAAAGCCGGCTGTCTTTATGCTAATACTAATGCCTAATCTCTCTGAGGCATTTCCATGCTGCTTTACACATACTCATTCATTCAGTTTAGGTGGGATTGGATATGGGCAGTAGAGTCAAAGTGAAATCCTGTGAGTGACACACGGGAGGCTGAGAGGAAGAAAAATTGCTTTACGTGAGCAGTGAACACATCAACTGTGTACTAAAGGCGTGGCTGCACTGGTTCACATTCGTGATCCGAGTCTGTTTTGAATTTAGATGGTTTCATTTTTGCTTTCCTGAGAGCGCGTACGCTAAGCTTTGATGCTACTCTATCTGCACATGCATCTCAGAGTAAAGCTTGTAATGGACGCAGGCGTCTCAAAGCAAGTCAGTGAGATTAAAGGTTTCCTCCTGCCTCCAATTACGGATTTTAAAGACAGCTCTTGTATTTCTTCTAAGCCACAGGAGACCATTAAATATAAAATAAAATACAAATCTTCAAATCCAATGAGTGGACAGCTCTTTTTAGATTTCTTTAAACGATCCATTAAAATGCGCGATTAAATAAAAGATTTTGCTAGTAAACTTCACACACTGAGTGAAATTGCTCCAGGGTTTTTAATAAAGCAGCTTGTTTGCCTCACCTCAGTTCCTCTTATTGCATAGAGGAGTTAGATTTTATGACCTACAGAGAGCCATTGCACATCACACCCACTAGTTTCCAGGTTAAAGACCTCAAATCAAATCTGTTTAAAGCCTTTGAGATGACCGGGGGAGGAAAGTCGGGTTTATTGAGAGCGCTTGATTGGTTATAGTCTCTTTTGGATTGCCTGTCTAAAAATAACATGAATAAATCCCAGCATGGTCATGAACCAACCAGACATCCCGGCGCCCATGTCTGTGTAGCATCCAAACCCTTAGTAGCCTCATATCGCTCCTCTCCCTACACCTTTATTTCACTTTTTGTTGGACCTTAAGGCATCCCTCTGTAACCATTTTCCCCAGTAGTTTGGCTGTAAAACCAGCCCATCAGCACTGCTCTCTGGTGCATAATTGGAGCCATTAGTACAAGGCATTGCAGAGTCAGACACAGCAGGGATACAAAGGCATCATGTTCTCTCTATCTCTCTCTACAAATGTTTCACACTCACGGAGCTCGCTGCCATTACATTTGTGTGGAATTATGGGCCTGACAAATTGCAGCAGATCAACCTTAGCATGGCTCAGTGTGACAGCAACCAGGGAACACGGAGCATGACGTGAATGTTCACCTAACGTGGCATCCTGTGCCGACCTTGACTGGCGGTGTTTTGTGTTTGGCGATGAGGGTGGGAGAGAAAGGATCACTGGCTGTGCTTTTGATTGTTGTGACGGGGAGATAAATGGCCTGGTGTGTGTGTCAGAAAGGGAAAAAAAACGAAATCTTTAAAATGTGAGTCAAGTCACACATCTTGGTGTGTTTACTAGAAGTTCAACAAAAGTGATTCAGAGCAGCAACTTCACAAAGTTGATGTGCTTCCATTGATTATTCCCCTAACTTCTAACTTGAGTTGTGCTCAGTCACTGCAATAGATCTGTTTATTTATTCCCTAAAACGGGTGTTCTCTACCTCCGGGTTGGGACCCCATTTGGGGTCGCGAGACACTGAGAGCGGGTCGCCACATGACTTCAATAAACTAGGAATGTTTTTTAACAATTTGACCCTTTTTCTGCAACTACACCAAATTTACCATATTTTAACCTGTTTTCATCACTTTTTCCTGACATATTTTTGCTCCTTTAAATGCATTTTTCTATCAAATTTGAATGCTTTTTCTGCACATTTTTCAGCACTTATAAATCCTTTTTACCACCTAGTGTCACATGTATGTTGACCCGTTATTTTCACTTTAAACCTTTTTTAACCATATGTCATGCTTATTTTTGTCAGTTTAACAACAATCACGATTTTCCATGCCCATTATTTGCCAGTTTAAACAAATTGTTCAAATACACTCTGAACCCATTTACCACTTTTTCTGTTCGTTTTTGGCCACTCTAATTTGCAACTTTTAACCAATTTCTGTGGTTTTTAATTCCAATTTCACCACCTTTTCCACCATTTTTGGTCACTTATAATCAAATTTATTTCTGATTAAAACAAGGATTTACATCTTTAAGATGACTATATACTATGGGGCATATAATAATAAACTTCCTGGATAACAGTGGATATTATTCAGATAAATAAATAAATGTGGTTATCACAGATTCATAGAACAATGGACCATCATTTTGCTGACTTTATGGATGGACCCCAAAAAACTCTCCCCTTTATCCTCCCTTATAGATGACCCTGTCCCCACATGACTGTGTTCAACCACCTTCAGGTATAGTGGGGGTCCCCGGTCTCTGGCACCTTTATTTTGCGGGTTTGCGTGCTGAAAAGGCTAAGAACCATTGCCCTAAAACATATAAGGCACCGACTGGGAAAGGCTGAAACACTCACACACCACACACACCCTCCCACACACACAGATGGTCTGAGGCATGCCTCAGTAATTAAGCAGATCCGTTTAGAATCTCTCTGTAACAAGCTGAAGGGATCCCACTGTTGGATTTGACTGTTCTCTGAGGCGTACTGAATCTACTCCGCTCTGCTGGGCCTCCCGGGGCTTTCCTGTGTGACCGAGTCTTTTCTTAGTTACACCTGAGAGCCCACGACAGCTGCTCCGCTTTCACATCTGTGTCTCCATCATCAGTCCGCTCTGATAAGAGACATGGCAAATAAAAAACCACAATCACACAACCACAAACCCCCAGAAAAGGAATCAATCTGTCGTATTTGCTTGTTATTTCATCTCACATGTTTCTCAAGCTGCTCATAGATATCATCAGCTCTGTCCTGAGAGGATCCAGAATTAGTTTAGCAAATGCTGTGTGCAGAAAGAAAAGGTCTGTCATTTCTCTAATGGGTCATTTAAAGTTTGATTCTCGCATCAGGAAACTTTTCAGTTGGCTGAATTGGATTTCTTTGCATTTGTATTAAGTGGCATTAGAAACATCCATCCATCCATGCATCCATCCATCCATCCATCCATCCATCCATCGTCTTATCCAAAGCAGGCTCCTCTTAACTTGGAGGAGCAGCGGCTCTACCATAAGTTCCTCTCATGTGATAGAGCTCCTGACCCTTTATCTCCAAAGGAAACTCATTTCTGCCACTTTATCCGACAACTTGTTCATTCTTTCAGAAACAATGTTTGCAAAAAACTCTAATACATTCAGAAATCAGCAACATTTAGGCTTGTCTAAGTGAGAGTTAGAAGTTAGAGGTACTGGTATTAAAACCATAGAGAAAACATACCAGATAACACAAGAGGTTTGGGATTTTAAGCAACTTCTTTGAGTTCTACCTCTTAACTGGAGCTAGTACAGGCCTTTTGTATTCACCAAGCATATGAATTGGGATTAGGGGAACAGGAACAGATGAATAAGGAAATATATTCTAATTTTTTAAATAATAAATGCTGACTTGTCAAAGATGTTTAATTTATTGAATTATGTAATAAAATGTAAAATGGATAAATAAAAAATATACTAAGCTTTGGATGAAGATGAGGCTATATATGGTTTATAAATGAAGCTGTTTGTACGCTCAGACCTTATAGAAAGCTGTACAATGATAGTCATACAGTCTGTGAGCTGTTAAAGAGTAACTAAACCCCAAATCCATTTTTTCAGGTGAAAACAAATGTATTTGGGTATGAAATACTGTTGTTGATTGATTCTTGCCAAACTCTTGAAAGTATTTCACTTCAGAATATTTTGTTAGAAAATATCAGAGTGACTGCCTTCTATGGCTTTAAACCTGGCTATTACAACCAAATGGTTAGTTTAATGGTTTGGTGGTTTCTTACATCGCAAACCAGCACCGTTGAGCCCGCCCATCCTATCAAAACTAGGACCTGTCGACTCCGCAATCTGTGGCGAGTAGGTTAGATTGAGAGAATAGAGAAGTAAGGTGAGCATAGAATTTCCATCTTAGACACGTGTCTGCCAAAATCTGTGGATTAAATTTTTCGCGAACCCTAAGGTTGTCATTACGTGTCGTCCGTTACCAAATAATAACCTTAACCTTAACCCACATCTCGGTATAAGTACTTTATCTTTTATATCCGTATTTTAATTATTTACTTTTATGAAATTTTTAAATTGGAGGGGGCGATAATCTGGTTGTTATTCTCACAGGAAGCTGCAGAACCTTTCCTCTTTTTTGACTTTTGATTCCTGGTTTGATTTTACTATTTTAAATCTTCTGTTATAAGGCATGGGAATGGGTTCCTGTAGCCCATGCCTTTAAACATGTTTATCCCTACCTATAATCCCTAACCTTACCTAGCCCTACTACATCCCTCCACCTAACCCAAAAAATGACAACATAGCTCCAAAGGTGTCAGAATTTTGCAAACGACACTTAATGACAGCCTTCATGACACCTTATTCATGACAGATAAAGACAGCTTAATGTCAGCCCTATGTATAAAACTTTACTTAAAGTGTTAATGGTTTTTCTTTAAGGTTTCAGTGCCTCTAAAAGCAAGTATCCTAATACTTCCACTGGCACAGGTCTCACCGTATATCACAGTAAAAACAGAATACCAGATCTAATTGTGTTGCGTTACAAGCTTCTTCCGATTTGGATGACTACGATAGCATTTTGTATCGACCCGTGTATTATTGATGGCGGTCATAAAAATTGAAGTCAGATAGTCTGAAGAGACTTGGGTCTGGTCTTCCCCTCTCCCTGTGGAGAGCAGGAGAATTTCAGTGGCCTTGCAGTGAAGGAGCGCTGAGCTTACAGCCTGCAGACGACTTATTTACTCTCAACACAATATTGACTGAGTGGTTAATCAAGGTCTCATCTGAATACAAAAGGGAAACTAGAATTTGTGCTCTGAGTCTGAAAGTCTTCCTGTAAACAAGCCGCACACAGATTGCATTATGATGAGGATGGTGTGGAAGTTCATATTTTATTAAAACGCAAATTACACATTCAGCTTGTATACTATACGATGGACTGTAAAGCAAAATGCCAGAGAGAATCAATGAGAACATAGTCAGCCTAATCCCCTCAAATGTAGCGTATCTCATTTTCTGTTTTCTTAACAATAAACTGCAACAGCAGATCGATATAGTATTGTTTACTCTGCAGCAGAGTACAGCTAAAGTTGTTGGGAAGGCACAGCAGATATTGATTCAATGCTGGAATTTAGATTGTGGCTTTCCACAGCGAAGGGTATATCATGGTTCTACATCTTACACATGGGTTCGCACACATCTTGAGTTATGCTTAATCATTCATTGGGTGAACAATTTGATAATGCAATGTCAGCATTTGTGTTGATTAAAATTAACATGAAATTGGTTTTATGCCTCATGTCAAAATTTTCACAGTCAGGAATTGCTTGTCAAGTGTTCATGTATTTTTACACTAATCCGTGATTTGGATTTAACCCATTTAATTAGGATAATTTAACTGGATTAAATCCCTTCATCAGACTCACTTTAATTTTGTGCCTTGCAAAATGTAGTCTTGTTTTTGAAAGAAACAACGGGAACAGATTCCTGGCATTTAGCACCAAGTAGTAGACACACAGCATATTAAGTTGCCAAAGAACCAGATATTTCCCTCAGGCTTTGGAGAAGAAGAGAAAAAGGGACTAAGATTAGTATGAAAGTTGGACTCGTGTCGAGTGTCAATCTGTATGACCTCGGTGTTGCTATTTTTGTGTTGGGTGAATATTTATTTCATGCTTATGATGTCCCAATTTTTATATGCATATCCCTAAGGGTACGTGGGCTCATTTTGTAGCCGTCCTCAGAAACATTCATCCACTTATATTTGTTCAAGGCAGGAGGACAACTTTCCCAGTGATTCTAAAAGCCAATTTCAAAACAGATAACTGCGCCAGACAATTTTCCTCTTCCAAAGTTATAATTGTGACACAACACTGTTAAGATGCATTATAAAGTATAAAGGAAACCAATTACAAAACTTTCTTATAGCTAAAACCTGAGCAATGGATGAATAAAAAGACTTAAACTACCAGCTAACATTGCTCTAGGCACAGGCGAGTCTTTAGGGAAGGCTGAAAACACAAAACAAAGCTATAAATGGCAATGAATATGACTCAGGGGAAATGTCATCTAAAATGTTGGGAATAACTACAAAAGTAGAGCTATAAATAACAATCACTTTGCATGACTGTGTAAATTAATTAAGTCATTGAAAATTGTAGTTTCTGTTGCTGTTGTTTGCAGATTAGCTATAGCTACTGTTTGGATCCTAAACTCAGGAGAAACTTTTTTTTAAAGTAAAAAAATATATAAATAAATATAAATCAGCATTTCAATACTTTGTAATCCAAAATTAGATTTGTAGTCATGTCATTCTCTGTACACACACATTATTTATTTTGGCTTAGAAGCATCTTAAGTAATTTAACTGTGTGGGAGTTTCCACTGAATACGTCTCCGCTGCGCCACGTCACCGAACCGGTTTTGTCCAGCTGTCCGCCATCCGATAATCCCCACCAGTTGCGTTTTGAGTACGCCACGGTGCACTCTGGTTGGACGACTGTGACGTCACGAGACAGAGCAGTTCTCACAATATTTATATAATCGCGCAAGAACGCAGTTAAAGGTATGTGTTATAAACGCAACAATGAACAGATAAACAGGTCAGTGTTCCTAACGAAGGAGAACAAGAAGAACTCTCTGGATTTGTCATAGCTACATTTTTTATCAACAGCCAACAGAGAACAGATAAAACTGCACCAGTAAAACATGAAATAAATCAAAGTTGCTGCAGTTTACAGTGCAGTTACATTATGTAAGGAAACAATATAGTGAATGTGATTTTGTTTTTGCACATTATGATGTTTTTGGTGATGTATTGACTTGAAATATAATCTGAAGTGTTTTATTTTGAAAAGTAACCGGATATTTTTTTGCGGAGTATGTGCTTAATTTCCTGTTAAGCTTCATTTGCTCTGTGCTGATTGATGCATGGAAATTAACACATAGACTAAAGTGGAAACCTATCAGCTCCGGTGGCGCGGCGGAGATGTAACTCAGCGGAGCCGCATCAAATAGAAATTGAGGGTAAGCCAAAAACAAAGCTCAAAGCAGAGGTGTGATGAATGCATATAGCAGACATCAAAGACATCAGGAGGGAGGTGATTAAGGGAGGGACTCTGTGTGTGACTAATCACGTGTGGTGCATGTCATTAATCAAATCTGTTTTATACATCCTTTTTTTTTTTATACATCCAAGGAAGTGGCTTGAACAGGAGAGTGACCGACAGTCTGCAGGAAGCAGGTAGGTTCATTAGTTAATGAGCAACATCTGAGTGGGATCATGAGGCACAACTCCATCTCTCACACAAACATACTGACAAGCAGTGTTTGGAATAACAGCGTTTAAAAAATACGGCGTTAGGCAACAGCGTTTTTTTTTTCAGTAACGGGGGATTATCTAACTAATTACTTTTTACGCCGTTACAACACCGTTAACATTACTGAACGTTAAATGCGGTGCGTTACATGCATTGATTGAATAAACTCTTATCCAAAAGCACCCCTGGCTTCATACGCAGCTGTAGTGAGGAGGTGGGTTAATAACAAGGTGAGCGATTATGATTGGATAATGATTAGCCAATCAGAGCCAGTGTTTTTACACATGTGCCAGCACACACGCCACACACACACACTACTACAGATTTGATGAAGCAGCAGAGATGGTGAGCGTGGAGCAGTCTGATGAAAAGTTGGCATTTTTAAGGTGACGATACAAACACTACTTTAAATTAATTGTGGTCAAAGGCAAGAACGTACATGTGAAGTGTTCATTATATCCAGGAGTGAAGACTTTGTCCACATCTGTTGTAAGCAACTCAAATTTAATGAAGCACCTCAAAACGACACACGCTTCTAAAAAAATCTGAATTATTTGACATGGAGCAACTTTTTTTTTTTTAACAGTAACGCAAATAGTTATTTTCCTTGATAATGAGTTACTTTTATTATAGAGTAATTCAGTTACTGACTCAGTTACTTTTTGGAACAAGTAGTGAGTAACTATAACTAATAACTTTTTTAAAGTAACGTTCCAAACACTGCTGACAAGTTATGGAGTAACGAAACAGATGGGAATCCATTAACAACAAAGACAAAACAAGGAGCAAGAAACCAACAGAACATATATTCAACTAAAAGACTTACAAAACATGACTAACAGAAGCAATTAATAATAAACAAAAAAAGAGCCCAAAATGGACTCTGACCCATCCTGTGACTGACAAGATGCATAACTAACCCAACGAGCCACAGAACTGAAAAATTGACAGAAAATAAACACCCACAGAGAACATTTAATTACGACCTTTATTGTGTTGATCTGATGTTGAGGCCTTCTACCTCTTTGGATCTGATTTGATTTTTATTTTTGAATTCTCATTGTAAGTTTAAAAATATTTTAATGATACTTTCCGTAAATCAAGTAATACAACTGTTTAAAAAATAAATGTTCATCAAATGAAAGCATATGAAGAAACATTGAGACAAAGGGAAATATGTCAACAGAAAAATACCAGTAATATGAATACAGTATCATTATAACAATCTTAAATGGCGACACTCAGTTTAAGTCAAACTGTTAAGCAACATCATCAGAATTTGTTAATCTCTCAGTACAACCAGGATCTCTTTTCAGTTCAATGCCTGATCTACGATCTGTAGAAAGAGAAGCTCCTCGTCTTTCTGTTAGTGAAGCGTCTGCTTTTTTCTTCACTATAATCCCTGCAACGATTGCTCCAACCACCAGCAATCCCACCACGCCTCCGCCCGCGGCATACGCAGCAACATTTGAGCCCTTTGATGAGGCCACTGAGGTGTAAATCCCTTCTGTGGGTGTAACAGCATTAACACTCCCAATTCTGCCTGTTCCCTTAACTAATATAGTCAAACTGGTCTCCATCTTCAATAAACATGTATTTATGTTGAACAAATAGTCAAAATCACTGTAGTCATAATTGTAGTCAATTGTGTCTTCAAAGGTTTCTATGTAGCTTGTATTGTTCTCTTTGTATTCATCACTTTGAAGGATGACACACCAGTACTCCCCACTGTCTGCCATCACCAGATCAGATATTGTCATTAGGAATCCATCTTCAGAGAGTGTAAGGCGGCCTCTCAGTCCCTCTGGAATGGAGATAGTAGCATCATTGCTATCCTGAATGATTTCATGCTGTCCTGATAGCTCAAGGCGATACCACTGCACCCTTTGAATATTCTTTTGACTGGAATCACAGGCTAATGAGATGCTGCTGCCCTCATAACAAACTTTTTTCTGAGTTTCTTTTTTGGAGCAAAGTACCAAAGAATAGCGGATCTCAACCAAGGACGAAAGGCATGAATAGCCTCCACTGTGCTCACCAGAGATGATAGGAATAACCAATGAGAAGTCGCCAGGTTTTGCTGAGATGTTCATCACCTTGTTTTTTGTGCTTTCAGTAATTTTCCCAAGTGGTGTGTTCCAGTGCTGGTTGTGGCCATGATTGGGACAGTTGAGCACCACTCGGTCTCCTTGATAGGAAAAAACTTGCTGAGTTTCCTTTGGATCTGGTGGGTACATAATCTGAAAACTGACACATTTTGATTCTTTGACGATAAGACAGTAAAAGTTTTTGTTATTCTTCACCATGCTATCATCAAGCACAAGCAGTGTCCCGTTTTCTTTGACCTCCAAAACATCTGGCACCTCCACGAGAGGCTCCAAGGAAACACTGCTGTCTAAGAAGAGTGTGACTTTGAAACTTGGATATATTTCATAATACCACCGCACAGAGGTTCCTTCCAAACCAAGGGAACTGTTGCACCAAATGGTAGCTCCTTCTTGCTTCACATCAATTTCGTTGGATTCAACTTCCATATCACACACGGAGAGCTCCTGTGTTATTCTCCTGACTTGTGTCTGGTTCCTCCAGCACTCGGTCCTGTAGATTCCTGAGTCCGCGTGTGTAAGGTTTCCAATCTGCAGCATGTGCATGTCATAGTCATCCGTGAGGCGAGCACGACCTTGCAGGTTTGCACCAAGGGCATTGGGCATGCTCTGGTTTGAGGAGCTGCTAATCAGGTGGTCTTCCTCCTGAAAAGTTCTGAAAACAACCATGTTCTCCAATCCGAAACAATATCCCAACTCAATGACGCCACCCTCTGCCCTGAACACCTGCTCTGGCTCCTCACTGCAGACATGACGGAGCAGGAAGAAAAACATCAACCAAACAGAGTTCATGGTCTTTGCTCATTACAGGCTGTTCTGTCAAGTGCTTTCACTAAGTCTGCAAAATGAATATCCAACTTAGGTTGTCTTTTTTAGCTCCACCTTCAGCAGGAATACGTTTCCTCCTCTTTCTTAACTTCTCTCATACACAGGTATTCAAGTTAACATATCTGAGACATCAGGTAGAAGGCATGTGGCAGTTTACCACGATTAGTCATGGTGCAACATAAACAGATGGGAATTTTGGTCCGACTGGTTTTCTTTAATGTAAAGGTGTGGCCAGTGGTATTCAGATTATCTTGAGAGCAGTATTGAGAAATTTTGTTTTTACTTTTTATGGGAGAATAGTCAAACCCAATGTGGATTCAATATTATGGAGCTTTTTAATTATGATAGTTTGTATGAAGGTGTGTCTAGTGCTGCATCCAGTGTTGGATCAGGGTTTGGGCTTTTCCAGCTTTTATACAAGCAGGTCATAGTTAGCATGAATGGTGGAGAGTTGGAAACCAGCCAACAGTTCCAGTAAGGAAACAGGATAAAAATGTGTTCTTCCTTATTGCAATACCACGTGTAGGATTTCTCTCATAGCCATTCATTTACTTTCAGTTGCCACACCACTGTCCATTTGTTGACATTTATCCTTCCTTGTTAATTTTATTTGTTTATTTGAACTCCTCCAGTTTCCAGCAAATGTGTCTTGTTAAACCGTCTGCCTACAGCAGTGAATAATAAGTTTGAGTATTTTTTGCCTCCAGGTGTTTATCACGACAATTCTTTTTGCAGGAAATTTAAATTCATTCATTGAAGGGGTCACACAGCTGTCCTGTGGGTTTAGATTCCACCGCAGTCCCACGCTCAGGTGTAGAAGGAGGGAGAGAGCTCAAGAATGCTGGACTGTAATCTTTCAGGACATTAGATCATTGTTTGGGTGGTTTATTGCATTCATTCATTAACGCTGAATAAATACATGAAAAGATAACTGACCAGGTAACCAGAAAGCCGTTTAGAATCTGTTTTTTAGAAGGTTAGATGAAGTGTGTGGCCATTGAGCTAAATTATTTTAACACCATATTAATCCGACTTTATTTTCCTTTGTGGCGATTCAATACCAGCATTTTGAGACCACACAAAACAACTCCCGTGGGCCCGACCATCAGTGCATCGTGGTGACGCTCCAGTCAACATTCTAAGTGTTGAATCATCAACCTGTCCTCCTGTGAGGAATCTCATCTGTTTACGCTTACATAAGCTATGGACCCAGAAAGTCAGTGAACAGTGGGTTTGGCGCTGCTGAGGGAACAGCTTGGAGAGCTGGTGATCAGGCATGATTTAGCACCAACTGTGAGAGAACTCTACGGGTGTTCAGTCCAATTCAACCATGCACTGATTGCACTCGTCAGGACCCCGTATACCTGCAGGCTGCTCAACACTGTTCACACTTTTGCAAGAACAAATTTTATCCCTGAAAGTACAGACTGAAATAAAAGAGCTTTTCTTTGAAATAAGAAAAAAAAGAAAAAAAAATCAATTAATTAAGGAAATAAAAAGGAACAGGGCAAATACCCAAAGCACTAGATTTTATTTATATATTCATTTATGGTAATGCCCTTGCTCGAAAATGAAAGACAAACTCTGCCACAATCAAAATGGATAAATAACTGAATGAATAAATTAATATATATATATATATATATATATACCTACAGATATATGTCATTAATAAATAAATGAATAAATAAATCCCTTATTATCTAAATGTATGCCATAAATGCTATTTGTTTGTTTATTTACTAATTTATGTATTTTTAATTGTAGCAGAGATGTCACCCATACTAGAAAATCTATGTGACTCAATGTATGCAGAGTAATGCTGACTATTAGATGGAAGTTTGTTGGTCTGTAGACGGTTTACAGTACATACTGTTTTTTTCACGATTTTAATTTGCATCTACTACTGAGTTTGTGGGTATGTGATTGTCACAAATCCTTCACACTGAAACATGTAGTACCAATTACTGCCTGTGGAGGTCAGTGTAGAAACGTGCCTCCGAACTAAACAGCAGAAGAAGTTATTAATTTCATAATAATACGTCAGTTCCTGTGACCGCTGCTAAAGGTACTTCAGTTTTTTTCCTCCTGTTTATATTAACTTATCAGTTCGTACACGTATTAACGCAATGATTTAACCGAAGTGTTTACCACACATTGTAAGGCTAAATTAAATACTTTACTTTCAACTGTGTGGTGGGTCAGCATTTAATGTATCTCTACTTGCTGTTAGCAGCTAGGCTAACCCAGCTAGCCCAAGCCTTCCACATCAGGGCTTTTATTTTGAAATGACCAGAATCAGAAGTTCTTTATTTATCCCAGAGGGAAATTACTTTCATTACAGAGGCTCGAGAAATATAAAAGATATAAAGAATAAACACTAAACAAAGAAAGACAAAGGAAAACGTACATAATTCAGTAAAATACTGTCAATTTAATATTGATTAAATACAAGTGTAGACATTAGAGTACAAAAAATTCAATAATATAAATGATAATACAAATATTTTACAGATGTATACATCAATCAAAGGTGTCAGGTTACAGATTGATTGTAAAATCAAATCAATCAAACTAATGTTTACTCAGGGCAAGTAAATACAAACGGTAAAAAAAAAACTAAAAAAAAACCGCTCATCATTTTTTTTATTTATTTTTATTTTTTACCAGTATAACATCTGGTAACAGCTGTGCCAGATTGCAAAGGATGACCAAGTTATAACAAAGCAGCTTAGTAAAAATTTTACATTTTGGATTATGTGCTATTATTGGGGGGAACTATATTAGTAAATTAGTATTTACGAGTAAAAAGTGTTTGTAATAAGATATTATAATACACACTTCCCCATGTTCTTACGACTAATGCTTCAATTTATGCAGGCCGTGGAAGGTGTGCTGTGGTATCTAGAACCATGTGGCTCTCCTTAAGTCCTGTAAGCTCCAATAAATGTTTGGTTAGCAAGTCCCACATGGTGATGTAATGGATATTTCAGGTTTATTTAATAGAATTTCTATAAGCCACAATGCTTATATTGGGATTGTTTTATAAAGGTGATCGTCAGGTCCTGAGGTTTCTTGTTGGCCAGATTTTCTTCTTGATTTAGTATGTATGTATTTATTAATGTGCTGTTTAAACTGTTACCACTGCAGTGTTATTTGGAGTCATTGTATCCTCTATTGCAGGGGTTCTTAACCTTGGGGTCAGGACCCCATTTGGGGTCCCGAGACACTGAGAGGTAGCACCAGATGCCTTCAAGAAACTAATGACATTTTTTTGTAACAATTTGAGCCCATTTTTGCTTATTTTTACTCCTTTTCTTGCCATATTGTTGCCCTTTAATGCATTTTTACTACATTATTCCCATTTTTGCAACTTCTCCATCTAATTTCAATGCCTTTTCTGTACATTTATTCCATATTCAAGACATTGTCCGCACCTATATACCCTTTCCACCACTTTTCCCACCTAATGTTACGTATTTTAACCTCTTTTCACCATATTTCATGCTTATTTTTGCCAATTTTACCACATTCACAATTTGTCATGCCCATTATTTGCCAGTTTAAACTAATTGTTCCAATATTGACACTTTGAACCATTTTTAGCACTTTTTCTGTCCGTTTTTTGCCACTGAAATTTGCAACTTTTTACCGATTTCTGTTGTTTTTAAAGCCCCATTTCACCACCTTTTCCATCATGTTTGGTCACTTTTAACCAATTTTTATTCCTGAATAAAACAAGGCTTTACATCTTTAAGATGACTATATACTGTATAAAAATGAACTTTCTGAATACCTAAATAAATAAATGTGGTTATCACAGATTCATAAACAATGGACCATCATTTTGCTGACTTTATGGATGGACCCCAAAAATCTCTCCCCTTTATTCCCCCTTATAGATGACCCTGTCTCCACATTACTGTTCTTCAATGTTCATGTCTGTGTTCAACCACCTTCAGGTACAGTGGGGGTCCCCGGTCTCTGACACCTTTATTTTGGGGGTCGCAGGCTGAAAAGTTTGAGAACAACTGCTTTAATGAGTAATACCTAAATATACATATCTATTCAATGCTATAATTTGAATAACTCTAATGTCTAATTAGATACTTTATACTGTATCTGACCCATAATTTAGATAAGTTAAGGCTTAATCACATTTTGGATGAAATAAATAAATTAAAACATTATCCCTGATCTCTGGAACCTTTATTTTGGGGGTCATGGGCTGAGAACCACTGATCTATTGTGTGCAGTAGTCAGGCTGCTCTTAACCTCTCACAGCACAACTTTCAGCTCTAAAATAATGCAGTAAATACCCGTCTTTAGTTCACGCTACTGTGTAAGTTCAAGATTTTTTTTTTCTTTAATTCCTCCTCAGGTGATTGTCCTCAGGGTTTCGCCTCAATGTTGCGTTTGATATCTACGTCCCTGTGCCTGCGATGCCAGCCCCTCACCGCTCTGCCTCTGAACTTCAGGTCATGTGTGAATCTCAGCTCCTCAGAGGAGAACCAGCAAACCGTGGACGCTCTTTATCGTCTCTCTGTGGACATTCAGAGGGTGCGAAAACTTAAGGGCTGGGTGCTCCATCAGAGTCCTGCCTACACTGAGGAAGTGGCTGACGTTCTGAAGGACATGGGGGCCTCAGGTCCCGTCATCGCTCGTATATTAGTGGTCCACCCTGAGGCCGTGCTCTGTGACCCTGAGCAGGTGCGGACACAGAGGGAACTGTGGATGACTGTCTGTCCAAACCAGAAGGAGCTTGTTGGTATTATAGAGAAGTTCCCAGCCTCTTTCTTCTCCTCCACCAGTCACCATGACAACCAACGAAACAACATCGCTTATTTCCAGAGTTTAATCCTCAACAAGAGGATCATCACTAAACTGATGGCCAGCGCTCCACAGAGCTTCCAAAGGCCTGTGGGGCAGAACCAGGAGATGGTCCTCACCCTGCAGCAGGCTTACATGGAGCTGGGTGGAAACGAGGCCAACATGAAGATCTGGCTCCAGAAGCTTCTGAGTCAGAACCCGTTTGTTCTCCTGAAGCCCACTGAGGTGCTGAAGCAGAACCTGATGTTCCTCAGAGATAAAGGCTTCAGCACAGCCCAGCTCCTCTTCCTCATGTCCAGTCTGAGGGGCTTCGTCACTGAGCTGAACCCAGATAGCATGCGTCGCACCCTCCTTTTCTCTCAGACCACCATGGGCTGCTCTGAGGAAGAGCTGCGGACCATCATCCTCAAGTGCCCAGCTCTGCTGTACTACCCTGAGTCTACTCTAGACGAGCGCTTTCAGAGCCTCTGCAGCGCTGGGATCAGCATGTCTCAGATCACTGAAACTCCAACCGTGCTGGAGCTCACCACACAGATAGTTAACTACCGTATTCAGTGCTTGAAGGCGCGAGGTTATGATGTGAGAACTGGGAGTCTGCAGGTTCTTAACGGAACAAAGAAGGATTTTGAAGTGAGCTTCGGGAAGCTACAGCTTCGTCGAGAGAGGCCACTCTTTAACCCCGTAGCTCCTTTAAAAGTGGACGACTGATGTTGTATAGCATAAAGCCATAACATTGGCCTGAAACTGTTGTCTTGTTGTTTTGTATCAGGATCTTGGTGCTAACAATGGATTTACTTTAAGCTGTGGAATTACTGTATTTAAAGTTTACAGCCTCTTATATGCACATGGGTCATTCCATGTCATTTCAACAAATGGCCAACACACTTCGGTCTCAAAAAATGTAAACATTTTTCCCAAATGTTTTGTGATTTTTCAATAGGCACACTCATTTTTTAGTTTGATCGGATGAGTACTGTACTTTTTTGAGATATGTCCATTTTAGTGAGGGGAGTATGTGTTAATTTTCGCTATTTTTCTTCCATTTCAGGTAATATCTCAGGAATTACACCACATAGGAAACTGAAATTTGGTATAGTAATACAGCTCCACCCACTCTCAGAATATACAAAAAGATCTGCTTTACATCCTATCTGGTGGACATACCAGCCCCTCAAAAATGGAAAAAGGTTTGTTGGGTATTTGGGGCTTGAACATGTTAGTAAACAACTTAGCATATGCCTCAACTCTCTGTAATTTGACCAGCTTTGAGATAAAGAACTATTGGTAAAAATGTCAGAATATGCATGGAATGTCCTGCAAATGTGTAGAAATGACATGGAATGACCCACATACAACACAGGGAAACGACTTGATTTCAATGTAAATGTTTACATGTCACGAGGAGCTCCTTTTAATTAAAGCTGTCGTATTTTTTCCAAATTTTTTTTGGCTGAGATTATCGAGTTGAAGACAAAACTTTCTCTACCACGAGAAAAAGGCTCTTTGGAGTTTTACATCCGACACTACAGAGTGTCTGAAAACAAAAATGATGTGGTGTCTAGGTAATCGTCCTTGATGTCACGTGGTCTGTTTGGAGTTTCTTTTAACTGCTTTCAACACAGGCCTGTTTTTATATCAAATCAACTTTTACGTGCAATCAGAATGAATTAGAATCAGATGTTTTGAAGTATATTCACTTTGAAATGATCATTGAGCTTCTGTTTTATGATTTAAGTAGATGAGAGGCCACATGTGACTGTATTTGTTCACAGCTTGAAAAAATCTTAGCAACAATACTATTAATCTACATTAAAATCATTTAAAATTTTCAAATCAACTAAGGTGCAAATCATTTAGGAGGAAATATGAGGAACATTTTGCTTCATATTCAATGCTTTCTTTCTTTTTTATTTTTTTACACCCCTTTATTGAACATTTTACTAAACAAATGTATCATTTTTTATATATATTTTATAAATATATTTTTATACATCTTATATTTCTATATAGAAATTGATTTTTTATTTTTATTTCTTACCCGTTTTTCTTTTTCATTAAATATTTTGTTTAAAATAAATATGTAAATATCTTTGTATATATTTTTAAAATATGTGGTTTCTTCTGGATAAAACAAAGAATCACTCTATCTTATTTGCATCATAGATCATTGCCCAGTGTGAGACGTGCTGGCTCTTCTATTAAATGTATTAGTGAGTGAGTTTTAAAACAAACACAGCTTGTCAGATCTTTTTTTATTTGGAAGCTTTGCAAATGCTTCATTTTCAAACAATCATCTTGGCAGCACAAATGTTCCCCTCAGGAAAAGGATACAACACAGTTTTTTTTAGCAATTAGCACTGATTCATACATAGAAACACTTGATGAGATATTTATGATGAACAGAAAGTGTAAATTGATGAAGCCATGGCCTAAGGTTACAGTTTTTAGTCATTTTGGTGCTTTTCTCACAACACTATTAACATTTGCACAGCAGTTTGTGCATTTCTCAAAACAATTAGTGCAACCTGCAAAACCTATTGGGTAAGATAAGCTGCAAAAGCACGTCACTTGCTCAAAATGGAAGAGTCCATTCCTCAAAATCAACTATTCATGTCATGGAAACTGCCAGTGTCATCAAAATGAACTAGATAGCAATATGGCTTTGTCATGTTTTCATTATGACGGTTTATTCGCTCAGTGTTTTTTTCCAATGCAAAAAAAAGTCAGAACTTGGATTCACTATGTGAAAATGCTCTAGACACCCCTATACACTACTTGTACAGCCATTTGAAAACTACAGTCAAGTTTCTGTATATGCTCTTTGCAGTTCTACAGCATTGTGCAAAAGAAAAATACACCACAATCACTTATTTAGAACAAACATAAGAAACACCCTTTTGGTAGAACTGTGCATAAATGAATAATATACTGTAACAGTACATATTGTAACTGAACATAGGTAAATCATTCTGGTACATCCAGACCTTCCTGTCTGTCTGGTCACATATTTTTATCTACATCACAATGGATATTACCTACTAAGTCAAATTCCTTGTACTGTCCTAAAAACTGTACTTGGCCATTAAAACATTTCTGATTCTGATATTATTTCTTGTTAAATTTAGGAGACATTTCCAGGAAAAAATGATAAAGAAAGGTATAAAATTTGCTTGGCAGAATTGGATAACGAGTTCAACAAATTTGTGTGTAATGACTAAAGCAATGCAATGAAGACTATTAGTTTTAGACTATTCAGCATCCATCAGTATAGTTCATTTTGACTGATATGACATAAGCAAGTGATCATTTTATAAAATAGCAGATAGTTGTATGAAAGTGACTGATACATGTCCAAAAGCATTTGCACTTTGTTCAGAGGAAGGAGAAATTGTTACTATAAATGTTAAATGTTGTGGAGGTTGAACTAATAGTTGAGAATTTTTATTCTGATCTGAGAAAAGCACCAAAGCGACTGAGAAAAACTGTGATTCATGTTAGGGGATTCTCAAACTTGGGGTCAGGACCCCATTTGGGTTTGCGAGACAAATGGAGGGGGGTCGTCAGATACCTTCAAGAAACTAAGAATATTTTTGAACAATTTGAGCACATTTTTGCTTTTTTTTTTACCCTTTTTCTACAACTACACCAAACTTGCCATATTTTAACCTATTTTCATCAGTTTCTTGCCATATTTTGGCTCCTTTTAATGCATTTTTGCTACATTACTCCCATGTATGCCACTTCTCAGTCATATTTCAATGCCTCTTCTGCACATATTTCCCATTTTCAAGATATTTTCAGCACTTATAAACCCTTTCCACCACTTTTTCCACCTTATGTCGCATATGTTGATCCATTATTGTCACTTTTAACCTCTTTTCACCATATGCCATGCTTATTTTTGCCAATTTGACCACATTCACGATTTGTCCTACCCATTATTTGACAGTTTAAACTAATTGTTCTAATATTGACACTTAAAACCGTTTTAACCACTTTTTGTGTCTGTTTTTGACCTCTCTAACTTGCAACTTTTAACCATTCCTTCAATCCACATTTCACCACTTTTTCCATCATTTTTGGCCACTTTTTAACCCATTTTATTTCTGATTAAAACAAGGATTTACGTCTTTAAGATGACTATATACTATGGAGCAAATATTAATAAACTTCATGAATAACAGTGGATATTATTCAGATAAATAAATAAATGTGGTTATCAGATTCATAAAACAATGGACCATCATTTTACTGACTTTATGGATGGACCCCAAAAATCTCTCCCCTTTATTCACCCATATAGATGACCCTGTACCCTGTCTCCACATGACTGTTCTTTAATGTTCATGTCTGTGTTCAACCACCTTCAGGTACAGTGGGGGTCCCTGGTCTCTGGGACTTTTATTTTTTGGGGGGTCATGGGCTAGTGCACCCAACCCTGTTCAGATATAACTGGAGATGGTTTCCTCTTTACATTTACTCCTACAGTGTTTCCAAGTGTTAACGTCCCCTTGTTTTGAAACTCTCAGTAGCCTGTAAAAACAGGCAGCATAAAATAACTCTCCCTTTAGCAGGAATCCTAATGTTTCTTCGCTGATGAAACACACAGAAATAGCCTCTAAATGGAGCAAGCGTCACAGCTAATGAAGCCATGATTCAGAGCTCATAGCTAGCTCCCCCCTCATAATGCTACTACAGGGGTCACAACACACAGAGAGGGGACACGTTTGTCCAGAGGCGTGAGTCGTATTATGCACGTTAACAACAACTGCTTCCTGTCTGCATCAGTCACCACCATCTCGTAGCCATGGCGATAGCCACTGGGCAGATGATGCAAAAGTGAGTGCCTCTGGTAATGAATTTGTGCTCGGCGAATTGATGGATGGATGGATGGATGGATGCTCCACTTGAATTCATTTTCCAAACACACGCATAACACTGGACGCCCCCCTCCAGGCGGTTACCGCATTACCTCAAGTACACGGCAGCGTTCTACTTTAACACACACATGCTTCAATTCATCATGTTGAGAGGTTAAGGTGCACGTGTTACACCGATGTTGAGTCTGGATGTATTAAAGCGAAGCAGACGAGACGAGGCCTCGGGTCACCTCTAGTTTTTTTTTTTTTCCTCCTTCAGCAGACACTGTGTTTTTGAATTACACAGAGGTTAACAAGAGGGAGTATAAATTGTCTTTGTTTCCATTTTCAAACACTGCACTGGTACCTTACTGCTTTTATGAGCCATATCTCAGCAGAAACAGATGACATCTACAATTAGAAGCTGTGATTTCCTGTTAAGGCGTTCAGAGTAAGAGCCGCTGCAATAAAATCCCTTTATATGGAGGTCATTGATAGTCGTGCCCCGGGAATATTTCATTCAATGAATGCATTATGCACTTCAAAAAGCAGCAAGGTGGAAAATAAGCACTCGACAGCACAAATAATCTTCTGTGACTAAAAGATGAAAATACCTTCAGTGTTCACACAAAATTAATTATACTCGCTGGTGGAATCTATTCTATTGTGATGCTTTTTTTTTTTTTTTTTTTTTAATCACATCAACTGCGCTTGAATCTTCAAACATTTGGTTCCATCTGCACCTGAAGATTTGTTTTCTGTCATTTTTTTTCTCCATCTGTGCTCCTTGACACGTCCCATATATGAAAAAATAGATGTCATATTGATGGATGTTCAATGACAAAAGGTAAATAACTTTCTGTGCCTGAGATTCACAAGTTTACTGGCTCATCTGTCACTGGCTGAAAGTGTTAGCAGTGATGAACCGAGGCCTGTTGGATGTCACTGTCGTTTATTCACATGGCTGATTTCTTAAAGTGTCTTCTTTTAGGTTAATATCAGTTTTTTTTTTTTAAGTTTGAACAATGACACGAGTGTTATTTGGATGAATGTTTGTTGGTGCTGAAGTCAGAGAGAAAGAACAGATATTTATCTGCATGTGTTTTTCCTTTTAATGCTATTGTAGGGCAGGTTTTGTTACTTTTACTAATATAAAGTACTTCTGTGTAAATCAGGTGCTCTGTGTCTAATTCTGTGCAGCCCCCAAAGTAAACAAACACAATGACTAACAAAACGAATAAAAATACAGAAATATACACAAAAGTAACAGAATATAATTTGAAACAATAGCAAAAATACACAAAAATGGCAACAAAATTAACCAAAAAAACAGACAAGATGACTAGAAATGCACAAAATAACAGAAATATATACCAAATAGAATTTTTAAAAAAAATACACACAATAACACAAAAATATCTGAAAAAACAAAATAAATACATAAGAAGACGTCCTTACCAGACAAATACACTGTGTCTAATTAAAATAAATATTTGATTCATTATGAACACAATAGATCCAAATACACAAAAGTTACACAAGATGACTAAAAATACACAACAATATACTAAATTACCAGGAAAACACATATGATGACCAGAATGATAACAGAAAAGTAAATAAATGCACAATACAAAAGTGCAAAAATGGCAATAGCAAAAAAAATTCGAAACAAAAACACACAATCCATTTGTTTTTCCCTATGTGTTAATGCTCAGATTGGTCATTATTTTAAATGTTGTCATGAATGTTGATAACGTTGTCCATCTCTGGTGTAGATTATTGGGTTAAACTGCGGTCCTGGAGGAGCGCTGTTGTGCATTTTTCTTTTAAATGATGCTGTAATTGGAAAACAAACTCATTGCCAAAGTCAGGATTTATGTAATGCAGCATGAATTTTCAATGTATCGAGATATTCAGGCACGTTGAAGCATGTAGCTGAATATTACAGAACAGGTGACCTCCAGGAACTCTTTGCTTTAGCGTTTTAGGCTCACTGTCTCCTCCTTGTGGCCATTTGTGCACATTACAGTTTTTTTTTTAACTAGTTGACCATTTCAACCAATGACAATTATTAATTGTGCTTAATCCTGTGCTTCGTATAATCAGTAACAGATATTATTGTGTTCATACCCATTTTGAATATTATTGTAAATGTCCAGGAGACAGTGATCTAAGCATTTACATCATATGGTCATTAAAACTAATTAAAAGCACAATAAAAACAATAAGTATTACTTATACTTATACTTTAAAAATACATTTAAAAATGTAGACTTTTTAGCATTATTCGATCTATGGCAGGGATGGTTAACTATCACAGCGGGGCCCACAAAATTATGATCTAAGTATCTGATCCGAGGGCCACATTATCAACACTGATGTCAGAATAATGACTGATCCAAGCATTAATTTATACAGGAGAGGGTTTAGTTTTCTTTTTATGTATGTTTTTGTTATTTTTTGTGTCCTTTGGTGTAAGTTTCTGTATTTTTCTGTCATTTTCTGCATTTATATTGTTGATTTGTGCAATTTTGGGGTCACTTTCAGTATTTTTGTTGCTGTTTTCTGTATTTTTCTGTCATTTTGTGTAATTTTGTTAACGGTATGTGTCTTTGGAGCTATATTATGTAATGCGTTGTTGTCTTTTTGTGTTTTCATAGTCATTTTGTTTGTTTAAGTGCAGTTTGTTGTGTCTGTTGTCATTTTGGGAATTTAATGTGTGTACTTTGTGCATTTTATTGCCAATTTGTGAATTATTTTGGGCTTTATATTCCTTCCAACTTCTTTAAATACAGTTTTTGGGGATTTATTTTTTTGCCTATGTCCAGAGGTGACATGATGTACAAGTACTTCACTGTAATTCGTTTTTTCTGGTATCTATTTATTTTTTTTGGTGACTTTTTACTTTCACTCCTTACTTTTTTAAACAAATATCTGTACTTTCTACTCCTTACATTTTAAAAATGAGGTCGTTACTTTTAAGACGTTCAAAGATGACGTCACGAGGCATAAAGACGCAAACCAACAACCTCAAAGCTGCTTGTGAAAGGCTTTCCATCTCAGTGGAACTCATTTTCACACCAAAAATGGAACGTCTTCATTTCAGAAACCTGTAAAACATGATTCTCTTGAGGTTAAATGAAATATTTTGTTATTTGGAGCTTTTTTGTTGTTAGGCAGGTCCCTTAGTTACAGGAGATGATTAGGGCCACATGTTGTTCTTTTTTTTTTTTTTTTGGAGTTCTGATTTTAAACTTAGAATTTTGAGATAAAAGTCAGAATTCTAAGAATAAAGTCAGAATTCTGAGTTTTAAAGTCGGAATTCTGAAAATGTTAAACTCAAAGCTGCTCTGGTTCTAATTGAAATTGTTCTTCTCTTGAAATATTTAATTACAAATTTGATCTATTATGAGTCTCCAGGTGTTCAAAGGTAACAGATTTCATTTATTTCTAATTTTCTACTGGTTCTTAAAAAATAAGAGGTATGGAATTTGTTTAAAAACCCCGTCTTATTATTGAAAGGACATTTGTTATACTTTTTGTTTACTTTTTTACTTAAGCACATTTAGTAGCATGTACTTTTTTTTTAACTTTTACTCAAGTAGAGAGCAACTTCAATACTTTTACTTTTATCATTTTTTATTCAAATATCTATACTTTTAACTTGAGTACTAAAGAGTAGAACTTTTGCCACCTCTGCCTATGTCTGATCTATGGGGATGAGGTAGGTCATGTGACCACAGTGTAATTAAGAATGACCCCTGTGGGATTATGGTCAGATACGTCCTACAATAAAACCTTTACTATTCTGTTCGCTTTGAGAGGCAAACACGGTAGTTGTGATTTTGAAGTTTCACACGTTCGTATTTGTTGTCATTGTTGGTTCAAAGTGCTTTGTGTACTGTGGACAATTCATACATTTCTCTAATGACTGAATCCAGCTTTGTCTAATTACTGTTGGTGAAAGATTGTTTCTGTAATGTTTGTATGTTTTTTACATGTGTAGTTTTCACAATGTCGGATGACTGGAGAGAAAAATAAATGTTAAAAGACTTCAGTATGATTCATGGTTTTCAGTACCTTAAACCAGAATAGTTACATTTACATGTGTTTAATATGAAGGTTCTTAATAACTACATGTGGTTTTATATTCCTATATATATATATTGCTGTTGAAAACACACACACACATAATCTTTTTTAAAACATAAATCTATATATATTTTTCTGAAACACGCATGTCACAGCATGCCTGTCAAAATATGTTTCTTTCAAAATAAAAGACAAGTCTAACATGAGAGACATTAAGTATTTATTTATTTTTAGTACAGTACAGGTCTGCGACCCACTTTTGGGTCCCGACCCACCAGTTGAGAATCGCTGGCTTAAAGACAGGTGGTTTATTGTGTTACTTGCACACATTCACTCCTTATATTTTCTCAATAACATTATCAGGATAAAAAGCAGATTCTGCTTTTCTCATTGCCTGTATTTAAGTACAAGCCTTTATAGTTCAGGGGTCACCAACATGGTGCCCGCGGGCCCCAGGTAGCCCACGTGGACCATGTGAGGGGCCCTCAGGAGCTCGAGGCACCAATGAGCTCCATCTAAAATCTGATTAACTTTCCAGGATTTAAAGATAGATACAGACGACAGATGTAATTATTACTTAATAAAGTTAAAATCTGCTGATAAAGTTTTAGTATTAAATGAACCACCTTTAAATGTTTATTTTCACTGAAACATTGTGTCAAATGTTTTGAAATGCTGCAGATTTGGTGTGTGGGTTGTGAAACGTTATATATAATAACAATGTGAGATGAGTTAAATATGTTTTATTTCTAGCTAGTAAAATAGCAACATGGAGATTTTCTGTGAAATGTAGAAAATAAAACAATTGAATAAATTAGGAGAAATAAATGCCTTCCTTCTTATCTTACACTCTAATTAAAGTGAAACCATGAAAATGTAGTAAGAAGCTTTTTTTAAACTGGTGGCCCTTTGGACCATACAGTACCTATGAAGTATCACTTTATTGATTTGCCTCCATCTTGTGGTAAGAAATAAAACCCCAACCTGAAGTTTATCCATTCATCTGCCAACAGTAGACAGTTGTTCTACTCAACCAAAGAACAATATGTTCATGTATGCAAAGACTGGCTGATACAGTTCCACAACAAAAATACATCATTGGTTTTAGTTTCAATTCAACAGCACTGACAAACATAAAAACAATGCCACAATAATGAGAGGATTTTTGTATTACTTTCTTTGAGGTCAAAAGTTTACTTAAACAAAAAGCACCATGTCTTTAAACCAAGTGTCTATTTGTACGGTTGCCGTACGTACAACCCCTGGTGCTACTGGTACTCGGGACTTTTTCACTTCCATATCGATATTGCAGCCTTGAGTATTGGCCGATACCGACACGGATCCGATACGATGACGGATCATACGTACTTTTATCACTTATTTTGTAGTGTGGAATGATAGAAAAGGTTTGATCTAGTGATGTCACTCAAATATGAAGAAAAACTGACCTATTTATTATTAACCAATTGGTTACACACATGTTTACCTTCAACATAATATCTACAGTATTCTAATAAAATATATATATATATATATATATCGGATGATATCGGAGATTTTTGGTGCAGTAAGATAAAATCCGATATTTGTTTTCTGGCTGATATCGGACCGATAACCGATATCAATATCAGATCGGGACACTTCTAATTGGTACGGTTACCTAAGTACACGTACGTAGCGTCTTAGGGTTAGGTTTAGGTCATAACCCAATATTGCAACAATTTTTAGGGTTAGGTTTAGAAAGTGTCTGTTTGTACGGTTGCTGTACGGACAACCCCTGGTGCTATTGGTTCAGTACAAGTACGTAGCGTCTTAGGGCTAGGTTTATGGCTAGGTTATAACCCAATATCGCAACAATTTTTAGATTTAGGTTAATGTTTAGTCTTAGTCACGGGACCTAAACTGACCAATGACTGACCATCACGTGACCTAAACTGGCCAAATAGGGGCGCTGCGTACGTTTGGAATGTCGATATATTGATAGGCAACTGTACAGATAGCCACTGCCTTTAAACAACGTGGGGACGCCCAGGTGATGATGTCATAGCTTTGGAAGCTCCTGATAGGTTAAACTGACAACATGTGAGTGAATTGAAGGCACACCTTAAACACTCTGTTTCCTTGTTTGAAATCATGTGTGGATGTAAACTTTTGATCTCAAAGAAAATAATAAAAGAAATTCTCTCATTAGTGTGACATTTAGCAAAATGAGATAATGTTAATCCGAACTGACCTGAAACAGGAAAGGTTTAGTCTGATTTCATTTCAGACTGACAAAAAAAGTGTTATGAGTCTTTTCACAGTGTGTGTGTGAACTTCTGGATTTAACTATACATTCCGTTCACAAAGAGGATTTTAAAGCTTTATAATAATGTATAGTGTGGATGAATAGTCAGGCCTCCTAATGTTTCAAACGTACATCTTTATTTCATACAAAAGTATTCATGGTCATCTTGTGATGAAGATGCTTTAAATGATCTAAGAGAGGGAGGGGCCACAAAAAGACAATCGTCTGATCCAACTCAAGGCCACATGTCATCAGTTTTTAAAATGACACAGGGAAAAATAAAGGTTGTCGTCCATCTTTGTTTTATATATTTATGTTTTGTGTAGTTTCTGTAATTTTGTGTTTATTGGAGTCCTGTTCATTTTAGTTGTTTTGTGTGTTTTTGGAGTCACTTTGTGTATTTTTCTCACAAACATATAGTGTATTTTCTTTTTTGATGTAATTTTGGAGATTGTGTTTTCTTTTTATTTGTTGTCTTGTGTTTTTTGGGGAAAATTGTGCTTTTTTGTTGTCCTTTTGTGCAATTGCTTTTACATGTTTGTATGCTTTTTTTAATCATTTATATTGGGGGCCAAATAAAATTCAACCAATGGCCGCCTGTGTTGTCCATGTCTGATTTAAGAAAATGTGTCTTAAATTCACAGAGAAAGCCATAGTGAGTAATCTGCTTCTTCCTCTGTCAGTGACGGATACTTGGGTCTTTTAAAGACTTCAGGACTATTTTTACAAGAATGTAAATGACTTAAACAAGTGTAGAGAAAGTGTTTTATTGGTTGGTCCAGCTGGAGTAAACTTAAGCCTTTTGTAAAAACATTTGTTTCATCATCCATAGAAGTATATTTTCATAAAATGTGACCAAAGTGAGCTGGAGATAGGCACAGAAGACCCTCTCCACCCTGAAAACAGGAACAATAGGGTCAGAAAATGGATGGATGACAAAACTGGACAAAGGCCTCCGTTGGTTTAAAAAGAGCTTTTCCTCCTCGTCTCTATTGGATGTCTGCAGTCTCTTTTTTAAAGACCTGGCATTTGTATTTAATGCCATTTTCCTCTTTGATTTCACTCGGCACCCCAGGAAATCTGATTTAGAAGAAAAGGAAAAATATATTTTGTACGACTAAAGTTCAATATTAGAAAAACACATTAGATTAGATTAGAGAGCAGCACATGATAAAAACACAAGCTGAATTTAGCATGAAATTAACTCTCATTAAAGCCATGACTGTACATCGTATATTTGTAATAAGATTATAAAAAACAAACAAAAAAACCTTACTCTTCTTGTAGTTTAAACAGTTTTCGGTCAAATTCAGGGAAAAAGACGTCACACTGAAACTCCGCCCTGACGTCCGTTATGTAAAGCAAGTCACACCACGGGTGTTCCATCGCAGTCTGGTTAGAACCAATCAGAAACAAAGCACGTTTAGTCACAGTCATCAACTCACTGTATACTCTTAGAAACAAAGAATAAACACATTGTGTTATTCAAACTAAAATGACTAAAGAGTTTTGGACCACAAGGAGGGAAATATCTGAGTCACTAGTGTGTGAAAATAAATCTAGGAATTGTAGAACACTTTTATTAAAATGTGTTATTAAAAATGTCTGATATTTTCTTTTTTTTTGTTCCTAATCTTTTTGTCTGGTTACTTTTCTTTTTAAAAAGTTGGTGTTAGTCTTTTCATATAGATTTTTTTTATTATTTTCGGGGTCTGGGTGTTTTTTGTTTGTTTTTTTTTTCAATTTAATCTTGATTATTCTTTTTTTTTTTAAAGCTCTTTTTTTTTTTTTTTGTCTGAGTATTTTTTTTCAGCTTGATTGTTTTTTAGTCTAGGTATTAATTTAGTCTTAATCCATTAGTTCTTTGTAACTCAGCCCATTTCCAATTCTGAGATTTGATTTATTCCTCCCACCAGTGGCTCCACATTGACACCCCTCTTTAAATAAGAAAACTCAAATCCTTTTTCAGCTTGAACCTCAAACATATTTATTACAGATAATTAAAATGCCCCAAAATACAATTATTGATTGAAAAAAATTGACGTCAGAATTGTAATATTAGGACAAGGTGTTTCTTATAAAACAGATCCTCTGATCAACACATTTAATTAAAATAAAACTCCATATTCTGAACACACCTGTTAAACCCCTGCTTGTTACTGCATGGTTTCATTTACCTGGTAAACCTGCGTCCCCCCAATAACCCAAATGGTCTCTATTATTTCAGCGAGTGGTGGCTCTGCAGCGAGGCGGATAGCACTCTCAAAGTCATCACGCAGAAAGTGGGCGTGATCCGGAGCTGAGCTGCAAGAAATAAAATGTGAAAAAAAAAAAAAAAAAGGTAAATAAAAGCCAGAAATAACATAATATTTGGCTTTGTTTGTAGATGTCGAGGACTCACGTCATTTCTGTACTCAGCACCACATGCAGAGTATTAGGCAAAGGGATGGTCCCGTCAGGTTTTGAGTACCAGTTCCGTTTGCCCCACACCATCATATTCATTTTCCCTATTCAAAAAAACACACAGGGTCATAATTACAGACCATTGTCCAGGAGAAAATGTCTTATGAAATCCCTACTGTAGGGAAACAATGCAACTTAGTGTCACACTGGAATGCTAATGTTATAAACTTGACCAAAAATGTGTATTTTGTGCTACAAATGTGAACTTGGCATAAGATTTACTAAAACAAACGAGTGACAACATAAGTGTGTGATGGACTACCTGGTCGGGACACTCTTGAAGTTGTGTCCAGGAAATATTGGAATTCAGAGCTGTGGAAAAATCACCACAATGTTATGTCATGATGTTATTATAAACAGGGCTTTAAATGAACTTATGAGATCACCAGCCAGCATGGCTATAGTAGATTCTTAAAGTTACCAACCAAACACATTTTCCAGTGTAAATAAACTACATTATGAGTGCCACAGAATAGAGTTAAACGTCTGTGTTTCTTTAAATAGTTTATATTTTAGTTGATTGCAGAAATACATTCAAGTGGTAAAAATATAAACATTTAACTTAAAAGCAATGTTGTAACAATGGCTAAAATGTAACTAACAATGCAATGCAAGGTTAGTTACAGTGTAAACCCTTAATACTCTGCAGATTTAATTCACTCATTTTTTTTGTGAAAGACAAAGTAGAGAAATCAGATTACTACATTTAAAAATGAGATTTATATTTTATTTTTTTAAATGCACCGTCAAAGAAAATGAACTCCAATCATGACAAATACATTTTTATTTTCTGGTGCTAAAAGTATGTCTAATCCTCTTCATCATTTACCTTCTGATATTCATTTTTTTTTTTCCTCTCTAAAATTATTATTTTAATTCATATTTGTTATACTGTGTTACAAATACAGAAGGATTAGTGCACAAAGTGACAAGATGTGCCAGCTCTGATATTATTATTCTGCATTTATTTTGAACTAAATTTATATTTCAGAAAGTGAAAGTATAGAATACAGTGGTTTGAGATTGTGTGTGGAGTTTTATTTAAAATAAATAAATAAATAATAATAACTATAACTATTGAAGCTTTTCAAGCTTTCTGCCTCCTCCTCCTCCTCCTGCACTTTGTCTTTTTGTGATATTATGTATTGTTTTAATTGTGCAAACTAGCTAA
Organism: Gouania willdenowi; assembly: GCF_900634775.1. NCBI lineage: Eukaryota > Metazoa > Chordata > Actinopteri > Blenniiformes > Gobiesocidae > Gouania > Gouania willdenowi. Next base: position 49,914,867 of record NC_041049.1, read on the forward strand.
AAATAAACAAATAAAAAAAATACAATAAAATTAAAAATTGAAAGTATTCTTTAATCTTATTATTAATGGACATTTCAGGTGATCCCATTTTATTTGGGGCTGTTTTTCTGCTAAGGGGACAGGACGACTGATCCGTGTTAAGGAAAGAATGAATGGGGCCATGTATCGTGAGATTTTGAGCCAAAACCTCCTTCCATCAGTGAGAGCTTTGAAGATGAAACGTGGCTGGGTCTTCCAGCATGACAATGATCCCAAACACACCACCCGGGCAACGAAGGAGTGGCTCCGTAAGAAGCATTTGAAAGTCCTGGAGTGGCCTAGCCAGTCTCCAGACCTCAACCCCATAGAAAATCTGTGGAGGGAGTTGAAAGTCCGTGTTGCTCGGCGACAGCCCCAAAACATCACTGCTCTAGAGGAGATCTGCATGGAGGAATGGGCCAAAATACCAGCTACTGTGTGTGCAAACCTGGTAAAGACCTATAGTAATCGTTTGACCTCTGTTATTGCCAACAAAGGTTATATTACAAAGTATTGAGTTGAATTTTTGTTATTGACCAAATACTTATTTTCCACCATAATTTACAAATAAATTCTTTAAAAATCCTACAATGTGAATTGGATTTTTTTTTCACATTCTGTCTCTCACAGTTGAAGTGTACCTATGATGAAAATTACAGACCTCTGTCATCATTTTAAGTGGGAGAACTTGCACAATTGGTGGCTGACTAAATACTTTTTTGCCCCACTGTATATATATATGCGCACTTGAATGTATTAATGTGCACACTAGGGGTGTTGAAAAAAATCGATTTGGCGATATTACGTTGTGCGATTCTCGAATCAATTCAAAATGCATCCATATTGTTTTTTTTAATTTAATTTAATTTTTTATTTTACCTTTATTTAACCAGTAAAGTCTTTTCCACTACAGGAGACAAAGAAGTGCTGAAACCTGGGCATGTTGACCAGCTTGTGTTTTTTCAATACAATCTAAAAAGAAAGAACTAACTTTGTTGTTCTAGGCGTGTACCTCAGTTAAGTTGCACTAAAGCAGGGATCTGCAACTTTTACTCTCAAAAGAGCCATTTTGCCTCATCTCACCGAGATTAAAGTCCTTCCTGAGCCGAAAAAAAGTTCCTTTTTTAATGAAGACAACATAGTGTATAAAATTCTACACGGTTCAAATTATATAAGATAATATTGTCAAGAATATATTTTTTCGAATATATATACAGTATGTAGGGCAACAAAAAAATAACTTGAGTATTGTCAGTCAACACATGCTAATTGCTCATTTCTTGCCACATATCAAACATGCATATTTACTGTAGCTGGCATGTTGGCAGTTAAATGATTCCGTCCCCACACAAATAAAATGTATATTTATTTCCAGAATAGTCTTTTAGTTGCATGAGTTACCGGGGATTTAAACCACAGGTGCAGGGAAAACTGATGGTCTGTAGATGTTTCAGGAGGTGATTCATGATTTATTCTTAGGTTGACAAAATGTTATATTGTGATTTTATTTGGTGTCATTAATCATTAATCATTAATACCCTCTATAAGAAAATAATGATTTCAATATTTTTCAAAGAGCCATTGCAAAAGAGTCAAAGAGCCACATGAGGCTCCAGAGCCGCAGGTTGCAAAAGTCATGTTGCACTAAAGTTAAAGTTGGTTTAAAAGCCACAGACAGATTATTATTGTTATTTTTTTATTTGAAGTTGTTGGCACATGGCATGTTAAAGCCAATGTTTTCAGTGTAAAATAAGCCAATAAAATATATTTCATACATAATGTTCTCATGAAGGTGTACACATTTACAGATTAGTTGTTTCTTAAGTCATATATTAAAAAAAAAATCGCAATAATCGCCTTATACTTTAATACGTGATACATTGTATTGTATTGTATTGTGCCCTAAATATCGGGATACAAATCGTATCGCCAGATGAGGCAATACACACCCCTAGTGCACACAGAATGTTTTAGGATTAAACTCACTTTCTATTTTATTATTATTATTATTATTGATGATGATAATAATATTAAATCTTTAATAGGTCTTTCTAGGTACATGAACGAGTGAATTCCGTGGACAGATGTTCTTACGGTAAACTCCAGGGCATCTTTCCATCCTTTCCCATTCCCAGGTTGTTGCAGGTCGCCACGATGAGGCGGATTGGCTTCTTCTGAACGCTCATTTTCACCAACCAACAGGACCGAGACGAGCTGAGCTCAGAGATGGTTTGGTTAGAGACGATCAACAGGCTGAGGAGAGGCACAGTGTGGGAGAAAAAGATGAATTCATGAGGTCACAGCTGCCCTGGCACCGCCCACTCAGCGGCTGCTGTGATTGGCTCCTTCGCTGCACACGTCACATCACCGATGTGTTGGATGACCGTGAATAGTGTTAATAATTGTGTCAATGTGAAGCAGTAAAAACTATAAACACAAGCGCTATCATCCTTTGATCATGGGTTCAACTTCCTGTGATCACGAGGTACACAGGTTATTTAAAATGTTCTTATTTTAGGGCCACAATGTCAACATTCATGTCAGAATTAGAAAAATAACCACCCTGAGCGTTAATTCTGCAATGGAGAACGGGTTTTGTATATTTGTGTAGTCCGTTTTTGTATCTTTGTGCCATTTTTTGAGTTTTGAGTCATTCTTGTCATTTGGTTTGTTTGTTTTTAGTCTTTTTTCTTCTTCTTTATTGTATTTTGGCGTAATTTGTTTGGATTTTTTTTTTTTTTTTTTAGTCATTAAACATTTTTAGCCGATCTAATTCTCTCTTTTTTTTTGGCCATTTTGTGTATTTTTCTGGTTTTATATTTAAATGTAATTTTATATACATATCTGCATTGTGTATTTCTGTTGTCCTTTTATGTGTCTTTGTCATTTTGTAAGCATCTTGTGTTTCTGGAGTCATTTTGTGTATTTTTGTTGTCATTTTTTGTATTTTTGTTGTCATTTTTTGCTCTTTTTGAGTATTTGGGCCTTATTTTTTTAATGTTTTTCCCAGTCATTTTGTGTATTTGATTAATTTTGGAATGTTTTTTCAGTCATTTTGTGGTTTTATATACTTATCGTCATTGTGTATATTTGATGTCCTTTTGTATATTTTACCGTTTTTGTGTAACTTCATCATTTTGTGTATTTTTGTTGTCACCTTGTGTGCTTCTGGAGTGACTGTGCATTTTTCTTGTCCCTTTGTGTATTTTTTATTGTTGTTCCTGTATTTTTTCAAGCATTTTGTGTGTTTACAGCTTTTTAATCAAAAACTCTCACTGCGACATGGTCGTTCCTCAAAGTAGTCGTCACCTTGTTACAGCAAACATTATACAACAAATAAAGCAAAACAAAAAAAACATGAATGTAATATATGTCTTTTATTTACAACTGAGTACATTAATATCAGCTTTGGTACAAAAACAGTTCAGTTTAAGATTATAATATATTAAGAAAAACAAAAATCACATGCTTACACTTGAATTCTGTACCACTATGTACAAAGGAAAACTGAACAAATATACAAAAAGTTATAAAACAATATTTCAATTGTACATAAAGAACACTGTCCTTTTAAAGCCATCTCAGTCAAGTTGCTTTTTGTTTTGATCATCAGATTATTTGGTCCCAATGAAGGAAATTCACCTGCACAAACGGAGAACTTGGTGCCACTGATGAAAAAAATCATTCAACATTTGCCTTTGATTTTAGGATGTTTATGTGAGAGGTTTGATAGAATTACTGAGGCTGGCCAGATGTTTATTTATAGACTATAAACTTGTAACAGATCATTTAACTTTATACTGCTTCCACAACAGCTTAAAGTAACAAATAAATACTTTTTTTTCCTTATTTTCCTGTTTGATGACATTAGAGTCTTTTCCTGAAGTGAATCAAACCTTTACAGCACATTAATTCAGCCATCACGTACTCTAGAATCCTGGTGCTAAATGCGTCCTGCTGGGCCGTTATCTTCCAAGAATGTGAGTCTTATAGTATTAACGTTTGTAAGCTGCGGCGCTGTTTCCAGTTTCACTCCTCCTCCTCTATTTTCCCGGCCTCCAGGATTTGCAGCTGGTTTCAGAAACGATTTCCTCTCTACGACGCTTCAGCACAGACTGTCCTCTCTCTGTGTTACATGGAGACAAAAGGATTATTTCACACGACGTTGCTTTCCAAGAGTTTACAGTTCATCATTTGTTCCTCCTGCAGAAGTGGATTTGTTTTACTCTGTGATTAAATCAATACTCTAGAGTCACATGTTAGATTTAAAGAGGTCATGAGTTTGACGCTTTTAGTCACGAGTCGTGACATTAAAGCAATGTTTCGTTGTTTTTGAAAAAGTGTAATTTAAATCCTGTGAAATGTCTTTACACATGAATAAAAAACAATGACATACTGTTTGTGGAGGATGCTTCATGTTTGTAGGAGTCATCAGGTGTTTGACTGGTCCGTGTGCTGACGCCCTCACCATTACTGCCACTGGCACTGTTGCTGGGATTGTTGGGAACGGTCGCCAGGAGGCCTGTACACAAAATTATTTAACATGATTAAAAACAACTTATTTTCATAACTTCAAATCATATCAAAGCTCAATCTCCAAAATCTGTTTTTTCTGAATGTATTTAAGTCCCTGATAAATCCCTTTATAAGTGGGTTTCACGAGTGCAAAGGTTTTATTTGGAACAGATTTCATAAATTCAGTCATCATTGGTATCTTTTACATTTAATGTAATCATGTGTTAAAACTAATTTCGTCTTCTTTATTGAAACAATATGTTAAAAGTTTCATTTAGTCAGACAACATTTTCCAGAAAATTTACTTTGATCTCCTGACATGTTTCGACTGCCAACTGTCAGTCTTCCTCAGAGGTGTCAGCTGATCGCCCACGATGTGTCCTTGTGAGTTCTTTCTGGGCGTGGTCAACTTGAGAGTTCACTCAGACTGGCCACGCCCCATGTCATCCAATTTCCTCTGGAGAAGAGGGTCTCCCACACTTGGGACTGGCCACGCCCAGAAAAAACTCAAAGTCATATCAAAGCAATTAGAAGATGCCTCTGAGGAAGACTGACAGCTGGCTGTCGAAACATGTCAGGAGATCAAAGTAGGTTTCCTGAAAAAAAAGTTGTCTGAATAAACCGTAACTTATTTTGTGTTGAACTATATGAGCTGCCATAGTTCCCTCTTGCAAAAGAGATTTCTGGTCTCAATGGGACAAACCTGGTTATAAAAGGTTATAATAAAATAATTTGCATAATATTCATAATAACGTCATTACATTTCTGCTTTTAGAAAGATTTTTAAATATTATAAATCCTAAATATGGCTTCTTGCATTGCAACTTTAAACCCGTTTCTACATTGAATATAATCTGAATAATGTGTGTGTGTGTGTGTGTGTGTGTGTGTGTGTGTGTGTGTTTACCCAGTCCTCTGTAGCAGGAGAGCTGCTGGTAAATCTGTTTCATCCTCTCTATGTTAATGCGGCTGGCCTCTGCATGGTTCACCATGGGCCTGGGGTAGTGCACTCCTATTACACATTTGGCTGCTTTCTGCACTTCCTCGGGGGCGTTCCAGGGATCATAGATGTATTTTGCAGGGAAACCTCTTAAAATGGGCAAGTAACGCCTGGAGAGGAGGAAACACGTTTCAGGATGAACAAACAGTGGATGCATCTGCTTAGGATGGTGCAGATGTTCACAGGGGGGGGTTGATGATAGACGTGATGAGACACTGACTTACCGTACGTAGTCGCCATTTGGATCCGTGCGTCGTCCAAAGCCAACAGGGCAGTAGCAGTGGAAAAACTGCTGGAAGAAGGAACTGCAGGAAAGCCACATCCAGCTCCCAGCGTTCACACTCCAGTCTGCATCCAACAGCAGCTCCTCAAACACCTGCACAAACACACAGTCACGATGACTGTTCCTCATCTGATCACTTTAATCCAGGAGTGTCAAACACATTTTAGTTCAGGGGCCAAATACGGACCAGTTAGATCTTAAGTGGGCCACAGATTTATTGTGGAAAAAAGAGCAAATTCAACATTAATGTGCCTTGGTTTGCACTTCCATGTATAAATGATAGTTCCTGCAGGAACTTTATTTACATTTCCCTGGTTTGGGGAAATTTGAAGAAAAAATTGAGTTCTTTTAATAATTTGAGATTAAACGATGACTGCTGTCATGTGGAACACTGAGCTCTGCAAGTATTGTGGATTTGATGTGATTTTTTACTTAACTTTCTTAAACCGGCCGAATTTGATGCTCTAAAGCAGCGATTCTAAACAGGTGGGTCGGGGACCTGTACTGGGTGGGTCGTGGACAGCTGGTTTAAAAATGAATAAATACTTAATGTCTCTCAAGTTGGACTTATTTTTTTTATTTTGAAAGAAACTTTTCTTTGACATTCTTGCTGTGAAATTCATGTTGCATAGGAAAATATATAGATTTATGTTTTAAAAAAAAGAACATATATGCATGTTTTCAACAGCTAAAGGGGTGGCAATTTAATGATCATGGCAAAATGTGGGTCCCAGGCTGAGACGAGTTGAGAACTGCTCTAAAGGGCCGGATTTGGCCCCCAGGCCTCAAGTTTGACACATGTGCTTTAATGTGTTACTTCTCCCTCAGTTTTACCTTCATGCCTTCCTCCCAGCTGATCCACAGGTCTCCCCTGGTGAGGAAACAGGCCACGGCGTGCCTCGCTAAGTGATGTATCCACCCCTCCTGCCTTAGCTGTGTCATCACTGCGTCGATCCAAGGAAACCCTGTGCGTCCCTCGGCCCACTTGGCCAGTGCTTCTGGGTTTCGGTCCCAGGGGATCTGAACACACACGGGGTTTCCCTCCATTTTGTCATAGCATGGGTTGTTAGTGGCTGTTGTGTAGAAGAACTCTCTCCACAGCAGCTGGCCGTACAGGGACAGGGGGGGTGTGCCGTTTTTCTTCACCTGCAGGGATGACAGACGTAGGATTGGCTGTGTGTCCACCTCATGAAATAACGTTCATTATCACATCCCTGTTCAGTGTGTATCTATCTACCCTTTACCTTTTTGTACAAGTCAGTGAGTTTGAAGTAGAAGAGTCGACAGGAAAGACATCCGAAGCGTAGATAAGGGCTGAGGCCTGTGGGACTGGCCAGCAGGGAGTTAGCATTCATCCGTGGACGCTCAAAGTTTGCTACCCATGCCTGTAAATAGAAAGTTCACTGAAACAAAGACTTGCGATAACACCAAGTAAGATTTATAAAAGTGTGTGTGTGCACTTTGTGTGAGTGAGAACGAGCGTGTGAGTGTCACGGGGAAATGTGAAAGATAGTAGAAATTTAAGTTCTCGCTCTTGTAACTCTAATTCACAAACGACCATGTCACGAGATAATTCATTAGTCACTACATATTTGCTTTTTAACGTTCACTCGGGAAAAAAAATCTGCTTTGCCCCCTTTGAAAAATGAGACATTTTCAGTGACCCCCCCCATCGCAACAAAATGTCACCAAAATGGTGTAAAAAAAAAAAAATTGACCATTATTGCAAAGGGTGAAAACTTTGCAAAACTCAAAAGACTTACATGAAATGTGCGATCATGTATTTTAGAAAAGTGAAAATAAAGAAAAAAATGTTTTTAATGCTCAATTTTCAGCATTGCTTTTCTCTGAGTTATTAATGTTTACCTTCCTCTCTAAATGTCGTTCCAGCCTCATCAGCGCTTCGGTCTCTCCTCCGGGCCACACCGCCATGCTCAGGCCCTCCGTCTCAAAACCTAAAAACAAAGGACACGTCATTATTTCTCTAATCTCTGACCTCTGGAGCAAAAAAGCTGGACTTTGTCACCCTGAAGTTACTTTTTAAAAAGACAAAGATGTTCGTTGTACCATTTATCTGGTTTGAATAAGTCTGAAATACACTTAGATAATGAAACCTAGAGTATGTTTATCCCAAACTCTGACACTGAAATATACCCACATTAAACACTCACCAAGCTCTTCCAATGAGGGCACCCCAAACTTGTCATCGTGGTCGTCCCTGATGGGTGGAGTACAATTCTTAATCACGTCGTACGTGATGGTCTCAGCCGGTGAATCAACAGCGTCCATTCGATTGATCAGACCCTGGAAACGTTTGTATGTGAGCGGCGGCTGCCCACCGTTGATTTCTATTATCCTACAGGACAAAAGATCACAGTGAGTATCACACTGCAGTGATTGTTTTAATCAGACTTTTCCCATTGATGACGCCTACCTGTCCAGATTGTAAAGGGTGTGTGAAATGCGCACCATCACCTCCACACCAGCTTCACAGGCTAGTTTTTGGATGGCAGCGTCGCGCTCCTTCCCAAAAGGCTCGGAGTCATGTTCATACGACAGGCGGGTGATCTCCCATTCCTAAGTAGCAAAGAGGAGCATTAATAGCAATTGGTTAACAGTAAATTGTTGATGTTTGAAAAATAAATGAATAAATAATGGGTAATTACAATCTATTTAAAGATTTTATTTGATAAATGTGATTATTTCAAGTAGAATACACCATTAATTTGTCTTGCTGCTTACCAAATGAGGATTGGACAAATGTTTTAAACGACTTAATGACTGGTACCTTAAAAAGACGAGGAAAGACGTCTGTCGGCTGGCCTCGGATCACAAACAAGCGGGAGTTGATTTTGCGTAGGCTGGCATCTAAATCTTCTAAACATTGCAGCAGAAACCTGTAAAAAAAAAAAAAAAAAGGTCATGTAAGATGTAAAATCAACTCACCACATGGATGTTAAATGGTTAACTGCTGAGTTATGAGTAAATATATAATGTCTCTGTGTTATTGTTTGATCATCTGACCTTGAAAGCTCACTAGGAAAATGTTTAGCCATCAAAAACTTTTATACTAGGGCTGAGGACTTTAACGCACTAATTTGCGATTCATTAATTACAGAAAACTAACGCACTACCAAAAATAACGCAGTTAATCGTTATCTTCTTTCTCCACTCCGAACAGCACTGAGCTGTTCTCATTGCACAAGTTCCCAGTATAACCATAATACTGATGTACAGCCTGGAGAACCCGAGGATAAGTTGTTGTTTGGCATGGAATGTTCTGTACTAAGTGCTGTTTTTTATTTTAATACACAGACAAAAAAAACTAATTTGTTTTAGAAAATGTACAAAAAACTATCTGGAAAAGCATGAGTATACAGTAGCTCATTTATTGTTTTCATTGATTCAGTCATATACCAAAATCCATCTAAATTGGAAACACGTTGCTTCTAGTGCTGAATATTAATTTGGATTAATCAAGATTAATTAATTACAAAGTCTCTAATTAATTAGATTTTTTTTTTAATGTAGTCCCACCACCACTACATTATACGTGTCGCCACATTCATTTCCATCAACTCTACAATATCATCATGTGTCTGCAGCAACTAAGAATCCAATTCAATTAATATTGTTTATTAGTGGCTATTTAAATATGCAGAAAAGGGGATTTGATCAAGATTCTGGTGTAAACGTTCCTCACATTGTCCAAAATTAACTAATATTTATTCATTTATTCCTTCCATTCTGGCTTATGGGGTAAAGAACGTGTATTATTGGTTGGTGAGGAGAGGTTATATCACAAGACCATTGGAGACAAAAGTATCAGATTTAATGATGTGGAATGGATGAGGCTGAGTGGGGCTTATTGTTAAAACCGTGTTGCAAGATAAGGTGTGTGTGCGTGTGTGTGTGTGTGGTGTCACATGGGAACTGTGTGAGCGTCAGCAACAATGGCGCTCATTTAGTAGGGCACTTTAAAGACTAATTGACCTTTCACACAACATCTAGAGATAATGTCTCACTACAGATAATAGTCACGCCTTTGGTTTTTAAAGAAAGAGCCGAGTAATTAAAGTTTTTCATACTGTGGCAACAAAGGTGAGATGTTTTTAAAGTCACAGTCCCCTTTTCTTTTAACAAGTTTGGCCTAAAATGCTTCTAAATGTACTTATTAGAACATCTGTGCTCAGGAAACGCCGAATTATGCTCCATATTCATGTTATTGTCTTTTAATGATGGGCTTTAGGAAGCCTGTGATCTGCCATCTTGATTTACCGCAAAGCATCATGGGTAGATGACTTGTAGTGGGGCAGCAGCCCATTATTTGCGGTGAAACCTCATTAAGTTTGCTTCGTTTATGTTGGTAATTAAGAGTTCAAACAAACAAACAAACAAACAAACAAACAAACAAAATGTGTCAGACGAGGAAATAGCAGGAAGTGAGGTAGACGAGGTTTCACATCGATGTTTTCTGTTCATACAGTCGGTATGTGGTAGACGCAGGGTTGGGGTCAATTACATTTTTCTGGTGCAATTACCCAAGTTCAATTACAATTCAGTTACCATGACAGTCACCAGCATTTTTTCCCCAATTACAACTAAATTACAATTATCTTTTAACCTCAGAAAGTCAATTACAATTACGTTCTCAATTTCTAAAGTTCATTACAATTAATCACAATTACTGAGCCTGAAATAGATAACCTAATAAAAGTTAACCTTCACCCTGGTGACCCTAAAATAGGCCAAAGCAGGTTTGATAATGGATGGATGTTAGCATCTCTTATTATAACGCATCCTAAATCAGCTGTAAAATACACTAAAAACAAATATCTATTATATATATATATATATATGTAATTTATTTTCCTTCTATTGGTTCACAAAGCCTACCCTTGTTAGGCTTCCTAATCAATTACAATATAAGACTTAATGTTTTTGTTGTGGGTTCCTTAGCATTTTTTGTGTCAGTATACCCCTCGATTACAATTTTTTAAATGATAAAATGTGGAAAAGCTTGATATAAAACACAGTTCTATGTACATAGTGTAGTTAACAATTAATAAGATGTAACACGGTTCCCCAGTTTAAATTATAATTTACAATTTTTTTTAAAAGAATTTTCATTGCAATTACGATTACAAAGTCAATTATCTAAACTCAATTAAAATTTAAGTACGATTACGACAGCAATAGATTTTTTTAAATTACAATTATGCCAGAATTGTAATACATTATCAATTACAATCACGAGTAGCAGTAATTATTGTAAACCAGCTATCAATATTTAAATCTGCATTGGTGAAAAGCTGATTACTGACTTCACATTTAATTGAAATGCTTTTTATTAGGGTTTGTTGACCACTCGTACATATTTAGGTCCACGCAACAATTTGCATTATTTAATAATAACCAAAGACACACTTTTCCAGTTGTGCGTGTGTGAAGAACCAAACTGTCCTCATGGAGGTCAGACTTTCTGCTCAGAGCTCTTTTCCCCACATGACCAATAACAACTGAGCTGCGTTTCCATTTCTTAAGTGGAAAATCTGAGCTATTATCAGATTTCAAACATCGTTATTCAAGCAACTGTGTTCAGTTTAAATCACAACACAAACCAAATGACAAGATTCAGAACATTTTCTCATTCCATGCTTATCAAGTCCAATAAATATCATTTTAAGCACAAGATTTCATATTTTAGAATTTAGATTATAATAACCTGCAAAGGAATTATTTATCAAAAACTGTCCTAATGCCAAAAAAATGTAACGAGTGCATTTACCCTGCATTAGCAACAATGAAAACAGCAACTGTAAAAACTGATTGTTACCTCCTTTTTTACTAGTGAAGTTGTTATATATATATATAAATATATATAAAATTCTATTTTATTTTTTTAAGTTCATTATATTTATACCGCACCTATCATCTTTCTCTGCAAATTAGTTAGCGGTACTCAATCAGCAACAAAAGTTCAAACCTTCACCTTCTAAAACTAGTCTGTTTCTGCATGAAAGGTAACCATGGAGAAATACTGGTTTGCTTTGATTTCATCAGTCTATGAAAGTTCAAGAGAATCTCTCTTCATTAAACCACCAGTCGCTTAGTTCCATCACAACATGAAAAACTGGATTTTTTTTTTTTTTTTTAAATGACACAAAAACATGTTTTTATAGCAACTTCCCATGTTTATGTAATATTGTACATTTTACTCTGTGTGTGTCGGGTGGTGATTGATCATCATATTCTAACACATGAAGTAAAAACTCAGTTGTTGCAAAACCCATAACGTAGAAGATGAACAAAGTGTGGCCTTACAGCAATGGAAACATGTGTTAATGATGTATTGATCAGTTATCAGTTATCAATAGTATCTGGGCTCATTTTTACTCATTCACTGTGACTGAAAACATCTGACAAACACTGTGTAGCAACAATAGCAGAGGAGCACAGCAGGCTGTTCTATGTATACATATCTATCTTTGCATTGTATTTTTTATCAATTCCCTTTTCATACATGTCAGCTACGTTGTTATAGTGATGACGTGTATGTAGTGCCAGTGCACCACCTGCTGGTAAGACTGGGAAATGTTGACCCTGAATATAAATTCAGAACAGCAACTCTACTTATATTAACTTAAAATGGGATATGTAATAATATAGGGCTGTGCAATTAATCAAAATTAGATTACAATTTCAATTATTACACCCAACCATTACAAAAATAACATAATCAACAAAAAAAAAAAAATGATTATTTAAAAATAATAATACACATTTTTATTTTACATACACATTATTTGCTAAATGAAACAAACTTCTACGATATCGGACATCTACAAAAAATAAAATTTGGCACACACCAATTATTAATATTAACTTTGAGTTGTTTAATTCAGTGGCCCACATTTTATTCATGTTTAAAGAATATATTTTACATTTTTTGTGCGTTAGCAGGAAGAGCAACAGATCTTCATTTTGACTATTCTTCTAAGCCAAAGCTAATCAACGCTAACACCAAAGCATTCTACTATACTATTGACTCTTGATTGATGGAGAATATTAAGTCTGAAGAAAAACATTAAAACTTTAATAATTTAGCAGCCAGAACATGAATCTCATTAACCCAAGGAAGAATAATAACACAGCCACAACAGCCTGGTTCCTCCCCCTCTCCTCCTCGCTATGGTAACCATTCTGATCAGGCACTGCTATGTGATGGCCTACACCAGCGGGGCCACAAAAAACGTGTTTGTTTGATTGGAGGGCCACACGATCAACATTCATGTCAGCATTTAGAATAATGAGAGATCTGAGCATTAGTACAGCAAATAACTTAATGTTTTTATAGTAATTTTGTGTGTTTTGTTATTTTCTTACTTATTGTGAGGCATTTTGTGCATTTCTGTAGTCCTTTTGTGTATTTTTGCTGTAAAATATATGTTTTTTGGAGTCATATTGTGTATTTGTGCTGCCATTTTGCATTTTTTTTTAGTAATTTTTATGTAATCCTGTTGTCATTTTACTTGTTTGTTAGTACTGTGGGTTTTCAGAGTCATTTTCATGGTTTTTCTTGTCTTTATGTGTACTTTTGTTGTTATTTTATGGATATGGATATTTTTTAGAGTAATCTTGTGTATTACTGTTGTTGTTTTGTTCATTTTTGATGTAGCTTTGTGTGTTTGTGTCTTGTCTTTTACTGTACCTTCCTGAAATGTTGTAATTTTTTATGTATTCTTGTTTAGTGTATATTTCTGTTATTTTGTACATTTACCTTGAGGGTCGCATAAAATTACACCGAGGGCCACCAGTTGTAACATCTGATACTTGTTTATTGCCGATATCAGACCCATATCAACATTGGATCAAAAACAAATTTTTCAAATTTGTTTTTGATCATGTTTGTGACATAGTGTTACGAGTAGCATTATAGAGACAAGATGCGCCAGCTCAGATATTTTTTTATCATATTTATATTTCAGGAAGTGAAAGTATAGAATACAGTTGCTTGAGATTGTGTGTGTGGTGTTTAATTTGATTTTGTTTTTTGTAAATAAAAAATATTATTTTTTATTAATTAATTAAGTTTTAATTTTTGTACAGTATTTTCTTTAATTAGATCTATATTTGAGGAAGTGAAAGTATAGAATACAGTTGTTTAATATTGTGTGGTGTGTTTTAATTTGAAAAGGAATAATTAAAAAAATCTACAAAAATATTAATTTATTATGATTAAATTATTTAATGACTATTTAATTTTTATACTGTATTTTCTTTAACTAGATTTATATTTTAGGAAGTAAAAGTTGTTTGTTGTTATTGAAAAATAATAATAATGTGGACAAAAATACAAAAAATACAATATTAATCAGATTTTTTTTTTTTTTTAATCATTTCAGGCGACCACATTAGGGGTCACGACCCCAAGGTCGAAAAACGAACTGTTGTGGCACCATTTTAAAGCAAAGTAATCAGTTTTATCGGTGGTATAACATGTATTGTCAAGAAACATAGTTTTATACCTAAGTAATAATCCGCCAAACACAAATTATGTATTTAACTATTGTGTAAAAGTTGATATTATTGCAGTTTTCTCCCGCCTCATCACCATAATAATAATAATGCTTATTAATGCTCACCTCCATCTGTTGATGCCCACATTAGAAGATCCTGCAAACCAAGGGTCCAGGATGTAGATGCATCGCAGACTGTCGGATCCGTTAATGGAGTCCCTTAGAGCGGGGTTGTCATGCAGTCGCAGTCCCTTTCTGAACCAGTGGATGGTATTGACAACCATCTTGACTCTTTAATAATGTGGAATTAAATAAAAAACCAAAATGCAAAGGAAAAATCGTCCAAAATCCAACTCTTAACAGCTGTCCTTTAGTGGCTCACTGACATCCGTGGCCTGGATGACAGACGGTCGGTGGTTCGTGCTCGTGGATGCTGATCTCACTAGTTTTGTTCCATGGATTCATCCACAATCTTAGTTTCAGGGTCACAGCTCAGAAACCAGCAGGAACCAGCAGCCTCGACGGAGACGCGTTTACACCATCCGACGGTCACGTTTGACTTGTGTTTACGTCAGATAGTTTACAGCGAAATAAAACACAAACAACTCAAAAACACTTCGTCTCTGCGCCAGTCCACACGAAATAAACTGGTTCTAGTCGAGGTAAATACGTAGTTTGTAGGCTACAACCCAGTTCACTCCATGTTTCCTCATCAACGCACCACCGTTTGTGTGTCACAACATCTCCACCCACCGCACCACGCGCACACAGGGCCGCGCTCTGATTGGTCAGAATCACTCCTTATGTAAGCTTTCCCATATCACGTTTCCGTAATGTGCTTTCTCGCTAATGCTTAAATATCGAATATCATTTGAATATACGACGAAAACCAATCGTATATCACACAAAATGTATGCATTGGTTCATATTTACATTTTGTGAACCTAAACGTGTGTTTTAAAGTTAGATAATAGGACGTGTTTGGATGCAGTTATGTGACGCGCTGAGAAGTACCCGGATCATCACTTGCAGCACGGCGAGGCCAGGCTCAAGTTAAGTGTGCTCGATTTATGTCACGGAGCACACCGGCAGGCCTGCGACGGTTAATTTCCTATCCCGCCCCTCTCAACTGAGATAATCCTTAACTCGTGTGGACATTTATGTAAACCTGAGGGAAGTAGGTCACGCGTGACATGGTTACGTAGCATTATGCCACCACTGCATCTTATATCACACCTATTTAGCGTGTTTTATTAGGGTTTGAGAAACTTCATTCACGATGAAATACGAGGTACCTTGTTCGCAAGATCTATGGGATGTTGTTTTATATATGTTTTAGGTGAAAAAAAAACAACAAGCCATAAAATATATTTTATTTTTTTATTAACATATTTACTAAAATGCCATTTATTTGATTTTTAAATCCGTATGAGTTTCGAACTGTGTATAATAATAATAATAATAATAATAATAATAACAATAATAATAAACAATGAAATACACAAGACTTCTTTCTTAAAGCGCAAAAATATAAAGTACCTGCTTGACTGAAAACTATAGAACCACACAGCTAATATAATATACATGTCCATCACCCCAAGATACAACACAGACGCCCTGTCAAGAAGACATCTTGTGAAATTTTAAAATTGTGGTATAACTTGTTGTGCAATATATTATTCAACCCCTACTTTGTCTTGATCAGGTATATCATGATGGACAGTCCTTTTGCCTTGATAACATATAAAAGTGAGAGTTGCCTTTGCACACACTTACATTTTATTGACACCACACTCATATTTCATAAGGTTTCATGGAGAGTTGGTCCAACTTTTGCAGCAAATGATTTCATCTCTAATACAGTGGTTCCCAAACTTTTCCCAGTCCCTTACCCCTTCAGACATTTAACCTGAAGCCATGTACCCCCTACTCCTGCAAGCTTAAAAAACATAATAATGTAATGTAATAATGTCATATACAATGTAGCCCTACAGTGAATTTTACCTATCCTGTTAAGGAATAATATATAATAATGGTAATAACTAGAATATTTGCATTTCCTGAAGAAAATACAACTGACGATGCAGGTGCTGCCCCTCGTCACACTGCATTAGTTTAGCACTAACATTATCTAGCATTAACATAAGCATAGCAATAGCATAACCTAGCATTAGCATTATCCTAGCATTAATACTGACCTAGTATTAGCTTTAACCTAGCGTTATCATTGGCCTAGCAATAGCATTAACCTAGCATTAATATTAACCTAGCATTAGCTTTAACCTAGCATCATCATTAACATTAGCATACCAATAGCATTAGCCTAGCATTAATATTGACCTAGTTTTAGCTTTAACCTAGCATTAACATTAGCATAGCAATAGCTTAGCATTAATATTGGTCTAGTATTAGCTTTAACCTAGCATTACCATTGGCCTAGCAATAGCATTAACCTTAACCTAGCATTAGCTTAGCAATAGCAATAATATAGCATTAGCTTTAACCCAGAATTAGCAATAGCATTAGCCTAGCAATAGCATTAGCCATGTATTAGCATTAACCTAGCATTAATATTAACTGTTCTATTTATATTCTAGTTTCCAATGTCAGTGTTTTTGATTTTAATTCACATACCCCCTATGACAATGTGTACACACATTCTACAATATGTCAAACTCAAGGGCCGTTGCTGAATTTGGCCCACCAGAGCATCTAGTCCAGCCCACAGGAAGATTTTGTTTGAAGTAAAAGATACAACAAAAACAGAACTTTTTGTAAATTATCACAAGTTGTAGATAAAATATGATGGAGTTTGCAGAACTACATTATTTACAATAATATTAAATCACAATTATTTTTTAAAAACCTGGAAACTTCTCTCAAATTATATCCCACAGCATTATGGCAAATTACATTGCAAATTTCCTGAAAATGTGTTGCAAAGTCAAGGAATTTTGACTAATTGCTTAACATTCAGGATTTTGTTTGAATTTGAGCTTTTTCTTTCACCAAAACTTAAAAAAAATGTTTGGTCCGACTCACTTGATTTCAAACTGAGTCATATGTGATCCTTGAGATGAAATGAGTTTGACACCCCTGCCTTAGAGCATCTGCTTCGGCCCACTGGAGCAAGTGAAAATCAATCATTGTGCAAATTAACAAATCATTCAGTTGTAAATTGTTGTTAAAACAACAAAATCCTGCAATTTTTCTCAAATTATTCCACTAAATCTCCCCCCAAAAAATAAATAAAGAAATGACAGAACATTTAAATATTTGTAACTTATTGCTTAGATATTGTTAATACCTTCCATACTTTATGTCTAGTTTATAACTGTGTGCAAAGTGCAAACTTGTTCATATTGTTTTCCCGCCTAAAACCTGAGGCCCACTTGTGATCGAACTGGTCAGTATATGGTCCCTGAACTAAAATGAGTTTGAGGCCCCTGTTCTACAAGGTCTGACAGTGTGTTCATGGGTATTCTGATCATTTTTCTATCTGCGCATGTGTGAGGCGCTGATGTTAAATGAAAAGCCTTGCACCGACAGTCTCTGCTCTTATTTATTGACTGCAGTGAGTGTTGTAACCAAACGCTAGAGGGCAGCATTGATATGTGAGGTTATAAAGGTGGTGAACTGTTTAGTGTGTGAATCTCTTATCCTCTTTCAGTAGAGTAGCCATAGTTTTTGGTTACAAATAATAACACAACCACAAAGACTAACACTATTCACTATTTAGGGGTCAAATGTGACAGGAATCCTTGCTTTATATTCCTCGTCTTTGTCATCCAGTCAACATGTGTCAAACTCAAGGCCCGGGGGCTAAATCCGGCCATTTAGAGCATCCAATTTGGCCCGCGGCAGCAAGCAAAACAAGGCAGAGAAGCCATGAATTATTATGTAAGTTACGACTAATTCAGTTGTAGATATCTCCAAATTATTACACAAATTCAATGAAACTTCAATATTAGGAGGGCTCACATTTACCCCGTGCCTATGTCACACAATGGCAGCAATTTTCAATCTAAAATTACTAATATAAACATAATTTTTCCAAAATCCTGCAATTTTCTTTAAATTATTCCACAAATATCCACAAATAACATAAAAATGGGTCATAAAATCAAATAACATGAAAGTGAAGATCCTGCAGGGAGTAATATGTCACTTATTGCTTTGATATTATCAGGGCCGTTCATATTTTATCATTTATTTATAAGTGGAAGTGCAAACTAGAGGAAAGTAATTATTAACTAACTAATTTTCCCACCTAAAATCTGCAGCCCATAAGACAAACTGCTCTGCATTTGGCCCCTGAACTAAAATGAGTTTAACACCCCTGATCTAGATACTCGAATGACAAAATCACAAAGGATCAATCGAGGTGTAACACATTCAGTAACAGATATAGCTTATCTCATAGGCCTATACGGTAATACAGCTCAAACTGACCACCAAGAACATTAGCATAATGCGCTTGACTTGCGATGGCTTTTAATTGGAAATAAATTTGCTCTTTTTAATTACCTCCTCTCAAGTTGTGCTCCATCTGGGATCCTGTGCCTTATAAATAAAATGTGATTAAATAAGTCCCAGAGCTAAAGAAGCTCATTTGCAACGAACAGACGTGAAACCCTGATATTGAATAAATGCTCTTCAAGGTTGGTGATGTTTTCCCATCTAAGATGTTTAGTTTGCTGTGAGTGTTTCACCTCAATATATCAATTCATACGCATCCTTATATTTTGAGTATATATTTTAGGTGAGAGCTCATAGGTTGATGACCATATTTACTTTACACTTTGTGTCTGACAAAGCGGTCAGCAACACCAAGGCCTACAAGGAACTGTCCTATCTCCCTTCCTCTTTACCACCCACACCATGGAATGCCACAGGAAATCATTCCTGCCCTCCTCCCCTAAAGAACCAATCAGCACCACCCATCCCTCCTCGAGGATACCAGGCCCAGGATCCCTCTTCTCCTCTGGCTGACAAGGGTATGATCCAAACAGCCAGCTGTGTTCAACTTGCAACATCTGTCTGATGTGTGCTGGGTCCGGACTGCAATACCTCTATGTGTAGGAACAACCAGAAAAGGTCAGGGCCTTATGGAGTTAATGCAGCTTCTTTAATTCATGTGGTGACAGGTAACACAGGTAAAATTGTTAAATTAAAAAGAAACAAAAAGTTAATAGAGATAAAAATTTGACTACTATAACATGTCCACCAGGGTCTCTAGTAAAGTCTTTAAAATTAGCTCTTCTTAACGTTAGATCTCTTGTTAACAAATCACTGTTAATTAATGATATTATTTTGACACATCACTTAGACTATTTCTTAATGAAACATTGTTGAATGATGGTATCAGTAATACTATTCTCAATGAAAGTGCACCACAAGACTTTATTTATTTAAATAAGTGTCGTACTTACAGGAAAGGTGGTGGAGTTGCTGCCATTTTTAAATCAATATTTCAGTGCAAAGAAATAACATTTGGTGATTTTATCTCCTTTGAATATATGTCATTCTTACTGAAGGGTGATTCAAGCGTTCTGTTTTAAGTTGTTTATAGACCCCCAAAATATTCTGGAGAATTCATGGATGAGTTTGCTGAACTGCTGTCAGTTGTATGCACTGAATACAACGTTTTAATAATAACAGGTGACTTTAATATTCATGTAGACAATAACATGGACAATACTGCCAAAGAACTACTGTATATGCTTTAATGAACCTTTTTGGTCTTATACAACATGTGACTGGTCCGACACACATTCAAGGTCACACTTTAGATCTGGTTATCTCTAAAGGTGTTGATATCTCTGCTGTTTATGTAAGAGACGTAGCTCTATCTGATCATTTCTGTGTCTTTTTTGTAACATCTGTTCCCCCAACTTCTGTGTGTTTATATAAAAGGTACATGAATGACAACACGTGCACAGTTTATGGAAGCCATGGCGATAACACCAACCTTGAGTGTTGAGACAGTTGATAATCTTTGGATGAGTTTATTTAAAAAGTCTGTAATGTCATAGATGTGGTAGCTCCAATCAAAACTAAGGGAAATCCAAACACACAGAATAATGATAATGAGATAATGCAGAATTTCAAATGTGATTGTAGAAGAGCTGAGCATAAATGGTGAAGAACAAAACTCCAAATTCATCTAGAACTGTACAAAATAAGTCTGCATAAATTCAATGATGGCTTGTTCAAAGCAAGACAGCAATACTTTTCTGACACGCTGTTTTCTGTAATTGAAAAGCTCACAAACCTCCCAGATCAGATAACGCCTGAATTACTGTCAGCTGGAAAATGCAATGAATTTGCTGTATATTTCAATGAAAAAAATACAATCAATAAAGTCAAACATCACAACAAATCAGCAAAATAACAAAAAGCTTGAACAGCTTCAACCACTGAGGGATGAGTCAACTACAATGTTAGAGTTTATTACAGTGAACCCAAAAACAATAGAGGAGACTTTTCAGCAGCTGAATCCATCAACATGTTGCCTTGACACAATACCTTCAAACTTCTGATTTGTGTCAGATAATTAACTGCTCATTCCAATCAGGCACCGTACCAAAATCCCTGAAAGTAGCTGCTGTGAAACCTCTGTTAAAAAAGAGAACACTGGATGTCTCTATACTGGCTAACTATAGACCAATCAGCAACCTTCCATTTATGGCCAAGATCAGAGAAGGTGGTCTTCAACCAACTGAACCAATTCTTAACCTTTAACAAAATATTTGATAAATTTTAGTCAGGCTTTTTGTTCTCATCCCAGCACTGAAACTGCTCTTATCAAAGTGATCAATGACATAAGGTTGAAAGGTTGTATGACTGCTTAGAAAAAGTAAACTGCTGGATGAGTGAAAACTTCCTTCAACTAAACCATGACAAGATGGAGGTGATTGTCTTTGATAACAAGGAAACGAGGAATGCTATCAGTATCAGCTTGAGTCTCGATCTTTAAAAGCTAAAGACCAAGTCAAAAACCTTGGTGTTCTGATTGACTCAGATCTTACATTCAGCAGTCAGATCAAATCTATCACAAAGACAGCCTTCTACCACCTAAAGAACATCTCCAGAGTGAAAGGTTTAATGACTCAGAAAGATCAGGAGAAACTGGTCCATGCTGTTATCTCCAGCAGACTGGACTATTGTAATGGTCTTCTGACAGGAATCCCCCAAAAGAGCATCAAACAGCTACAGCTGGTTCAGAACGCTGCAGCTCGGGTCTTAACCAGAACAAAGAGGTCAGAACACATTAGTTTTAAAGTCTTTACAATGTTTTTTGCTGCAGATTTTGTTGTTTTAATTGCTTTTAAGCTGTTAAATGTTTTCTTTTACACTTTTTGATCAAGTAAAGCACATTGAGTTGCCTTGTGTAGGAAATGCGCTATACAAATACACTTGTGTTGCCTTGCCTTATTTAATTAACAGTCTTTCATTTAATTATGTATGTTTTTCTTTCTTTCATTCTTTCGTGTTTATTCTTGTAGTTGCAATATTTCTTGAGCGTCTGTAATGCAAGTAATTCCCACCTGGGATTAGTCAAGTACGTCTGATTCTGATTACCAAAGTTTACTCATGCATCTGGGCCCTAAAATATTTTATCTCATTTTAATGAAAGAAAGGTATTCTGTATCAAACATTGCATGTCTGAAACATGTTCAATATTTCCACATACAACATTATGAATGAGCCACTTTATTTATAACTGTATTATAACTAAGCCAGGCATGGGAAACTGGAGGCCTGCGGGCCACATGCGGCCCTAATTTTGTCTGGCACCCAAAGTAAATGTCCAAAATGACTTTAAAAATGACAGAAAAAAAACAGCAAAAACAAACAAATTGACTCCAAAAACACACACGACTACAAATGCACAAAATAACAACTGAAAAATCTACATAAATGACTCAAAAATCTGAAAATGACAACAGCAAAACACAAATTTATTCCAACAACAACCAAAACACACAATAATTTTAATCTTTTTTTTACAAAATGACTCAAATATTTCACAAAATACAACAAAAATACACTAAATAACTCAAAAAAATCCCACAAAACAGCAACAAAAACACTTTGTTCTCGACTGCATTAATGCTCAGATTGGTCATTATTTGAAATGCTGACATGATTGTGGATAATATGACCATCGGATCAATAATTACATCTTTGTGGCCCCCGCTATGATGAAAGTTCCCTATCTTTAAACTAAGAGCTGCGACATGTGCACTATTAGCGACTAACAGATATCTACAAACATCATTTTAACAGAACTTGCTTTTGAATTACTTTAACACTCTCATGCTGTTTGCTTAGTAAAGTATCTGATCCATAATTGTACACCAGGGTTCACTGTTGCTCCACAGAGATTCCTGACACACACGCACGCACACACACACACACACACACACACACACACACACACACACACACACACACACACACACGCACACACACACACACACACACACACACACACACACACACACAGTAACTGAGTAGTGGCCACTTTAAATTCAGTTTTAAAGCAGCAGTCTAAAGCATTGTGAGTTCCCCAATGATTTCTTCACTAAACCCAAACGTGTACAGCAACTTTCACATTCTCCTGCCACTGAATGAAAATATAAGCTAATTCTTTATTTCAAAGCTCATCAGTGGAATAAGTGAAAATAAGGTTATACGACTATTTTAGGTTAGATTGATAAAGTGATCATACATCAAATAACCTTGAAAGTAATGCAGATCTTTTTCAACGATTCCTTTTCCAGAGCAACAGAGAAAGCTGCATTATGCATGTGATCTATTATTAATGGTGTTGAGTCATGTTACGATCAGGCATATAGACCCTGTAGAAAATATCTGAAATGCCAGAACCTGAGGCCTGACTTGTCCTCTAAATATAATAACAAGCTTTCATTATAGTCAAAGTTCTCACACTTCTACTGCAGGGGGGTTTATATATTAAACACATTGACGTGTTTAATTTTGAATGAACCTCAGAAAAACCAAGGAACTTTCTCAGCCTGATCAATATTTGCTTCAACAGGATGCATTTCAAACTCCTGGTATACTGAAAGGGCTACTATATAATATATAACATTTTGAAATGAATAAAATAATACTAATACATTTTTAGTTATTTTAAAATGATGCATTTACTACATTAATTCAAACCGTGTGGTTATTTATTTTTAATGAACAAATTACTCACAAATAATGGAAGGAATTATAAATCACCAGAACTTTTAAGACAAATATTTTTTTTTTTTTTTAAGGAGCATTTTAACAGAAATCTGTAAAATTGACATATATAGAATGGATATGATCATGTTTGGCCTTATTAAATATGTAATTTAAAACACCAACCCCTTCAGAGACAATAACAAATGAGTGTCCTGATTTGATATTGATATCAGTTTGATATCAGCAAAAAACAAAACAAAAAAAAGCTTAGGATTATATCGGCCTGCATCTAAAATTTCTGTTATAAGTACTCCGATACTTTGTAGAATGTACATTACATTGTAAAATATGCTTTGGGTATTTTTGCCCTTAAAATAGGAATTTTGCTTATTTATTTATCTAATTTAATTGTAATGTTTTAAATGTTTAAAGTTAAAATATATGTAACCCATTGGTTGATGATAAATGGATCAGTTATTTTCATACCTACTGTTGCTCACTATTGTTCTCTCTTTGAGTATTATCAGTTGACAAGCCTTATTCTATAACTTTCCACTCCACAAAATAAGTAATAAAGGTATGTTTAATTTGTGCTGACATTGTATCGGATCAATATCGGTTTCGTATCGGAAGTGAAAAAGTGTTATCGGGACACCAAATAAATGTTGACTATGGTACAATTTAAAAAAAATAAACATTTGGACCTAATTTGGACTGCGGCCCGCATGTTTGACACCCCTGCTGAAATGCAGCACTAGTGTGTTTTCCCATTCTAAAACCCGCTGCTATTTGCTAACAGCTCGGTCCGGCCCCGCCCCCTTGTGTCGGGCACTGCGCTGCCTCAGCTCCAGCTCTGTTGATGCGCTCCAGCGACGCTTCAACTTTGTGCCACGAGCCCTGCGCGCACTTTACCGACAGCCACGCGCCATCAGGCAGTGCTACACCTACAGAACTTGAGCGAGACGCGTTCAGACTCCAGGACGGGGACCTTCTTGCAGCATGAAGTGCAGCTATGGCGAGGAGTAGTAAGTCAGCAGCGCGGACCCTGGAGGATTTGACGCTTGACTCGGGTTATGGTGGAGCCGCGGACTCTTTCAGGTCTTCCAGTGCGTCGCTGTGTTGCTCAGAGGCACATGGGGGGAATTACTGGCATCTAACCGACTCCATGCACAGTCGACACAACAGTCTGGACACTGTCAACACGGTCCTGGTCGAAGACGCCGAGATCCTGGAGTGCACCGGGCAATGCGCTAAACTACCCGAGCTTGAGGATGTGCCGTGGAGCCTCGGGGAAGTGGCGAGCGCACTGACGAAGGACGAGGAGATGAGCCTCCCGACCCCCCCGCAGGACGTCCTGCTCCGGCTCTCCGTGCTGGTGAGCCGGGTTCTGGTGCGGGTGGCCAAGGAGGCGCAGCGCCTGAGTTTGCGCTACGCCAAATGCACCAAGTACGAGATCCAAAGTGCCATGAAGATGGTCCTGACGTGGAGCGTGTCCACGAGCTGCATCAGCGCGGCCCTCGGAGCCCTGTCCCTGTACAACATGAGCACGGAGGAGGAGAAGTTCAGCAGAGGCAAGTCCGTGCGCTGCGGGCTCATCTTCACCGTGGGGAAGTTCTTCAGGTGGATGGTGGACAGCAGGGTGGCGGTCAGGATCCACGAGCACGCGGCCATCTATCTGGCCGCGTGCATGGAGAGCCTGTTCCGCGAGGTGTACGCACGGGTGCTGCGCAGCGCGCTCCTGGAGCGGGATAACGGGATTCCCAAGTTCACAGTGGAGGTCCTGGAGCAGGCGGTCAACGGGGATGCGGAGGTTTGGGGTTCTCTGCAGCCATGGCAGCACCTGACCTGTGGCAGGAATGCAAACGGTGAGTGGAAGCAACATGTATGTGCACAACACCAAAGCCTTCAGTTGTGCACCGCCATGAAGGTTACCTGGAAAACACCGTCACCAGAGGAAGACATAGCTTCTTCTTTCAGCTACAGCTTCATAATCACCTCAGTTAATTATTCACTGATTAACATTGAACAACAAACCAGTGGTTCTCAACCCCAAAATAAAGGTGCCAGGGACCCCCACTACCTGAACACAGAAATGAAGACCAGTCATGTGGAGACAGGGCCATCTATAAGGGGGAATAATAAAATGATGGTCCATTGTTATATGAATCTGTGATAACCACATTTATTTATTGATTATTCTGAATAATATATCAACTGTTATCCAGGAAGTTTATTATTATTTGAGCCATAGTATATAGTCATCTTAAAGATGTAAATCCTGGTTTTAATCAGAAATAAAATGGGTTAAACTTAAAAGTGACCTTGGAAAAGATGGTGAAATTGGATTTTGTGGTGGAAAGGGTTTATAAGTGCCGAAAAAGTGATGAAAATAAGTTCAAATATGTCAAGTTTGGTGTAGTTGCAGAAAAATGTTAAACATAAAAAATGGGCTCAAATTGTTAAAAAAATATTCTTAGTTTCTTAAGGGCATTTGGCAACCCCCTCCCAGTGTCTCATGACCCCAAATGGTGTCCTGATCCCAAGGTTGAGAGACAGCGCTGTAAATCTTGTGGTGTCAAAGCCATTTTCGCTCAGGGGGCCAAATATGGAGCGTGTGAATACTCAATTCAACTTAATTTGTATAACGCAAATTACAACGAATTCATCTCAAAGCACTATCATAATATGAAACTCATAATACAAAGGAAAAAAAACCCAACAAGATCCACATGAACAAGATTTTAGTGACAGTGGGAAGAAACAACTCCCTTTTAACAGGAAGAAATCTCTATCAGAACCAGGTTCAGAGGTGGCAGCCATCTGCGTCGACTGATTGGGGTTAGTCGACAGAAAGACCCACAGAACAGGATAGAGATAGAACATCAGAGTGTCCCAGACTAGTTGAGCCGTGAACCACAGATCAGGAAATGCCATCACCAGCTTCACGACACCTGAAACTTAAAAGAAAGACAAGGGCGAGGAGAAGGCACTGACTGCAGAAAAACATGATACAGGAATACAGTGGAATGAGAATGATATAGCAATTTCAATTATTGTGTAGCTATAGTTTGCATTTCCCTGCATAACTGATATACCCCAGCTATAAATCAGCCCCTGCTGAATCTCCACTTTAAAATGTCTTTATTTTGTGACAAATTGTTGTGGGAATGTTTGTGAGAATTTGCAAGATTTTAAATAAATTGAGAGTTCCTTCAGCAATTTGTGACTGCAGTGACAGTCATGTGATACAGTATAAGCATGGGAAAATAGCAAGCCCCAAGCAAATATTGTGGAGTTTCATTGAATTGATGAATTTTTATTGAATGATAACCACGAATAGATCATTTGGTAATTCACACAAAGATGTATGTTTTCAATGTCATTTTTGCTTTCTCATGCGTGCAGATTTGGATGCTAGAGAGGGCCGGATTTGGCCCCTGGTCCTTGGGTTTGAATTAATTTCATTCAGTTTTTTCCTTTATAGAAATTACGAAAATGTCAAAGGTTTTGCTATTTAGTATATAATTTAAAATCTCCTTATTCATACATGTCTGGAACAGATTGATATTTGGTTTTTCTTTATAATGGAAACAAAAGTTTTCTGTATTTCTTTTCTGTGGAAAAAAATGTCAAGGGTTGAATTACAGTTTGCACATGGGCCTTGACTTTTAGACTTCTGTTATTTTTCAGTCCTTGTCACACATCACCCTCACGCCTCCATCCATCCACTCCACTCTACTTGCATTCTTTTTTTTTTTGTATCACTTTTGAATACTGTCTAGTAGGCTTGGGGACTAGATTGAGATTCAAGATGTATGGAGATTCCTATTTTGTTGATATAGAAAATTACAAATTGCCTAAAATGATGTATTTTTTTGTTATAGCCTATTTTGTATTAAACACTTGTTTTAGGAGTCGCTGCTTTTGCTACTTCTCAGAACAGCATGAAAAAGACAGTTAAATGCGTCCTAACCCAGACCATCCCCTAAACAAGCCACACTACAGAACTCACTCACATGTGCTGTCCCTTATAGGAGAAAAAGCCAAAGGTGGCACATATTGCACAGCTACTGTCTGTGTGGCATTTTGCGCCAGCAAGACTTTATAGAGTAAAAAATATTGAGATTCACCACACCTCCGACCTTTGACGTTCCCTTCCATCTGATTCCTACTTTCAACACATAGATCACAATATCTCTGTATCACCAGTGACCCCGAGACTCCTACCTGTCATCATCAATATTTGTTTTAATAACTTTTAAAAATAGGTCTACTTCACCGTTTTAG
This sequence comes from Gouania willdenowi, assembly GCF_900634775.1. Lineage (NCBI taxonomy): Eukaryota > Metazoa > Chordata > Actinopteri > Blenniiformes > Gobiesocidae > Gouania > Gouania willdenowi. The sequence goes on from NC_041049.1 coordinate 49,942,693, forward strand.
TACCTGTATTCCACCATCTTGAAATGACGTGATTGAAGATGACACACAGTCCCATTTGCCTGTAAACATCTCGTTGTTTTCTATTGGAGTGAAGCATCCAGCCTGCTTTTTAGAGTAAAAGTGAGTAAATAACGGACTGTTAAAGACGCACAAACCCTGTGGTTAGAAGTCCTTTTGGGTGGCAGTCCTTCAACAGTCCATGGTTTACTTCTAACTTCAGCCACTAGAGCAAGGTTGGGCAACTCCAGTCCTCGAGGGCCAGATTCTTGAGACTTTTAGATGTGTCCCTGCTCCCACACACCTGAATCAAATGGCACGTTATCATGCTTCTGCAGCGCTTGATTCACATTGGTTTCAACCAGGTGTGTTGGAGCAGGGAGACATCTAAAAGTCTCAGGAATCCAGCCCTCAAGGATTTGAGTTGCCCACCCCTGCACCAGAGCGTCAGCTGCTCATTGTTTAAGGAAGAGTAAAGGTCCCTTAGGAGAGCTCTTCTTCTCTGCGTCATTGTCTACTACCAAACCGCAGAGTTGGAACTCTCGCCCCCTGCCGTCACAGATCATTTTTTGGGTCACAACTCCTTTTTAACCTCTTTCTGTAAACAAAAGAGTGTTATATCAACATCTTTAACATTCCCTGATAATCTAAAGCAGTAATTCCCAAACTGGAGTACGTGTACCACTAGGGCTACCTCTCAGGAGGAACAGAGAACCATTTGTCAGTTTATTTTTTATGATCATAGATTTTTTTTTTTTTTTACATGCACACTCATCCATCAATAATAATTTGTGGCACAACTCTTTAAAATACACCAAAATGTGAATTTCAAATTGAAAACGAGCAAAACATCAGAAATAAATGAATAAAAAGGCCTACATTTAAGGTTAAGGATAGATGAGAGACAGGAAAGAGTTTAGACGAGCCTGCAGACACAAATAAATAATGTATGAGATGAACTAAAGGGTACTTGCGATAAGAAATAAAGACTAAGGGTTATGGGGCAATAAAGTTTGGGAAACACGGATTTAAAGCAACCAAAAGCAGCACAAATTAGCATTTTGAACAAAAACCTAAAACAAATGAACAAATGACCTAAAAAGCAGGCTGAATGCTTCACTCCAATATAAAGTAATGGGATTTTTACAGGCAAATGGGTCCATGTGACGAATATGGTGCAAAATAATGTGTTTTGTTGGGCATAGATCTTCTCATAAAGACATTTCAAAGGTTTTAGGCCACATTTGTAAAAACAGTGGAGGAATGTTTACATGCTGTATGTCATGCACTGCAATATCTATGGCCCTATTTCCCTCTATAGTAGCCCACTTTGTTCTGTCTCATTTGCCTTCTTTAGACCTGCAGAACATGAATTCATGTATTCCTCTGGAAGCACAGTAAATGTTGAAATTCCTCAACTGTTTTCTAAGGAAAGAGGTTTTTCTCAGCTTGACGCTCTCGCTGCCAGGCACACCGCAACACCCCGGCCTGAAACACCTGAGTGAAAGCATTTATGATGCAGAGATGGTGCAGAAGCTGACAGTGACTGAGCTGCTAATAAGGACAGAGTGGTTCTCTCTTTGCTTCTTCCTGTGTTATCTGTACATTGTATGATTGCCAATGTTTTTGAAATTATTATTCCTTGCCATTGCTTCTTTTTGTGCTCCATATCAAAGCATGCAGGAAGAAAGGAACAACCCCCCCCCCCCTTCCTCCCACCTTGGTCTCTGACTCATGATTACTGCTTTTTGAGAAAAGGGCTCTCCCCGCAGCTTTCAATGCGGTGATACCCTGTCGAGGTTAATTTCATTCTGTTCCTCCAAAGAGGATTGAGGTCCTTTTTTTCTCCCCTGTGAGCATTTGCTGATATTTTACCCATTCATCCTCTGCTGTAGTTTCTTGACGTTGGCTTTTCAAGTACTAAGAAAACCCGTTCACTTGCTTTGAAAAGGGTTGCGTCCAATTGCATTCAGACTTCACTGCTACTCGATACATCTCCGACCACTTGGAAATCATGATAGCCCTTGTTGTTATGGATGCCAAAGAAAGCTTGTGAGTCTCATCTGGCAACAGGTTCATGTAATAAAAAAAGTGCTATCATGTATTATGTAGAATAATATGAATGAAATCGAGTTAGAGAGTGGGGAAGACAAATTGAGAGATGAAGGGGTTTGGCAACAGAGGCTGACAGTGTTGGAACGCCTCACTGGCCTTATTGATGAATCAATAGCAGAATCTTTTAATCATTAGGAGAGCAATTTATATAACCGCACCCCTCGTTTTGAAGCTGGTTTTTAATTTACATAATATTTATGCACTTGGAAAAACAGTCAGGTGTCGTTACCAAACATATTCTATATATCCTACACCTGGAACACTGTACAAAATGCATACAAATGCTGCAGCGAGCTTTGTCACATGCTTCTTTCTTTAGGTGTTGTAATGTGCACCTACTGCTCAGAATTCAGTCACTCTCTGCAGTGCGAATAGACACAATCCATGCTCGCATGTAGCCTGCCTCCAGTTGTGAAAGATGTGAGGAGTGTTCACTGGTGCGTGGGACTGATAAAAAAGGATGAGATGCAAGCAAACAGTCTGAAATAGATGCAATAGGGGCGTATTGGTCAAGGAGGAAGAGGTTGCAGTGCATAAAGTTTGTGCAGTACTGCGCTTACAGTCCTCAGAATGACTGTCTTTTTGTGTTGTTGGATGTTTGCTTCTAAAACTTTTGTTAGCCTTATGATTGATCAAAGATCATCATGCAAACAATTGTTTTTTTTTTTTTTTTTTTTGTCTAGCACTAGCTGTTAAAAGACCTAAACTGTGAAATCACATCAATATACGGTCTATAAGTGGAAAGCCTGGTGGCTACCATTCAATCCCTGGTGTCCTTTCTATAGGTGCCCAGGGAACATTTGAAAGAATCTCTTTATCAAAGCGATCCCTGTTGTCGTCCTACTTATTAGTGGTAAGAGAAAGAAGACATCTAATATGACTACTATGACAGGCGTCAGAACCACCTGACCACTTAGCAGTAAATATTTGCTAAATTCATAATTTTTGTCAGAGTTTTGCCTTGCATGGCTTTAAAGGGATCCTCCACTGTTTTTACAATCGTCTTCTAAAATCTTTGAAATGTCCTTATTAGAAGATCTTTGCCTAACAAAACGCATTATTTTGCTCCATGTTTGTTTCATTAACTTTTCAAAATGGGACTATTTTACCCTGTGCATGTTGAAATGACGTCATTGGTGACGTGATTAACCCCTTTTAGTCCGTTGAGTTCTATAGGAGTTTAAGCATTCAAAATCATTTAGCAGCTTTTTCAGTCAAAGTTACAACTTGTGCTGCTTTGGGTTGCTCTATAAAAAATCAGTAAAACCTAAAAAAATTGATCTAAACCTTTTTTGTTTACTGAGAGATGATAAATTAAAACCGTGATCCGAAAAAAATCTGTGGCCACAGGTGGCGACAGTTCGCACTCTGCTGTTTTGTAGACGCCATTAAGGAGAGAAGAAGAGCTCCGTGTGCATGTAAATAAAGGCAACCAGGATTCACTGCTGCTCATTAGAATCAGCAGTGAATTCTCTGTTGCATTGAGCAGCTGTAGGATTCTTGACATGCACACTGAGCTCTTCTTCTTTCCTTAATGGCATCTGCGAAACAGCAGAGTGGTTCCCACTCTCTGTCACGGTTTTAATTCGTCATCTCTCAGTAAACAAAAGAGGTTTACATCGACTTTTTTAACTTTTACTGATTGTTAGAGCAACCCAAAGCAGCACAAGTTGTCATTTTGACTGAAAAAGCAGTTAAATTATCCTGAATGCTTCACCTCCTATAGAACTCAATGGACTAATTCTACAGTCATTTCTACATGGTGGCACACTGGGTAAAGTAGTCCCAGTTTTAAAAGTTAATAAAACAAATATGGTGCAAAAGAGTGCGTTTTGTTAGGCATAGATTTTCTAATAAGGACATTTAAAAGGTTTTAGGCCACATTTCTAAAAACAGTGGAGGATTCCTTTAAAAACTAGTCAGTGAACTCTCTCAGATATGGTGAAAAGGCAATTTTTCTCAACTCACTGGCTTTCAATGGATTTCTGATTCTTGAAAAATGTTGTACAATACATTATTTGTGTCTCATCAATCTGTATGGGTTAGGGTTAGGGTGGGTCTGGTTTTTGATCCTATTAGTAACTTCTTTAACATTGAAACATGCATGTAAGCATTAGCTCAAAAGGAACCCGGCCATAAGGCCCTTTTCTAATATTAAAAGTAAAACATTGTACGAAATTGTACAAATTTGACTTGGATGGAATAGGTATATTTTTCTTTTTCTTTCAAGCACTCTTTTATGGTTTTTCATGTTGTTGCACTGCCTACTTATTTTCCTACTAAATCATCTAGAAACCCCTGCAGCTTGTTCATGCTTGATAACTAAATTGATTGTTTCGAGCTCCATACCGCAGGACTATAATTATCCAATAACAGACGAGCCTGTTCTCACTTATTGCTGCTTGCATTCCCACATTGGCACATTCAGCATATTGTAGGCCTCCCACACACAGACACACACACACCACAAACACACGCACTCACACTTCATACATACATCAAGATGTCAGGAGCTCCTCGCACCATGTCTGACTCTGACTCAGTGTTACTTGCAGGTTCGTGTTGGGTTTCCCTTCGCTGCCTGTGGTATTCTGTCAGAACAGGAAACTACTCTGCACTGTTGGACGTTTCTTACAGCTTCCACTACACCCAGGACCCAGTGATCCTTGGATTTCCTCAATGACATGAACATGTCTCAGCAAATATCTTTAGGAACATAAAACCAACTGCTCGCAGATATAGTATGTCTGGGTTCTCGCCAGCGCTGTTGAGCGTAGGGGCTCCCAACGGTGTCATTTTGCTCCCCTACATTGCTGAAAACATTCAGTTTTCAGCAATGTAGGGGGGATTTTCATAATAATGTAACCTTTATTGATCACCGTAGTGAAATTCTTCTCTGCATTTTTACCCATTTTCCTCGAGGGATAGCAGTGGGCTGCCAAATGCAGGCGCCCGGGGAGCAGTTGGGGGTTAAGGGACTTGCTCAACATCGCACAGTGTTGACCTGGTTGAGACTCGAACCGGCGACCTGTCTTAACCACTCCCCTTCCTTTCTGTTGTTTTTTCTGTTTTTTTGGGCACAAAAGGGACTTCTAGGTGTGCACGGGTTGTTTTAACTGTCTTTTTAATTTGAATTACAGAGAAACACATTCATCAGCCTCACCACCTATTTAATACAGGCAACCTGCTCGGACGCTCCCGTATTAACCTGAGGACCCCTGCAGCCCTTTAGCTGCCTCCAATGCTGCCTGTGTGCAATGCATCCTCTGCTTACGTAACCGTAATGACAGTCCGCGTATTTAGGCTCAGAGGAGTGAGGACAGTCCGAACTCCGCTGTGCGTGGAGGCTCAAACATACTGTGGCCTGGAAGGGCCTGGCGGCGACATCGCCCCGCTCCCAACTCGCCGCTAATCGGAGCCGTGGACATGATTACCTCGCTGAGCCCTCTCTGCTCTCCGGTAGGGATGGACTGTCCTCAATGCGCCCCGATACAGGGACCGAATCACAACAGTTGGTGCCAGAGGTCAGTGGGGATCTTGGCCACCCACCCAACCCGAGCCGTCTAGAAACACAGACCGCTGTGTAACTGCACAGTAGAGCACAGTGAACACACCTGAAACAAGTGAATGGCTCGTTATCATTGCTTCTGCAGAGCTTGATGACAACACATTGGTTTCAACTAGGTGTGTTGGAGCAGGGAGACATCTAAAAGTCTCAGGAATCAGACCCTTGAGGACTTGGGTTCCCAACCTCTGATCTAATGTGAACACACTACATACTCATTTTGACGTCAAACTTAGTGTGAGTGGCACGTTAGTATTTTATGTGTTTCAGTTATTTTACGTGATAATATAGACATAATAAACATTTTTATTTTTGCTAATAGCTAATAAGCTTGCACTGACTTGCTAACTATGTTAATCAACTGGTACATATATAATGACAGATTATATGTGATGTTTGTTACACAATATTAAAAGGTTATTTTGTCACAGTTTTACAGTAAACATTGAGGATTGCTAGTTTGTCATGGAGTTCTTACAATTGCTAAACTGTTGGATATCATCAGCATATCAGATATACCCGATTATGGTGCATTGGTTTTTTTTTTGTGTAGAAAGATGGATTAATTATGTTTCTATAGTTCTAAACTTATGAGTGTAGAACACAAGCTTAAGTGTATATATTATCTGGCGACAGACCCTTCAAGTGTCACATTTTACTGTATTTCAATAGATAATTAGCACTAAATTGGTGACGGTTTAACGCAATAAACCAGGATATCAGACTTTTTTTTGGTACCGTCTGTAAACGTAACACGGACGCACTGACAAACATGAAGAAACTACAAATATTTATGTATCTGCTCAATTTATTCCTCCCTCGCTGTGCAAGAATCTTAACAATTTTGGGTTTCCACAAACCTTGTTAAATCAGACAATACAATGATATGTGTTTTAATTTATCATCAAGAAGACACAAAGTTTACTGTATATATTAGAAAAATAACCATAATTTTAATTTATACAGGAGACATCTGTTGGTAGCTAAATGCACCAAAATTGTTGGCAGTATAAATAGAAATGCAGTGCAGCAACAACACCTTGCATCTATTGTGTAGGTGTTTCCATTAGCATGGGAGATGCACCCCAGCCGAAAGGTAATGGGAGGGAATCTGAATGACTCTGTGAGCGTTGTTCTCCGTTCAAGCTTACTTTTTCTTGCCTGGAAAGCATTCTTTGCAGTCGTGTTCGCTCTCTGTTCAACTAGATATAACACTTTTCACGATCGATACAAAAAAAAAAAAAAATGTAGAAAATCGCCCACTAATTGTAAAAATGTAGAGAAAAAAATAACAACAACTTGTGCACTGGAGCAATTTACTCCCCCCAGAGGTACCCACGCTATGCCTGTAGAGTAACTGCAGCATACTGCAGAGGTTAGGTGGAAATATTTATAATCTGTCTCTAAAGAGAATAACATTTCTCGAACAGTTCTCTGACTTTAATAAGCTGTTTTCAAAGCAATGCATGTGTGCAATAGATAGTTATTTCATCCTGACTCTTAAAAGGCAAAATGCTGAAAGGAACCAAATGACAACCATGCAAAAATACTGTAATTGGCCTGAAATACTTGTTAGTGTTGCTGTTTGATATGATGAGGTGATACAAAGGATATGAGAAAACAGGCTAAGGTGGTAGACAGGATTAAACAGGTTGTGTGTGTGCATGTGTTTTGGGGGGTATCAGTGCCTGGTACACACATGCACTGCTGTAGACTTTGAGGCAGGCAGACAGGGAGGAATGACTGCGGTCTGCAGCTGTACCCCTCTGGTACCGGTGGAGACAAGTCCCCATAATGTCTGGAAGTAAGATATAACATATCTGTGCAAGGGAAAACCATTCCATAGCAGCATGCAACACAACCCAGCGCGCACACACACACACGAACCCACACAGGGTCAGGAGCGGATCTGGTATTAATTCTAAGTTTGGAGGCGGAGTGGGGAAATTTTAAGCGACAGAGTCTGGTACAAGGAATGGAAGCTTGAGCCAAGTTTACTTAGGTTGATTAGGAGGAGACAAGTGATAGAATACAGTTAATGCTGCTCCCAGCTGGCAGTGCCTGCAGAAAATGCTTGTCTTTCTTTCACTTTTTTTTCTTCTTTCTTTTCTTCTGCAGCTATTTTTTTTCTCTCTCCTTCATCAAGAGTAAATTGTGGAAAAACTTTCCTTTTGCAAATTAGCCTTTTCCTTTTTGAAAAACATCTGCAGCCACTGAACAAAGTAAATCCATAAAAGAAACATTAACGTAGGCTAAAAGCTAAAATACTGTATATTGTGCTTTTGCAGGATAATACATTCTACGTAAATTATCATTGTTTTCCCTCCACAAATATATCATTTATGAGTAAAAGCAGCAGAGCGACCAGGTTAATGCCATTTGTAGAAGCAAAATCATTGTATCTTTTGCAGCTACGAAATATTTATCAGGTTAGTCTCATTTTCATGGTTGACCTTTTACATCAACAAGGGATCGGCTCTTATTAAAGCTCTGACAGCTCTTGAAATTGCAGTTATTGCCATACAATCATAATTTTTTTTATTGATTTCAGCTTCAAAGCTTCTGTATGCATTCTTCAAATCTCAGAGCATGCAGTTTATGTGTCAGTGGGAGAAAAACATAATCTAGGTGATTTTCTAAGTGCTTTACCCAATGTTACATTTGCGCTCACCTCTTTTTCACAATGTATAGTCAGCAGGACAAGCAGGGGAAAAAAGTTAATCTGCAAAATAAAACAACCGTTAGTTTTTCTCTGAAGCCAGAAGCTGCAAGGCTGTGGCCAAAAATGAATTGTTCATGTCGTCGTCTTTTTTGGGTGAAAGGAAACTGTGAGAAAAAGCGGCACAGATGGCAGGGAGCAAAACAGGAAAATCCATCAGAGAACTGTGGGTGACAGATGATACCCAAACAAGCAACGTCTACTTTTTATAGAAAGAACAAGTCCGTGCAAACAAGTGCCAGCAAGTAGAATGGTTGGGTTAAGTGTCAGTATTTACCACAAATGATCCCCTCGCCCATCTGACACCTTTTTTATTCTATCTTTCTTCCTTTTCTTGAGATTTTCCTGTTTAACAGAGTTGGTTTAATATGAAGAAGTTAAAAAAGTTAAAAAACTAACCTTTAACTCATCAAATATTTTTTATTTGAGCTAAGGAAGAAAGAAAATCAATGCAGTGATGTTGTCACCTTTATAAAAGGGATACGTGTGATTGAGAAAGCTGTGTGTCACGGCATGTCGAGACACATCTCGTGTCGCAAGTAAACCTCGACCAGATTCCAAGATATTCACACACACGATTGCGCATTCAAAAGCACACACAGAACAACAAACAGGTGCTTATGATGATCATCTTTAACAACAACTACCTACATTATTATTGAGTGGCTTTTAGTAGTTGTCAGGCCAATCTATGTTTCTACAATTTATTATGCAACAAGATCATAACATTAAATTATAACTAAGCATGCTGGGAAATCAGGGTGAAGAATGACACTCATTAACACAACAGTCATTATTGTGGGGTATTAAATCAGATGATTGCTGAGTATGTGCACTGACCATGAGGAGGAGGAGGAGGAGGAGGAGGAGGAGGAGGAGGAGGAGGAAGCATGCATGAAAGCAGAGACAATCTTCACTGGGGTGCATGATTTATTTACAGTGTACCCCTGACAAAACAAGACAGCTTGTTTTGGCCTCCGATGACGGAATGAATGAATGAATGAAGGAATGAGTTACTTAAATGATGAAGAGTTATATAAAGAAAAAAACAGCAGGAAAGTAAAATGCTGAAAACATTCCAGGTTACCCCCTAACAAAATCATACTCATGCATCCATTTTTCCATTTGTGCTGTCAGCCACCCAAAAACCAGTTTGCCAGTTTATCTCTTCAGCAAATGCACAGGAGAAAAGACACACGTTACCATTCTAGGGTCATTTTTTGAGACTCAGGTAATCTTACACGTCCATTACCTGTTAACCTAACATGATACATTACAATTAAAGCAGTCAAAGATAACAGATACTGAAGTTCAAAGACATAATCTGGGGTGTTCTGTTTTAGACCTGGTGTTTTGTTTTTTGTTTTTTTCAGTTGGGTTTTTGTTGTCATGCTTTAGTCTTGTTTGGTATTGTTTTGTCTCTAATATGTTCTGTTAGCTCCCTATGCTGCGTGGGCTTCTGGCTTCTTCCCACAATCCAAAATTGTGACTGTTAAGTTGATTGGAGTCTTTACATTACCAATAGGAGTAAATGTGAGTGTACCCCCTCCTAACGCCCATTGAGAGCTGGAGATAGGCCCCAGCAGACCCCCACAACCCTAAAAAACAGGAACAATGGATGGATGGATGGATGGATGAATGTTCTGTTAGTGGGCACCACGGTGATGTAGTGGTTAGCACATCTGCCTCGCAGAAAGAAGGTCCAGATGTGGACACTTGGGTCCTTTTTGTGTGGCGTTTACATGTTCTCCCCATGCTTGCGTCGGTGACTTGACTTGTAGTGGGATTGAATGATAGTGTCAGTGGTTGTCTTATCTTTAGCTGGGTTTCCATTACAGATTCTCGCAGAACAAAAGCAATATTTCTAAATTTCGACAAAGTATAATTGCGCTTTAAACGTGCTTACATGTACCGCGCCATGTTTTCTCAGAGAGAAGTGGTCATGTGACCAGGTACCTCACGTCATTTGAACATGTACGTCACGCTCTGTGATGTGGATTTGCGGAAAAATTGTTTCCATAGTGCTTCTGTGACACATTTCAATATTGAAACATCTGAAATTCCTCCTCATGAAAGCATACAAACTTTTTTGCAATATTCAAGGGTTTTTTTCAAAATTCAGGCGTTTCCATTACCAGTTTATTTAGTGTTTGACAGGCTAGTCCGGGGTGTACCCCCGCCTAGCGCCCTGAAAAGGAGCAAGGAAGTCGGAAGATGGATGGATTTTCGAGATAATGCTGACCCAAAATTCCTTGCGGCGACAACATTTAAAGTGAAACGCACACCCGGGCGCTCACGGAAACTCACAATGACCGATAAGTAACGGAGATCATCTAAGTTACCAACGCAATAATATGTCTTGAACAACTTTAAATAATCTGTGATTCAAGAAAAAGGTATCAGAGACATTTTTATCCACAATATGTTTTATTCAACATAATTCATATTTCTGAGTGCAAGGTGTGACGTTCTTTTAGTTTCACTTTTGTTCCTCGTAGCCTGGTAGCCTCTTTTCCTTTGATTCACATTCAAACCTTGTGATTTTTGAGATTATATCAGCAGAAAGTGTTATAATGGAGCTTTTAGTCCAGTATTGGAAATTTGTAGTTTTTTCACCACGGCAGACGCCACTAACCTTTGCAGCCGTTACATTATTACGTCACGTTGGAAGTGTGTCTGATTGTCAAATCAAAGGTGATGGCTTTTTCCTAACTCCTCTCCTAACACCTTTCCTTAACCCTGTGACGTCATTCACTTCAAGGAGAGCTTGGTGTCTGCGTGTTTGTTAGGCCATTGTTTACTGTGTTTGTGTGCTGTGGCGTCTTCGCCCTTCACACGTCAGTAGGGTTTTGTGTCTTTCAATAATCTTTATTTTGGACAAAATACTGCTTTTAAATTGAAAGCACCATAAAAAGATTTCTATCAAGACTATTAGGGCACATTTGAAGTTTTTAATTAGTCAGATTAAACTGGTATTAGATGATACATTGTCATGGCCTGTTTTATGGTCCAAGCTTCTTCTCCAAATGTTGTAAATAATACTCTCCCTGAAGTTAAAGTGGGGGTAGACATAAGGACTTTCTAAATCAGAAGAGATCTTTCACAGACTCCACACCTTAAGATAAATAATTAGGCATAGGACAGTTTTGATCGTACTGAGTATGTGTCTGAAGCAACTGTACTTGAAAAATTTACTTGAAACGCCACCTGAAGTCGGAATTCCTACCTCATAAAGTTGGGAAAAAAATCTATTATTATACGGGTCAGCCATGTTTGAGATATTTCAACATGCTGCCACTGAACTTGGAGCTTGGAATTTTAAAGGGCCCATGTTAAGCTAAATGGACTTTTCTGTGCTTTCAACATGATAAAGTGCTATTAGGGCTTCATACACATGCCCATAGTGTTTTTTTCATTGATTCCCTCAACCTTTAGTTAGAGGGTGATTTGCTCCTTTCTTACTGCAGGGTGAGCCCAAACACCTCGCTCCAATTTGATGACGCGTTCCCACTTTGATGACTAATTTGACGCGGCACTGTGCTGGAGAAGCCACGCCTCCAGGAATCTCTCTGCCATGATTGACATGTAAACAGACACGCCCATGAAGGTGAGCATTTCAGTGTCCTTTGCGCAGTGCTATGTATGTATATGCATGTATTTTCTACAGTCTATGTATGTACCGGTGAACGCCCCGCCCCCACACTCTGTCTGGTGTTTATAAATCAGCATGAGCTCGGCTACAGAGTGGGTGGCTCTACGTCATTGTGCGGGGAGGAGGAAGTCAGTGTCCTGTCTGTAGACACGCCCACTCATGAATATGCATAAGTAGGCTGCAAATCAGCCTGTTTGTGTAGAGTTGATCAGAAAGTGACTTTTCAGAGGCTGAAACTCTGGAAAGTTTGGGAAAATAAAGCTCAAATACTATGTTTTTGAGGTTCTTAGAACAAATGGAGATGGTGAAAAATAGCATGATATGGGACCTTTAAAGTCAGAAAGGCCGATTTCCATTTTGCTATGAATGCAGCATCATGTGTTTCTCAGTAAGTTCACCTATTGATTGGCTACATTCTCGTCCACACGGGATCAAGATTTGGGACTTGCCGGCTTTCCCTCACACATGAGGAGTTTTGGTCATAAATATGAAATAGATTTAATATTTATATTAAATTATAATTTATAAAAAAATATCTAAATTACATTTATTAAATTAATCATGTTTAATATTTAAGATTGTCAGCTCTGACCCGTTTTGGAGCACATTATCGGGACAAATTCACTTTTAACACACCTCAGACCACAGGATAGTCTTATTGAAACATTAGATAATCTAGTGTTTGCCTTTGTTGGTCAGAAATGCATAAAACTGAGAGAAAAACAGTCTGATTATGTGTGTACCCAGCATAGGGTGAGTAAACAGTGCAGTTAATGGGTTTTAAGAAATACAAGCAAATGCATGTAGCCACCTTGAATAACAGGGAGTAGTTTACTGTGGTAAAACGGATATGAATCATCTCATATCATTTCATCATTAAATCACAATAAATCAAAGTCAACCATCAACCAACCTGTCAGCTGCAGAACCACAGTGACAAAAGCATGTGTGACAGTTCCTTTGTGTGTGTGTGTGTGTGTGTGTGTGTTCGTTAGCTGATGATGAGGACAGCTGGTTCATTCCTTCAAATTAACTATGTAGTCAGTGGATTATAGCTCCTACCCAGGCCTGTTTGAAAGAAATCCAAAGTTTGATCAGTTCTTCAGAATAATTGGAGACACTTGAAAAGAGCAGTGGAATTTCCTGCAGTTCATCCCTGCTGACATCAGCAATACGGTCTTTTAATATGTGGATCAAGGACTTTTAACACTGAAGATAATGAAAACTGAATCTGCTTCGTTCAACATTTCAAGGCTCATATTCTCCTCTTGTGGTTAACTGAGAACGTTTGCGTTCCTGTAGCGATGGTGAAATGGCTCTTAAGCTAGCAGAATAATGTAAATCTTGTTTAAGCACGATGACCACCAAAATACATTTGAAAGTTTGTCCCAACATTCATTTTCTGTACTGATTTTGATAGGCAGGGTCGATCGGAAAGTAAAACACAAGGTTTTTTTTGGGATTCTGATAGATAACCATGAGAGCTGAAGAAAATCCTCACATGGTTTTTCTTTCACTTCCGGTCTGAGTGAACACTGCCACGACTTGCTGCCGCTTCTCCCTGATAAATTAGGGCTGTTTTATTGTTTTTTTTAGGCCAACTGACTTTGCAGCTTCTGTCTTTTATGTTTGTACTCCAAACTACTGCTTTACGCACGCTGAAACATCCCGATTGTGTGTGTTTGGAAGTGTGTACGGCCACCTCCAGCCTACCTGCTCTGTCCGACAGCTGACAGCGAGTCGGCTGTCAATCCCTGCCTCGCCCCGTCAGCCTTCCCCGTCTGGATTGGTCTCCAGTGAGGGCTGGCGGTATGTCGATCTGGCCCGTCTGTGTCTGGCTCATTCTGTCGCCTGTCCACATACCCGTGGCGGGTCTGTTCCAATACTCCGCAACCGAGTTCCTCCGTCTGCGCCATCACCTGTCTGCTCCTCTGCCGGCTTTGCTGCATCTCCACCCGGACATCGCATTTCTCCCTCCTCGGAGATACATCCACCGTGGGTCCCGCCGGAACTTCCGAACGGATACCTCAACCAAAATCCAGTCCTTCTGGTCCAGCTCTCGACGTCCTCCTCGTCATACCGGTCGGACGGTGGATCGATCTGTGTTAGCCAGCCTCCCTCGCTCGGCTAGCGCTGCTGCCGACCGCTGCTCCACCGTCATCAAATTTGGACTTTTAATCATCCGCTTTCTCACTAGTAAAGGACAACTCATCCACAAACTCATCACTGACCGTAAGTTTGACTTACTCTGTTTAACCGAGACATGGCAACAAGAACACTACTTCTCCCAGCTCATTGAATCCACTCTGGCTGGGTTTTACACCTGCAAACCATGTGACTCCGGCCGGGGCGGAGGTCTCGCGATGATTCACCGCGAGACCATCAAAGTCTCACCTGTGTCTGCCCCTTTCTTCACCTCATTTGAATCCACAGTATATGTGAACTCTCCGGACCTATTCCCACCATCATTGCAACTGTTTACCGCCCGCCTAAATCCAACTGTGATTTTTTAAATGACTTTGCTGCCTTCCACACTCATTTCGGCTCAAGTCGGAAGATGGATGGATTTTCGAGATAATGCTGACCCAAAATTCCTTGCGGCGACAACATTTAAAGTGAAACGCACACCCGGGTGCTCACGGAAACTCACAATGACTGATAAGTAACGGAGATCATCTAAGTTACCAACGCAATAATATGTCTTGAACAACTTTAAATAATCTGTGATTCAAGAAAAAGGTATCAGAGACATTTTTATCCACAATATGTTTTATTCAACATAATTCATATTTCTGAGTGCAAGGTGTGACGTTCTTTTAGTTTCACTTTTGTTCCTCGTAGCCTGGTAGCCTCTTTTCCTTTGATTCACATTCAAACCTTGTGATTTTTGAGATTATATCAGCGGAAAGTGTTATGATGGAGCTTTTAGTCCAATATTGGAAATTTGTAGTTTTTTCACCACGGCAGACGCCACTAACCTTTGCAGCCGTTACATTATTACGTCACGTTGGAAGTGTGTCTGATTGTCAAATCAAAGGTGATGGCTTTTTCCTAACTCCTCTCCTAACACCTTTCCTTAACCCTGTGACGTCATTCACTTCAAGGAGAGCTTGGTGTCTGCGTGTTTGTTAGGCCATTGTTTACTGTGTTTGTGTGCTGTGGCGTCTTCGCCCTTCACACGTCAGTAGGGTTTTGTGTCTTTCATTAATCTTTATTTTGGACAAAATACTGCTTTTAAATTGAAAGCACCATAAAAAGATTTCTATCAAGATTATTAGGGCACATTTGAAGTTTTTAACCAGTCAGATTAAACTGGTATTAGATGATACAATGTCATGGCCTGTTTTTGATGGTCTCGCGATGATTCACCACGAGGCCATCAAAGTCTCACCTGTGTCTGCCCCTTTCTTCACCCCATTTGAATCCACAGTATATGTGAACTCTCCGGACCTATTCCCACCATCATTGCAACTGTTTACCGCCCGCCTAAATCCAACTGTGATTTTTTAAATGACTTTGCTGCCTTCCACACTCATTTATTCTCCCTTTCATCAAAAATAATAGTGCTGGGAGATTTTAACTTTCACATGGACAACATCAATCACCCTTTACCAGAGATTTGACAGCCTGTTTGACACCCACTCAAAAGGTCACATTCTCGATTTACTCTGCTGCTATAGTGTCACCCCTCTTGACTGTAAAATTGATGAACTCCCCATAACATGATCACTTTCTGCTCTCATTCAATGCTGCTTTCACCATTACTACCACTAAGCTTCCACGTCTCATATCATTACGCAACATTCAAAATATAAATCTTAACACTCTCAGCTCTAGTATTGACCACCACCTGGGCATAAATACATTTTCCACCCCTGATGATGTGGTTATGCATTACAACACTACACTCCATTCCATTCTCAACTCCCTGGCTCCGTTAAAATCCATGTCTGTTACAATCTCCACTCCTGCCAACTGGTTCACACACCATCTCCGGCTCATGAAAGCCAGAGGTTCTACTCCACCTCATCCTGTGAAACCCTAATGTCATTTCTCACCTCAAAAATCCAGAACATTCATCACCACCTCAGCCAGAACTCTCCTCTCCCCATCTCACCAGAATCCTTCCCATTTACTCATTCTTTTTCTACTTTCCAACTCCCCACTCCCTCTGAAATCTCAGACCTCATCCGTCTGTCCAAACCATCCTCCTGTCAGTTGGACCCTCTCCCCACATTCCTGGTCAAAGCCTCCCTCCCCTCTCTGATTCCCATCATATCAGTCATCATCCACTCCTCGCTCATCACTGGAACTGTTCCCTCATCCTTCAAAACTGCTGCAATAACTCCAATCCTCAAAAAACCCTGTGCTGATCCTTCCAATCTCAATAACTTCCGTCCCATCTCAAATCTCCCCTTCATCAGTAAAATTCTCGAAAAAACAGTCACCAGCCGACTTCACTCTCACCTATCCCACAATAACCACTATGAACTCAATAACTCCATTTAGTCCAGAACTCAGCTGCCCGCATCATCACCAAAACTCCCTCTATCTCCCACCTCAGTCCTGCTCTCCACCAGCTCCACTGGCTTTCCATTCAATTCCCCATCCACTTCAAGATCCTTCTGTTAACTTTTAAGGCCATCCACCACACTGTTCCCCCTTACTTGACTGATCTCATCCATGACCACACTCCATCTCGCTCCCTTAGATCATCTTTCTCTATTTATCTGTCCACTCCCGCAGCCCACCTTACCACCATGGGGAGCAGAGCTTCCTGCAGCTCTGGAACTCACTACCTCTGGATCTCAGGAACATGGACTCATTTTCTCAATTCAAAGCCGGACTCATTATTATGTTTAGTGCAACAGCTATATCTAACTAGGATTGAAAGGGTTTTTAAAGTATGTATTTTTTCAAACAATTGTGCCATTTTTGGTGGATGTTATTTCACAAAGTCCTCACTGTAGGCACTTTGTAGCATGGTTGTGCTATTAAAGATAAAATCCTGCACAGTATAATGTCAGATTTTTTATAATACAGTCACCACTCCTGGTACCGTGGAGAGAGTGTTCCTTCTTAAGTGGTTTTCTGCCAATTTACTGGTGTAGCGCTGCTTATTCCAGGAACAACTGAAATCAAAGAAATGTATAATAATGGATAGCAAATGGCACCAGAAAAAAGGGGTAATAATGTAATAATTGTGTTTTGCAACTGACTCATTTATACCATTCAGTTGTGTGGTAGTGTTCTGTTGCTGTGCCCCTTTGATTCCATTTATGACAGTCAATAACTAAAAGACTGATTAATACTGATTAAATGCACAGTTACATTTTAGGAAATTATTGTGAAATATGTCACTTTCGGTCACCCTCCAAGTACTGTTTTTAAATAGTGCAAAGCTAGATGTAGTATTGATGTAAATCTACCTAAAACCATGTCCAGAGTGAACATTAATCTCTGTCTATACTGTATATATATATATTCTGAGTATTTTGATAGTCTTGATCAAAAAAAAAGATCATCTTAAAAATTCTTCTTCTGACTATTAAACTGATTCAATGTGGCTAAATTGTGTATTTTTCCCGGTTTTATAAGCTTCATGCCTCCGCAAAATTGAGCCCCGTCACATTAGACCAGGTGGAACAGTGAAATCGTTGTTGCTCGCACTGAATCATTCTGATCACTCGTTTTGTCATGATGCACACTGCCTCATCATAGCAACGACATGTTGGCAGAGAGAGCGTGAGCACCCGCTGCTGCAGCAGCAGCATGGATGAAGTAAAAATCAGCCAGTTTGTAATAGAATGATAAACAGCATTGATCGGTGATCTGGACTTTGAGGCTGATGGAGACGCTTCCACAAGGAGGATGGATACTCCGTCTAAAGTAAAAGTCAGCCAGTTTGTAATAGTAGCATAACAGCATGAAGTTGCCAAATCACCAGGTTGGATTTGTTCGGAAGCGATTGCGTCCGTATTCTGACTCAGAGTCCGACTCGCTGTGATCGCTCCGCGGTAGTTCACAGTAAGAAGAGCGGACAAAGCGGTGTATCAGTCTGGTTCCAGTAAAAAGCGACCATAAAAAGCTGTAAATGGACTGATATGTAGACGTAGGGCAGTGAGGAGGAGACTTCATGTAGTAAAGCAAACTTATCAGTTGAAACACGGACATTTCCGTAAAACCTAACTTGAGTACAGCAGCCCGCCTACCTGCCCGTTCTGATTGGCCGAGTTGTCTGAAGGGCACTCTCATCAGCCAATAGAGTGGGGCCTATGTTAGGCTGCAGAAAATTGCTAAATTTTTGTAATGCGGCCAATAAAACAGTGTGCTTTATAGCCCTGGAAATTACGATAGTTCTCCTAAACCTACGTTGTGTCAACACAAAAATGTGTACCTGGGAAATCTTGCTGACAAGTACAAACACATTCAGTAGATAGTAGTTGGTTGGTAAGCCCTTTGTCTGACATGTCCTCAGAGTTTGTTGATGCCATGACTTGGTTTGCTTCCCAGAACACACAAGCTCAAACTGGAGCACACGTGTATAGACGCTTAGGTCTTTTTAGTATGAAGCTGTAACATCTGAGAAACACTGCTATACTTGGTTGTATCAACCTGAAAATACCCAGTTTATTTAGCCAGCCAGCCTCATCCGTAGGCTTTTTGAATTTAACCATCGTCTGTTGAATTTTGGCAACTGCCTTGATGAGTTTGAAGAAGTTTCATTTAGTTAAACCTGGAAGGGTTTTTATTTGGGAGGCACCAAGAAGAAATCTGGAATCCAATGAATTCTCATCATCCATCTTATGCTGCTTACATGTGCGAGTTATCTTTAAAGCTGTATACTATGGATAATATAATTGGTTAAAAATACTTATTTATACTACTATTTATACTATTATTTCTGGTGCCATTTGCTATCCTGTTATGATTAGGGCTTGGTTTAAAAAAAAAGAAAAAAATAGAATAAACATTTTGAATAGATTTTCTTCCTCCAAGTGTGACAGAGAAATTTTTTGGGAGTAACATTTCTAAGTTATGTCACAACGAAAGCTGTCCTGAAGCACCAGTAGGGATAGATCGATATGGATTTTTTAGGGCCGATGCCGTTTTTTTTTCCCCATCAGCCTTAGTCGATGATCGATACGGACTGCCGATTTTCTTGAGCCGATATTTGGAGCCGATACTACTTTTGCTCCCTCAATTTACATCATAAAAATGACAGAATGATGATAACAAATGGTATGAGTCTCAATTTTTAAAAAAGGAACATTTATTGAAATTAAGGTGAGGTAGAACGACAAGAAGTATAACATATTTAACAAATATTAAAAACAGGTGACGTAGAACAAGAACAAATAAAAAAATATTTCTGTTGTCTGTAAATAATGCTGCAGACCGCATTGGAACGATGCCGATACACATAAAAGAATGCAAAAATTGGACATGCCAGACATGCCTATGCGTCCACAACAGATCTCTGTGTAAAAACCGTAATTGGAGGGCCCCGTGTATGCCCAGAAATGGTAGAAAAACACAAAATGATCTCCATTCATTGTATAACATGAGCTGGATCTTTTTTTTAAACTTAAATTTAACTTTTTTTAGGGCTGTCAATCGATTAAAAAAATGTAAGAATTAATAGCACAATTTTCTATAAGTAATTACGATTAAATACAATTTTCTACTTAAGACTGAAGCTTGAAATAGATGTTATTGAATTTTTGGGAAATCATGGCATTAATGTAGAATTATTACACAGCAAGTATATTTAAGTTTAAAAACTATTTTAATACATTTGTTCAGCTTTGAATTAACACCCAATTTTCCAAGTTTAGCAAAAAAAAAAAAAAAAATTTTTCATATATCCACTTACAGAACATAACAAAGCCCAGACCTATATAATATATTAAAGTGCAGGCTTACCACTTTGACAATAAGTATTTCATGAAAAGAAGTTTTAAAATTGTTACATGAACAAAGGTTCAGTACTGTTAGCCTGGAAATCTAGATGGAAATATATCTGTATTAGAGCTAGATCTATATATACTGTTATATTCTATATAGTAATATCCACTGGCACACCTAATCACTAAATATCACTTTTGGGTTCTTTTTAAAGTGAACATTTTCCACCTGATATTCCTTCTTCCATCGTTGTGTGGTATTCAGCTGCTCTATGTCTCTGGGTTTTTAAAGGTTAGGGGTCAGTCAACACCAGAAGTAAACAAAACTGTGTTAATTGTGTTAAAACAAAACTAAGTAACTTTTTCACCTCAATAAATCCTTCTCGTAGTCCCTGTGAGGGTAATACAAGTGTTTATGGGATAGTTGGGGGGTCTTTCATCCCCCCTGCTATTTCTGGCCAGAAAACTTTCCCTGCCTCCGACCCGGTGGCAAGACATACTGCTTTACGGCAGCCCAATACATACTAATGCTAGATTTTGACCACGGTTGACCTTTGTCCGAGGAACGGAGCGACTTCATGCAGTGACAGCACAGCAGCGACACACAGCAACCACACACACTGTTTTCATGGCAACAGGCATGCACACACACTCACAATCCAGCGCTCCATCAGGCAGCACACACACAAATATCCATCCACCCATCAATCCATCCATTTTCAGAGCCACTTTGTCAGCGCACAAACAAACACATCACACACATTTCCACACTCCCTTCCGTATTACTTCCACATCATTCATTTTTTTTACTTGTCTCTCTTCATCACACTGTTCACATGGTCACATGGGACGATATGTGTGAAAGCACCCTTAGTGTCACTGTTGTATTAGGATGTTTCAGTGATCGGTTGCTACTGTCTTGGGAGAGCAAAGGTGCGCATGTAGCTGTGGGTGGGGCAGGCGGCAGGGGGTGCAGAGTTTTTATGATCGTGACAAAACCAAAAGGAACCTTTGGGCGAGCTCTAAGCGCAAGTTACTTAGTTCTGCTTTAATCATTTTTAACTAATTAAACATCTTAAATTAACCAACAAAATTAACATGGTAATTTTGACAGCACTAGTTTTTTTTTAATCCATCTTGCTTAATTTAATTTACCATAAAAACCCAGAAAGGCTTTTTTTCAGTTATTTTCACGTAGAACTGCTCGTGTAAACATCAAATTGACACTAGAAAAGGCTCATATTAGGGCTTAGCAGAGCTCAAGGAGGCAGCAGATTTGCTGATGTGGTGCTGATTCTGTTCCACTGGACTGGGATCCCATTACCTCCCATGGGAGCTCAGACCACTGACCTTCAGCCTGTGTGTGTCACTGAAAAAATGTTCCCTTTCTATTTCCATCGTACACTTGGTTTAATCAAAGCATGTGCCTTGAAAGATTTAGCCAGAGGATTTTTATGAGGCTAATCAAGATGTTGATGCCTGGATAAGTTCAGTTTGTCTCCCTTTTTCTCCTCATCTGTCTTTTCACGTTTGTCTCAATTCTGCTGCCGCGTTTCCATTCTCCGTATCTTCCTCTTTTTCCTTGTCTCTTTGAGTCAAGCTTTTTTCTTCGGTGCAGATATAATGAGTCCACACTTTGCTATCGTTTTGATGGAGAATAAGTGCTGAGTTGAGGTAACCTTGTCCCGTCCTACATGTCTGGCAGACCTCTAATAGTTCTGTCAATCCAGCTGTTGAACGCCCTCTAGGGAGCTGCTGTCCAACACATGCCCGACACATGTGGAAGAACCATGACGGATCGAACTGCATCGTGTGTGTTGGTCTTGTAAAGTTGGTTAGAGCTGCTTTGCATCACAGACGTGCCGTGTTCAGCTCAAACCTTCACTGAACGTGCTACATATGGTCCAGATTACCACAGGAGAAGGTATCTGTCCTTTCTGTCCGCAACATTTCTTTATTTTTTTTTTTTATCACTAACACATGCCTGTTCCTGCTTTTCTTACATTTCATATTCAATGTGAATCAATGACAGGCGTTATAAGCACATTAATGCAGGCACCAACTGGAACTAAAGGCCTGTGCTTTATTTTCTAACAAAAACACTGAAACTTTTCTCTGCAGATTATATTACATTCAAACATTACTAATACTAAACACAGCAGAAATACTGTTTGTACCCTGACATTGATGAGTTGAAATCTGAACGAGGTCTACATCATTTTTTGAGGTTTTAAAAGGGGAAAATATAAGTTTTGGTTTAATTAGCACTGGTCAACTCATTTTATATTATTATTACTAAGTATTGAGTAATATCACACTCTTGATTTCACCTTAGGAGGTCAGTGATGAGACAAAGATATCTAAAGATCACACTGTATCAGTCATGTTTTAGACCAAACTTTTCATAGTCCCGTATAGGAGTGTGACGATATCTCGATACGGCGATATATGACGATGTTTTTTCGCACCATCAATTATTGATATGCTCGCGCTAAAAATAGATTTTTTTTTTCAAAACCTTTTCTGCTTTTTCACTAAAATGTGCAGGTGTCACTGTTTGTTGAAGGAACCAATATATTGTTTACCGGAATATTGCACTATAATGGTGTCACTGGTAAGAAAGACGCTGTTTTTCGTCACTTATTCGTTCACATTGGTATGTTGACACTTATTTACAGAAATGTTGCACAAAAATAGTGTCACTGTTCATAGGACACTTTTTCAATTTATTGTCTTTCAGAGATATAAAATAACTATTTTTTCACCTAATCTTTTTTTTTTTTCTTGTTATGTCATAGATTATCGTAGATTGATTTCTGACCAATATATCGATAATCGCAGTATTGTCATATCGCGAGGTAATGGTTATCGCGAGCTTTGTATCGCGTTTCGTATCGTGTTTCGTATCGTATCGTGAGGTACCCAGAGGTTCCCACCCCTAGTCCAGTACCCCTTCAGACTTTTAACCTAAAGCCATGTACCCCCTACTCTTTTTATCATGTAAAGCCCATTGAGTTGCCTTGTGTATGAAATGCGCTATACAAATAAATTTACCTTGCCTTACTCCTGCACATTGAAAAACATAATAATGTAATGTCAGATAAAATCCTGATGAGGAATTATATGTAATAAAAAATGAATAACAATCTGTACGGACACAATAAAACATCTTCTTTAGACACATCACTATCTATTTAACTATCCTACTGGCATTTTTAGTGAAAAAAAAGTCTCTTTTTATCACCCTAAAATTTTGAAACACAACTCTACCACTTTATTAAGATGGGTGAGGATGCAAAGTCTTGTTCTGTATTTTTTCATGTTTGTCAAAGCTGAAAATCCACTTTCACACAAGTACATGGTGGCAAAGGGCATCAACATGTTTGGCTAGTGCGAACCAACGTAGCTCTCATATTTGTGGGTAGTCCAAGATGTAATTTGTGGCAATGCATTAAGGCTCCTGGCTGCTGCTCTATTTATATTCTAGTTCCAATGTTTTCATGCTGTTTCTGATTTGTGTTATTCACATACCCACTATGAAAAATTGGCTACCCCTCTGGGTACTTGTTCTCCATTCCAGTAGCCTTGGTTTTTAGACCAATACAGCTGATTCTAATGATGGTATCATGCAGCTCAACAATCAGGTGTGGTGGAGCATGATAGCATCTAAAATATGCTGTATTGGGGCTTTCCCCAATGAGACTTGGGCAACTCTGCCCTAAGATTTATTGGTCTTAGAAACAAGATTGTAATTGAGAGGACGTAAAGCACTCAGATCGGATTCTGTCAGAATGCACACAACCAAAAATCCTGGGAAGTCCACTGCACCCCTTTTCACTCCTCAGGTCGGGGACAAGGTTCCTGCAAACCGAAAGGGCTGTTTAGGATTCATCTCAGCTGGTATCTCACACTGTCTGTACCAGTGGTTTCATGGTACTGCTCCAGTTTTCATGCAGTTTTTGGTTGTTTCAGCTCGTAAAAAGCCTGGTGACTGATATCGCCTGTGTTGCTGGTGCAGGGCGAACAATAGATTTCGGACTATTTAAGATTAAAGGTGCAGTCTGCAATTCTCAGATCCCTCCCTCCGTCTCCCTCCCCGCTGTTTCTTGCCCTGCCTCCAAACTTTTCAAAGTTAACAAGCTAACGTTAGTCCGACAGCAACATCACAGTAATATAACATGCTCTGTTAAAAGCATAATATTGCAGCGCTTTTCTCTCTCAATGTGCACACACCTCAGCAGCAGCAGCAGCAGCAGCAGCAGCAACAACACAGTGTCACTTACAGCAACCCACATTGAGGCTGCTGCACGCACATGAACAACACATGCACTACAGAGTTCTAGTGTAACAAATATAAATAAAACATAGTGTAAATCAAGCAGCAGTAATTACCTTTCAAGTAGAAAAGTCACCAATTCCATCTTCTACCCTTCCAGACCATACACTGTAAAAAAACACGGCGCTCCAGCCCCGGGAAGGGGGCGGGGACTGTGAGCAACAGCTGTCAGACAGCAAACACAATCCTAGCTCTGATTGGTTCTTTTTGCTCGGTCGCGGTGCATTCTGGGAATCTGCCAAAGGCTGCAGAAGCAGCAGGGGGAACTCAATGAGCCTGTTTTTTTCACACAAACTACTAGTGTGATGTAAAGCTGTCCTTACATAGTGACAGCTTTAGCAAATATGACAAAAATTCACTTTTATAAGAGTTGCAGACTGCACCTTTAAAGATAATTACACATCCGTCCTGATTTTCTCTGTGTGCGGCAACCATTAGTTTGACTTCAAAACCGTAATCAATGGTATATTTGTTTAGGTGACAACTTTTTTCCAATATTTGAAGCATTAGATATTGCATATAAAAAAGTTGTCACATTATTAAGAGTAATAGAAACACATTGTGGTTGATATAAAAGCAGAGTATGTGGGGGGTAGGAGTCACAAAGAAGTGGAACAAACTGCCAGCAGAGCAATGCGCTATACAAATACATTTGCCTTGCCTTCTTAATTAAATTTTTTATGACATTTTATAATGGAATATTAAACTCTTAACTTCATTTTGTTTGTACAAAATAAATAAATAAAATGTGTACATTACACTTTAATCCAATTCAAGTTTGCTTTCCTGTTACTTTGATATTAAGTCCTATTAACCTTGGAGCAAGACCTTTAATCCCCTAATGCTCCGCCCCATTTCTTCTACGGAATAGATAATAATAAGGATAGTGATTGGACTTTCCAAAACTGTTGCAAGAATAAGTGTTATGATGTCTGACTGTATGTGTAACGCTCTTAATGACGATTGATTTAAAGAGTTACATTAGGAAACCATTCATTGTGAAACGCCTCTTCCAGGATCCCTTTTAATGAACAAAGATGATTTCTGGGAAATTCCCACGGTATCAACAGCCACTGTAAATGACTCAGTCTTATCATCTGTAGACAGATGGGTTCATATCAGACTGAGACAGGTGTGTCAGACAACTTTTACACCAAACACAAGGTTATACTCATTCTCACCCTTTTGATCCTCACAGCATTCCTCATGACTGGAAGTCTGCTTTTAAAAGTGTTACAAAAAGTTCTAACATAAGATAAAAATGTAAAACAAGTCTATAGATCAGTGGTTCCTAACTTTTTTGGACCGTGACCCCATCATAGTTTTGATTAGATTTTTGATTTTTTTTTTCAATGCACTTAAAAATGACTGCAGACATCAGATATAGAAAAATAAGAAAATAAAAAATAATTAAATAAACGAAAACCTTTTTTTTTTTTTTTTTAAACTTGAATTTGCAAAATTAAAAAAGTTTTTCTACAAATTCGATAAATCGATTAAAACATTTATTTTTTTTGCCCAGCCCTAATTTGAGCTTTATCTTTAGGGGAACTTCCCATTTTTCTAGTCGTTGCTGGCCAAGTTGATTGTTTTCCTCTTGCAGGATATATTCATTATTCATTGTTTTCAGGGAGATAAAGATTGACGACAACACTGGGTTTCTGGCTTTTGCTTCCCTCTGCTCACCTCCACAACAAACTGAATTGTATGATTTACCTGGTCACACTCCCACAGAGGGAACCTGCACAGTTTGCTGACACTTTCTCTTTGCATTGAAAAGGAAGCTCGTAACAGAAAAACAGCAGGAAAGAACGTGACGCCAGAGTGAAACATGCATGTACTGGAATTTTGAACAGCAACAACAACAAAACAAGCTGCATATATATTGTGTGTGTGTGTGTGTGCGTGTGTGTGAGAAAGTGATCACTGAGCATCTGTGGAATGAGGAAAAGACTGAGCTGGGATCTGAAGTGAACTATCAGGGTTGCCTCTGCTGACTGGGGACGCTGCATCTATCACATAGTGTTGCTTTGCACGCCTGTCACTGGTTTGAACTAAGCGGCAAATAAAAGCAGCTCAGCCAAAGTGACTGCACGTCCCAGCTCCTCCAATGATGGATGCAAACCGCTCAGAGTAGGAGGTGTGCGTGTATGTGTGTGTGTTCATTAGGGGTGTGAAAAAAAATCGATTTCACGATATATTGCAATTTTTTGGGTACAGATTTTAAATTGTTTTGTTTTTTTTCTTTGTTTAAAAAATCAATTTATTATTATTATTTTTTTGGATATTTAAATAATTTTTTTTGTGTATTTGTGCAATGTTTCAGTGGTGGTTACAATGCTTTCAATGTGTTACAGTGGTTACTTGATGCACTTGATTTTATGATGACAGTGTGTAATGCCTGCAGTATTTATGCCTGCACCGACATTTTATTTTCATATAATCTGTTCAGATCAGTGTTTAAACTGACACAATAAGATACATAATTTTTTTCTTGTTTTTGTGCATAATCAGTAACACAGGGTGCTTTATCCTTGATGTTCTCACTTTCAGTTGTTACAATGCTGTCATTATGTTGCCATGGTTACTTTGAGACTTCTACACAGTAGTTCCAGTGAAAAGAAACTTGTTGCACTTTATTTTATGATGGCAGTGCATTTTCTTTTTTCAGTGAAAATGTGCAAAAACACTAATAATAAATAATACATAGGATGTTTTGAAGTAAATGGTTTTGACTCAATTTGTCTTTTGAATGATCAATATTTTCTGATGAACATATACAGCAACTTGATTTTTCATCTCTACATTTAATTTTGATATTAACTGAGTAGAATATCGCGATAATATCGTATCGTGACCCACGAATCGTGATATGTATCGTATTGCAACAGTCTTGCCAATACTCACCCCTAGTATTCATTAGTAGTAACAGTTTATGTTGCTTATTTATTGCCTGTAAACGTGCTACAACTTCAGTAAACTTAAAGCTGGTTGACTCAATAAATAAGAATAAACTCTCTATGTTTCATCCAAAGGTTGTTCTCATCCACTACTGATGCCAGCGCGCTCCCCTAAAAACTGCCAAAGTCACATTTCTGTTGTTTTCACAGATTTCAATGTCTGACAAAACAATGGTGGATGTTGAGATTTTGGCTTTCCACAGAGACACCGGCACACGGAGTGACATCCTATCAAAATGAGAACACAGTGAAAAAAGCAAAACAAAAATGGCGTCAAATAAATCCCTGTCATCCTTGTCTGGTGAAGAAACACAAGAAATCACTAGGAATGAATTGAAAATACAGAAGCACATCTGTACCATAAAAAAATAGATTGCTGGAAATGCTTATTCATTTTCAGAATATTGCTGCATTTTTTTGACTTATACATGAAATTAATGATAAATGATAATATAAATGGATGATCTATACTTTTCAAATTTGCCATTTCAAAATGAATTTTGTTAACTATTTGCTGGGGCATCTTGTTAAACCTTAAATGTGATTTTCTTTATTATTTTACTTGTTACAAAATGAGCAGTCATGAAGAAGACAATAAAAAATACAGTTTGGATTATTTATCATTCATTTTATTTATGCATCAAAAAATGCAGCTACAGTCTGAAAAATAAGAGGCATTTTTGGTGATCATTTTTAAATTTAATGATGGTACAAATTGGCTTTTATTTAAAAAAAAAAATACTTCTTAAATAAACTTTTCCACTTTGGTGCCGCCTTTGCTTTCTTCCTAAGTTTTTTCATGTTTATGTTTCAGCCTTGGACATTTGTTTGTTAGTGAATATCTATCAGATGATTAATAAAAACCACTTGTGGGTGACATACAGGTAACAATTTTAAAATGGTATTGTATTTTTGTCGTAGTGGCTGCTCTTTTAAAGCACACGGGACGGATATGGCGTGCTCCGTATGTAGGACGGCGTCCGAGTGGAGGAAAATTGCGGGAGTGAGTGACTTCAGAAGTCATATGTCTATTTTATAGTTGTTTTCATTATCTATGCTTACAATGAGGTGTTTGCTTGAATAAAAAAAGCTACTACTGCTAATAAATGGAAGTTTCTGGACAGGAGGAGGGGAGCAGATTCAAATGCATTTACGGCATGAAGACGATACAATTAGTAGGGCTGGGCGATTTTGTCTAATAAAAAAATCTCCGATTGTTTAAAGAAAAATGAGTTTCGATTTGATTTTCAATTTTTTTATTTTTTTTTTAATGCACTTAAAAATGACTGCAGACATCAGATATATTGTCAAAAGTGCAACTTTATTCCTGTGAATGTCCTCCCAAGAGTTATAATGCATAGAACAATCCCAAAATGAACAGTAAATGAGGCTCTGTCATTCAACAATTTCAAGCTTTAACCCAGGTTTAAGCAAAAGTGCAACAGAAATCAGATAACTACATATTCTATTATAATAAAAAAAAAATTTAAAAATCTTCTTAGCAACTCAGCATAGTGCGAATGAAAAATAAAACTTGCCTGTGGCACACATATAAGCTACTCAAAGGATAAACACATGTAAACAAAGAGGGGGCTGGCTCACATTGCGCTACGGTAACCCACAAGTCTGAAAAAACTGTAATGGGAAAAAAAATGTAAAAAAATTCAAATTTGCAAAATTAAAATCGTTTTTATCTACAAATTCAATACATTGATTAAATCATTTTTTTGCCCAGCCCTACAATTAGGTTTAAAATCTCTCAATGTTTAGACATTTCAGGTAGTTTGTAATACTTATGAATAATAAACAACATAAAGTCACCACATTAGACTTGTTCTTGAGTGATTGCGGTTCCTAACTCTGAGACTGACAGAGAAGGTAAGAAGAAGTGATGGGCAGAGGAGTGTATTAGCCTGTTTACAGTAAAAACTGAACATAAAAAGCTTTAAACAAACATATATACAGATGAGGAGAATAATTCAGCTGTAGATGGAAACTACATAATACACGGAGTAGCACCCGCCTATGTCACAGAGCGTCCTGTTTTTCCATGAAGGAGCCAATACAGTATCTATCAGGTCAAGCAGTTTAAGTGAATATTTGACATGTGCATCAACATACCCTTGTTTCCCTGTCTTTGTGGTTGTAGCTTGTCTCTTTTTTAGATAAACATCAGGATTTTTTTTTTTTTTTTTTTTTGCCATCTTGTGTTTTCCATAATTTGACAATCTGTATTATGAACCCACCTTTTTCAGTTGTGCAGGCAAGACTAATTTGTATCCCAAATGTGTGCAGCCTTTAACACTGGTTGCTCATTAGTATGTGTCGCTGATAGTTTTGAATTTCTCCTTTTCTTTTTTTCTTCACTTGAACGATCCATCTTGCTGTGGGGTTTTTTTTTGTAATCCTGAGTGATGGCGCCCTCTTGACTGCAGCTCCCTGCTGGCCTGCGTTGTAATGCAGGATACTCAGTACAGGTTTCAGGTACTTTGAAATATAGAACCACCTTTGGCCTCTTTCCCTGCTCCAGGCTGTTTGGTAATAATAAAAAATAAAAAAAAAATGGGCCAACAAGTCATCTTGACCTGTGTCGTAGCCCTGTAGGGAAAAAGAGATAATCGCATGGACATGGCAGTGTCTGAGGTAGCAGTCACAGCTAATGGTGGCTGAAGGAGTTCAGTAGCTGCCTGAGGAAAAACCCAAACCCCCAGAGAAGAAGATTCAGTCCTTCATTCTGAGTCTCCACTTTTGTTTTGTTGATCTGTTCAGAGTAGACGGCATGAACCCACCATTGATTTTTTTTTGACTGATTTGAGCTTTAATGGGTTCACTGGGTTAAGTGAGAAGATCAGAATTACACAGTATAAAGACTGCATTCCTTTAGTCTTGGTACCCTGTCTATCTGCTAGAGCTGGACAAGAAATCGATTCAATCGATTAATCGAATTTGTAGATGAAAACGCTTTTTATTTTGCAAATTCAAGTTTAAAAAAAAATAATTCAATTTTAATTTTTATTTATTTGTTTATTTTTTCCCCACCACAGTTTTTTCAGACTTTTTCACGCTCCGTCCTTGTGGGTTACCGTAGCGTGATGTGAGCCAGCCGCCTCTTTGTTTACATATGTTTACCATTTGAGTAGCTTATATGTGTGACACAGGCATGTTTCATTTTTTATTCACACTATGCCAAGATGCTAAGGGAAGAGTTTATTATTAATTTTTTTTTTTTATTGTAATAGTATATGTTATAAAATATGTAGTTACCTGATTTCTTAATCAGAAAATTGAAGCTACTGTGAAGTAGCTGTTACACTTTTGTTTAAACCTGGGTTAAAGCTTGAAATAGTTGAATGACAGAGCCTCATTTACTGTTTATTTTGGGATTGTTTTATGCATTTTAACTCTTGAGGACAATCACAGCAATAAAGTTGCCCTTTTGACAATATAGCTGAAGTCTGCAGTCATTTTTAAGTGCATTGAAAAATTGAAAATCTAATGGAAACTCAATTTTTTTTTTTTAAAAATCGAAGATTTTTTTTATTTTTAAGGCATAATCGCCCAGCCCTACTAACTACAGTCCACGGTTATCCTGCTCTTTCCAGCATATATGAAATCTAATGCACTTTAATTTAATGAATGTATTATTATGGAGCTGTGGTGAAAGCCTCAAAGCCAGTTACAGATGACTAGTGTGTCAAAGTAAAGTGGAAGTGGCTGGTTTTTTATAGCGCTTTATATCGATTAAAGAAATTATTATTATTTTATTATTATTTTTTTGTATTTATACTCATGCAGGTTCATCAAGGATTCAAGGATACTTTATTTGACATTTTGTACACGTACATAATGAAATAGCGTCGTCAAGTTCCCAGTTACGCCCTTAAAGTAGTGGATCTCAACCATTTTGCATCGTGACCCCAATTTTATATCACAAACTTCTGGCGACCCCAAAGAGTTACGTTTGTTATACTGTGTAACAAATACAGAGTAACCAGGATTAGTTTACAAAGAGGCACCAGCTCAGATTATTTTATACTGTATCGTATCGCCTTCCTATTTTCTTTATACTGCATTTAATTTGAGCTAAATTTATATTTGATAAAGTAAAAGTATAGAATACAGTTGATTAAGATTGTGTGTTGTTTTAATTTGAAAAGGAATAATAATAATTTTAAAAATGTAATATATTTTTCACCGATAATTATTTCTAACTCATTTCAGGTGACCCCATTTAATTTTCAGGCAACCCTACATGGGGTCACGACCCTAAGGTTGAAAAACACTGCCTTAATGAATGATTAGAGTCAAAACGAATAATAGTAAAAAAAAAAAGAAGAAAAAAAAGAGAGAATAAAAATAGAGAAACTAGAAAATATAATACAGTATATACACAAAGCAATATACAAATATAGAATAATATAACAATAATATACAACACAGCAGAACCTCAACAGCAGCAACATGAGCAGATTGTGACCCACAATGTTTTTATGTGTATGGATGATGATTTGCTTTTGCACTATTTTGTCAGTTTTGTTTTTTAAATGTGTCGATATTTATATTTTCATTGTTCTGATGATCCGATATTTGCTACACAGAACGTAAAAAAAGAAAATGTAAACAGAAAAAAAACACCAGTAATATAAATAGAATATTTATACAAATATAGAATAATAATACAATAATTTACATAACAGCAGAACCTCAACAGCAACAACATGAACAGATTGCGACCCACAATGTTATTGTGTGTATGTATTATAAATTGCTTTTGCACTATTTTTAAAGATTTTTTGTGTTTTTTTTAATGGTTGCCTGTATATAGACTTTAATTGTTCTAATGATCCAATATTTGCTACACAGAAAAACAGAAAAAAACACCAGTAATAAGAATAGAATATATACACAAAAATATACAAATATAGAATAATAATACAATAATATACAAAACAGCAGCAACATGAACAGATTGCGACCCACAATGTGTTTGTGTGTGTATGTATTGCTTTTGCGCTATTTTTTAGTTTTTTTTTAATTTTTGTGTTGTTATTTTTTTAAATGGTTACCTGTATTTGTATGAAACAAAAGGAAAAATAGATGGATTTTATTGAATTAATTAATTTTTTTAATGTATTTTTTTCTTTGATGCTGGGAGGTAAAATGTCATGCTGTCTGTCATGTTGTTTGCTGCAGTGGGACTGGCTAATCCCTGCTTCACAGTGATGGGAATGGCTGACAGCTCAGCATGTTGTCTCTAAGAAACACATTCTCACTGCTGCCCTGATGTCAAACCATCCTGCCCAATCTGCCAGGGAGACGGAGTCTCAGAAAAAAAGATTTTTTTTTTCATAGACTATAAATTACTGCAAAAAAAAAAAAAAAAAAAAAAAATCTAAACAGACACAGGCTACTTGCATATTCAGCGAGGCAAAGGGAGAACCTCCATTCATTCAGTCATGCTCCATCCAATCTCGTTCCATCAAAAGGTGTATTTGAAGGTTATGAGTGAACGTCTAGAAACTGAGGCTTGACGGGGTGGGTTTTATGTTTAATCGAATCTTGGAAGCCATGAGCTGTGAAGTCGGTGCATTTGAAATGTCTCTTCTTTGTGATGCAGACTTATGCAGCAAATAAATCATGGCCAACTTATCACATGAGACGGGCCTCCTAAGGCCTGATTGTCAGTGGGAGAGAAATGACGATGGGTTTGATCTGTTCGGAGACCCTCGATTGATACATTGTTCTGCTACTTTCAACTGACAGCTGACTTCTTTCAAGATTTGTTTTTACTTGAAGGAACTCAAAACTTTATATTATAGGCAGAAATCTGTCCAAAGTGTGTAAATCTAATATAAAGCCTCTGATTTTCTATTTCAAAATTTCCCCAATACCATTTTAGGTGTCACCTATTTCTGTGTAATTTCTGTGTTGGTTTACATATTTACACATATTACTAGGGGTGAAACAAATTTGTGAATTTTTATGTTATTTTTATGTTAACTATGTCTGTTTGGCTTGAATCTTTGAAGTGTACTTGAATGTTGTTGGGAGGGGCATGTGCAATTTTGTTTTGTTGTACTTTGTGCAATGACAAGAAAATTATTCTATTCTATTTTATTCTAACTCATGATACGATGTGAACTATAGTATAGGTCTCACGATACAAATTACGCACAATAATATATACAAAATTCCCAGTGAAGGGTAACAAATGTGTAACAAATCTTTGTTGAAAACAACTTTACTGCAAAAGTGTTTTGCTTCACAAATAAAAACTGAAGGTTTACCAATCTAACTATTTTTTCAATTATTATTTCTCTTTTCCCAAACATAAAAGTTTTGAAAGCTTATGCACCTTTGAATTTAATATTTTCTTTTTTTATTTTCTGTTTTCCATGAACACAGTAAATCTGAGAGCCTACTAATATATTCTCTAAAACTTGATCTTCACAATTTTTCTTTTTCACAATTTTCCTTGCAAAGCTTTACAAACTCTACATGATATTATGCACATTACATTAGCTCCTTGGAGCATGTGGGAGTTTTTTTTTCTTTTTCTGTTGTAAAACAACTATAATAATTCATTTTTATAATAAGATGAAGCCTCTGCCAGTAGTTCCACATTTCTCTCTTACTCTTGTGTTATTAAGTCTAATAATCTTCCAGCTGTCATTGCAGGTTTAATGTATGATGGAAATCATCCATCCTCCTCTGGTTTCACTGACTTTTAAGTAATTAGAGCCTCTCTGCAGCCCCTCTTATATGCATACACGTACTGTGTATATATCATATCACATATAAGTAGACCTTATTGATGTTCTTTGATGCTGCACCAGATGTGTATTCTGCACTGATGGCTGTGGCATAAATTAGAGGTTTCTTGATGCAAATATAAACATACATCAGAACAACTTTTGCCTCGAGGAGAAGTAATTCAGTAGGAAATCAGTTTTCTCTTCTGGTTCAATCGCAGTGGCATTTTAGCGTCCCCAAAACAGCTATTAAGAATAGGGATGTAACGATTAATCGTAAGGCAGTTAAAAATCGATTCATAGGGATCACGGTTGATATCGATTTTCTGACAATTGAATCGCAGTACTTTTTTTAACCAGCAGAGGGCGCTATCCGGAAGTGTAGGCGGCGGGCGGAGTCTGCTAATACTTTCTTTCTGGCCGCCTTCTACTCTTAAATATGTTAATAAATGATTCATTACCCCTTTAGCACTGAAAGAATATCTGTAATATTACTTGAATATCTGTAAAAGTCACATTTTTCTATTAGCTCTATCTGCTAGCATAGCTTATCTTCTTCACTGCAAGATATCTGCATGCCAACCGACCACTGTGTTACCAGCGCCCTCTGCTGGTCCAAACAAATATGACATAAATCAGTGCAATGACGGTTTTTTTTTTTTTTTTTAAGTCCAATTGTTAAGGCACAAAATACATTTTCAGTTGCACTTTTAAAAGAAAAAGAACTATTATGCAGTTTTGCATTGTTTATTATAGAACCAGAATTTAAATTAATAGGCTTCATTTTCATTTGTATTATTCCTTTATTTATTTCATTCAAGATTTATTTTTAGTTAAATTGCATTGTTTTGAATAGTTTATCAAGGAATTCTTTTGACAATAAAAAATATAAGGAAAATAATACAGTATTTTCTAGTTTTTTTCCCAAAAAACAAATTTGTCTACAGTCCCATTTTGTAAATGAAAAAATCGTGAGAGAATCGTATCGTGAACCCAGTATCGTGAATCGAATCGTATCGGCAGTTGAGTGAATCGTTACATCCCTAATTAAGAATGATCTACTACTGGTTCTCTATCTCGAGCACAATGTTTTGAGTCAAGGTACATGTTTTCATTTGGAAAAATCCCAAGGCACACCACCAAACGAAAATGTCTAAAAATAAAACTTTGTAGCCTATATTAACAATATGCAGTCATTTTTTATTAAAGTGTCATGATTAGGAATCAAATAAACACAAAGAAAACAGTAATTGTTCTAATAAAAAGTGCCATTAACAATCTGCAGTCATTCTTATAAGTGTTTTTAATTGGAATCAAATGAACAGCGACAAAATATATTTCATTTTTCAAATGAAAAGTCCAAAATATGCAGTGATTCTTATCAAAGTGTGGTAAGTACAAATCAAACAAAAAAGCAAACATTTTTTAAATCATCTTTCATATTTTGCATACTTGATACACACTGTGGGAGGAATACAAATAAGTAAAAAGGAAAAAAAAAAGAACATTACGGTAAATATGATCAGAACTACAGTTAAAATGAATTCTGTTAAATATTGTTTTGTTTTATATAATGTATTTTTAAATAATATATTTATATAATATTTATTAATGTATTATTATAATCATACTAATAATGAATACATAATACATTTTTATGATTCATTTTTGTTCTGTAATAAACATTGAAAGCACATCATTTGTTTTCAAAAATGTTTTTTTTTAGAAGAATTCGGTGAATTGGAATAATTTCCCACATCACACCCGATGATCTCTCATGGCACAAATTCTACTTTGTATTTTCTTCATTTGAAAAACACAAAATGCCTCTGTGCGTTTGTGGAGTTGTTTACGTTTAGCTCTGACAGACGGTGATACTTACTGTATTCAAATTTTCCCCAACTCCGTTTCGGGT
The DNA here is from genome assembly GCF_900634775.1 of Gouania willdenowi. NCBI lineage: Eukaryota > Metazoa > Chordata > Actinopteri > Blenniiformes > Gobiesocidae > Gouania > Gouania willdenowi. The sequence continues at coordinate 49,978,611 of NC_041049.1, forward strand.
TTTACCCATTTCCATGTCACGCCATGACTTTACTGGCTAGGTTTAACTTCCCGAAACTGTACCAAAGATGTTAAATAGGTTAATACAGTCAGTATTAAATTGTAGTAATGTTACATTTTAAAGGAGCATACGTATACAGTATAGGGCAGGATCTAGAAACCTTGTGCTTGTCTTCTTTCAGTCTCCAAGCCGTTTTCTTCTTCTCATTCTTCTTGATTTCCGCTTTATTTCCAAGCCGCAGAGAACGTGTCCCAGCGTCATTTGACGTCACGACCGCAGAACTGCGTGGGAAATTGGCACCCAGAACAGCAGTACAAAATGTGTCACACAGTCTTTTTAAGGCAATAGGGAGAAATGTGTGCGTGCTCATTCTCTTTGGTTTAGAGCGCTTCATCACCCCTTGGCATTAAAAAAAACTTAAAATGAATGTCCTGCCCTGTGCTTCTTTAAATGCTTCAATGTAAGGGTTATGCTGAAATCATCCCAGGAGTTTATAATGTGCGTTAGCCACACTGCTAGACCATCGCTCACTGGGTTTATGGGAAAATTCACCATGGGAATGTGTAATATAGTTTCAAAACATTATTTTAAATACCGCCAACGAATCACCCTCCTTTTTGCACGAAATCTCACACAGCCGTGCGATTAGCGGTGTAATGCTTCTGTCGTGACAGGTCACCAGGTAAAGTGATCAGCACTTCAACTAATACCGAGGTCTGCAACCTGCGGCTCTGGGCCCTCATGTGGCTCTTTGACTTTTTTGCAGTGACTCCCTATCGCTTTAAAAAATATATGAAATAGAGAGTTGTTATTTTCTTACTGAGGCTATTAATGATTAATGACAAATAAAATCAAGATATAACAATTTGTTAAACTAAAAATAAATCACGTTGTGCAATGACTCAGCACCTTCCTACTTCACCTCCTGCAACATCTACAGACCATCAACTTTCCTGCACCTGTGGTTAACCTTGAGTTTTAAATCCCTGGTAAATAACTAAACCAACACAAACACTATTCTAGAAGAAAATAGAGATTTTATTTGTGTGGGAACAGAATCATTTCATCGCCAATGAGCCGTGACTGCTTTCTAAATATACATGCTTTATGTGTGGCTAGAAATGATCAATTAGCATGTGTTGATCACATGATCATACGTTTTCAAATTCAAGTTACTTTTGTAGCCTTTCAAATACATTAACTAGAAAAAAATCTTCTTTATATAACATTGTGTTCGTGTAAACTGCGATGTTTGCAAGATACTGTTTTATTTCTTGATGTCAATTTATTTTATTTTATTTTAAACTGTTTTTAAGTTTCCATTTACATTATCAATCAAACAAATCAAATATTGTTCTATATAATTTTAACTAGAACTTAATACACTGTATTGTCTTCATTGAGAAGATGTTTTTTGGCTCCAGGAGGACTTTAATCCAGGTGAGATGAGGTTAAGTGGTTCCTTTAGATCATAAATCATTCCTGAGCCCAAAAAAATACTTTCTCAATATAGACAATATAGTGTATAAAATTCTATGCAGTTCAAATTATATTGAATCATTTCATGTAAAAAAAAATAAAAAATAAAAATAAATGTATTTGAAGGGCTACAACACATGATCATGTCGGTCAACACATGCTAAATGATCATTTCTTGCAAGATATCAAGCATGGATATTAAACTAAATTTAAAAAAAAAAAATCTTTCCCCACACAAATACAATATCTATTTTTTTTTCCAGGGATTTAAAACCTGGTAAATTGATGGTCTGTAGAGGTTTCAGGGGGTGACGTATGTGATTTATATTTAGGTTAACAAATTGTTTTATCATAATTCTATTTGAAGTTATTGTCATTAGTCATCAATACATTTGTAAGAAATAACAATTTGTTTTTTAATTTTTTTTTTTTTAAAGCTAGGGAGCCATTGCAAATGAGTCAAAGAGCCACGTGAGGCTCCAGAGCCACAGGTTGCAGACCCCTGCTTTAGACTGCGTGAAGGTTGCAGACCCCTGAACTAATACATGATCAGACAAACCTGTCTTTGAATCAGTGACTTTCCATATTTAAATGCAGTCATAATAATCTGAACTGCTTATTCATCACAACACACAGATGAAGCTCACAGGATTACATGATCACCACTTAAACTATTACACATAGCACAATATTTTGAATGGGATTATGGGTGGAATTGGAGACATTTCTTTACATTTTCTAGACATTTCTTCCAGGAAAAATCGCTTGTAAATGTGTGATATTGTGCCAAAATGTGCACGTGAGGCATTTCCGTATCATGTTGGGGCTCGATTTTAGATAAAGAGAGAGGAAACAATGGCTCATAATATAGCTTTTTTTTCCCACTTTTTTCACTTTCAAAGCATGAATTCATTTTTTTCTGTCAGTTTTCCACCAACATGGAAAATCCGAGACCCTGTATTTACATTTCCACGAAGGGATTACAAGGCTTTGTTCATCTTTAGGTAAATTAAAAATCAAAATAATCATAGGCGTTATAATCAAAACAAACGCCAGTGTCAACATTAAACCGTCTCGGTTGTGTGTTTACTGGGGTCGTTAGCAGCTTCATTAGAACCCAGCTGGGACGTTTAAGATCTTTGATTTTGTTGTAGATGCTTTGCAGCCTTGAAAGGTGAGGTTTTTGTTGTTTTTTTTGTTAAATTGAGCACCGGCTCTTCTCTGAGGGCCTGAAACATTGCAGTGGTGTCTCTGTCTCTGTCACTGCAGCAGAGTTAAAAAGAAATGCCTTTTTTTACACAAGCATTAGATAATCTGATGTTTGATTATGAAATCCACTCTTCCTATTCAATCTTTCCTTCCCTGTTGAAATGAATGCATTGTGTCAACTAATGAATATTTCCTAGGGGTTTAATGATTCGTTTTAGTAAAGATTTGATTTGAATCACGATTATCTGTTGCCGATTCAAGGGTGAAATGGGTTAATTTTAGGAATGTAACGAATAATCGGAAGGCAGTTAAAAATCGATTCACAGGTATCACGGTTCACATCGATTATCTGAAAATTGAATCACAGTACTTTTTTTTTTTTTTTACAGCAGATCGCACTACATTTTTATCCATCTCTTGTCCACATGCTGAGGCGGCGGGCGGAATTTGCTACTACTTTCTTTCTGGCCGCCTTCTACTCTTAAACATATTCATAAATGATTCCTTACCCCTTTAGCACCGAAAGAATAGCTGTAATATTACGTGAATATCTGTAAAACTCACGTTTTTCTATTAGCTCTGTCTGCTAGCATAGCATTTCTTCTTCACTGCACAGAATAGTTGCATGCCAACCGACCACTGGGTTACCAGCGCCCTCTGCTGGTCCAAACAAATATCTGACGTAAATACAATGCAGACTGTTTTTTTTTTTTTTTAAGTCCAATTGTTAAGCCACAAAATACATTTTCAGTTGCACTTTTAAAAAGAAGAACTGTTATGCAGTTTTGCATTGTTTACTATAGAACAAGAATTTAAATTAATAGGCTTCTTCTTCATTTGTATTATTCCTTTATTTATTGCATACAAGATTTATTTTCAGTTAAATTGCATTGTTTTGAATAGTTTATCAAGGGATTCTTTTGACAATGAATAATAAAAGGAACATAGTACAGTAGTTTCTAGTTTTTTCCCCCCAAAAAATAAAGGAATATTTTCCAATCATCATTTGTCGACAGTCCCATTTTGTAAAATAAAAAGTGAGAGAATCGTATCGTGAACCCAGTATCGTGAATCGAATCATACATCTCTAGTTAATTTATAACGATTAGATTCGAAACGACTGAATGACTGGAAATCGATTCAGTAATTTTTTAGCAAAAATAATAATTCAAGCAGTGTGACTGTGAAATAAATACCTGAATACTGTACATTACAGGTGAGATTTCATACATTCCTGTTGTTTTTGTAAGGCAGGGGTCTGCAACCTTTACTCTCAAAGGAGCCATTTTGCCTAATCTCCCCTGGATTAAAGTCCTTCCGTAGCCGAAAAAGTACTTTCTCAATAAAGATGATACAGTGTATTAAATTCTCCAGTTCAAATTATATCAAATCATTTTATGTAAACAATGTTTTTTTGAGTTAATGTATTTGAAGGGCTACAACACATGATCACGTCGGTCAACACATGCTAATTGATAATTTCTTGCAACATCAAGCATGCATAATAAACTAAATTAACTAAATTACATTATATTTTGTTCCGGAACATTGATTTTGTTAATTATCTCACCAGGGATTTAAGACCTAAGGTTAGCCACAGGTGCACATAAAGTTGATGGTCTGTAGAGGTTTCAGGAGGTGACGTAGGAAGGTGATTTATTTTTAGGTTAACAAATGGTTTTATTATAATTCTATTTGAAGTCAATGTCATTAATAATTATTTTAATATTTTTTTTTAAAGCTATAGGGAGCCATTGCAAAATAGTCAAAGAGCCACATGAGGCTCCAGAGCCGCAGGTTGCAGACCCCTGTTGTATGGGAATCATCTGTAAATTAATTATAGACATGAACAAAAATGTAAACAACATTTAATGGCAAATGTATGCATATTTTATTTCAATAAAGTCCAACCAACACTTCAGTTTAAATTTACAGGATGTTAACCTTTTCTGCTCTCGTTTTCAATACTCAATACGTTTACAATAGAAATACATATTTGGTTTACCTGACTCTTCTGCTTGTTTTCTTTTTTTACATAAAAATAATACTATATTAATATAAAAAAAAAATGAAGTGCAACAGAGTCAGCCGTAGTATCTTTAATATTAAAAGAGCTTTTAAAACACACCCATATAAAGTCTGCTGTGCTTAAATCTAATGCGTTATTTCCTTGTATCGATACAATTGATTGATTACCTTTTAAACCGATTTTAAACCGATTGTCATCCGTAAGGTGAACAATCAATGTAGTTGGATCTTAGGAATATAAAATCCATCTAATGGATGCATCATTACATCCTTAATGTTTAGTGAACACTCCGTAGGGAATCCACATGTGCACAGGGTGAACTTTGCTCAGAGAGAACTCTCCACTGAGAGGCAATAGCTATTGTACAGAAACAAAATGACATGTTTTATAGATTATATTGACGGGAATGAGCAGGGAGTCATAAAAACTGGGTAGAAAAAGAGGAACAGGATTCGTAAAATAAATATGTGAAGCACGAGGGGGGGTTAGCTGCAGAAACCCAACTCTTTACATATTCTCTGTGATGCTCAGCAGCTACGTACTGTATGTTGGTTTAGCGGTTTCTCTCCTCAGCTTTGGGATTTTACATCTGTGACCAGGAAATAGGCTCGAGAAAGGTTTACTTTTCTATAAAAAGGCAGTGGTTGAGGGGGAAGTTGCTGTTTGAACACTTTAATGTTAACACTATAAGCACTTTCTTTGCACAAATGAAATAAACAATGACAAATACATGGAGATGACTGACCAAATATGAAAAAAAGGCAGACACCATGCTTAGATTACTTCTTGTAGCTGTTTTCTTTTAAAGGTGTGAGAATCCCACAGTTAACACGTCATGCTGTGTCTCTGATCTTTACACCTGTTTGCACTCATTGTAGCCTTCTCTGCAACATCTCTGCATCACTTTGATCCAACTTTTGACCCAGAAAATTTGAAACAGCCCCGAAAAGAAATGTAAAAAAAAAAACAAGATTACATTTCCTGCTGTGGAGTTTTCTTTAGATTTTTCCTTAAGTCAAAATCACTCATAGTGATGACTTTCTGGGAAACACAGAGGGAAGCATAAGGGAGTAAGAAGTTTGAGATGAAAGTGAAAAAGACATAAAACACAATAACTCAAACACAATAAAATCAAACCTAATCCAATCCGACAACTTGGAGATTTATCAACTCCAAAATTTTCATTGAATAAATCTTACCGGTGCGTAATAGCAACGCGTTAGTTCTCGGATTGCTCAGCTTTTTGTTTGCTGCATTTCTATTGTATATTTAGACTGCTCAATCCATGCAAGCACAATTTCAAATCTACAGTAAATACACTAATGAGAGACATTTTACTCTTGCAAAAGCCCTCATGCTTTACATAAAGTAATAGTAAATGATGCAAACCTGACACATTATTTCCTTAACACAGAGTTTCTGTGGGCCTTAAAGTAGCAGAACTAATGAGAAGAAAATGTTGCCTATTAATCATGGTTTGTTCTGGTTTACTAAGAAAAAAGAGCTGTTTTACAATGTCTACAGAACATAATGATATTACTGTTCATGATTCAGAAACTGAAGCCAATCCGTAATTTGAGCACAAGACATGCATATATTTTGCCCTTCCTTTTTAAGGCTGTCCACATTGTATATTTTCAAGAAAATTACTACAACAATGACTCCCCCCCCAATAAATAAATACTTATTGGAAATAAATAAAATGAATAAAAAAATAATAAAAAAAAATACATTACAATAGAATACAAATGTAATCAATAAATAAATTTAATACAAATTAATCAATAAATATGGGAAATAAAACAGAATAAATACATAAAATAGATTAAAACATGTATAAATAAATATGGGAAATACAATAGAATAAAAATTAGTAAATAAATAAAATAGAATAAAAAATATAAAATAAATATGGGAACCCAATCTAAGAATTGTAAGTCAGACAGAACATTTTCTATTACTCTACTGGAAGTGTGACAGAAGTTGACCTTCAGACATATTAAAAACCCTGTCAGTCAACCTTTTCAGCAGTCTTGTGTTAAACATGCATACTACAATAATGATTACCCTTTAGAAGCAAGTTTACAATGCTAAGCTCTGTATGACACGCTTGAAATGTGCTCAACACCAGCCTGATTTTGTACCTTGACTTTGTCACTGTGAAAGGCACATCTACAGCTACATTGCATTTAAATTACCAGATGCTTCAATGAAAAGTTTTCCTCTAACCTCATTTGACAAACGGGGTTTGATTTATTCACTCCTGCTGAGAAATGCACACAAAGTTACACAGTGTGCCTGTTGAGAGGCTGTTATTTATCCATTCCTTTAAAAAAAAGATTGTCTTTACTTTTTAAGGTTGGAAAAACAACATTTCTGCAGCACTGAAACCCACTTTATTTTGTGCTTCAAAGCAAAGTTGTAAAATAAAACATATTTTTAATTAATCAGATCCCTGATTATGCAGCAGCACTGATTAAGTCTGACTTTTTAAAATGTAAAGGTGAAAGCTCCCTCCTCTTATAAACATGTGTTGCATCATTTCCTCTCTCTGCTGCAGCTGCAGCTAGCAGGACATTCTTTATAATGTGTTTGAAAAAGAGGAAATAGGCTTTTTAGCGTTCAACCCCTGTGGCTTAAAAACTACCCACACCTTTAAAGAAAGTCTCTTTGTGACCCTTTGAGCTAGTCGCCCCTTTTGCTTTCCATTTCTCCAGCCTGTTTTTTTTTTTTTTTTTTTGTCTGCATTTTAGAGTTTTAACTCATTCACTGCCAGCCATATTCAGAGCAGCCAACCCCATATTGCCAGGTGTTTTAGATGATTATCACTGATTTTTAACCACCTAGAATATTTTGTACCTAAGACAATCTGAGATTCTGAAAAATTAGACTTTCTAGTTTCATCAGAAAAAATAATTTTGTTTTCACGCTTGTTTTGTTCTTTTGTAATCAGCAGTTGAATAAAGGCTAGTTTCACACAAATTGCCAGTTTGTGACAAAAAGCTGAGAAAAACAAGACTTTGAAGCAATTTTTTTGCTTTAGTGACACCTCAACATTAGTTTTCGTCTATAAAACTACAAAAAAAACGCTGAAACGAGACTTTTGATGGCAAAATTATTATTATTTTGCTATCTAGGTCAGCGTTGAGTGGTTTTCTTACTGCATTTTGGCCATCCTCCAAGTCTCTCCCCCCGTCATTCTCCACACAGGCAACTTCCTCCTCATCCCGGACATGCCTAGTCTCACCGCTTGCCCCGTTTTTTGATTGTTTTCTCTCACTCATTGACACTCTCAATAGTCTACTTAGGTTCCACACATGCTCTGGTTGAGTGTGAGCTGCTGGGAGCTTCAGCATCAACTCTCGTAGCGTCATTTTCTGTCTTTTAAGCTTCTTTCCTCTTCTTCTGAGATATTCAATGGAGAGCTTCGTCACACGGTCTCCTAGCAACCCCAGCCGAAAAACACATTTAACGTCTTTAGACGTCTTTGGCAGTCAACGTTACTAAACCAAAAAACATCTTTAGACAGGCAATGAGTTAATGGTAGGGATCTGATGTCATTCTTCCAGTCTGATACTTCAAATAAGTCACGCAAATAATATCTCAGATGAAAGAACAATGAACAGATAAAGGTCACCTCTGTCGATTAAGCACAGTTACACTGGATTAGCATAATTCATAATTATCTTTTGTGAAGGTTGGAACAATTGAAGAACAAACTTCACCGTACATGGTAAAGTTTGCATGAAAGGCAAGCTGTGTATAATTTTGACAGCACATTTTGATTTAGTTTTAGTCTTTTGACTAAAATGCAACATATTTTCAGTCCAGATGTAGTCGTCAAGACTGTTCCAGTTACATGACTTTGGACTGAACAAATGACTTAATTTGGACTTGAGCCTATTGGCTCTGGAAGACTTGACTTCCTACCCTTCCATGACAAAAGATTTTTTATAAAATGCAATTATTATTAATGAGCAATAAACAAACTGACAGCCAATCAGGAAGCAGCTGAAAACATCAAGCTGAGCAGAGACGTACACGCACTAGCATAAAAAATGATTCCATTGGTGAGATCCTTTGAATTTAAAGGTTTTACCATGATTAATAATTGATTTGGAAATATTATCCCTCGTTCCACTTCGCAGTATGACTATTGTTTGTATGGTTAAAGGTGCAGTCCGTAATTTTCAGATCCCTCCCTCTCCCTCGTTCTCTGCTGCTCTCTTGCCCTGCCTCCAAAGTCCCTCCCTCAGAGGAGCTAACAAGCTAGCGTTAGCCCGACAGCAACATCACAGTAATATAACATGCACTGTTAAAAGCATATTACTGCAGCGCTTCTCTTTCTCAATGTGCACACACCAATCTATCAGCAGCAGCAGCAACGTAACAACACAGTGTCACTCACAGCAGCCCACACGGAGGCTGCTGTGATGGCAGCGCACACATGAACAAACAACACATGCACTAAAGAGTTCTAGTGTAACAATTACAAATCAAACCTAATGTAAATCAAGCAGCAGTAACTACCTTTCAAGCAGAAATTCCATCTTCTCCTCCAGACCATACACTGTAAAAAAGAGGGTGCTCCAGGCACTAACTTACTATTAGCATTGCTGTGTTTTGGCCACGGCAAAAGGGGGCGGGGGCTGTGAGACAGCTGTCAGACAGTCCATCAAACACAATGATGACTCTGATTGTTTTTTTTTTGCTCGGTCGCGGTGCATTCTGGCAATCTGCCAAAGGTGGCAGGAGCAGCAGGGGAACTCAATGAGCCTGCTTTTTTTTTTACACAAACTACTAGTTTCATGTAAGGCTGTCCTTACATAGTGACAGCTTTAGCAAATATGACAAAAAGTCACTTTTATAAGAGTTACGGACTGCACCTTTAACAGAGGAACTGTGAACATTTTAAAATCCAAAGTAATGCTGAATTTAAAAAAAAGCATCATGTCAGATTATATCACTGTTATTTCACAAATATGTACCGATACTCTGGTAAAGTAATTCATTGTTTATATCAGTTGAATAAACTTACTCTGTAAAATGCCGCTAGCTGGTACATTATGGACTCGTGACTTGTTCAGACTAAATTAAAGTTGAGGACTTTTGACTTGAATGACCTTGACTCGAGACTTTAGTGACATGACTTGAGACTTAGTTGAGAATAGACATGCAGTAACTTGTTCCCAACTCTGATTTCAGTTAGTCACCTAAATTTCATTAGGATTTTACCAAATCTATTACAGATATAGTCAACCAAATATATAATATACATATATATTTTTTAATGTTTGTAAATACACACAGACGGATTTAAAGTGATCAATGACCAAAATATCTCGAGTTCTGATGAGATTTCATCCAATGTGACAAAATTATAGTTTTGTTTTTAATAGTTGATGAAAATATCAACATATTATGATGTGTTTTGCGTTCACATGTATTTTTTAAATTAGTCCTAGTCTAGTTATTGTTGCTTGAAAAAAAAATGTGTTTTTGACAGCTGTGTGCTTTCTAATGGAGCTGAAAGAAAAGTATGGTCAATATTTTAAAAAAAAAAAAAAAAAAAAAGGAAAAAGAGGAGAGAGTTGAGTGAAGGAATGCACCCTGCAGTTTGCACGTTGTTGCCATTAGTTTACATCATCTGGAGATTTATTGTTTGCCACTTGTGTTCCATCAATTCACCAATTTCCCTCTTCCTTATCAGTTTAATGTCAGTCTCTGGTCATCAGTGCAATGTTCTGGATGGGAGAGCCGGCGGTCTGTCAGCCCTCCAGCTGAGGTTTCGGTTCCTCCCTGATGGGAGGAGCTCCTCAACTTAGAGACTCTAACTGGTTGGCTGCAGGCCAGCAGTGAGGACAACCTCCAGATATTGATGTCATTGTGGCTTTTCTGGTCCCAACATCCCCCAGGATGTGTAATCAGCCATGAGAGTTTGTTTCTGCAGAGCAACACCAGGTTGCAGCATAATGTGAGCATTCTTTAGCAACTCTTTCCTGATGTGTTCCTTTTTTTAGCTCCTTTCTGGCCTCTGTTTGCTAAACACGAGCCTGCATGTGGATCAGTCATAAAACAAGCTAATGTGTGCCTGCACTAGTTACGGGGGTGAAGAAGAAGAAGAAGAAGAATGAAAGAAAAAAAAAGGTTTTTATTTGTTCCCAGTAGAAATTGCTGATCAGCAAATGATTGTGTTTCACATGCTGCTGCAGGCGGATCTGTACGGATCACAGAGCTGACAAACTGTCATGTTTGAGGAAATAATGCTCACTGCTGAGCCATAACCTTCAGGTGGTGGATTTGTCTCCTCTGAATCTGGATTCGAATGCTACAAGGTCATTGGCAGAGACAGTAGGCATTTGTTTTCTTGTGATTTGGCAGCTTTTACATCCAGCTCCAATGGATGGCAAATTACTCCCAGCACAGTTTTGTATCCAAAGTCTATCAAGACTATTTCCTTTCATTCACTTTCTTATGTGCTTTTATTTTGATTTTTGGATAAACAAATTAAAGCTGCTTAAGATGAATTTTTTTAGATCAATAAATTCAAATTAATGTTTATGTTTTTATATCAACTGGACACACTCTGGCTGTGTTAAAAATATCATAATAACATACTATACACTACCCACTCAATGAGTATATACTGTCTCCTACTATTAGTATGATTTATGATGAGCATTCCCACAGAAGTATACTTCCAAGTTTCCCAAGATGCATTTCAACCCTCCAACGACAAAAACCTGAAGCACACTAAAGCTAAATATCTTCATTAATTCTCCACCTTTGAAAGTTCTGAAAGCATCTTAAGTGGTCATTTGATCCATAAAACTCACTGATATAACATTTAATTTCGACATTTCGGAGATTTTTGGAGAGCTGCCGTTGTGCTACTGACAAAACCTCTGGTTAACTTCAAAACAAGAGCCCTGTTTAAAAAATAGGTTAAAAACTAATGGAAGACAAGAAGAGGTGCTTTTATTTTGAAAAGGGGATGTTTGACTTTTAGCTTAAAGCCGGTCCCAAGATGATTTTACATTCCGCTTGCAATGCATCATGAAGTGTTTGAGTATGACTAGTGTGCCCACCGTGCATACTTAAAAAACGTCCCCATATAGTACACACTCAGGTATTTCTTGCGTACTCAGGCTTTCCATACTATCTAATGTGAATGCACTATACACACTAATTTTGACATCAGACTTAGTATGAGTAGTATGTCAACATGAGATCTCGAACACAGCCTCTGTTTGCTATGGTTGGAAAAGTGTTTTTTACTTCATTCTAACTGTGATTAGTTTGTGAAAACACCAGGAATGTTTTGGGAAATCACTTTGGTAGTGTATTTAGGATGATCATAAAAAAATCACAAAATGAAAATAAAGAAAAAGACACAATGCAAAGCAAAAACACTTCCCAACACATTTCTGGTGAACTCACAGACTGTATGTTGTTTCAAAACAATGGCTGATGGGTAGGAATGTAACGATTCACTCAACTCCCGATACGATTCGATTCACGATACTGGGTTCACGATACGATTCTCTCACGATTTATTTTACAAAATGGGACTGTAGACAAATGATGACTGAAAAATATTCCTTCATTTTTTTTTGGGAAAAAAACTAGAAAATACAGTACTATTTTCCTTTTATTTTTCATTGTCAAAAGAATTCCTTGATAAACTATTCAAAACAATGCAATTTCACCAAAAATAAATCTTGAATGAAATAAATAAAGGAATAATACAAATGAAGAAGCCTATGAATTTAAATTCTGGTTCCATAATAAACAATGCAAAACTGCATAATAGTTATTTTTCTTTTTAAAAGTGCAACTGAAAATGTATTTTGTGCCTTAACAATTGGACTTTAAAAAAAAAAAACCGTCATTGCACTGATATACGTCATATTTGTTTGGACCAGCAGAGGGCGCTGGTAATACAGTGGTCGGTTGGTATGCAGATATCTTGCAGTGAAGAAGAGATGCTATGCTAGCAGACAGAGCTAATATAAAACCGTGACTTTTACAGATATTCAAGTAATATTGCAGATATTCTTTCTGTGCTAAAGGGGTAATGAATCATTTATTAACATATTTAAGAGTAGAAGGCAGCCAGAAAGAAAGTATTAGCAGACTCCGCCCGCGGCCTACACTTGCTGGTTAAAAAAAGTACTGCGATTCAATTTTCACAAAATCGATATCAACCGTGATACCTATGAATCGATTTTCAACTGCCTTACGATTAATCGTTACATCTCTACTGATGGGTATTTTTGGGTTTACACGAAAAGATAGAAATCTTGACACAATTTGAATGAATTGCTGAGTGAAGTGATATCACAGGGAATATTGAGAAAAAACTACAACAAAAATGATGTCGAGCCAATCACTGTCCTTTAATTGTGTGGCAAAGAAACAAAAGACATCGCAGTAAGAACGAAGTGAAAACGCTTCCATGCATTCGTCCACGGGACTCCACATCCCACAATGTAATGTGCAAAACTTTTCCTAAAATGTCAACAAATGGAATGATTACATTGGAGATGAAAACAAACTTTCAAGCAGCCTTTTACATCTTTTTGGTTTTTTTGGGGTAAATGATTTATCTGATAAAAAATAACTTTTATTCTCCACCAGTTTTAAGTTTAACATGAATCATTGTTAATCGGTGCAGTGGATACCATCACTGCCTCACAATAAGAAGGTTGTGGGTTCAAGTTCTGTGGGCGTTGTGTATCTCTCTGTGTTCCTTTATTGGAAGCCAGTCTTTCTTCATGGTCTCAGATTCCCTCCTACAGCACCAGAACAATTATATTCTGTCCTCCTCTTCCTGCCCTGAGGAAAACACAGGTAGAGAAAATGAATGATGTGACGGATGAATCAATAACTGGTGTGAGTCAGTGTTCTGTGGCCAAAAACAAAAAAAATATTTCTTTTTTTTTTCATTTTTGTATAACTAATACAGTGCCCGTTAGATGTACAGTATGTATTCATATAGTGGGAGGAGCTTAAGTAGAGTTGTCAATTATGGCCAAATGAGTATGTGTTTGAATGTTGGATGTATAAGGAGGTGTACATACTCTGTACTCTAGTGTTATAAAGGGGTTTATTTGCGGGTGCAAAGTAAAATAGCATTTGCAATTTCCCTGGTTCAATTCTATGGGACATGTGCATGATAAATGTGTTTGTTGTTTTTTTTTAACCCATTTTTATAATTTTTTTGTTTGGTATATTTTTATGTAATGTATGTTTTTTGGAGTCATTATGTTTATTTGTGTATTTTTCTGTTGTCTTTTTGTGCATTTTTTGTATAATTATTGCTTTTTTGTTGCCATTGTAGTGTGAGATTAAAGAATAAAGTCATAACTTTATGAGAAGAAAAATGAAATGCAAATGTGTCACTTGTGCGTTATGGAGAATGTGGAGCATTTAGTCAGGTTATACTTCTTTAGAGTTCACACATGGTGAAATACTGAGCTTTTTGGCCCATCATCACCACACTGTTAGTTTAAGGACTTTAAAGCAACTTTGCAGACAATTGTGTTTGTTCCGACGAAAGAACTCGACTGATTTGGAGCAAATGGCCTCTTTAGTGGAGGAGGAACTGGCTGGAAGCGGTCGATTTAATGGCTATCGGTGTTAGTTACGTCACTTTAACAGGGAAATCTGAGCGCTATATCATTACGAGTTTTTTTTAAAATACTGACTTTAATCTTGTAGTGCTGAGATTTCTTTTTTATTTTAATGTGGCCCTAAGAAGCAGCTGTAGTTAATAAACCATAACATGCATGCAATGTTTTCACGTGCACTTAAGCACTTAGTGGGATCGCCCATTTCAGTTCATTTTCATGATCTCTGTTTTCAGATTATTAACCTCATAAAAAAAACAAATAGTATTAGCCTCCTAAAGTTTTTATAGGAAACCATATTCAGAGAATTTAGTTTTAATATCAAATTAGAGTTTCCAAATTGTGGTAATAGATTTGCTGTGAGTTTATGTAGCATATATGTTGGATCATTAGCCTTCTAACGTTTCACAGACACCGTCTTGAGCAAAGCATCATCTGAGGCATCGGATTACTCTTCAGTCAGGAGGAGACGACGATGAGGAGGAGGAGCTGAAAAAACTCCATAAGCAACACATACAGTATAGCCTGAGTGTCAGTTTCTGCTTTCCAGCCTGCAGCGTTTTTTTTTTTTTCTTTTTCTTTAAGTTTAGCTGATAAAGTGAAAATAAATCCCATCATCTCATCCACTCTGAATCTATCATTGCCTTATTTTCAGTTTTCACCTACAGTAAATTTAAGGATCAACTGACACAGTCAGGGCGTAACAGGGAGGTTATGAATGTATTGCCAGTCATTCAGTGGCAAATAAAAACCTCTCTGGCAAATAAAAACTAAGTCCCTGCAGGGTTGAAGAGGGACTGGTGTGATACAAGCTGTCACAGGTCCACACGCTCCCATCCCTCTCATTTACAAGCTGAATCCAAGGTCCCTTGTAGCTCACTCAGGGCAGCCATCTCTATATAATTACCTCTTCAACTTGTCACAACGTTCATATACATTCTATAGGGCCATTAAAGTTCTTTTTTTTATAGTGAACCGATCAAACATAACACCTAAGTCCCATTAAATGAACATTAAACATCATTCCAGGCAGATACCAATCCAAGAGACGTATTAGTGGGACCTACGTACACGTTTAAAGGCCCCTGATGCTTCTTTAGAGCCGCACTCCATCAGCTTCACGCTTTTAAAGTGTAACCCTTGTGCAGGAGTCGGTAATCATTAGTCTGCAGATACATGTGTGACTAAAAACATGTTGTGATGGCTCACAATGAGAAGAATACGTTGTTGATGATGCTCTTTGACTCTTCTTGCTAGTGAGTGTCTATTTGTAGATCCTTTGGGTTCCATAAGGAACCAGAACATAGAAAGGTTTGGTTAAATGACCTTCATCAGATTGTTCATCTGTGTCACATATCTTTGATGAAATGGTTGCTTCCATGTTTTCTTTGGAATGTGTTCCACGCGCTGAAATAGGCTGCAGTGTCCAAGCATACATTGTCATTTCTGCCGTGTTAGCATTTTGCAGGGCTTGAATGTTCTCTGCCTAGAGCCACAAACATGTGATTCTCAGATCCAAGGGCCACGTTATAAACACGTCATGTCAGCATTTGAAAAAATGATCAATCTAAGCATTAACGCAGGAAAGACCAAAGGTTTTTGTAATGATTTTGCATCATTTTGTTAGATTTTTTTGTTGTTGTTTTGTGTTTTTTGGGTCATTTTGTTATTTTGCTGTTTTGTATATTTTTCTGTCATTTAATGTATTTTTGTTGCCATGTTTTGCGAGTTATATCATACATTTTTGTTGTGTTTTTGGAGTCATTTTTATGTTTTTGGAGTAATTTTCTCTATCATTTTGTGTTTTTTTTTAATCTCATTTTCTCTATGATTTTTTGCATTTTTCTGTTTTTTTTCATTTCCCTCCATCATTTAGTGTCATTTTGTTGTCTTAATGTGTGTTTTTGAACTAATTTTTTGTATTTAAGTTGTCATTTTGTGTATTTTTTGCCATTGTTTTGTGTATTCTTCTGACATCTTTTATGTGTTTTGGAGTCATTTTTTTTAGTTTACTTTGGTGGCCACACAAAAATTGTTGCCCATATCTGATACAAAACATGTACATTTTCAAAAAACAAAAACTCATTATCAGATGATTCCTCTCCTTGGTTTGGTTTTCCTCCTGTTCTGCTCGATGTTGTGAAATGGCTGGTTTTCATGGTTCTTTGCTCCTGGTATGTTTGGTCGATGATATAATTCTATCTTCTTCTTGTTGGAGTTATTTTGTCAGTTTCCTAAATTGTGCTCTTACTCTTTACGACACCGGTCTGTCTGGAGTGAGTGTTAAGTAATTGTTTTCTCCTCACTATTGAGTCTTAGATGGTGTAGCCTCTATGAACCTAATCACACTCTGTGTTTGTTGAAGGAATTCTTGCTCAGTGTGCCATTGTTCACTGTAGGGAATGAACAGGTGCCGTCACTGGTTTCTAGGCTTTCAAAAATCCAGGTATTTTCAAATGTGGAATCTTTCCATGGGATTTAACTTGGAGAAACACAAAAATGTAAGGTTGGCCCTGTTAAAAATCAATGTCAGATATTGTTGAAAAATATATATGTATTATAGCATCATCTTGACTCAACAACCAAACTTTGTGCAAGTATACTTGAGAATATCTCTTCTAATCCTCAATCACATGCACATAGCGCAGTGCTTACTAAAGGAGTATTGAGGCCACGCCCCCTGCATATTTAACCATAACCCATAATCCTCTATTTTCAAATGCTGTTTGTTCTTGAAGAGCAGTTATTGCTGTCAGGGCTGCTTTTAATGCTTAGATTTTCAGTTATGGAGGTATTTATTTGAAATTACATTTTAGATTTTTTTTTAGATCATATTACTTTCCACAAGTCCTAAAAAAACAAAATGCGTATAAAGCTTAAAGAAAAATTGTAAAGTTGTACTTCTATAAAAGAATGTGTCGAAACATTATATATATATATATATATATATATTTTTTTTTTTAAAGTGTATTATTTTTGCATGGATGCTAATATTTACGTATGAATATGATATAGTTTATTTTGAATGACTCCCAATTTCAAGTTAATTCCAATAAATAATTAGCACGAAAAGAAGAATATCATCACATGTCATCCATTACTGTATGCTTGATTGTATAAACCATCGTTGCTTTAAAATAATTATGAAAATGTATCAAAAACACTGAAGAGAACCATCAACATAAGTCTTATGGATTATTCCCAAATTTCCAGAGCTTAATATAGGCTACCATGGAAATTTATTGGAAACTTACTGGAATTTTTTTTTTGTCTGTTTCATAAACCCAAATCTGTTTTTATGGTATAAAGTAGGGCTGTTCAATTAATCGAAATTAAATTACGATTTTGATTATTTACACCCAACAATTACAAAAATAACATAATCGAGAAAAAAGGATTATTTATATATATATATATATATATAACACATGTTATTAGTAGAATCAGCACCTCCAAATCCGAGTCCATGGTTCTCGACCGGAAAAAGGTGGAGTGCCTTCTCCGGGTTGGAGATGAGGTTCTGCCCCAGGTGGAGGAGTTCAAGTACCTCGGGGTCTTGTTCACGAGTGAGGGAAGGATGGAGCGAGAGATCGACAGGCGGATTGGTGCGGCGTCTGCAGTGATGCAGAGTCTGCACCAGTCCGTCATTGTGAAAAGGGAGCTGAGCCGAAAAGCAAAGCTCTCGATTTACAGGTCGGTCTACGTTCCAACCCTCACCTATGGTCATGAACTTTGGGTCATGACCGAAAGAACAAGATCACGGGTACAAGCGGCCGAAATGAGTTTCCTCCGTAGGGTGGCTGGGCTCTCCCTTAGAGATAGGGTGAGAAGCTCAGTCATTCGGGAGGGGCTCAAAGTAGAGTCGCTGCTCCTCTGCATCGAGAAGAGCCAGATGAGGTGGCTTGGGCACCTAATTAGGATGCCCCCTGAACGCCTCCCTAGTGCGGCGTTCAGGGCACGTCCCTCCGGAAGGAGGCCCCGGGGAAGACCCAGGACACGCTGGAGAGACTATGTCTCTCGGCTGGCCTGGGAACGTCTCGGGGTCCCCCCGGACGAGCTGGAGGAAGTGGCCGGGGAGAGGGAAGTCTGGGCCTCCCTACTGAGGATGCTGCCCCCGCGACCCGGAAACGGCTAAGCGGGAGAAGATGGATGGATGGATGGATGTTATTAGTATTAACTTTGAGTTGTTTATTCTATGCACATGCAAGCTCCTCCCCTCTGCCACGCCCCTCTCAAAGCCAAAGCTGGCCTGCAGGCCAACATGAGGAAAGTTGTTACTAGTGGTGTTGAAACATGGCAGGAGAAACGCAGCAAAAACGCTTGGTAAACAAGCACAGCAGGTCATATTCTCTGATATGGGAACACTTTGGGTTCAATGATGAAGACCTAGAGCAAAGACGAAGCAGAACTGTTTTGTTTTGTGCAAAAGTGAACATACTTGATTTTAGTGTTTGACAGATTTTATTTAAGTTTAAAGAATATATTTCATGTTTTTTTTTTTTTTACAAAAAATGAAAACATTTTTGTTTCACAAATAATCGTTTGAATAACTTTGGTTTAATTTACGACTAAAATAATTGTGATTCTATTTTTTTCTATAATCAAGCAGCCCTAGTATAAACAAGTTACACCCAAACATTTTCATGTGCCACTAAAATGCCAAAATAAGACATGAAACAGAAGGTGAGTTTTTTTTTTTTTTGCATAAAAATCTTGATTAATGAAGAATAAAGATGATGGATGAATGCAAACAGTCATCTGAAATTCATATCAGACATTCTGCAAATAATCTTAAAATACATTTCTGATTATTATAATCTCTTTACTTTACTACATGAAGGGGACATGGTGTGTGATGCGTTGAATTATGATGGATCCTTTTGGTATGCGTGTAATAGCATCTTCATATTTCAGAGTTAAAGTAAAAAATGTATGAGCTAGTCTGAAATTATTTAAATATGACTCGTATTATTTATAATTTAGGCAAAACTGAGACTTTTTCATTTAGTTCATTCCCTCCCTCCTAAAACTGAACCCGCCATTAAAAAACTGTACATTAGCATCGATGTAATGGGTTAATATTAATTATATCGTACTGGTAACTGAAGCAAATTAGTTGACTCTCAAATACCAGTGTTTCTCACTATTTCTCCATACGTTCTCATTCTAATGGCAGTCTGCTTTGTCTCTGCCCTGCTGCTCTATATTTTGTTGAAAATTTGTGACTTTTCAGGGAGAAAAGAGGAAAATTAAAAAAAAAACAAAAAAAACAAATCACTCTATCTCAATTTGTATTGAGTTTTTATTCTTTGCAGACAGCATCATTCAGATATTCATCGGTACTAATGTGTGACAGATAATGTGTCAGTTATCAAAATTACATGAACAACTCTTTGAAAAGTTCCATGAATCATTTTTGATATATTAAGCAAAACTTTATAAAATAGATAAACATTAGTGCTAAATTTAAATGACACTATTCACCAGCCATAACGATGCAGATGTACTATTTTTGATGTTCTAAAAAAAACTTATCTTTTTTATTTATTTTTTTGTAATGTGGTAGATAAATAAGTGGAAAAAACTGCTTTTGCGCATCAAAACTCAGGAAACTTATCCGTTCTGATTTATTTGTTTTGAGCTTGACAACTTGGAGAAACAGATATTTTAATTACTGCAAAATGTCACACGGATAAAAAATTACTCATGCACACGCTCGGGAAAATAGAAACAGAATCAGCCGTCAATCATGGATGTATGGATGCACAAGAGCATTTCCGCAGAAGAAATGCTTTCCTTCTAATCAACATATAGTATATATCTATAGTATGTAGTTCAGACGTGGGCAACAAATCCTCAAAAAATTGTAAATCAAGAACTTGGAATGAATATAAAATCAAAAAGCATACGGAAACATTTCAGAGATACACAAAAATGACACATAAAACAGACAAAAAGACAACACACATACAAAATGACTCCAAAGACACACACAAGACCATTGAAATTACACAAAATGACAGAGAGATACACAAATCAACAACACAAATACAGAAAATCCCTTGAAAAACACACAAATCAGCAACAATTCCAAAAAAGATAGAAAAACACACACATTGACTCTAAAGACACGCAGACTGACAACAAAAAATCCCAAAATGAGAGAAGAAAACACACATACAAAAGAAGAATTCTTTTCACATGAACACTACTGCATCCTGCCATCATAAAAAGGCATGACTTTGTGGTATGAGCAGTCACTAACACATTTAACTGTCATTGACTCCAGGATTGGAGTCAATATTACTTTCATGCTTCTGTGAACCTGCTGTATAGCTCAGTACTGCTGGCCGGGCTTTTGAAAACATTGATATCTCATTTCCTCGGAAGAAAACACATTTTCAGAACTCCATTCTTTAGGCATAAGAAGCAATTGTAGCTGCACACTGAATTTTTTTTGTGATAACAGATCACTTTAACTCCTGTTTACTGTTATAACAATATAAAAATAGCTCACATTTGGTGTACAAAGGTCTAAGGGAGAACTGCTGTGCTTAATTCTACACTTTCTGTCACTTCTTCCATCAAACAGGAAGTTGAGATTGAGAATATTATAAAGTCTTGACGTCTTCAGTTTGCTTGAAGGCACATAATAGCACATTTACATAATATATTCTACAAGAAATAATTTAAA
This sequence comes from Gouania willdenowi, assembly GCF_900634775.1. Taxonomy (NCBI): domain Eukaryota; kingdom Metazoa; phylum Chordata; class Actinopteri; order Blenniiformes; family Gobiesocidae; genus Gouania; species Gouania willdenowi. The sequence continues at coordinate 49,999,654 of NC_041049.1, forward strand.
TGTGTACCTGAAGAATTAACAATGATGACAGCTTTGAATATAAAGTCAACTGTTATCCAATCAAATCAGAAACCGGGCTTTTTTATACTTGAATAGTGAATAAATAAACAATATCACAAGATCGATTGTCTATGTATTGGTCTTATTTATGTTATTATTTTTTATATTCCTATAGAGTTTAAAATGTTGCACCCAGTGTATGTATATAAGTATGCATAAAGTTAAAGTCAAATAAATGCAGGGTCATTTTGTCCTCCTTTCCTAAATATTGTATTGTATTGTTATCTTGAGCTCATTATCGTCATTATTATTGTATTGTGAACTCTATCTCTCATCCCTTCCTTATGAATTCACTATTTACAAAGTTGTTTACATTGTTAAATATTAAAGCTATATTTAATCTTGACTTTCACTTGATTCTTAGCTGATCTGCTGATGGTCCTCCCAGATGGTCAAATGAAATATGTTGTCCTTAAGGCAGATTTGTCCAACCGATTATGGTTTGTAACCACGTCTAATTAAATGACTGTATGTTTATTTCATATACAGTGGGGCAAAAAAGTATTTAGTCAGCCACCAATTGTGCAAGTTATCCCACTTAAAAAGATGAGAGGCCTGTAATTTTCATCATAGGTATACCTCAACTATGAGAGACAAACTGGAAAAAAAAAATGCAGAAAATCACATTGTAGCATTTTTAATGAATTTATTTGCAAATTATGGTGGAAAATATGTATTTGGTCGATAAAAAAAGTTAATCTCAATACTTTGTAATGTGACCTTGTTGATCGAAGGAGGTTTTCACTCAAAATCTCACGATACATACAAATTATTTCCTTTACACCGATCAGTCGTCTTAGTTCTTTTGCAGAGAAACAACCCCAAAGCGTGATGTTACCACCCCCATGCTTCACAGTTGGTATGGTGTTCTTTCTCCTCCAAACACGACGAGTTGACTTTTTTCCAAAAAGTTCTATTTTGGTTTCATCTGACCATATGATATTTGCCCAATCCTCTTCTGGATCATCCAAATATTCTCTAGCAAACTTCAGACGGGCACGTCTGGCACTGCAGGATTTGAGTCCCTGGTGGCGTAGTGTGTTACTGATGGTAACCTTTGTTACTTTGGTCCCAGCTCTCTGCAGATCATTCATGAGGTCCCCCGTGTGGTTCTGGAGTTTTTACTCACCGTTCTTGTGATCATTTTGACCCCACGGGATGAGATCTTGCGTGAAGCCCCAGATCACAGATCACTGCTCATCAGTGTTCTTTTATGTCTTCCATTTTTTAATAATTGCTCCCACAGTTGATTTCTTCACACCAAGCTGTTTACCTATTGCAGATTCAGTCTTCCCAGCCTGGTGCAGGTCTACATTTTTGTTTGTGGTGTCCTTTGACAGCTCTTTGGTGTTGGCCATAGTAGAGTTTGGAGTGTGACTGTTGTGGACAGGTGTCTTTTATACTAATAATGAGTTCAAACAGGTGCCATTAATACAGGTAATGAGTGGAGGACAGAGGAGCCTTTTAAAGAAGAAGTTAAATGTCTGTGAGAGCCAGAAATCTTGCTTGTTTGTAGGTGACCAAATACTTATTTTACCGAGAGATTTACCAAATAATTCATTAAAAATCCTACAATGTGATTTTCTGGTTCTTTTTCTCCTCATTTTGTCTCTCATAGTTGAGGTACACCTATGATGAAAATTACAGGCCTCTCTCATCTTTTTAAGTGGGATTACTTGCACAATTGGTGGCTGACTAAATACTTTTCTACCCCACTGTATTTGATATTTTGATATTGAATTGGCAGAAAGCACTCAGTGTATTTTCTTAGGTTTTTTTTAGTAAGGCTGCACTGCAGAATGCAGAGAGACACACTGCGGTCGCCGACACATTATTCTTTTCAGTGTTGAGCCTGTCACTCAGTTTTGACAGAGTGTCTCCATGCTCAGATTCAAAGTAAACTTTAAGGTTGATAAAAAAGGAAGAGGGAGAAATGGTTGAGTTTTTCTACTAAAAAAAAAAAGGTGTCGGCTACCGTCTTACTTTGACAATCAAGAGTTAGTTTAAATCAGGGTTGGGGTCAGCTACATATTTCAATTACAATTACGTCTTGAATTATCCATGTTCAATTAAAACTCAGTTGCGGTGACCATCATGTTTTCCAATTACAATTATACTTATATTCTGAGTTAGTATAATTCAATTACAATTAATCACACTTGGTGAGCCTTTAATAAATAATTCCATAAAACGTATCCTTCCTCTTATATCGGAGATTTTAGATCCAGTCCAATAAAATCCTATATTCTTTTTCTGGCTAGGTAAGTAGGAAAAGCTGATATGAATAATCATTGTTACGTATGTGCGTGTAAGCCACGGAACTGTAACATTGTTCTCCAGTTTTGCATTTAATTTAATTAAATTGTAATTGACAGTTTTTATATAATTTAATGACAGTTACATTCAGGTCCATTATCTAAACTTATGTCCAATTAAATTACTATTACAACATCACTTTTATTAAAATTACAATTCTAATTTTGTCATATTTGCAATTAATTATCAATTACGTGGTAACAACTGTAATTGACCCCAACCCTGGTATGAATTATCCAGAGTACAGTGAAGAATAAAGACACCGTGCACTTAAAAAGTGAAGCTAAATTGGATAGTAAAATAAGTAACATGAGCTTTTATTCAATGGTGTTGTATTGACTGGAGACTATTACAGCTTGTTCTCTCTTTTCTGTTGAATAAATCTTTGTCTCGTCCTCACTGTGACATTGAGATTACAAAGTTTTACAGTCGGATTGTTAGAAGCTTTTTGTGGCACGGTGAAGATCCTTTGCTTTCTTTGCTAACGTGACATGGAATGAACTGATTCATGTGGACTACTCCTCCATGATGTTACTTGGAAGGGCAGGCGGGCGAAGCCCTAGAGTGGCGGCAACACTGCCACGACACCCTTTGCTCTGCACAAACATGTGATCCTAGCACGCAAGCACACACAAGACTCACTCATACGTCTGTTCTGAGAGAAAGATTTTTGGAGTAAATTAAAAGAAAACAAGGCGAGACAAAAGTCATAGTGAGTAAGCGAGAGCTTATCGTCAAAAAATCCTTCTACTGAATGCGACAACTCAGCGTTTATGTACACTCTGGATGTCGGATTGAAGGCGTTGGCCTTCTGTTTATATTGTACCATGTATCCAGACTTTGACTGTTAGACCCCTGGCAGCCAACTCAGCATTATGTAATGCATGTGAGAGTTTTTCAGTTATAACGGTGGAGACCACTCTTTAAGACTTAAGGGCATGGAACAAAACATAAACAGAAAAATAAAAATCAATGACAAAAGTCATTACTTTCAGCCAAAGAAGCAACATAGGGTAACCAAGAAATAGATGGGCGTTCAAACAAGAAGACAAGACTTCTAAAACCAGCATTTAAGAGAATACTTTTGCCTAAAGACTATTGACTTCCTGCTATTGGTTTGACAGAACTAGAGGTTTTTCTTATTCTAAGTCAGAGGCTTTACAATATATATACAATAAAATATGTTTTTCACAAAATTCCTTGCTGACCCTTGAGAATAAAAAATACAGTATTGTTTTTTCTTTGCATTTTATTCGTAAAGAGCTTTATTACAATTCTAAATTTAGTTCTAGGTGATTTGAAGAAGAATAGTCAACATTTGGATTTTTAAAAAAAAAAAGGCCTTTGTTACGATGGGGGGGCTCTGAGAGTTTTTCATTCTCCAAAGGGAGGCGCAGCAGAAAAAGCTTGGGAACGACTGTGCTAATGTATTCAATAAAGGTGGGACGATATATTGTGCAACAAGATATTGGGATATTAAAACTTAAGACTACAACTGGTATCGCAAAAGCGCGGAGTTGTGTACAGAAATATCTACATGATCTACTACACACCAGTTGATGTTTTTTTTCTTATTATTCACATTGAGTCAAAAAGGCCATACCCAGAATAAGAACGTATGCTGCAGAGTTAAAGCTGAAGTTTGTAGAATCCTCTCTCCGCTGCTTTTTGAAAACAAAAATGAAACTTAGCCTCCCTTACCGGTATTTTTTGTGAACGCACTTAGCGACTTTTTTTTCTCAATAGAGACTAGTGACAAATGTATGGACTTTGTCTTGTGTTCATGGAGATTTTTCTGGTGTTTTAGAGACTCTTAATATGAATGCACGCATCACCCTGAACAACGGCTGTTACCATCAGCTCGTCCCCAGAGAGCTCACTCAGTTGGCTGTGATCTCAGCTGCCTGAGCAGCAGCCGCTCTGAGCGGACTGATGACCATCACTTCACATCCAGACTGTAAACTGAATTAACCTTTAAGAACCTTCTCTTAGGTTTACATGCGATTTATCCCGTCTGTTCTCACTCTACCTCTGACACCAGTGTGTGTGTGTGTATGGCGGGCCCTCTGCAGTCATGGGGATCCACAAGAACGCAAAGCAGTCCGTTCCTCCTGAGTATGTTTGTGACTTTAAACTGTTGCTTCTCCACCTCAGTCTGCCTTTTTCTTGCTTGATTGCCGTGTAACTGTTGTGCCTAACATTGTGTTTTTTCAAACCAAAATTGTTTTGGTATTTTTTACTTCCCAAAAATATCATATGGTCGTCTCCCTAGTAAATAATTCCAAAGCTTAATTTATAGCCAACACCTTGATAACAGTAAGGTGCACTTGCTCAATTAGTCCAAAGGTGGCAGAGGCTGCAGTTTCATTAAAGGTGCAGTCCGCTACTTTCAGATCCCTCTTTCCCCCTCCCTCCCCACTGCTCTTATGCCTTGCCTCCAAACTTTCCAAAGTCTCTCCCTCAGAGGAGCTAACAAGCTAATTTTAGGCAGACAGCCACATCACAGTAATATAGCATGCTCTGATAAAAGCTTATGATGTGCTTCTCTCTCTATATGCAGAATCATGTGAACGGTCATGATTTGTAAAGCAAAGGACCACATGCTTTGTTTCATCAAAGCGCTGCTCCACTTCAAAGTAAGAATATTGTTCTGTGCGAAGAAACATCTATACAAGGACTTTACTTTTCTAAAGGTCATTTTTTAATCCAAGCTCTCTGAGGTTGGCCAAATTCCAATTCTGGCAATACCGGCAAATGCCTTGGGCTGCTTAAATGAAGTGCCATAGTCAACCAAGCAGAACAACTCGGCCGGCATTAGCAGGGTTAGTTTTGGTGTCGGACTCCGTGGTGCCCGGGTGGGCATGTGAACGGAATGACCATTAATTACATCTAATGAGTTAAGCATGAGTGGCCTGATTATAATGCTAGACTCTATGTTCCATTCACAGGAGAAATAAAGGGTGCAACACACAGTTTGGTAAAGATCCATTTTTAACAAAGAATAAATAACTACTGTGGAAGTAGAGTGCAAAGTAGATTTAATTGCTTGCGACGAACAGTTCCAATACAGAGTTTGTACTTTTTCCATTTTATAGAAGTCGGATTAATAGGAAAACCATAACAAATAGTCGACTTGTTATGGTTAGAAGTTTGATGCTGGTCACTTCTTTGAAGTCCGTTATTAACATTTAAAAGAAAGTGATTGTATTCGTATGATCACAACTTAAGACTACATGCTTTCATCTCCCTCCCATCAGCCACAAATGCATCTTTTTGTTGTCTGCAAAGTCTTATTAAACTGCAATACAGAGATAATAGGCTTACACAACTCAACAAAATGAATACTTTGCATAAGGTCCAATTCACATCCTATGCTGTATTTTTTTTCCAGGCCAGGGTAATGTATTTGTTGTACCTTTACCAAGAAATAGTCAATTTAAGCACTTTAGCCAAACGGGCTCAACACTGTGAGTAATCGCTGCAGTGCGTATTCGTAAGACCTTGAGATCTTTGTTTTGCTGTTTTAAACTTTTAGTTGAACTCCACCTAATGAACTAAAAGGAGAGTTTTATTGCGACACTTGGCTGTTTTAACAGTGACTCCTTTTTAGCATTTATACTCCTGGCACACTTCTGGTATGACTCTGACAAGTCAATAGAGGAAAAGGAAAAGGGGAATATGAGTGTGCGTGTGTGTGTGTGCAAGTGTGAATATGTGCACACTCTTATAAGCTCCATGTGTTGATGTGGATTTAAATAGGAAGCTCTCTACCTCCCATCCTTCATCACTTCTCCTAGTTTCTCACAGACAGCAGAGTCAGTGTACCCGAGGGCAGACGCTGGGAAAACATGAGAGCGAAACCAAAGCATCACCTAACGGTAACCTGCCCACTGGCCACAGAGGACTGCAGAGGAGAAACCTCCCAAATAAATTTGAATAAAGTGGGAATACAGGTGCTATGGGATATCTATTAGAAATGATTCCAACAAATTGTAACGCATGTGTGAAGAGAGCTGCTCTTTAAACATAAGCTGGGTTTCCATTACCCTTATAAATGCACAAAATCTAAATAGCACATTAAAAACTGGTAATAGAAACACCTGAGAAAACACTCAAATATTGCAAATAACTTTTTACACTTTCACGAGGAGGAATTTCAGAAGTTTCGATATTAAGATGTGTCTCAAATACACGTCACAGAATGCGAGGTACCTGGTCACGTGACCACTTCTTTCCGAGAAGACATGGCGCGGTACGTGTGGACAGAATAGGAGACTAAGACATTTCTTAGCATTTTACGTTAAAATTATTACTGCAACATTAGACATGAAACAACAAAGGAATGCAGAGTGTTATGAGGAGGTCCAAGACAACCTTCAATGGAAACACGTTCAAAGCTCAATTATACATTGTCGACATTTAGAAATATCGCTTTTTTTTTTTTGCAAAATTCTGTAATGGAAACGTAGCTGTAGTCTGGCAGGCTATGAATCATTGTAGCTGTTATAAAGCAGCCCAGTCCCACCAAGTTTGTGACACTGACAAGAAAAAAAGACTGTTTAACTTCTTGTGCTTGCCAACACAATTACAATTTACTTTAGCGGACACTTTTATCCAAAGTGACGCACAGTATGAGCTGTTTTAAGAGACTTGCTCAACATCCCACAGTGATGGACCTCCAATTACAAGCCTTCTTCCTTAACCTCAGCCAAACACAATTTTCTCCTATTTTCCTAACAGGAGTTGAAGTGATGTATTTTATTAGTATTCATCACCTTAACCATAACCCAAACCCTAAATGAAGTGTTCTAATGAGGTGCAATTGCACGAAATAACTTCCAATTGAAACACATGGAGTTTGAAAGTCGTGTCACATAGCACTAAAAGAATGCATTAATCGTGTTGGCACGCATGAAAAGTTGAACTGTTATTTTCGTGACAGTTTATTTTTAACATGTGTCTGTGGATGGTGGATGGGGTATGTGGCGTTTTTTAATAACCTGGCAAGAGTCAGATGTGTAGCCCTCTTTCTAACTCGAGTTCTTTACATCGATCTGGGTCTGTGTCTGGGGAATCCTTTCAGAACCAGGGAGGGACAAAATGCTTGAAGCCGATTGGGCGAAGCGCCTGTCCACCATGATTTGTTTTAGCCAATCACACGGAAACAAATGATGATGTCGTGTTCGGCATGAGCCACAGAGATGCTGCTACAACAAAAAAAAGACTCTGCTGATGAAAACCTTCTTTTGGGATAGTAATGCTGTGGTCATTATGTCGTTGACTGACTTTTGCTGTTTTTGTAACACAAGTATGCGAGTTAAAGGCATATTGACCATCATCCTGCGTCAACATCTTTCTCTTTTGATTCGGAGCTATGCTAATAGCTATGCTAATAGCTCCGAATCAAAAGAGCCCAGCTAGTTCCTCTCCCCACAACTGAGCATGCACCAGTTTTCCTTTGGAGCTTCTGTCTTCATCACACCCGGAAATGTTTGGTTCAGATTCCAAAGGCAAAGGCAGGAACAGCACAAGATTGATTCTGGTGTTTGTGAACACCAGGAGAATCCATCTTTCAGGCAAGGTTAGTTTTTTAACCTTGTAAAGCACTTTAAGCTGCATTCTTTTTTTATGGAAAGCATTGATTGATTGATTGATTGATTGATTGATTGATTTTCCATGTGTGATTGTGTCGTTATATTGAAAATGGACTTGATTTATGTAGTGCCCAAATCCCCAATGTGTTGACTGAGCATCCATGCAAGGCAGTAATTACCATTTGGAGCAACATACGACTTTTGATTGAACTCCTAACCTTTCGATCAGAAGACACTCCCTCTCCACCTGAGCCTCCATCTCCCCTTTACACTAAGGGCATTCCACAAGACTACAATATCAATCTTAGTCTCACTTGTTAGACTTTATTCTTGTGAGTAAACTTGAATTATAGTTGTTGACAAAGTCAAAACAAACATAAAGCAATGGTTTGTGTTTGTGTATCAAAGAGAAAAGCAACAGAATTCTACACATTGCCAAAGATCTTTACATGGATCTGGCAGCATTTGGCTTGTTTTATTTTTAAAACATGCCTGCTGGAATACTCACACGGTCCCTGCAAGCTATCCGGTGCCTTTAGACACTGTCTTCTCACCCACCACCCCAAAGCATGTCTCATATATGACAAAACTCCACAGCTAAACAATTATTCTCTGAGTTGTATCTTTTTTTTTAATCTAAGGAATGAGCTTGTGTGTCTTTTTAAAGAAATGATTTGGCAAATTGCTCAATTACATCCTGGACGATGTTCATGGCTACACACCAAGTGAATCAATCATCACATGACTGCAACAAAGAGGCTATTGTTCTTCTGTCAAACGTTCCACATCTTCCATAATAACTAATATAGCTGAGGTCAGAAGGTTTGTTTCCCTAAGGTTTTCAGCAGTACATTAAATGATTACACATAGGATACAAGCGCCTTCACTTTATGGAAGTGACAGAGATTGGCTTGCAGCAGCCCCTGCAGAGGGAGGGGGGTCATCGCCCCCAACCAGGAGTTGGGGTGTTTGGGAAGCAGAAGGAAGCGACATGCAGCGCCGGGCCTCATCATTCTCTGCCACGTATGGCCTACTTCCAGTAGGCGTGTGTGCCGCACGCAGCCACTTAGAAAAGGCAGGATGATAAATTACCGTAGGTGAGTTTAACAATTATGGAACAATTTAGAGCTCCATGCCTCATAAACTACTGATCTCCCACCATGAAACATCTCAACGAAGGGTAACAGAAATAGTCTGATAAATCACTAAAGCCACACTTTGCTGTTAATAGTTTTAGGTGTTTATAGTTTTTTTTTTTTTAAACTCTGTTGATTTCTGTCAGGATTTCAAGGTTTAGGGTGATATTGGCTTTCTGCATAATAATTCCACCAAGTTCTTTTTGGATATGTTAAGGTTTAATTTTTCAGACAACTGTTTTTCAGGAAATGTAGATATTACCCAAAAGGAAGACAAAAATAACTTGCTGGAATTATTACGCAGAAGTCAAGGACACATCAAAGCAATCAGCAGACGCCTCTGAAGAAGACTGGCAGGTTACAGTCAAAACATGTCAGGAGATCAAAGTACATTTCCTGAGAAACAGTTGTCTGAATAAATTACACTAACATACATACAGTGGGTTTCATTTATTCAAAACTGGTGAAGGTGTTGGATGTGTAATGTGTATGTTCTGGTTATTACATTTTCTGTTCAGAAAAAAGGATATAAAAACAAAAAAATGTGGTTATTTGATTTTTCATGCCTTCTACAAAACAGCAGAGTTGAAACTGTCACATATTTTTCAGGTCACAGATTTTCTTTATCAAATTTCAGTAAACAAAAGAGGTTTACATCAACTTTTTTCACTTTTACTGATGTTTAGAGCAACCCAAAGCAGCACAATTTGTCATTTTGACTGAAAAAGCTGATAAATGATCCTGAATGCTTCACTCCCATTGAACTCAATGGACTAAAAGGGGCGATTCGCATCACCAATGACGTAATTTCAACATGGTGGCGCACAGACTCTCAAACGGAAAAGTAGTCCCATTTTTAAAAGTTGATAAAACAAATATGGTGCAAAATAATGTGTTTTGTTAGTCATAGATCGTCTAATGACATTTCAAAGGTTTTAGGCCACATTTGTAAAAACAGTGGAGGATCTCTTTAAGACCAGCAGATGCCGAGCATGAGTCAATATTTATTCATATTTACATTTATCTCTGTGGTTTTGTATGTTGATTTAGTTTGTATTCTGTTTACAATATTCCCTGTCTCTGTCTGTGGATCAATAATTCTGTGCATGTGTATTCTGCTAAGTACTATGCACTAGACCTCGACTAACTAGATAAAAGGTATAATTTTACATTATGTAAATCATCTATCTTGTATATATTTCAAGAGATTCTCAGGCAAGTAGCCAATAACTGACAAGCCTGCATACTCATGATTCTGATCGAGCATAAAAAATGAAGAGAAATGATGTCTTGACGTGACGCACAAGATGGCACATATCTGGCCCGTCTCCAAAGATAACATCAACTGTTCGATCATTTCTGCCAGCGTGGAGCGTCCAGACTCCTGGGAAGAGAAAAGTCAAGATGTAGTTATGGTTATCAGCTCAATTTTGACACTGGATGGATGTAAAATGTAATGTAGGATGTGTGCCATGCATGGTGTTGATGAATTGTTGGTCAGCCTTCAGAAAGTACTGCAAAATGGGACAAATTGCAAGAATTCCAAAGAAAACTGGGTCGGAGGTTGGTTTGAGAAGCATTGAAAGTTTTTTTTACCCTGAACTGAATGTGTGACAGTTTAAGGAATAAAACTGTCATTGCTCATCTTTCTGCAATAATAAAAACATGCAAAACCGAATGAAGGAAGGACCTTTTCTGTCTGGAATTTGCATGTTCTCGTCGTGTGGGTGTGTTCGGTTAACTGGAGTCTGTAGGAGAGATAATAGATATATAGAGATTATATAACTGTCCAGAGGATGGAATGCAAACAATGGAGCTACTGAATATGAGGAGAAGAGAAAGCACAGTGAAGAGGTTGATGGATGCAGTGAGGGTGGACATGCAGGCCATTGGTGTAACTTAAAATGTAAGTACACCCTAAAACCACTTTTTTGCTGAATACATATGATTAGGCATGAAGCAATGTAGTCCCACTCTTCATATTTTAGTCTGAGGATCTAAATTTTGTGTTTTTGAATGCCTTCTGTGGTTTGAATGCCAACTATTGCAATTGAATGCTCCTATTGGCTGAGATTAGATCAGCGACGTCTTTTAGGATCAGTGACATCACTAACTGTCACTGTTGGGTTCCATTACTGATTTTTGCAAGATAAAAGTGACATTTCTAAATTTCAACAAAGTATACTTGTGCTTTGAACATGTTTCCATTAAGGGTTGTTTTGGGCAGGATCCTCACAACTCCCTTTAAATCTCATCCCATGAGACTTTGCTGCAGAACGACAGACGATCAGAACCTCCTTATAACTCCCATATTCCTTTGTTGTTTCACATCTAATGTGGCAGTAATCATTTTCAAGTATAATGTTTAGAAATGTCTCGGTCTCCTCTTCTGTTTACACGTACTGCGACATGTTTTCTCAGAGATGGTCATGTGACCAGGTACGTCACGTTCTGGAAAAAGGGTTTCCATGGTGCTTTTGCGACACATGTCTGAAATACCTCCTCATGAAAGCATCAAAACTTTTTAGCAATATTTTCTATATTCAGGTGTTTGCATTACCAGTTTTTATTGAGCTATTTAGATTTTGTGCATTTCCAAGGGTAATGGAAACGCAGCTACTGTTGGCCCCGCCCCTTCTTTAAAAGAAGTATTAGTATTTTCCCGTAAATATCCTGTATTTTAGTGTAATAAATAAAAGATGCCTCACTAAACTGAACGCCGTCACGAGCCTCGTGAGAACTGCCACCTGAAATGGCCTGGCTTGGTGGCAGTTCTCGCGAGATTAGTGTCGACAGAACCCAGAAACAACTCAGAAGAGAGATGATGAATGAAGAGAGTTTATCTTCCTAAAGAGCAGCAGGATGTACACAGTTACACGTTCTGTTAGATTAATAAATGAGATTATAACGTCTACCACAGCGGAAGGAACCATGAAAAATCAGCCAATCACAAGCGCCACAAATATACACTGCTTTAAAAAGTGTTAAAGGATCTGTAATAAATGTGTCTAATAAGTCATTAGTGAATACCAGAGAACCACATGAGTGAGCATGAGAAATTAAAATAAAATATATAATGAAAATAAAATGTAAATGTCTAACTTAAAGACAAACAATGTGAAATTAATAATAAATATGCAATGTGTTGATTTGTATATAAACTGTAAGTATATTAAATAAACACATGTGCTTCATATACACATTTATGTTTTTATTTAGGCTGTTTTATAATTTAGGAATTAGGGCTGAGCGATATATCGAGATTCAAGAAGTATCGAGTTTTCTATATCGGCGATATAGAAAACTATAATATTTCATATATATGTATATATTATAGCTTATTATGTATTAAAATACTAGTTTTAGGAGTCACTGCTTTTACTTCTCAGAACAACATGTAAAGCTCAGTTAGATGTTTAATGAGTGGCTCATATTGATCAGCTGTTTGTTAATAAATGACCCTGTGTAGCATTTAACATCAGCAAATTTAACCCAGAATAGTCTTTCTGGTCAGACTTTATTTGATAAAATTATCAAGATTTATATCGTATATCCCCATTTTGAGAAAATATATTGAGATATGATACGAGTGTCACCAGCCCTAGTAGGAATGTTCACAGCATTTCACTGTTAATAAAGGTCGACCTACCAGACTGTAATCACATAATTGTATTTAGTAAGTGGTTGACAAGTGGCTATTTTAGATTTATTGTACACTTGTCTTAAAATATAAGGGATACTCCTTGATTGAGTGGGTGGGGCGGCTCGTAGTGGGCGCCAGAAAATTTCCCTTATTTTCAAATTCAAAACTTAAGGTATGGCCCAAGGTCCGTGTGTGTTTATTAAGTCCGTGTGTCCGTGTGAAAGTCTGCATGTTTATGCCTCTGTCCATCCACTCTTTTCATTATATCCATGTGTTTTAAGGCTTTTTTTAAATAGTGTTGGCTGTAGTCTGGGCCGCCGCCATCTTGGATTATGTCGTCACCAGCACGTCATCGCCGCAAGTCGCACAAGCGCAGAATGACTCAAATAACTGTAAAGAGGTCTTCTATTAGTCTATTATCTTTTTTTGTGGCTTTATACTCCAATTATATTTATGTATATAACATGTTCCCTACAATATAAACAGGTAACCAATATAACTATTTTTGTTGTTTCTGGTTCCACTGTGTCCAGAATAATAATAATAATTCTCAACAAGAACTATTGATTGATTTGTCACATGACTGTTCCAGGGTTTGAGTTTGTTTTATTTAGTTTCACATCTACCTGTAGATCTATGTTTTTTAGAATGACGACAACTTGTTTGTAGTTTTATTTCAGAAAGTTTCACTTTTACAGTTACAGCTGGAAACCTTTGTTAATTGAATATCCTAGTTACATTACAGTAACCAAATTAAACTATATCAACTAAGTGAATTAATAAAAATAACCTGTGTAAAGGCTTTTCAAACTAAAAAATGATCTTATGAAATCTGTGACCTGTTGACCTGCACAACTCAAAGAATCAGAATCGAGAATCATTATTTCTTGGCAGAAATACTTTTAAACACTTGCTGTACATTCAGCTGACATAAAAATCTTGTTTTCAAATATGTAGAATAATTGTGAATTTATCAGTAGCAGTTTTAATATTTTAGTAAATTTTTTGCAGGCACCTTTTTTGTCCATCAAATGTATTTAAAAGAAACTGAAATTAAAGAGAGAATTATATTTAACTGTCCAACCTTGTCATAATTTTATTTATTTATATATTTTTTTTTCAAATTGAAAAAAAAAATGTTTATGGTCTTGGTCTCGGTCTCGGCTCGTCTCGGTCTTGGTCTTGACTCGGTCTTGGTGCATTCTGGTCTCGGGCAAGTCTTGGTCTCGGATAGTGTGGTCTTGAACACAACACTAGCATTTGGAATAATGAGCTTTCTGAGTATTAATACAAGAAAGAACAAGGGTTTGGGTGTTTTTTCCCTTTTGTGTGATTTTGGATATATATATATATATATATATATATATATATATATATATATATATATATATATATATATATATATATATATATATATATAATATCATTTGAATTATTTTTTTTTTGACATTGTCTGTAATTTTGTGTATTTTTTGGTCATTTTCTGTATATTCGTTGATGTTTGTAATTTTTCATTATTTTTGTATAAAATTGTAGTAATTTTTTGCATTTATGCTGTCTTTTTGTGTATTATTATTTTTGTAAATTGTATTATTCTTGGAATTATTTTGTCAGTTTACAGTACTTTGGGGGCAGCCCCCCAGGCATCCATTTGTCCATGTCTGCTCAGTGACAGCCCCTAAAGGGAAAATGCTAAAAAAAGATAAAGTCCTGCAGTAAAAATGTATTTAGCTAAACCTTCTGTATTTGTATCTAGGACATATACAACCAATATAAACCTAAAGGGATATATTTCATGGGAATGAAATGTATTAATTGGTATTTGTTAAGCACAAGAACAACCATATTGCACCAGTTAGTTCATCAGTATCTGCATGACGACAAGACATTTCTAATATTTTCTTCCTCTGTTCTTCAGTGAACAAACTCGACGACACATTACAAATCTCTGTGTCATCATTTGTCACTGCATTCATCATGTCCATCATTTCTTGAAAAAAAAATGCACAGATTTCATTGAGTCACTGCCTTCCACTGTTGCTTGTTTGCCTGCAATCGTGAACATTTTCCTTCTGGAATCAGTCATAAATCAGGACTGAATTGTCGAAGCAGCAGCTGCTCCTGAGGATATGTGCTGTAGCTCCAGGGCTGGCCAAGCCTTCATGAAAAAGTTAGTAAAACTGTTCATAAACATCGTTAATACTAAATGAGAAATGTGAATTGTTTCTGTTGTGACCTAGAAATTGCTTGGCTTGACAAATTATCTTATGTAATTGACGTTACAATTTGCTTCATTTAATGGATTTTTCAAAGCATTCACACTTTTTTAATGTTTACAAGCCACTCCACATGATGTCATCACCTTCAAAATGAACCAAAGGGAAACATCCCCTTGCTGCAGGGCTCATTCTTTATAACATAAGTCACATCTTTTAATTACTCCAATGCCCTCACTGATAAATGAGTAATTACTCTAGTCTCGTTGCATTGAGAAAGATTGCCGCATTGGTGTTGTTTCTATTAGTTCTCTGCATCTTCACTGCAATCCCTTCCTTGTTTTTACTGTACAAACAGGACTTTTTTTTTTTTTTAAGGATTTTTGAGATAGTAAAAAGAAGAAGAAAAAAATACGTCACCACTTGTCGGCTTGTGTTTTAGGGTCTCTCCTGCAAGCTTAGAGAGAAGTGGTGCAGGATGAGGAGAAAGATTGCAGTGACTTCAGCAGCTGGTTGCCATCGTTGTCTGGAATGCATCCTGCGGGAAGCATGTGACTCACGGATATTACACAGACTTATTACCCTTGACTAAAGAAATCAGATGAAAAGAGTGAATTAATAGAAAAACGAGATGCGACCAAGGGTTGGACAAACATACAGCCTGCAGGGAAGATGGAGTCTCTCTGATTGGACAAGATTGCGTAATGATAGTGGTGCCCTTGTCGTGCGTCAGTCACCCGTTACAAGCCTACCCTCACTGTACGTGCGTGTATGTGTGTGTGTGTGTCTGCGTCCATCGTGTGTTGCTAACCTACAGTATATATTATGTCTTTGCTCTGCTTTGTTGTGTCTGACTCCTTTTTTTTAGTTTTTGAGTTCCTGCTTGAATCCATCACCAAATCCACTGCAGTGATGTGTGAGCTGCAGTCTCTCTATAGCCTTATTACATATTCATTAGCCCGAAAACCTCGTTTTCCTGCTTTTTCCTTCTGTTTATAATTGCTGCCTTCTGGATTTAATTGTTTTCTACTTTCAACAAAATGGAAGGCAATTATAAAGAACAATTTTAAATGTCAATATGCAAATACTGTAAAACCAGATCATAAATTTCAATTTAAAGCTTGTTTGAAATAGGAGCATTTAATGTAAAACACACTATAAACAAAAGCCAAACTATAACTGTAAACATATACAAACTCATGAATGCAGGATTTAGGCTTTTATATTAGTTTACTATAACCAGGAACTGAATATTTGGATTATTATCCAGTGTTTGATGGAGTTTACAGTGACTAGTTGGCCACTTCTAATGGTAAAGAAAATAAAACATGCATTTTCATTAGGGCTGGGACGATATGCTGTTGTTCCGATTCGATTTTAATCCCGATTCTTGGTGCTAATTTGATTTAAATTGCGATTCTGATTTGACAAGTATTGCGATTCTATCGCAATACTTCGAGAAATATGTCACAGTTCCAAAAAAACAATGCACATCACATCACATTCAGTCATTCACTGATTTATCATTATTTATTCAGTGATTTATTATTTTTTATACTGAAATAGATAAAATGAAACCTCCATTAGAAAGGAGGTAAACATGTACAAAAAAAACAAATTTGTATAGAACTTTTTGAACTTCGTCATCTGAAACTTTTAATGTTCATAAAGTAATTTGGAGTGTTTAGGTTTTAGTGTAGGAACAGGATCAGGTCAACATGCTGGTAGTTAGGCTGCTCCAATAGAGAAGTCAGTGTACTGCAGTGTGAAGATTGGCCTCATTTTTCTGTCTGAGCCACAGTACAAATATTTCTTTTTTTCCCCTCATACTAACGACAGAATGATGTTTGTTTGTGTGGAAAGCCTGCTTGTATTAACTTCTTACATTCAGAAATGATCAGAGCACATTAGTCGTCATCATCATCATCTGTCATCATCTGATGTTACAACATCTTTCCAAGAAAAGGAGTGGATAGCAAGGATAAAATATAATTAAATGTAACACATTTTATCCCGTCTAAAACTAGTAAATTTGAACTTATTAGAAATACCGATGGTCAATCTTTTAGCGTGCATGTGTAGGTTGGAGGAGCTGTGCGTGTAGCGGGGACATGGGTCCACCTCATCTGACATAACACACGTTGCCACCTTGGCTGGCTTCATTACTTGGATAAGTTTATACAATGTTCTATCCAGGGTCTGTTGGTCTGCTGCTGGGTGTCTTATCTTACTTGCTTTATGTCTGGATGGTGACGGACAAGATGAGCAGTAATGTTCGTTGTGTTACACAATACGCTACTTGACCGGAGCAGAGCTTAATACAGCTTTGGTTATGTCTCCATAGAATCAATCAAAAGTATGTCCATACTTTTGATTTAAATCGTACAGGTGCAGGTTTAATTATGTTTGTTGGTTTGTTTGCTAAAGGGAAATCCCAGCTGCTGCAACTCTTCTTTGTGCTGCAACTCTTCTTTGTGCTGCAACTCTTCGTGTTTGTACTCACTTGTTGGTGCATTACTGCCACCCAGTGGTCACCCACGGAAATGTGAAAAACACACACACAAAAAAAAAAACAATACTGAAAAAGAGAATCGAATATTAAATTCGGCACCCAAAAAATGGCAATAAATCGTAAAATCAATTTTTTTTTCCCCACTCTTGATTTTTATGATCTTTTTCAGATTTTCATTTTATGACCGAAATGGCAAGCAAATTCATTCTGAAGGAAGGATCTGAAACCTTAGCTACTAGACTCTCAGCTGTTTACCAGACCAACTCAATGAACTGAAGTGCTTTACACAAAATAGTAAAATTAAAAAAAGCAGTAAAGTACATTCAGTACAATAAAAATGTGAGATCAAGAAAAGTCAACCTGAAAACTGAATCCCGCTGAAATGAATCTGCCTCTCAGCTATGAGCTTATATATTTTACTCTAGGTCAATGCTTGTAAGATCACAACTTACATGTGGCTACCTGAACCAATCAATTCAGGTAAATAAAAGAAAAGTAGTCTACCAACATCTGGTGGTGCTGACGTCGAGGTGTGACTTAAAATGAGAACATCAAATTCAGGACAAGTATATATTGGCGTAACACGGCGGAGGGCGGCAATGTGACAGAAGGATTTACTGGATTGGATGAGCTTTTGTTGTCAGCGACACATTGTCCTTGAAACGGGTGTTAGAGGATGAAGAGGCTGCAGTTCTGCAGTGCTGCAACACCAAATACCACCTTAGAATTGGGTCCTACAAAACTCTGCCAAAGACTTTATTCTGAGAGCTTTTCAGAAAGCCTCAGCTGTGCCAATGTCACCCTTAAGGCACCCTCAGACAAAAGAGCAGGACCTTGTCAGCGGTGCACGTAGATAATAAGGGCTGTACAACACAACAGCAGGTGGTATTGAGGCTTTGCTTGAATGTAATTCACCTGATTTTACTTCAAAAAAGGAGGTGATTTGCCACTCTGCACAATCTTTTGAAATATTTCAAGTGTACAGTATGACTAAGTAAGATAAATGATGGAAAAGAAGAGTTTTTCATTCATGCAAACTTGTTGACTGACTTAATAAAGGTTGTACACCCTTTACATCGACCCATCCTGCCACCTGTCAACAAGAAATTGACAAAGAGTGTCGGTATTGCCATCTTCAAGTGGCTTCTTTTTAAAAAGATCCTTATTATAAAAAGTCCTTGTGTTTCTCTCAAATGATCACGTAATGCATTGCAAACTTAAGCACGCCACACACAGCATGGAATCTGTTGAACCGGACAGAACCAAAACTCCTGAGAAGTCCACTGCAGCCCTTTTCACTGCATAAAGAGGATAAGACTGTTTAAAGGTCCAGTATTATGCTATTTTTCACACATCTCCATTTGTTTTAAGAACCCCAAAGAATATAGTATTTAAGGTTTATTTTCCCAAACGTGCCTGTTTTCTGGAGTTTTAGCCATCTGAAAAGTCCCTTTAATGACGCTTCTATAAGCAGGCTTGTCTATAGACACAGATTTCATGTCTCGCTCTAGCGAGGGAGATGAGTGATCACTAAAGCGATTTTGTTTTGCTATCCACTATCCACACACTCTTGTTATTGTTTATACCCAAAAAAACTGCACATTATTATGCTATATAAGCAGCTATTGTGATTGTGTCCATCTCAGCGCTACTTCAAGTTGTGTGTTTATCACATCATCAGCAGCAGCGGAGTCAGTCCGCTGTTTCAAACACTCACCTGAGTGTTAAGCGGCTAAGTCACTTTCTTCTTCTCCTCATCTCTACTAACACGTCAGATCATGTAAAAGGCGATACGAGGCGGTATAACGAATACTAAGAATTAAACAGCTCCCTGGGCGCTACACCATGGCTGCCCACTGCTCCTCAGGGAGGGGTTAATTGCAGAGAACACATTTTGAGCATGTTGCTTTACATATATGATAATAAAGAGTAATGCATATTCTTTATTAAACTGCAGTGTTTGTTTTACCTGTGAGGTAGTTTGAGAGAGAGGAGCTTGCATTCTTATATAGGGTAGGAGGAGCCAGGATTGTCAGGAAGAGGAGTTTCCGCGATGTGACGTCACAACGCGAGAAAAATCCAGCTCGTCCGTTTGGAGCTGACTTTTTACAAAATGTGGAACAGCAAGGGAGGGAGGAAACAGAACGTTTTCAACGTTGACCCAATGTTGAATGAGGCTGAAGGGATGTATATCACTGTAGCAAAACTATTAAGTTATTTTTTCATAATAATGCCCCTTTAAGATTTATTTCAGCTGGTGTCTCACATGATTTTTACCAGCAGTTTCCCATTCCATTTCATTTACACAGCTTTTGTGAAGCCAGTAGAAATATATTTTCCATGTTTTAATACGCTAGCACTATCAGTCGTAGTCACCACAAATGGAAGTTGATCACACGAAACGAGGGGCACCAGTAGATACAAAACACCGACTCTGGCTCTCTTAATCAGATATGTCCAAGTGTTTGTTGATTAGTCCAAATGTTATTTTAATTTATTTACAGATTCACAACATTCCAACTGACCAGTAAACCAGTCATGTGACTTTATTCGTCGCTCCTATTGGCCAGCGAGCTATTCTACAACATGAATATGTCCAGAGGATCAGTCCTGAAATATATAGATTCTTTGACTTGATCCGGGACCAATAAATACTATCCATCCCGATTTGCAAGAAGATACTGAGAATATACACTTTACAGCGGTACAGTATATTCCAGTAGTCCTTAACTTGGTTGCAGCTTCAGATACATATTTGCATTCAGAGTTTCTGAAAGATAGAATAATAACATGTGCAAACCCACCTTGCACACTCCTCTTGTATAGAATATGTATCCGTGGGTTACACAGGGAAACAAAACTCATTAAAGAAGTGTGGTTACCTAAGACCAAGCTGTGGTCACCTGGGAATGCCAACCACAACCTTATAACTGTGAATTTAGAGGTTTCTTGAGGCATGCCAACACTTGGAATAAAAAAATGTCCCTGTTTTATATTCACGCCTCTGTCTCTACAGAGTAACACACGGTTATTAGGAGAATAAGAAAGGTATTTGTAACATGTTGGAACAGACTTTTCGACTCTTTTTTCCATCATGCTAGGTCTCCCTCCATGATCTCTTGCATGGTTTACATATGGTGGCCATCTGGCCTGGCAGAACAGTGCAGGAGCTTAGCGTGGGCCAGCACTGTGATCCCTGTACAGGCACAATATGACCAACCTCTTATGTTTCACCTAAACACTACTCACATTTTTAAGACTCTTCCCCCTCCCCCTTCACTTTCCATCGCCGTGTCTGATTATCACATTGAATAGAATTCACAGGTCAAAACCTATTTGCACATTCTCTTCATCTGGTGCTGCATTCAAGCACCTGCTTTGACTGTTTTTTTATTTTAAAAGCATTGTCTCTATGCATGAAAGTAGAAGCCAGAGATTGTGCAAGGATGAAGTAAGATCAAGGATTTGCTCTTGCTGCTGTGTATGCTGAATTGTCTTTAACACAGGATAGCAACCACATTGAGAGACTCATTTTGCTGTTCAAATAAATCCTAACATGAGTCTGTGGTTCAAAACAAGTTTACAAAAACAATAGTTTTCAACCACATAAAAAGTGAATGTATAAAATGTATACTGTACTTTCAATGTACATTATACATCATTAGTTATGTCACATCACCATGATGCTTTTGTTTATTAGTACAAGGCCATGAGTTCTACAACTGATTTGTATAAAAAATGTTTATTAAGGCACATGTTGGGAGGAATTGTTGTCAGATTGATCTATTAGTGGCTAAAATGAACATCCGACTAATTTTTGTGTCCTTCTAAAGTGTTCCTAAGCAAGACCATTAGCGTTTCTTGCTATATGCGCACTATGTTATTGCATTGGGCCCCACGAGCCACTCGGGAGCTCCAAAGCTGAGTCCTCTGCCTAATCTGAGGAGCATGAAGTGCAACCGTCTTCATCCCTAATAGGCCTAGAAATAAATATGTAATAAAATGAACTGCTTTCATAAGCCGTAGCTTGTATTTTTGAGGCATAATTAAGACATAATTGTGGGATTCAAAAATTGTGCATTTTGTGACGTCAGCTGACAGTTATTATGGGAATGATTGGCAGGTGCCCATCATTTAGCTATTCATTGACCATTTTATTGATTGGAAACTCTCTGTATGCAGATGTGCAAACTGGGGGCTCCAAAGCTGTTTCTTTTTCAATAGGCCCCCACAAAGGTAGAAATGGCTCCAAGCAAGACACTGAACTCCAATGGAGGGCTAGCGTAGTAGTTTTGTTGCCATTGGTATGTGGTTTTTACTAAAAAAGCCTATTCTGGCAACACTGAAAGTAGTACTACAAAAGTTCTGTAAGGTTTGATTCATCATTGCTTTTTGTCTGATTAACAATCCTCAAGTCACTAAATATTTCAGGTTTATCTCATTGTTTTTCAAAAGTTATTAAAAAGTGTTGTTTGAATGGTATCAAGTTTAAATGTTTCATAATGTGATTGATATAAAGAAAAAATAATGTCTTGTTCAAGTCTTGTGTTCTATTTTGAATTTCTCTGGAAAATGTAGACTGGTTAAGTGTTTGCAGTGGTCGGTATTTATTCAAAGTGAAAGAAAAAGTGGCACGCTGAGAACAAACAGCCTTTCCTTTTGAATTCATGAGGAGACTGAACACTGTGCTTGGTGGTCCATTTCTTCAAAGGAACTACTCTAGGTTCAAATTGTCTATCCAGGTTCTTATAGAAAGGTGCCTTGGTGACTAAATCATAGTATTTACCTTCACTATTGTCATGAGCACCGGTGGTCTGACTCATTCAGTACATCATTCTCTTTTAAACTAAGAAGACGCTGTGACATGGAATTATAAAATAATATACTTATATTTAAAACATTTTTTTAACATAATGTGAAATAGTTTGCAAGAAATGTAAAAGCCAAAGTTCAGCTGAACTACCTGACTGCGTGCTGAGCTGCTGTCTATCAGTGAGTATGACTAAGGTGCATTCGGTGACATCTGAATGAGAACTCGTGACCTCATTACTTCTTCTACAGTGACTTGCCCGGAGGGTCCCATCCCCCCCCGCTCCTTTTTCTGAAAGCTCTCTACACTGACACTGAATAGCTGCCATATGGCAAATAGGAGCGATCCAGTTAAACAGAGACAGGTGCTCTACGGTTATGCATCCTATAAGAAGCTAACAAACTGCTTACCAACTTTAAATATTAATACAACGACCTAATGCATTGTCTGCTTTTGTAACGTAAGCTGCACTGGGAAATGCAGCATTTCTTGGGAGATTTTTCTTCACGGCGACAGTGTCATCAAGTAGACGACACTCACACACACACAGAAAGATAGAGAGAGAGAGAGAGAGAGAGAGAGCAGCCTGGCATGTAAGAGCTCCATCAGTTCTTCCCTGAGGGCAGACAGAGTCTTTGCATTAGGACGCAGAGACCCAGTGAGTCACCTTGCCTCGGTCTATCCTGAGAGCAGTCGCCACTTCACTGTCAGCTGGTCCTGTTATTCCCCTGAACCAAGGTTAAGGAGCTATACTGATAAACACTCAAGTGTATCAGAAATGAGATTATACCTGTTTCTTGCATGCTTTAATTTAATAATGGTGTATTTTTTTACATGCATTTTTAAGGCAAGGCAAGGCAAATGTATTTGTATAGCGCATTTCATACACAAGGCAACTCAATGTGCTTTACATGATAAAACAATCAACAGCTTAAAATCAATTAAAATCATCAACAAACACATTCCATCAACAATATGACCAAATCTCTCTCTCTCAATCATACGCAGTAGAGAAAAAAAGTGCCTTTAACTTTGATTTAAAAATGTTCACATTAGATGCTGACTTCAGCTCTGCTGGCAGTTTGTTCCACTTCTTTACAGCATAACAACTAAAAGCAGCGTCATCATGTTTACTGTGAACTCTGGGCTCCACTATCTGACCTGTGTCCATAGATCTGAGAGACCTGAATGAATTCACAATAGTTTCACATACATTTCGACTAAAGGATGAACTCTCTTTTGACTACGATAGATATGAATTGATGAATCGTTGAAATAAACGAGTAAAGATTATGTATTTCATATATAAACATTGAATCGTCATTGTGATTGTGTCACATGCTGTTGTCAGCGCCTGTAAATGTTTGTTTTTTTTGCTTTGGTAAGCAGTGTCATAAAACTGCTGTGATATTGATTTTTTTTCTTCTTTTTTGCATTAAAGCTATGGGGTTTGCATCCCTCTGGTCCTCTGGAGGAAAAACCTGTGGAATTTTCCTTTTTCATGTTGTCACAGAATGTAATGTCACTACTTTAGTTATTCAGGAAAGAATTCAGAAAGCATCTATTTCTGAGAGTTTTTATATTTTCCACAACTTTTTTTTATTTAAATGTCTCTTCTGTCTGTTTGTGTCCTATTGCTCTGAGCCTTTACATAATTTAATTATGTCTGCATAATGAAATTACAGAATCTTAAATCTTGAACCTCATCCTTTCACTTTGTTCTATTGGTTTTTGAGGATAAATCTTTCCCTCCAAACCAAATAGCTATGGCTAAAAATATAAAAAGTTTAAAATATTATATATTATTGCAGTCTTTTAGTCGTTTCTCGCTATATGCCGACCATGCAAGAGCATAGGGCATCATGAGCCAGTAGGGGGCTCTAAAGCTCAGTCCTCCACCTCATCTGAGGAGAATTAAACATACCTGTCTTAATCGCAAATGTGCTAGTGTGACAAAGTGGGGTCCCATAAAGAGTATCTTACATAATATAAAGCCCTCACAAAGCTAGTCGTGGCTCTAAGTCTCTCCTCGGGATTATCTTTCTGTGTAAAACCATTACTTGGCTATAACAATTATGCAAATCTCTAAGTGAGCAGCACAGTGAAGTAGCAGTGAAGAACCTTGGTTTTCACAGCGAGAGTCTTAATGTATACAGTTTATATATTTTCCATATGGCTGTGTAGATTTCTTTCCATACAGCTTTTCACAGTTTGTAATCAGTAGGGCATTTTTTTTTAATGGTTAGGGCTTTGTGCCCAATCCTTTCCCTCTGGATCGCAAGGTTATGTTTTAAGAGGTGACTAATGTACCTTGTGACTTTCAGGTAATAATGGCAGATGTTAAACCTGGAACCTAAACTGGCAAATAATGCTCACAAATCCTGCTTTTGATGCCAAGACAGTGTTACTCTTGGCAACAGCAAAAAAGCCTATTTTCCACTTATTGTGCAGTTAGTCACTGGACCAGTTAAACCAGCAAAGATGTAAGAGACTTCAAAATGTACGTCTTTTCAGTAAAAACATCAAGCCTGTACACTATAATAATAAAAAAGCATATACCAATAATATAATAAATTAAGGCATATGTGTTTTTTAATGACACAGTTATGGACTAACACTTGACTGTCTTCATTGAGAGGCTCTTCTCCTGGAGTATTGTGTCAGCTGAACCTTAGCGTAGCTTAGCTTTGCTTCGTTAACTTTCGAATAGCGTTAGTAGATAAAAAATAGTCCCACAAACTGTGACACAGGCCATGAATCACGGCCTATCTTAGGGATGCTTAATGACAATGTTCTTGTAGCTATAAATTCAGTTGTTTTTGTGTGTGTGTGTGTGTGTGTGTGTGTGTGTGTGTGTGTGTGTGTGTGTGTGTGTGTGTGCGTCTTGCACTGTATACTTTGATTTGGCTGCTGTAGCTGTAACCTTGGTAATAAAAAAAAAAAGGCTTCAACAAAGAACCAACATATGCTTAAGTTATATAGTGTTTTCTAACAAACCATCCAAGCAAATTTAGGAAAGAAAAGATTCTATCTAGACATTTCAGCAGCCCATTGTAGGTCTAAGAGAGAGACACGCAATCACACAAACATACACGTCACACACACTTTGAGTCATTTTAGAGAGAATGTGCAGTTTTTGTTATATGAGAGGAAATTCAGACACTACATGGCCACAATAAAAGCGAACCAGACTTTTTATTCTTGAGCCAATTCTAAGAATTAAAGCATCCATAGAGCAACATTTAGCAAAATAGCCTGGATTGAGAAAATTCTTCTTGAAACATGTAAACACATCGTGAGTCGGCAGTTGTAGTTGTGTGTGATATATCATTTTCCGAAAGGAAAGTGGGTGGAGCTGGTGCCAGATGTGCTTCCTACTGTTGCTTTGAATAATTTTAAGCAGCATTTCCTGCAGTCTGCATTTTTTGATGGATAGATGCAGTTCATCCCAGCCCAGATTTGTGTTCCTGTTTTTGTTAAACAGCTTGATGGCCGAGCAGTAAAAAGTGTTCCCAAGAAGCTTCTTTTCACAGCAGAGCTTCCGCAGCCTGCTGGAGAAGGAGCACCACTGTCCCAGCAGAAGGTGGTGGAGAGGTGGTTGCGTTGGTTTGTTCAGAGTCCTCCTCTCCTCTACAGTTTCCAGGGTGTCTGGTTGGTAGCTCATAATGGAGCCGGCTTTCTTGATCAGTTTTGTTCAGATTGTTGGTGTAGACCACCACAGAATGGTAGAACATCTCCAACTTCTTGCTGCATCTTGTTTTTGGCAGAGGAGAGCTCTTTGCACAAGTAATACAGCCTCATTCCCATGGCGAAAAGTAGGTGCTCAATTAATCAAAATGTCATTACGATTTAGATTATTACATCCAACTATTACAAAAATAAAATAATCGAGAAAAAACAATTATTTAAAAAAAAAAAAAAATCTTTTTTTTTATTTCTTTTTTTTTTACATATGTTTTATTCGCTAAATAAAACAAACCCACTATTTTGGACATCTACAAATAATAAGGCTGGGCACACACATGTTATTAATAATAACTTTGAGTTGTTTAATACACTAACATTCAAGCTCCTCCCCTCCGCCCCGACCCCTCTCAAAGCCAAAGCTAGCCTGCAGGCCATCACCGGGAAAGATGTTGCTAGTGGTCTTGAAACATGGCAGGAGAAACGCAGGAAAAATGCTTGGTAAACAAGGGGCAAATCAAATTCTCTGATATGGGAACACTGGGTTTGATAATTAAGACCTAGAGCAAAGACACATCATGTGTAAGAAGTGTTTTTGTTTTGTGCAAGTGAACATACTTGATTTAAGTGTTTGAAGGTTTTCAAAATCAAATAACTTTTTGGTTGACAAATAATCGTGATTTCAATTATGACTAAAATAATCGTGATTATTATTTTTTTTATAATCGAGCAGCCCTAGCTAAAAGTTTCAAGTCGGGGCTGAATAAACGCTCCTTAATTGACACATGAGTGGGATTACACCAATGTTTCTCCAATCCTTTGCTACAATCCTCCTCATCTCTGCTTACTGCTCAGGAGAACCAGTGGTCTTGAAGCCAGAGATTGACACATTGCGGTCCGAAACATCAGAGTGAAGCCACATCACTGTAAAACACATTAGACTGCAAGGTCCTGTTGGTCTTAACCTTACGTCCAACTTGTCCATCTTGTTGCCCAGAGATCTTACGTTACCATTAAGAGCTAGAACTGTCAACTTAAATCCCCTTCTCTTAGCATTCACCTTAGCTCCAGCCCTGCAGCCTCGATGTTTTGTCCTTTGCTCCAGGAGGATTCTGGGAATTTTCTTTCTTTGTCTCTTTGACTTGAGCCATTGAAAGAGCTGATGCATTTTAGAGACTTGGTAGTTCTTTGGTCCATGTGGAATAAAGTGAGGTGAGCTGTGACCACATTTACTTCTTTGTGAACAGCTGCTGTATTTTTTTCATGCCAAGTGACTGGGACTCAGTACTCAGAAACCCAGTTGTAGGTGAGATTATGCAGCAGTTTCATCACTTGCATGAGTGGTGAACACAAATTCAAGTATCACAATGTGCTTGAAACATCAGAACGCTGGATTTTCTATTGATATCTGTGTTCAAAGACATGCAAAGGGATGAGAGGAGTTTAGATTTTTATATAACAAAGTTCATCCTTTGGTTAACATCTCTGAAAGTTGCACAGTGTTTTTGCATCATTTATTTTGCTAAAATGTAGTGTTGCTTTACTGAGTTAAGAGTATTTCCAGTACTATACAAGATGATTTTAAGCAGAATCGAACTACTCTGACGAAAGACTTTATTTATTTTTCTTATGTTCATATTTATTTATATTGCACGTTTCTATCTCAAATCCCCGAGGTTGTGTTTGAACATGAGCTAGGGCTTAAACACCTCCCACAGGATCAAGGGAACCTAGCAGAGGTGGTTTTTCCTGCTGACCTTCAAACGAAACAAGCTCCCAAAGGAAATTTTCATTCCTATTCCCGCAACATAGTCAAGAATATCCTCTCAGACTGCTGTACTATGTAGTAGTCTGGTTAGGTTGAGCAAAATAAATCCCTGTAGCAGGTTGTCAGATTGGCCGTAATGTTCATTGAGTCTCCTTGACGGAGCCAATGATACAATCAGTTCAATTACAGTTTGTATTAAACAGCTCTTTTTTTTTCGGTGTCCATTGTTGACAACATGGGGCCGAGGGGCTTAAGGACAAACATGACATTGTGATCATCTTGTGTTGAGACACACTCACTGATGTTTGGTTTTCTTTCAGCCAGTTACTTGAGACAAAGTCATTATGTTGTGTGTATGTCCGTTTATGTTTGATTGGGGTGAAGGAAGGAGGAGCTGTTGTAGGGAACATAAGGACTCAGGCACAGAGCTTAGGCTGACAAGGCATGCTGTTATGGAACAGATAATTGTGGTTTATTAACGTCAAACAGAAATTCAGAAAAGAACGAATGGGGTCAGCGATACAGAACAAATTACACAACAATAAAACATCAGTGCCTTTAATAACTGAAATGAAACTCACATGTCAAAAAACACAATGGACAAAATAACAATAACATTGATCCACAACTGAGGGAAGAGACATTGAGATGGGGACATCCTATAAGTTGTTGGGTGTTCATCTTAACTGTGAGCTGGGCTGGTCTTGGTCTCGAGAAAACATTTTGATGGTCTTGGTCTTGTCTTGGAATCAAGACCCTTTTTACTCAGTATTGTCTTGGTAACGGACTGGTCAGACTCAGGATTTCCTGTCAAGATCAGCACTGATCTGCTATTCTTCAAGTTTATTATTATGAAAATAAGGAGAAGCATGTGGAACTGTTCCTATTTTGAATCCTTCAAAATATTTTCTAGTGCCTTATGTGTCAGACATCTACAAAAAAACTAGCAACTCAGTCCATCTTAATTCTATTCAGAAATACCTCTTTATGCCTCATTCACATGACTGATAAATTTCCTATTTTCAGATTTTTTAAATTATTTTTGACTTATCAATGGCTTTTAAATACATCCCAGGATTTATTGTTTGTAAGAGTTTTGTGACACATTTGTCAAGATTTTTGTATATTGTGCTTTAAGTTGCAGACTGTATGTCAAATGTATTATAAAGAAACCAAGTTTAAAGAGAGAATGCTCTTTAGCGAGTAACCAAACCCCCTATTTTTTCTGCTGAATATAAATGTATTTGGTTATGAAGTAGTGCTGTTGATTGATCCTGGTTTAACTCTAAACATTTTAGTCAAAGTATTTCAATTTGGTATATTTTCTTGTAAAATGTCAGAGTGACTGCCCTCTATAGGTTTGAAATCCGGCTATTGCAATGGATTTTTGCTATTGGCTGAGAACAAGATCATGTGATGTTTTGGGACCATCTTGCATCACAAACAAGCACTGTTAGCCCCGCCCATTTCATAAAAACTAGCACCTGTGGACTCTACAATCAGTGGTGAGTAGGTTGGACTGAGAGAAGAGTGAATAGAGCTATATTGAGTAAAGAGTAGCTAGTTAACATAGCATAGATTTTGTTGTATAGACTGGGGCGTATCTTAACTGCTCCAAGAGCCCCGCCCAAAATCAAGGCATTTTTTTTTTTTTTATTTCCCTCCTAATGGCAGGTCAGGAGAAAGCAGGAGTTTAGCTACTCTTTAACTGTTCAACCTTGTCATAGTTTTTAAAATTGATAGATATGGTAATGGTCATTTCCTGGTCTCAGCTTGTCTCAGTCTTGTTCTTGACTTGATCTTGACTCCCAAAAGTCTTGGTTTTGTCTTAGTCTCAGTGTATTCTAGTCTTGGGTAAATCTTTGTCTCGGATGGTGTGTTCTTGAGTACAATACTAGTGCCCTCCATAAAGAAGGGCCAGAGCAGACTCTACCTTCTGAGGACACTGACATTTTTTGTAGTCCAGAAAGCACTCCTGAAGTCCTTCTATGATGCAGTGATGGCATCAGCCATCCTGTATTGAATTGTCCGTTCTGGGTGCAACCTCTCAAAGGTGTACAAGAGGTGACTGGACAGTCTGATTAGGAGGGCCAGCTTTTGTCCTGGGATGCTCCCTCAGTTCAGTGGAGGAAGTAGGGAAGCGTAGAATGTTGTTTAAGCTAGCATTCATGATGACCAATGACTCCCATCCTCTGTGAGACACTCTGACAGATCTGGAGAGCTTTTTTTTTATTTCAGAGTGCTGCATCCAGTGTGTGAATGATTGGTATCATGAATCATTTCTTCCTGCTGTGGCTGTCAGACTGTACAACAACAAACAGGACCCCCAGCACACACACACCTCCCTCCATACATACCTGGCTACTTACAATAGGTATGTCATATTTAAACTTATGTACAAAGAGGCATTAAAAATGCAACATTGAAATATTTTCATAAATTGTATTAACCATATCAATAAAATGATTAATAGAATTCAAGAATGGACATTTCAGACAAGGACAGTGGCAATAAAAACAATAAAGGCTTGTGGATCTCATGTGCCAGTACCCGTGTTGACATGACCAGATTGTTGATCTGCATGTTTGTGTGGAATAAATAGATAACTATCAGCAGATCTTAAAGCCATGATCTTCTGCACTGAGCAACCCAAAACATTTAAATGAATGAGGAGACTAAAACCTTCAAATGGTCCTTGATCACCGTTGGTGTAGAGATTAAAGTCTATAAATATAAAGTCTATAATTTACACTCTGCAGAGCAGCTAAAATAGTTGGTGCAACATGTTGCTCCCACATCATTTCTTGTAGAGAGTTTCTGGATGAAGCAGTCATTGATTCACACTAATTAAGTATGTTTACAAGAAAACACTTCCTATGTTTATGGAAAAAAAAAAAATGCATTGCCCAAATGTTAAAATGGGAACAAGACCGGTTTTAAACTATTTAGGATGTAGTCGAACATCCAGCCTTAGTTACTTGACAGGACTGTGGTCTTTTCTGGTCCGACAATGTTCTTCCCGTTGAACAGGGGATCTAATCCTTTATTATTTTGTATATACTGTGTGTATTTGGTTGGATTCTTTGTAGTAAAGCAACCAGAACCCCCAGGTATCTTTGTAATTATTAGACTTGTAGACTGATTGTTCTTTAGAGAGAACCAAACATTGACCAGGAGTCTTGGTCAGAGTCTAATTAGTAAAACGCAGAATGTTTTTTACGAGTTAACAAACTAGTTCACATTACTACTTACTTCATTACTTTGAGTAAATGAGAAGGGATGTAAAGATTAATCATGAGGAAGGTAAAAATCGATTCAACGGTGTCTCGGTTCACATCGATACTCTGAATTATTGAATCACAGTCCTGTAATTTCTTTTTTTTTTAAATACAGCAGAGGGCGCTATCTATTTAAAATTTGAAATTCAGGACGCACCACCGTGTTTTAAATCAGAAGTGTGGAAGCGTTTTGGCTTCCCCAAGACAAAATGAAAGAGGTGAGAAAGAAAGATCATGTGAAATCCAAGGTCAGAGGGGAACAGAGAGGAAAGTGAGAAACAAGAGAGAATGAAAGCCATAGTTTGTTTATTAATATTATTTATTTGATATGGGATTTGTTTTAAAGTCCAATTGTTAAGGCACAAAATAAATTTTCAGTTGCACTTTTAAAAAGAAAAGGAACTATTATGCAGTTTTGCATAGTTTACCGTAGAGCCAGAATTGAAATGAATCTTCTTCATTTGTACTATTTCTTCATTTATTTCATTTTTTTTTTTTCTTTTTGTCAAATATTTTTATTGGTTTTTACATTGGGAAGGTACAAGGCAAAAACATACCAGATGTGCATCAATGGTAACCCCTCAATTGGATCAAACTTGTTACAGTAGAGGGGCGCACGGTGGCTTAGTGGTTAGCACGTCCGCCTCACAGCAAGAAGGTCCTGGGTTCATGCCCTGGGGTGGACACTTGGGTCCTTTCTGTGTGGAGTTTGCATGTTCTCCCCGTGTTGCGTGGGTTTCTCCGGCTTCCTCCCACAATCCAAAAACATGACTGTAAGGTTGATTGGAGTCTCTAAATTGCCCATAGGAGTGAATGAGTGGTTCTTTGTCTGTCTGTGTTGCCCTGTGATGGACTGGCGCCCTGTCCAGGAGATTGGCACCGGCAGACCCCCGCGACCCTGTTAAACGGAAATAAGCAGGAATGAAAATGGATGGACGTTAGAGTAGAACACAACATAAATCCAAGTCACCCTTCCCTAACGAAGCAAATCATTCACTCACAACCATTCACACCACAGACAACAAGGTGGACAAGACAATCAAGAGTCAAGGGTTAAATAATTACAAAATAAAAGAAAAAAACAGAAAAGGGGGGGGGAATTTAACAATAACAAAAAGTAAAACAAGGAAATTAAAGGAAAATTAAATAAATAAATAAAACATAATCAACAACTCAGTTCATTGTGTTTCAGCTTCAATGTGCAAGGTATCTATATGCAGTAAAAGGTTGCCAGATTTTATAAAAGACCTGTAAGGAATCGTTCAGGGAGAATCTGATTTTCTCAAGTCTCCTGAATTCATCTATTATGTGTAGGTGGGGATGCATGCGTCCATTTGAGGAGGATGAGCCTCCTCGCAAGCAAGGTAGTGAAAGCAATAATATGTTGTGAGGTTTTAGGCCAATCAAGTGATGGGGGCAATCCAAAAAGAGCGACAAGAGGGTCAAGGTTTACCAATGTCGACGAGTTGGATCGTTCCCAACTCGTCGAAAATGGCACTCCAAATTTTATTTCATTTTTTAATTAGATTGCCATGTTTTGCATAATTTATCAAGATATTCTTTTAACAATGAAAGATAAAAGAAAATAGTACAGTATTTTTATTTGTATTTTCGAAGAAAGAAAAAAAATCTATTTTTCAGTCATCATTTGTCTACAGCCTCATTTTGTGAAATAAATCATGAGAGAATCATATCGTGAATCAAATCGTATCGGAAGTTGAGTGAACCGTTACATCCCTATAAATAAGTTCTTTTACTCACTCTTATATCAAAAGGTATTGCGTTACTGGAAAGAGTAACATTTGCATTACTTTATCTAAAAAAAGACCTATTCAGCCTTAATTTCAGTACCGTCATCGTATGGAAAATAATACAGTGCTGAGCAACTTGACAGCTTCCTTTATTTTCATTCACATCACATCATTTTACGTGTGCCGCCTGGACATGGTATCATGCTAGTTAAGTACCCATAAAGTTGGCATCTCAACTGTAGACATAGGCTGTATGTTTATAATATCATACATGATTCTGGCTTGAATAATTGAATCGCCTTTAGCTTAGAGTTACTGTTTCTACATAAGGGCTTTGAGCCTAGACACAGTCGACATAGATCAACAATGTTCTTGTCTTTGTCCTCAATAAAAAAAAAGAAATACTCAGCATATCTCTGTCTGAAGGATGTTTAAGAGGATGCAACCATCACTGCCTGTTTTGTTCAGAGTAAACAAACATGTCCACAATGCATCTCAGTGTGTGAAAACAAACAGGAGTAAACTTAATACATAGAACTACATCGCAGCTGACCAAAGATGAATTACTTTACCAATCTGCATACAAATAAAGGATTAATGCAACCTACAGTAACATAACAGAGCTACTTCATTTAAAAGTAAAATGTTTGAGTAGTAGTTACTGTCAAAAGTCATTTCCCAAAACTAACGCATGTTTGATAATACTTCATTATGGGCTGAGATTTGTGCCACTCAGGGGCGTAGCACCACATTTTGGGCCCTGGGTAAAAACC
This sequence comes from Gouania willdenowi, assembly GCF_900634775.1. Taxonomy (NCBI): domain Eukaryota; kingdom Metazoa; phylum Chordata; class Actinopteri; order Blenniiformes; family Gobiesocidae; genus Gouania; species Gouania willdenowi. The sequence continues at coordinate 50,033,195 of NC_041049.1, forward strand.
ATCTCGTTGGGCCCCTACTGCAAGTTTTAATATGTACCTTTTTTTTGCCCAGAAACAGGTATTCACATTTTTCCCATTAACCCAGAAGTTACCAACCTGTTTTGGGTCGTGACCCCATATTTATATCACAAATGTCCGGTGACCCCGGAGACTTTTTTTTTTAGCATTAGTTTTTGATCATGTTTATTAAAGTGTGTTATGTGTGATACATAATAGCCAGGATGAGTGACAAAGTGACAAGTGTGCCACCTTAGATATTTTTACACTGCATTTTATTTGAACTAGATTTATAGTTGAAAAAGTTAAAGTATAGGATACAGTTATTTGATTTTTATTGTGTTTGACGTGTTTTTGAAAAACAATAATTAAAAATATTTTAAAAATAGAATTTTAATCAGTTTTTACCTACGTTTTTTTTTTTTTTTTTTTTTTTTTTTTTACCAATTACTAGAGACATATAAACCCCATTTTAATTCCAGGCTGACCCCAGATGCGGTCCTGACCCCAAGGTTGAAGAGAAACTGCAATAACCTATTGACTCCATATCCATTGCGTGTATTTTATAAACCTGTTCTATATTTTAGTGGTTTATTGAATATTGTGTTTGTGACATAATTTTGCTACAATTTAAGGGTTTTTTTTTTTTTTTTTTTTTTGAGGGGGGTGTTCGTATAACTAACACACAGGCAAAGCAAACGTGTACAAAGGTTAATAAAAGGTAAATACCGATTGATTAGAATCATGGGGACACTCACCTATTTAAGAGTTGGTATCAGCAAAATTTAGCCTTCAAAATATTTTTTTTTTTAAAATAACTTTATTTCCAATTAAGATTTGACATGCAAAAGGAATGTTCCAGCATTTAAATGCACGATAGTGCACGTAGTTAATTTCAAACTAAATAATATATTGCCTAAAAAAAGATGTGAGTGTTTTAAAGCTCACCTCTGAAGAATTGAGTAAGCAGCAGATTTCCCTCATTTCACTTTCTCTCCCTTTCTTTGAGTTTTTGGCCTGGTTTTGTTTTCTTGAGGAAGGACATGCTGCTGTTTATCGGCTCCACTGCACATCCACAGTTCAGACTACCTGCTGCAGTGCGCAGCACATGTGGGTCGTACCATTTGCCTGTTTTAAAGTGGGTGGTAGAGCCCTGATGCTGCATCAATAACTGTGTTTAGTGCAAAACTATGCTTAACAACCAGCTTATTTTCACACAGAGCTCTTTTCATTCTAATGTAAATAATCAATTTTTTTTTTTTTTTTAATGCATATTTGTACATATATGTAAAGCAGACTTCTGAGCCCCCACCCCCCCCCCCCCCCCTGCCTTGAGCCCTGGGTACCCTTTACCAGTGACGTGCCATGAGCGGTAGGGTAGGCAGGGCGTTGCAAATCGAGGCCACCAATGTCAACACCAATGACAATTCCGTATGTTTTATAAGTCATCTCAATGCACTTATCAAAATATAGAATTCATAATAAGAAAGAAAAAAAAACCAACAAGATCCACATGAACAAGCATTTAGCCATCTAACAAAATCAACATCATAAACACCATTAAAGAAACATAAACAATTATTTAATATAGCCTCCATACTTTCCCAACAACATATATCTCACGACACGGCAGCACATCTGTTGTTTGTGTTGGAAACACAGAAACACGGAGAAAAAGACAACAACAACAACAACAACAACAACAACAACAACAACAACTCGGAACAGCCTCGGTGAGGCGCATCCACAAAGCCAATCCCACCATTCACTGTAGAAAATACCATCAATTTTCTGACCTTTGCTGAAGGTCTGGTAGCTCAGGTGTTGGTCTCCCATCTTTTAAAAGCTGTCGTTTTTCCTCAAAAGAAAGTTTCTTTATTGTCTCTAGTGCTGTCATCCTGCCTGTAGTGTTATCCCGCCCACTAGCTAGAGAACGTAGCAGCTGCCACGTGCTTCCAATTCACTAATGCACTGTGAACGTACGTATAGCATTTAACACAGCACGGTTACATCCAAAGGCAGCAGAGAGAGCTGCCTATTTACGTAAATGGTTTTCATCTTAAGGAACTGACTGCGCATGTGCAAACACATAAAAACACGCTATGGGAACAGAGGCAGAGCAGCAATGTGCTTTTGGGAGGGGGTGTGGCCTCATCCTGCCTTACAGCGGAGTGAGACTGTGCAGCGTCTCTGCCGTACCAGGAAATAGCAATGTTTAGTCATTTGGGCTATGAAAAGCATAAAATGCTGACACTTTCAAACTTATACTGTACTACTTACTGTAGGCTATCGGAAATGGAAAAATAAATAATTTATAATTATATTATAATTAAAACAAATAATCCAAATATCAATTCACCCTTGGGTAGGCACTGCTTACCTTGCCTACCCTGAATGCACATGACTGCCCTTTACCCCCCCAGTCCGATGCCCCTGGTGCCACTAGAAACTGAATTTGAATAGTTGCTATTGAATTTGAAAGTAACAACTTGAAATTGAATTTACCATTTTGAAACTGAATTAATCACTTGAGTCAGTACAATCCAAAAATTCAATATATTTCAGCTTCTCAAATTCAGATTCACTGCTGCATGCAACTCAATTTCACTACACGGAGACACACTTCCGGTCTGCAAGGTTGAGCAATCAATTGCTGATTCAGTTTCCAGTGGCACAAATCTCAGCCCATACTTGAATATGTCTGTGCAAAAGGAACAACCGAAAAAGGCAAAGTTAAATAACAGGTTTTATTATTTTGTTTAGGAAATTCTGTTTAGGCTCTAAAAGTTTCATTCAATCAGACATTTAATCATACCCTACCCACCTGTCTTAATTATTTAAAAGCGCAATTTGATCATTTTCTTGAAGTAAGACTCTGGAGTAATTTTAGTTTATTCTTCTAAAATGTTAGTTTACCGTGCTTTAACTCTGAACCCACTCATTTCTCTTTTTATAATTTTCAGACTTCACTCGTGAAAGGAAAACAATTTACCCTCTAAGTGATGAAATGAAGAATGTCAAATTTCCTGCTGGCTGCCTATGCATTAAATTAACTGTGTATTATTAGAAAGGGTGCATTTAAACTAAAGCTGCTTTCTGTGCATAATGAGTGAGGTTGAGCGGAGAGCTGCTGCTTGTTGTTTTTTGATGAGTTGACAACTTGCAAACACTGTGAGGTGTAATCAATAGAAACTGTGTCCCTTCACTCTCAACCAGGAAGAATAACTGACACAAAGAGGTGTGAATAACTAAAGCTTACATATTATTATAACTTTTTGGAAAAGTCACTGACATGTAACAAAAGGGTGTCATTATGTTGCATAACCACACTTTTCTTTTTAATGAATGTACTGTACATACAGCTTTCATCTGTGTTCATTCCCATTATTAGCAAAAGTCATTTTGTGACGTTTTGTACCAGTTTTATATGTTTGTTTTGCACTGACATAATCAGAGTCAATGTAGAATTGTGCTCGTTTTATGCTGCTGGTGTTGTCCACCACATCACTGATTAGGGGTGTGAAAAAAAATCGATTTCATGATATATCGCGATTTTTTTTTTTTTGGGTGCCGATTTGAAATCAATTTCTTAATTTAAAAAATGTATTTTTTAATTTAAAAAATTTATTTATTTTTTTTTTGGGATATTTAATCAATATTTTTGTGTATTTGTGCAATGTTTCAGTGGTGGTTACAATGCTTTTAATGTGTTGCAATGGTTATTTGATATACTTAATTTTATGATGGCAGTGTGTAATCCCTCCAATATTTATGTTTGCACAGGCGTTTTATTTTCATATCATCTGTTCAGATCAGTGTTTAAACTGACACAATAGGAGAAATTATTTTTTCTTATTTTTGTACATTGTCAGTAACTCAGGATGATTTATCCCTAATGTTCTCACTTAGCTGTTACAATGCCGTCAACACTGATGCATTGTTTTTTTTTCTTTCCGCCCTCCTTCAGGTGTACTCAGTCTTCCTGAAGGCCTGAATCTTCAGCGGGAACAGCAGCCGCAGCCGCAGCGATTGGGAAAGGGTGGCGAGGGAAACGCCTACAGTCAAGCCGAGCTGCGCTCTGTTGAACAGTGCTTATTGGCCACGAGAGTGGGCAGCGTCTCTGAACTCAGTGAGTTTTTGTGTGTGTGTTTGTGCTCCAGGGAGGGAAAAGAGTCAAAGTGGGACCCCGTTAAGTGCTCATGATATACTGTGTAGTCAGTGTGCCCTTGAGCTAGGCATTAAACGGCTCCCCTTTACACATCAGTTTGATGAGAATGTGAGAAATACAGGGCATTCCTTGCTGCATCCTAAACTTTTTAAAGTTTACTGCTTTTCATCAGAGGTGAGTTTCTGTACTTTAATTGAGTATTTATGTTTTTCGGCGACTTTTTACTTTTACTCCTTACGTTTTTTTAAACAAATATCTGTACTTTCTACTCCTTACATTTTAAAATGAGCTCATTACTTTTAAGACCTCCGAAGATGACGTCACGACGTAAAAAGATCCAAACCAACAACCGCGAAGCTGCTTGTGAAAGGTTTTAGTTTAATGGTTAACATTTTCAAGTTTTAAAAAATGTTCATCTCTGGGTTTAATTAAACATTTGCATTTTTTTTCTTGAAACATTTTATTGACATAATAATGAGTGCTAAATTCTCCAGGTGTTCATAAAGGGCAACAGATTTCATTTATTTCCATGCACCAATATTCTACAAGTTCTTAACAAAATAAAAGATGTAGAATTTGATGGTTTAAAAACCCTGTTTTATTATTAGGGATGTCCCGATACAACTTTTTCATTTCCGATATGATCCCGATATTGCAGCCTTGAGTATCGGCCGATACGATATTGATCCGATATCAGCATGAATCATACATACTTTTTTCTCTCTCTTTTCTTTAATAAAAATAATAATAATGACTTATTTTGTAGTGTGGAATATTAGAAAAGGTTTGATCAAGTGATGTCACTCAAACAGAGAACAATAGTCAGCAACAGCAGGTATGAGAAAAACTGACTCATTTATTATTTACCAATTGGTTACATACATTTTAACCTTCAACATAATATCTACAGTATTCTACAATTGAATAAACTAACTACAAAATTTATTTGAAAAAATATATAGATAAATAAATCAGAAAATCCAGAAATTTGACTCCGACATCCGATATTTGTTTTCAGGCTAATATCGGAAAGAATGTTCAATATCGGATCGGGACACCTCTACTTATTATTGAAGGGAAATTTGTTTTACTAGATTTAGTAGCATGTAGTTTTTTATTTTTACTCAAGTAAGGGAGCAACTTCAATACTTTTACTTTAACCAGAGTCATTTTTTATTCAAGTATCTATACCTATACTTTAGTACTGAAGAGTTATAGTTTTGCCACCTATACTTTTCATACTATTTCACATAGGTCTCAGAAGCCCAACAAATCGTATTTGAAGTTTATTTCCCAAAACTGGGAACGTGGTCTTAAAATTCGCTCTCATGAGCTCCCCTCAGACCAGACTGTGTCTGAGTGTACTTCCGGGTATCCAAATGAGCTGTGTCTGGCCACGCCCTCTTCTCGCCTCGCACTGGGAGAGGAGCGTTCACACATCTTATGTTGAATGTCTCCTGTCATAAGGCTGTGCAATGAATCAAAATTCAATTATGATTTTGATTATTACATTAAACAATTACAAAAACAAAACAATTGAGAAAAAAAGATTATTTAAAAAGATAATAATATATTTATATATATATATATCTGTTTATATGCTAAATAAAAGAAATTCCCACAATTTGAATATGTACAAAGAATAAAGCTTGGCACAAGACTTTAAACCGATCTGATCGGCTTTATCGGATCAGCCAATATTTTGCATTTTATGCAATTAATGTGATCTGCTATAATGTCTTAATTCGCCAGTCCAATCAATGACGTCATTGTCGTGATAAAACTTTCTGTAGATGCTCCCATTACATTGTATTATTGTCTCATTTACACCGAAGAGTTGTTTGCTTTATGTGACAAGGCCTTATTTCACTCACAATTGTGCACAAAGTTGAAAACCTATGAGCGCTGAAAATGTCTTGGAGGGAAGCGGCTGAGCACCGGACTTCTTCGCCAGTCTACTGGCTCTGAAAGCGGGGTCAGCGTCTGCTGTGTGTGTGTGTGTGTGTGTGTGTGTGTGTGTGTGTGTGTGTGTGTGTGTGTGTGTGTGTGTGTGTGTGTGTGTGTGTGTGTGTGTGTGTGTGTGTGTGTGTGTGTGTGTGTGTGTGTGTGTGTGTGTGTGTGTGTGTGTGTGTGTGTGTGTGTGTGCATGTTTGTATTGTTTATTCAGCCCGAGCATGTTAAAAATGAGAGTCCTAAAGCACAGCAATGCCTCCCGTTTACCTCCGCTTTCATAGCGGACACTTCTGTCCATTTCAGGGTGATGGTGGACACAGAAGCATGCGTGTGTGCGCCCCAGCCCTATATTCTGATATTATTTTCTCTTGTGTGTCAATGGACACAACGTTAGCACCAGTAACTGAGCAGTTAACGTCACACTGACATTTTAACAGCCAGCAGCTTATACTGCTAGTTATAGGCTCATACAGTAAAAGAAACATAAAATTATATGAACTTACATCTTCCACGTTTGTGCTTGAGTCCTGAAGTGTTGACAACCAGCAAAGATAAAATCCAGCCACTGGATGCAACTCAAAATAAACTTTTGAGTTGCATCCTGCCTTCACCACGTTTGTTCACCCACAAAGTAAAGAATGAGGGCGGAGCTCACCTCCCTACAGGGACAGAGGCAATGTTAGTAGGAGGAGTTATTCCTCTTATGACATCATAAACAGAGCAAACTCAAACTTGCTTGTCTAGGGATGGAGGAATCATACATTTTGACTTGAACCTTTACATCTGCTGAGAAACTGGACCACAAACATTCAACCTGCAGTGATTATTATGTAGGTCTCATTTAAAGTTTCTTAAAAAAAAGTAAAAAGAAAACTTTTTACCAATGAGAGGATGCCAAAACATGTGAAAAAAATATTCACAGTATACAGTATAGAATGTATCCTCATATATCCTAAAGTGAAAAGTTCACTGAGTTCCCATCACGGAAGCATCAGATTTATAAGAATATTGTTAATGCTGCTGAAAATAGAAAAAGTTGCTGCATCAGCAACAAAGTGAGCTCTTCTTTTTTTTTTTTTTATCATAATGTCAAACCTTATTGTTCTTGCTGACGACAGTTGAGTCCCTTTGAGGCTTCATTTAATTCTAAGAATGATTGTTTTTGTCCTAAAACTTTTACCCCTGTGAGATGCAATGTCTCCATATTTTACACTGAGGCATTTTATTATCTGATGTTTTTATTTTTGTATCTGTTTCTATCTACTGTAACATGATCAGGAGTTATTTCACTAAGTATAGACCGGAGCCATAGGACTATTTAGTTTTTGGTGTCATAATCTTGGCCGTGTGGTGGTCGCCGGGGGCCCCCGGGTTGCCCGCTCTTGCTGCTGGCCTGGCTGCTTCCGGGGCCCGGGGGCGGCTCGTGGGTTTTGCAGTGGCGGTTCTTGGAAATACATTTGTCATGGATGCACTGGCCTTGGGCTGTGGGATAACACTCATACTGGGCTCAACCACAGACACGTTGTTCCCAAATACCTGTTTTATGGAATTTCCACTCACTTCTTCCTCTGCTCACAGCCACCACCATTATTCCTAAGCCGCACACTGGTCACCAAACTGGCTTGATAACACAACAATAAGCACAATATACACAACCACAATTTCACATCGCATCACTTGAAATCTATCGACTACTCCCCACCCATTCCATTTCCTATCTTGTATTCCTCTTCCCTGTTAACTTCCCCACCCCTCTCCAACCCCTCACCTTGGTGTAACACTGCCCTCTCTTTTTTTACATCCTCCCTTTAATAAAGTATTTCTTACCCTTCCCTAGGGAGGGCTGGTGATGGTCACAATTATGCAATGAAATAAATAAATGTATTTAATTGCAATAACAAAATATGCATTGCTGTTAAAAGATTGCACTTCTTGTAGTGTTAACCTTCGACAGAATGTGCAGACAAGAAAAAAAAAAAAAAAAAAAAAAAAACAAAAAGAAAAAAAAAAAAAAAATAAAAAAATACATAATTTCCTGCTCTTACATATTTAGTGATGAAATAACTATTATTTATTACAAAATGTCAGTTAACCAGTGACCAGTAATTACCAGTTATCATATAAATGGTTTTAAATGATCCGGTTTACAGTACGTCTACAGTAAAGATTGTTTGGATCTAAAATCCTTTAGCTAGTGGACTCCTAATCATCCAGGGACCCCTGTTTTAGAAACTGAAATCCCCAAACTTCCTTAATCCACTTTTTACTTGAGGTATCCTAAAAAATATTTTAAACTTAGCTTCTTTGCTGTCATACAATTTAATCATTGAAATGAACAAAAAAGCTTTATTACTTTATTTATTTCATTACTTTACTTTGTTGCTTTATCTGCATTTTAGCTTCCTATTATGTGTTTGTTGCAATAGTAATGAACCCAGTCAGTGGAAATTGCACAGCCAACAAAACCCGTCATTCTTTTATTTGAATGATTGATTCATGATTAATTCAAAAGTTAATTGAATGTTTGTCCACTCACATTGCAATCATCGCTCAATGAATAATAAGCACCGCAGTGCTTTCTGAATATGGTGATGCAGTGTAAAGTCATTTGCATAAGCTTTCAGAGTTGGGTGTTTAAGTAATAATAGGCTTTTTGTATTACTGGACCACATATTTCTTGGAGATTGTTTGTTTCTTCTTGTTATAAAATGTTATGTAATTCGGGGGTCTTCGGGAACTTTTCACTTCATTTATGATTGAACTGCTGCAGATCTGCAGTGACAAACTGTGCAGCATTTCGCTTAAGGCTGCAGTATGTAAGGTTTTTTTTTTGACTCCATTTGATCAAAAATCCATTATCACCTATGAGCATTGTTGTAATTCAAAGTGTGCTGAAACGACAGTACACTTTTACATCTTTCTACATCTCCAGGAGTGTGACGCGACTTTTCAGCCAATCAGAGATCTTTTTACAAACACAGTGCTCCATAAGCTGTTTTGGGGTGTCATTATTGGCTGGTCAAATAAAGTTGATGCGTGTTCACGTCCTCTGTAAAAAAGTACAATGGCAAACATTCCAGCAGGAGGCGTTAGGCACAACCTTTACGCTGCAAAGCAAGTGGAAAAAGGAAGACTGACGTGATGAAGCAACAGTCTAAAGGCACAAACATACTCGGGCAGAACGGACACATGGAGGTTTGCTGACTGACCTCCGTGATTGCGTAGGGGCCGCAACACGTACTGGTGTCAGAGGGAGAGTGATAGCGGATGGGACACGTCACATGTGAATCTAAAAGAAGATTTTCCAAGGTAGCAAGAACCTCGTCTGTCTGGATGCAGAGTGATGTCTAAGCGGCAGCCGGGATCACTGCAGTTGCCTGTGTGTGAGCTGAGTCTCTAAAACACCAGAAAACTCTCCAATAACACAAGATAAAATCTCTATATTTGTTACTAGTCTCTATTAAGGAAAAAGTCACTAAGAGCTCTACGGTTGGGGGCGTTCACGGGGATAAAGGTAAGGGATGATAGGTTTCAAATCAGGTAGGGCAGGGGCAAGAGTGGTTGTTTCTATACAAGTTTCACAATTCTACATACAGCAGCTTTAATACTCGACTTTTGGGCAGCGTTACGCGGCACACATGGCACATCCAGGGGCCAGTAGTTTTTTTCCCTTACCAATTTATTATGGTAACGCATGGTGCACCTCAGGTTCTCCAACTGGACCATGCCTGATTTTTAGAAAACACCAGCAACAGCGCAGGGAGCAAATGAAGCTCATTTGAGAAAGCAGGCACTGAAGTCAAAGCAAGGCACATAAGGGCCCATGTGTTCCTATTTGATCGTATTAGCTGTAACTAGAGAATCACGATGCTTATTTGAAGTGATGTGTTGTTTGCTTTTTGGCTGCAACTCCAAATCATCCCATTAAAATGTTGCCTCAACTGACAGAATAATTACCTCTCAACAAAGGAACGGACCAGCTTCATGCTAAAGGGACAAAACAACTCCCAAGCAAAGTCGTACCGAAAAGGTTGTAGGGTTAGCCAAAGATAGCATTGCTTTTATATTAAGTGTAAACACTATCAGACATTTCTGCCCAATGTATGCTTTGACGGGTCCAGGGCAGAGCTGCAGTGATGAGGCAAACAGTGGGTCCCCTCTCCATGTTGTATTGATGAGGTCAAACAAGGACTCATTCTGTTTTGTCGATTCTGCAAACACAGGGTGAGACAACAGAGCCGCAGATGGATAATAGGAGAGCTTAGTCCAGTAGTAATGTTATCAACTCTGGAGAGGAATTCTGTAAATAACTACAGGACATCTTGCAGCTGAGGCCAAACTGGAATGAATAATTGAGGAAAGCAGATTGGGCCACAATAATTGCACTGTCATTGTGAGTGAGCAGTAAGAAAGCGAGACAAGACGAATGAAAGAATAAAAGATGGAAAAGTCTGCCAGAAAGACTGATGAGAGCCAGATTTTCATAATACAATTTTTTTGGAATACAAAATAGGTCTTGCTACAGCACAGCATAATTCACCGTTTTGTCCTGGGACAACCTTGTTCACTGACATTTAAGCTCTTACTTTGAAGGGTTGGCACTGATTTACTTCTTTACTTCTCATCTTCACTGATGCCAAAATGGCCAATTAGCATATCGGAAATGACACAAGCGCAAATTTCTCAATCTTCCTCCAACGCTTTTTTCCTTCATGCTTCTTTCACAGTTTAGTGGAGCTCAATAGGTTGGATGGAGAACACACTACACAACAAAACATCAGAATCAGAATTCCTTTATTAATCCCAGGGCGAAATTGCTGATGTTACAGCAACAGGAGAAAAAAAAATCACAAATAAAAGAATAAAAACTTTAACAAAGACGAAAGAAAGAATAAACGATAAATAAGTGTATAATTAAGTAAAAGATAGGGATCAGATACCCACACATTTAAGTAAAATTAGGGATCAGAAACACACACATTTACATTACAGTAGTAGAAAATAAAGTAAGATAGATACTACTACTACTACTACTACTACTAATAATAATAATAATAATAATAATAATACAAATTATTTACAAATGTGATACAGATATTTACAAAAAATAATACAAATATGATTTAGATATTTGAATGAATGAAAAAACACACATTTAAACCCATCTATGAGCTAATTCCTGATTATGGGCACAACTTTTTGCCCAATATATAGATATATGGTCATACATTTGTTTTTAACAGATAACAGACCCTAAATAGTGCTTTAGCAAAGTATTTTTCAATATTTAAATAATTCTAATTTTTTTGGTCACTTCTCACTCGCGTCAAGTTGACATTTTGTGTATTATTATACAGTATTGGATTGTAACTCACAGAGGATCCGGTTCGGCTCTCATGCGGAGCTGGAAACTCAGCTCAGTACAAAAAACTGCAATCCCATAGATTGGCATACGAAATATTAACCTAGCTCCAAATAGTCTCGTACCAACATGACTATCTATACGACTTGGATCGTAGGGCTGTACTAAAAGTGGAACAACGCGGAGGCGGCCAGCTGCTCTCGCAAAGCTTAAGTATAAATAGAATATATTAAGATTTATTATTAGGGGTGCACCGATTACTCAAAATCCTGACCTGCCGGTTTTGGCTGATTCCGACACCTTGAATCTTCCAATCTAATTTTTTTGCAAAACATGTAATAACCGTGAAACAATAAAACGTGTTGTTTTAACTGCACAGGAGGTAGTTATATCAAATGTAAATGTAAAAGTTCAGAGCATTGCTGTCCAAAATACTCATTTATATAATTTCCTTAAATTTAATCTTTCATTTTTCACATTTTAAAAACAAACAAAACTTGTGCAACAGGTTACACTACAGACCTGTTTTGAGCTCTTTGGCAAAAGTAAAGTGCACAGCAGTATATTCGACCGATCGATCAGTGCGTCCTTATTTATTATTATTATTAATTTAGTATAATTTAAGCAAATATGTAAATATATGCAATCATTCAGGCCCCTCGAGCATTAGCTAGGCCCTTTATACAAGTATTAAGCTGTATGGCTGGGTTCCTGTTTGAGATCTATAGATCTACACACAGACAGAGGAGGCTGATCAATGTTATTTTCTTTTATATTTTTTTAATTGTATCAATCCATCCAATTTTTACACTCCAAATTAATCAAATACACACAGTGCATGAATTTTGGAAATTAAGAACCGTTCATTGTGCAGAAGCAAAAATTGCGACAATAAATGAACAATTACCGGAAAACTTTGCATTGTTTGACACTTACCGGTATCTTATATTACTATACTATATAATTTCAGTGCACATTGCTGCTCTCTTGTTATGTGACCATAATTCATATCGTCGCTTCCCTTCACTGTGTCTCTTTATGACTCCTCAGAGACTGTTAAAATAACCAAGAAAAGCAATGCTGTACGACACATAGTTTGTGATTATTATCAGGGGAGTAAAGTGCATGGCTTAGTGCCATATCAAGTTTCTATGGTTTCTTCTCACAGTTAAATTAAAAAAAAAATGGGCAAGTTGGGTTAATCGGACTCTCCCAATTGGTCTTAGCTGTGAATGAGCGTTTAAATGTGTTATGAGTGTACTTATGAGACCGGTGAGGGTGCATTCATTGGCCTTCTTGATTAAAAGAACCTGAATCAGCATTGCTTTTATGAATGTGCTTCCTCTACCGAGACGTGACAGAAGACGTTGCTATGTCCACCAGTGCTTTCTATCACAACATTCCAAGATGACTGATTGTGGCAGCACTTAAAGCATATAGTTTTTCATGCCATTTTCTCTGAAGGACAGGCTTACATTTAACCATCAGCATTGAGCTTCGTGGAGTGTTTCCGCTCAGTGGGGGTTTCAGCGCACGGCCTCAGACCTGACTTCATGTTTTTAGACTTTGATAAGAAAGAGAAGAATTGAAGAATAAAGCAACGATTGTGGGGCAGAAAAAAATTGATCAGTGCAGTCGTTGAATTGTCAGGTTAGCAGTGTTACTTAAGGGACACATTTCTTGCACATTTTCCTCCTCCAAATCACCAGAATGTAATGGTAACTGTCCTCCCAAGCATTATCTCTTATGGCTTGAAAATGTAACCATTCACACTCGGATTCTCGCTATAATTTTTCTTAAGTGTTTTCAGCTTACAGAACACTGTTTACTTTGTTTACCTGCAGAAGAAAACCTGAAACGACCTTGATGTAACACCCGACTGAAAATGTCTCTCACCTATTAATGCTCCAAGGAATACAATCAGGGCTTCAAATTAACACACGCCAACCCGCCAATTGGGGGTAAAAATGAACTTTGGCTGTTAACATTGTAGCATTACTAGCCATTTTGGCTGGTGAAGAATTAAACAAATACCACTGCGTCTGTTTGAATTTGCAGGCTGCAGAAATGATACGACAAGTCATTGTTGCCAGATTGGGCTGTTTTCCATTAAGAAATTTGACGGGTTTTGTGTGTTGTTAGACTTTAAAACGTAATGTATATCTGGCAACACTGCTTGCTTTACTAATCCTACATTTCCCATGAACACTATGTTGTGACGTGGCATCCAACAATTGGCTACGTGTTTACGTTAGCGTGATTGTTATGGTTTGGTATCAGAAGACAAACGGAACGGCGCAAAACAAACAATAGGAAATTAAAAAATTAAGAAAATTAAGTAAATTTAAGCTGTAAAATGAAAACAAACAAACATGTGGAGATATTTAGAAAACCTCAACTGCTAAAAAGGAATGCTTCTGCTGACACAGGGGGAAATGAAGATGAAAGAGGATCTGAAAAGAAGAAGAGATTGAGGAGTTTTAATACTAGACGGATGTTGGGTTGTGCGTGGCTGGTATTCAACCATTTGTTCACCTTTAAAATGTGCACTATACGGTTTGTTGGGAGTGGGATTTGTTCACATTTGAAGAGCATACCTGTTAGTAAAACATTTTTTCTGAAAAATGATTTCTTCATATCAAAAGACTGTGTTGACTTTCTTTCAAATAGAAGTTCACATCTCCCCCAAGCACATCTCCAGTCAACTTAAGTATATGTACACAAAAGATTTGAGATATTCAACTGAAGTAAAATATTTTACTTCAAGGAACTGAGAAATGTTTCACTGAGCTTTAACAAAATAAAGAATCGTGGGCTTTGCTAGCCATTGTGTTCTACTCGTAATACTGAAAATATAAAAAAATATTATCAATATAAGTAAATAGTTACTCAAAATGTCTGTTTTTCTAAGCTTTTTGAGATGGGCCTTAAAGGCACACTGTGTAACTTTTGGCCACTAGGGGCGCTAGACTGGTAACTTTCACGCAAGTGCCCCTATTGGCCACAAGCGTCGCAGTACTGTCACAAAAATCAACAAACAGTCAGTCGGACCAGCCTCCCTTGTCTTTTGATTGTGTATGCAGACAGTGGTTGACCTGTAACTTCAGGATAAGGATTGGCTCTAAGGGCTGGGGTGCAAAGCGAGGCTGGGCTCGTGCCACGGCTACAGTCTATGGGCTGGAGGATCACCGCCGCCCTCCTCTCCCCGCCGCTCTGCATTCCTCGCCGCGTCGGTGGTGCTCCCTCCCTCCTACTCCCTGGCCTTGTCACTGTTGTCAGCCCCCTTTGCCGAGGGTCGGAGGGGACGGGCGACTCGGGCCGATGACTGCGGCAAGGCCGAGCACTGGGTTTCCGACTTCGGGAAGAAGAGTGCGGCAGTGGCGGCTGCTCCTCCAGCCCATAGACTGTAGCCGTGGCGCGAGCCCAGCCTGAGGGCCAATCCTTATCCCGAAGTTACGGATCTGACTTGCTGACTTCCCTTACTAAAGAATCCACGTTTAACTGAACTATTGCGGCGATTAATGCATCATTAACCCAACACAAAACTACCATATTGTGCTCTTTTGGCTTTAAACGGAGGCTAACTCGTTTCAGCTGCCCACAGCAATGGCGCTGGGTCGGGAAATGCCCGTTTGTTGTGACATCACGTGGGAACTATGTATATCTGAGCCTGTGGTCACGTGACTGCCGTAAAGTGAAACGTTCTCCAGGTCACATGACCTGGTGAAAGACGGTCCGTGTCCTCCAAACTTACATAGTCGGTATTTCAAGAGGGAAGCCCCGCTCTGTGCACTGATACTGTCAAGCTCTGTATATTGGCCTGAGGAATCATTTAAAATAACTCATATGGGTCAACTCCTTAGGTCAAAAAGTCCACTGTGGGCCTTTAAATTTGGCCAATCATGGAAAAAAGATATTTGATTTGATTTTGATTTTTGATTTTGATCAACTTAAAAACAGTTAAGTAAAAATAACAACATCAAGAATTGAAAACAAAAAGTAACATTCATCTTCAAATTCTTAAGCATGAGCAAAAAGGAGTATACATAAAAACGTATCTAATCCTACCCCTTTAATTACAGTTTTAGTTCCTTCTACCTTTCGATTAGGAACCACGTGTGTTTTCTTGACAACGAACTCATCAGCATTAATACTTGAAAGACACAAACAGTCAAAGTCATCAGTCTATGACGGGGTTAATTAATTTTGGAAAACGATCGCTGGTACACATCCTCAAGGTAATTAAGTAACAAACCTATGATGTATGTATTTGATCCAGATTGCCATACTGATTCACATAAGCTCAGGGAGAACATTCAAACTATTTATGGAGGAAGTGAATTTGGTTTTAAAGAACTCATCACCTGGTGGTAGACAACAATTATTGTGTTTAATTCCATTCCGTGTGTAGCCATGTGTGATGGTTACGACAATAAAGACTCCTGGAATCCATTCCTGTTTAGGATTAAATAACATTGTTCACATGAGATGATTGTTTACTGCTGCAGCTCACAAGGACACAGAGCTGCATAAAACACAACACACTCATATTTGTGGAGCTCTTCCTTTATGACTTGGCTCCATGTCACCTTCAATAACTCCTCAGTACATAAAACTCATCCGACCATGCCTCGATGCAGGATATTTTCACTGTCATTCTTCACATTAAGTATATTTCTTGCTACTAATGCTTATATGAGACAGTTTTGTGATACCCTCTAGACGTGATTTGTGCGCAATGTCAAATCAAGCCTCAGTTTAAGCGACCAAGCTAATGTTTGATTATCTGACGTCCCTGTAATAAGGTGTATTCTGTTTGTTTTTTGTGACATCTCTTCTGATTTTCAAATGAACAGAACTAACGGCAGTCAGAATAGCTTAACGTCTTGTGGAGTCGAAATGGCTACAGGCGGCCGTTAAATGCTACTCGGCAAATAATTGAAGCGCAGGAAATGTGATGATGGCGGCAGCTGCACAGTGCGATGAAAAGCCATTCATCAAAGCTTAAAAATGAGTTAGTGCTGCTTTATTTTTCTCATAAAGGATTGAATATAATTATTTTATCAGAAGACAATGTTGATTCCTATATTTTCAAAGAGTTTTCTTTTTCCTATCATACAATGAAGAAGCTTCATCGCTGTGAATGAAGCAGTTTAGACATTTTGTGAGCACACTTTCATTTGAAACCAGCACTTTTATGAGAATTGCAAAGCTTTTGAAGACAAAGGGAGGCTTACTCTGCAATTAAAACTAAAAGTAATCATCAATGATCTGAATCTGATCTGTCCCTTACCTCTTTTCATCTTGTTAACATTCATCCACCAGTAGAAACGATTGCGAGTCTTGTATTGACGAGGCGAGTGATTTTAATTTACTAAAAAGTGTTGTACCAGTTTGTCCTTGCTGTTTCTCCATTTCTGAGCATATACTGTATGTGGTCAGTGCAAAGAAATTGTTAATCCCCTTCTCAGCTGGTATTTCTGTGCGTACCTGCTGGAAGAGAAGCACTGGATTGACTTTGTGCTTTAACATGCTGGCGCCTCACTGCTGTTTCACTCATCTGCAGTTCCAGCTCTAACACTCTGCTCTGCTCGCTAAGGAAATGTCACAGAGCAGCAGAAATAAGACATGAAAAGCTGCTGTTGCTGACCACCTCAGCTTTCCACAGCAACGCTTCAGAAAGCCTTGCTTCACAGGGAGCTATTAACGTAACATGTTGTATATTGCCTTTTGCTGCTAGAGCAGTTCAGACGAGTCCTTCTGATAGGCTGTAGTGTAAAGCATTGGTTAAATGTATTTTATATCCACTAGTTTTCAAGGTAAGGTCTCCAAAAATCTGATTCATCAGTGGACAACTTCTTATACACGCCTGATTCAAACCTAATTCAACTCCTTGAACTTGTGGTAATAGAATCCTGAAACATTTGCCTTGTGGCAGAAAAGTTTGCGCTCTAAAAAAAAGGATATTGTATTCATATTGTATTGTGTATGTACCTGTACATATATGACAATAAAAGTAAAGTAAAATATATTCTATTCTTCTATTCCACATATGTCAAACTCAAGGCACAGGGGCCAAATCCAAAAGAAAACATTAATCAATGTGTAAATTACCAAATAGTTCAGTTGTAAATTGTTGTTGCAAAATTGTGCAATTTTTCTCAAATTATTCCACAAAATCTCCCCATATTAGATAAAAATTGGTCAAAAAATAAATAAATCAAAGAACATTTAAGTATCAGTTACTTATTGCTTAGATATTGTGGATGCCTTCCATCCTTTAAATCTAATTTATAACTGGAAGTGCAAACGTAGGGACATCAATGTTGACATTGGTAGTTCTCCCTTGTGATGGAACTAGTCCGTATTTGGCCCTTGAACTAAAATGAGTTTAACACCCCTGCTCTATTCTATATTGTCATAAGCGGTATGCAACATGGCTTGTATACTGCAAGGTTTTAATCGGGTAAAGACATAGTGTATAGTGTAAATTAAAGACCAGTTGCTTGAAAGATAGATGTAAACAGGCTGCTCCAAAATCTCCACTGTAAACACTCTCTTATTGACATTGTTGGAAAAGTTTCAAGCATTGCACTGTGGGATCTGGAGTCCCTTAGCAGATGCATAGAAGCGTTAGTACTAGTTTTATCTTGATTTATTATTATTATTATTATTATTATTATTATTATTATTATTATTATTATTATTATTATAACTAGGCAATACCTGTATTCGCAAGGCAAATATGTATTTTGCAATTGAAAATTAAAAAAATTGGCAAAAATGACAACCTGTATCTGGATTTGTTGACACATTTGTTGTTTTCACTAATGAAATTGAAAGTAATAATGCAGGAAAAACAGAAGACTGAACTTGACCTTAAGTATGTTTTTATCTCACACATTGAAAGGAAATGTTGTTCAATGGTACCAGTCTGAGCACTCTATCTCAATTTGTGACCAAGTTATAGGGATTTTTTTTTTTTTTTTTGTCATCCTGAGAGAGTTGAGGTCTGAATTTGTTCTGGCTTCCAGAATAATGTACTTTTCTGAGGAGTTCTTGACCTTAAATATGACCTTGAGTGAAGGTCAAGGTCACACATTGAAAGGAAATGTCATTCAATACTACCAGTGGCCAAGATATTTTTTTTTGTGATGTCCTTTGACCCCTACCGATCTTTTTACTGGTAAGTCGTACAGCTTTGGTCCAATTAAATAAAATACTTGAAATGAGCTTTTCATAAATGTAAGCATAAAACTTGAATGATAACTATTCATAGAGATATGGAAAATTTGGTTTTTTGACACTTGACGCGACCTTGACCTTGACATTGACATTTTGGCTCCAAAAAAGCTCTACTGCACATCCTTGAAATTGTCCCTATGAGATGACATACATGTCATTAGTGCTGCATTAATAGCCTAGGAGGAGTTCCAGGACAAAGCAATTTGCTGAAGAAAAATAGGAACTCCTACTAGAACAATGTAACAATGTAATATTAACTTGGATCTATATAGTGCTTTTCATGACACACAAAGCGCTTTACAGAAACCATTATTCATTCACAGCAGCTACAGCTGTCCTGGGGCATACTGACAGAAGCGTGGCTTCCAATCTACAGCCCCTTTGACCACCACCAAAGTTAATGCATTTGGTACGCATTCATACGAGGCAATGTGGGTAAAGTGCCTTGCCCAAGGACACAACAACAATGACTGGGATAGAGCAGGATTTGAACCGCCAATCCTTAGGTTATTGGACGACCAGCAATACCACTGAGCCATGGCCGCCACTGTTTTCCCCCAAAAACTCTTCCAAAGTGACTTCCCAACACATTTCTGAGAGTTGTGGCAAAACAATGGCAGATGATTGTTTTGGGGTTTAACAAAAAGATCTGAATGTGGCCGAAATAGAAAGTCTTGGAGAGTGAGATGATATGACGGGGAATACTTGGAACAAACTACAACCAAAATGGTGTCAAGTGTATCACTGTCCTCCTTGTCTGGTGGAGAAACACAATAAATCAGGGTAAGAATAGTTTAAAAAAAGGACAAAAACTTTATTGTTCCAAAAGAAAATTCCAATCAAGCTGCATGTTCTGCTCTCACAGATCAACAGACTTAAATACAACTATTAAATCCAACACATTAAAGAATGATTTAGTGATATTTAACAATATTTAAGTTCATGTTAGTAAATAAATAAACAGATGTTTATATTTATAGTTATATTTACATGGTTATTGTGTGGAAAAATGTATTCAAAATTGTGGAGTACTATTATATAGTAGATAATAGCGCAATTATATTATCATTATTATTTTATTTATAAAATTATGTGGGCAAAATTTTCATTCGGGGAACATTTGGGAAAAAATATGTCTGTTTTCTGGCACTAGTGCACCAAAAACAAGAAGTGAAAACACTTCTACGTAATCCACATCCCAGAATGCAATGCGTGAAACTTTTCTGAAGTTGTCAATAAGAGAATGTTTACAGTGGTGATCAAAACAAACTTTCAAGAATCAATTTTAACCTTTTACATCTTTTGTTTTAGTAAATGATCTTTGCTTTACATATATATATTGATATTAGTCTTTGTGAGACTATATAAGCATTAATATGACTACAGTTGTGTTCAAAATGATTCAACCCCCACTGCAGTAAAGTATTTTAGCAAGTCTGACATTTATTTTTTATCTTGTTTATAATCAGATCAAAAAAGGACTTGTAAAATGGACAAATAAAACTTAGATTACAACATTTTTTTGTAATATACCAACTGATGTCCTTTCTGTGATTACCTCATTGACAAAATTATTCAACCCCATATTTAGTACTTAATACAACACCCTTTGGCAATAATAACATTCTTCAGGTGTGAAACACAGCTTGACACAAGTTTCTTGCAGTGATCTACAAGTATCTTAGCCCATTCTTCAAGGGCAAAGGTCTCCAGTTCATTGACATTCTTGGGCTTGCGTGCTGCTCATGCCTTCTTCAAGTCCCACCAGAGATTTTCTAAAGTATTTAAGTCAGGCTATTGTGATGGCCACTCTTTGTCTGCAACCAAGCTATGATAGATTCTAGAGGTATGTTTGGGATCGTTGTCCTGTTGGAAGGTCCAACATCTTCCAAGCTTCAGCTTTTGTCACTGACCCAAGATTTCCTGGTAGATAATTGAATTCATGGTACCTTGCACACTCTGGAGATTCCCTGTACCTGAAGAAGCGAAACAGCCCCAGAGCATGACTGACCCCCCACCATGCTTCACAGTAGGCAAGGTGTTATTTTATCTATATAATCCTCATTTTTCCTCCTCCAGACATATCGTTGATCCATGAGCCCAAATAGTTCCAATTTTGTCTCGTCGCTCCAGACAACAGTATCCCAAAACCTTTGAGGCTTGTCCACGTCGTTTTTGGCATACTGGAGTTGACTCTGGAGTCAGCAGGGGGTGCGCCGAGTAGTTCTGGCACGGAGGCCTTCATTTTGCAGTGTGTGCCATACTGTCTGGGCCGAAACCTGAGTACCTCCGTCTGACAAGTCCTGTCGCAGTTCCTCAGCTGTCACCCGGGGATTTTTCTCCACCTTTCGTTTCAGGTACCGGACAGCAGTTGCCAACAGCATCTTCTTTCTGCCACGTCCAGGTAGCGTTTCCACTGTGAATTAGCTTTAAACTCGCAAATTATGTTTCCAATTGTGTCTCTTGAAATGTTTAACATCATTGCTATCTTTTAATATCCATATCTTTGCTTATGAAGAGAAATTAGCTCGGACTTCACCATGTTGTAAAGACACCATTGTTGCTCATTATGGTTCTGTTCACATCTACAGGTGTTTTTAACACCTGATTGAAATCTCCGTTCTAAAGAGTGGTCTTTTAGCGGGTTGAATCTTTAGGGGGTTGAATAAATGTTAGTATGACAAAATCATTGTTAAAAAGCGTTCATAAAACTTTATAAGCATTAATGACATAAAAAAGTCTAATAAGCATTAGAAAGACAATATACGTGTTAATAAGACCATATAAGCATTAATAAAACTATGTAAGCGTACGTCAGACTATACATGTTTTAATAAGCATTAATAAGACAAACTTTCTAGATGCAATTTCAGGCTTTTACATCTTTTTTTTAAGCAAATGATATTTGATTTATTGATCTATGAAGCCCTACGCTATAAATTTGAACTTGTATGAATTTTCTTATGAAATGTGAGCAAAATCAGCTGCAGTATCACCAGTTTATTCCCGATGTTAGCCTGGTCAGGCTCCAGTGCTCCTGTGCACCTCTGTAGGTTTCTAAAATGAGATGAGCAGTACAAAGAGATGTCCAATGTATTTCTCAATCAGCACAGCGCTCAAATGGAAGCTGGGTGAGTGACTTTTATTGCATGGCTGCTCTTTCCTCACTCTGGCATCCTTTTCACACCCTCCACTCACATTGTCACGGGTAAATGGATTCTTGGCAAACACCAAATAGTGTAATTCGATGGTAAACAAACACTTTTGTCCATAACAATGATTGCTCTCGCTCAGCATTTAAGGCACTGATACAGCACAGTGTTCACCACTGGGAACAAAGAGGCTTCCAATAAAGTGTTTTTAAGTCAAGCATGCAAAGAATTCATTACCCTCAGGGAGGTGAATCTATACAGGAAAACACGACTGTCTTTATTGAAATAGGATTTTACAGTTTAATGATACATGCTAACGTTTTTAATCATGCTGGAAAACAAAGAAATCTTTCGCAATGTTGAAATGAAGCCAATGGATATCTAGCCTGGAACAATTCCACACTCAGCCCCTGTACCAGCCACTCAGACCTTATTGTAATACAGATAGATTTCTGTCTGGATTTTTCCAGGCTAGTGGATATCTAAATTTACTGTTAAAATGCCCATTTTTATTCCAAAAGCATGGACAAAAATGGATAAAAACCTGTTAAACTTTGATGTTAAAAATGCAATTACTGTTACTGTAGTTTTCTACAGCTTTGATTTTTCAAACCGAACAGAATGACCTTAAAGTTCTGTCACATTATGCAGAGAAAGAGGCTTGGAGTAGCTAATGTGTATCCATAAATATTCATTTCGTATCCAGTGCAGTCCTAGGCATGCTTATCCTCCTGCTCTTCTTCCCCAGTGAGCTGCACAGAAAGGACTGGGATGAACCTTGTCTCTTTCCTGATTGTGGTCTTTGGGAAACTGCCTTTCTCCTGACAGAGAATGCTCTGAGGGAGCTGGGAAGAAGGAAGATGTGTCCCAGACGTCTTTTTAAAGGCCACATGTTTAAAATATTCTATACCTCGCTGTTCTAGTACTGAGTGTGTCTAAATTATTTTCTCACTGCTTGTTTTTCTTCCTTTCTGTCTAACCGTTGATGATCCGTTTGTGTTTACGTAGGCGATCTCGTCTCTCGAGCCATGCATCATCTGCAGCCGCTGTACATGAAGAACCAGAGCAATGGGACTCCGATGCATCAAAAGAGCAGCATGATATACTGGGCACCCGAAGCTATCTACACGCTGTGTTACTTCATGCACTGTCCTCACATGGAGTGGGAGAACCCCAATGTTGAGCCCTCCAGGGTTACGTTACAAACAGAAAGGTGAGGAGCAAAGTAAACCATATACACACAGACACATGAGGGACTGCCTAGAGCAGGGGTGTCCAACATATTCCATTTCAAGGGCTGAATACGGAACAATTTCAACATTATTCTGCCCTATAAAAATATGTAAAGTAATGGAAGTTACAGACGATATCCAATCTTTAAATTTCCTTCAGTTTGTGAGCAATTTCTATTCAATTTGGGAGAAATTTGTGACAATGTTTTAAAATGGCAGGATTTTGGAAAATATAAAGATTTATTTTTTAACAATTGCCAATGAAATATGATGTGTGGAAAACTGCACCCTGGCAAATATTGTGGATGTTCATTGAATTTATGTATTTGGATGGGCTGAGAAATCTACAACTGAATTACTTGGTATTTTTACACAATGATTCATGTTTTCTGTAATTTCGTTTTTATCCTGCGGGACGAATTTGATGCTCTAAAGGACTGGGTTTGGCCCCTGGGCCTTGAGTTTGAGACATGTGGCTTAAAGGGTTGTAATTTAAAAAAAAAAAAATCATTAGTGAGCAACTAAATGCCAGCTTTTGGCTGACATGCGTCTAGGCCAGGGGTGGGCAAACATTTTGGCACAGGGTCACACGGACTTTTTGAAAATTGTCAGAAGGGCTGGCAATCTTTAAAACATTTATGTCCTTTTTTGTTTTCTTAAGCTTTTTGGCACAGAATGCAAACAAAGTTTTGTTGTTTCCTTTATTTATTGACTGCTGTACTTTTACATTTGTTTTTTTTTCATGCAGGTAATTAGTTTAATTTAGTTTTGATTTATTTATGAAATATACATTATAAAACATGATGTTACTTGTTTCCTGTTCGTTCATTTCATACTTGATAAGTATAACCCTGAATTTCCACTGGATGCGTAACTGCTACAAAACAGCACCGTCACTGCTGAGTCATGCTGCTGCCCTCTGCAGCTAATACGCGGCACCTTTTTTGCTGGACGCTGGAGCTGTGCTGCAGCAAATTAACAAAAATAAGCCTGTGCGGGACAGTAAGTAGTATATAGACACAGAATAAAATATCCGGATTATTTTCAAAATGAAATACTACGTGTTCAAGGGGGAAAACACCGACCTTCCAGGACTTACAATGGGCCCATTTCGGACTCTATCCAAAAATCGAGCACATATTCGGACTTGGGGGGACCTGACCTTTCCGTTGATACCATGGTTGGCCTGAACCGAATTGTATATCACACATAAATATTGCATTTATCCATGGTTGAATCACACATATGTATCGCGCGATTACACGTGAATTAGCGGGATCTCCTGAGTTCTTGCTGCAACAGATGTGAAGGCGGTGGCGATTGCTGGACTGTAGATTGCACTGAAGTTACGCAGCGGAGCAGTTTCGGTGCAGATACGCATCGAGTGGAAATCCAGGGTGAGGGTGTGTCAGCACTGCAGCGTAGCGCTGCCTTGCGAGCCAGCCGTATTCACGTGACACCATGACATCCCGCAAAAAAACAGCAACAAACTTACTTTACCCTATGTTAATGAGTAATGTTCCACATGTAGTTTATTCAATGGCTAACATGTGTCAAGGATTTCCATGGCCTTGAAGGGATCATTGTTGCGTGCAGCTTTCTCTGCCGATGTTCGTCTTTGTTTACATGTGTTCTGGGTGTTGATTGGCTGGGAGGCTGGAAAAAGGGCGGGTGTAAGCGGAGAATGGGAGAACATTCTTTTCCCACGGGTGTTGAGATAAATGACGGAGTAAGATGTTTCTGTTTGTGTTTTAATTGTTTATTTTGGCTTTGGCTGGCCGATTAAAAAGAACAACGGGCCGGATGTGGCCCGCGGCCCACATCCGGCCTAGGATCACATCTAGGATCAATCAACATTACTTCATACCCAAATACATTATTTTTCTGCAGAAAAAAGTGTGTTTTGGGGGGGGTTAGTTACTCTGAAGTTTTTTTTTCTTTTCATAATTCATTCCATAAGTGTTGTACTGGTCATGATTTTGCTTCAATTTTGCCAATTAATTTCCTCTTCACGTGTTGCAGTTGGCTACTTCCTAGCCTTCACTGTTTAAGAGCAAAATCTATCTGTTTTTATTGAGGGTTGATGAGAGCTAATAATGTCACTTTGCATCTTTTCTGATAGCATGCCTAAGAGTAGCAGGGATCACCCGGAGATACATATTTGTCTCCATACCTGTTTTCCAACAGACAAAACATGTCCCTTTCTTGACAACGAAGGCTGTCTGATCCCATGATGCTCCAGTCAAGAATAATGAGTTCAAATAGTCATTTTCACCACCTAAGGTGACCTTTAAAGAAGCTAATGAGAAGTGGTGATACCTTGAGGTTGAGTTGTTGAGATGTTTCCTCTGAGATGTATTATGTTACTTTGTTATATTTTGGTTCTGGAACTCACTGTGCTTTACTTTAAATTCTTCTTGATTTCTAATATAAGAAGATTCTAGTTCTCTGATGCTCCCTGTGCACCACCCTGCACAGGTTATTAACTGTGTTCCACTGCGCAGCGTAGCAGACTGCTCTTTTATTGCACTGCTGGTTCTCGATGTGTGGCTCTGAAAATGGCACACCAGATGTTTTCCTCAGGAAGTACGGCACAGTGAATTGCTAGCTCAGTGGCAACTTGATTGAGCCCTGTGGGTGACCTGAGCAACCAGGAATGGACTTATAGAGCCGCACTTGCAGAGACACGTCCTTGTCGATAATTACAGTTACTGACGTAGTGGGACATTATCAGGCCACTGCTGTGAGGCACTGATGGCGACTTGTTCATGATAGACATAAGGATTAGACAATGTTTCCATGATGTTATTCCCTTGATCTTTCAGTCAGAAAAAGCACAGAACAGTTATCTTATTCTAGCGGTATTTTTTCTGTAGCATGTTCAGTATTCTCTTTATTTTGTGGGAAACTTCCAGTTAGCTTGCAGCAGTTGTGGGAAAACATGGCTGACAGTTGAGCCTGAGCAGTCCTCCTCTGAGGCTCCAGACTTTATCACCCCACGCAGAGCAATTTATCAGCGTGTGCTTTTTGTTTCTCTTGTGTCTGCTTCAGCTTCAAAATTAAATGCTATTTTTGACCAACATTTACAGTTATACCTTTTGGTTTTTAGTGCTACTCGTTGCAAATGGCAAAGCAAAGCCAGGAATAAAAAAATCACTCAAACAGTAAATAAATGAAATCAGAATTTAGTGATTGAATAGAAGTGTTTATCATTCATTCCTGCTTTGATTTCTGGTGTTTGCACCCAAAAACTCTGCCAAAGTGACTTCCCAACACATTTCTGGTGTTTTCAATGGCAGATGTTTAGGGCTTACACAGAGAAATTAGCCCAAATTAAATGTCTCGTGTAGTGAGGTGATCAATAGAACAAAAATGGTGTCAAGCCAATGATTATCCTCCTTGCACTGCATAAAACACAAATCATTACGGCAAGAATGAAGTAAATGTAGATGCATCCATCTACGAGACCCCACATCCCACAATGCAATGCACAAAATGTTTCTGACAATGTAAATAAGAGAGTGTTTAAAGTGGAGATCAGAACAAACTTTCGAGCCGCAATTTCAACC
Source organism: Gouania willdenowi (assembly GCF_900634775.1). Taxonomy (NCBI): domain Eukaryota; kingdom Metazoa; phylum Chordata; class Actinopteri; order Blenniiformes; family Gobiesocidae; genus Gouania; species Gouania willdenowi. The sequence continues at coordinate 50,059,873 of NC_041049.1, forward strand.
TTTTGCATCTTTTCTTATACATATACAGTATCTATAGTAACTCATTGCCATTTTGGTTTAGTAACATTGACTGCCAAAGACGTCTAAAGACGTTAATTGTATTTTTTTGGCTGGGGTTGCTAGGAGACAGTGTGACAAAGCTCTCCTGTGAATATCTAACTTGTATCATGATGTAGTGACCAACTGGTGCCATGTAGGTGGAGGTAGCGCAACTTTGGATGAGAGATCACCCATGTTGGGCAGAGCTCAGAGGGAGAGGAAACAAGTTTACAAGACAGAAAACGAGAGTTGATGCTGAAGCTCCCAGCAGCTCACAGCAGTGCACACTCGACCAGAGCATGTGTGGAACTGAGCAGACTATTGAGAGTGTCGTGATGGTGAGAGAAACCGATCAAGAAACGGGGCAAGCGGTGAGACTCAGCATGTCCGGGAGAAGGAGGAAGTTGCGTTTGTGGAAGTAGCGCTGAAAGCAACTCTTGTCCGAGCGCAGCTCTGGTGAATCAGAAATGGTGCCAAGGCGCAAATAAAGCCAAGCCGCTCTCTGGATAATGTAGAGCCAATGAAAGGAGTCAAAGGTGGCGTGTTCAGCAAAAAACTCCAAACTTTATTCTCCATTCACCCACACTTCTCTATAGCCTTCTAACATCACAGTGCACACACTGAGTCACACCAAAATACATCCGACCAGAAACACCGCCTTTTCAACACAATAATGTTCCCCACCACTTCACAGTCGCTGGGTGAATTATAAACGTAACTGATCGCCACAATATCATCCATTGTAAGAACACCACCGGCAACAGTGAAGCCCCTCCCCTCGACGCGCTTCCCGAGCATCTTCAACGCTGGTGACAAGCGTCTGTAATCAATGAGCACAAGCGTCCAACTACGCGTGTGAGGCACGATTTTGACGCCCAAAACGCGTTTGGTGTGAACGTACCATATGAAATCCATTCAACTCTGACCTAGATAGCAAAATAATAATGATTTTGCCATCAAAAGCCTGGTTTCAGTGTTGTTTTTGTAGTTTTATAGTAGGAAACTAATGTTGAGGTGTCACTAAAGCAAAAGTCACTATTTGTGTGAAACTTGCCTCCATTCAACTGCTGATTATGGAACAACGAAACAAGCTAGAAACAAAATAATTTTTCTGATGAAACTAGAGAGTCTAATCTTTCAGAATTTGTTTTTTTTTTATTTCAGATTGTCATACTACAAAATATTCTGTGGGTCTTTAAATATCAGAGAAAATCATCTAAAACACCTGGCAATATGGGGTTGGCTGCTCTGAAAATGGCTGGCAGTGAATGAGTTAATAGGCATTGACAATACTGTGTAAGTGTTGTTCAATGTTAGTAGGACTATATAAGTGTTAATAAGACTATTTAAAGGTCAATGAGACTATATAAGTCTACTAAAATGATATAAGCTTTAATAGGCATCGATAAGACTACACAAGTGTTAATAAGACTACATAAAAGTTAACGAGACCATATATGCATAATTAGGACTCTGTAAACTTTAATAAGACTATTTAAGTTTTTATTAAGCATTAATAAGACTATATAAAACTTTAATGAGACTATAAGCATTATTCTCATTTATAATAATAATAATATGGATTTATATAGTGACTTTTTCATAGAGACTCAAAGCGCTTCACATAAACTGTTATTCATTCACACTAATCAAACCAAGCCATTTTGCACCTTCTGACCACCTCCAACATTCATGCACAATTTATACAAGGCAATGTGGGTAAAGTGCCTTGCCCAAGGACACAACGACAATGACTTGGATACAATTCAAACTCCCAACCCTTCGGTTATTGGACGACCCACTCTACCACTGAGCCACGGTCGCCCCGAATAGACTATATAAGTGTAAATAAGACTATATAAAGGTTAATATGAGACTACCAGTGTATATGTGTTAAAAAAATTAATCAAATTATATAAGCATTAATAACATTAAAAAGACTAAGTGTTGATATGCGTTGATAGGACTACATAAGCGTGAAACTTGGCATGTAGAGTCTTCAGTTGGACGGGATCTAAAGTTATCAAAATAATTTTGTTAGGGTAAAATATGTGCAAATTATTAACGAGTAAAGTTTTCTAGCTACGTAATGGACTATGTAAGCATTATTAAGACTATATAAGTTTTAACACGCATTAATAAGCCTTAAGATAATATAAGTGTAAATAAGCCTAATAAGTGTTTAATAAGCTTTATTAAGACTATTCAAGCCTTAATAAGACTATATAAATGGTAATAGACGTTATTAATATTCAAAGTGTTAATAGTGTTAATAAGGCTATATGCAGATAAATGCTCTATACTAAAGTTCTCTAAATAATCAAAAATAAATACATTGGGGTCAATTTAATTTGTCATCTTCATCAAACATGTAAACATACTCACTTTATCTCAGCTTGTTACATAACAGAATCCTATGAGTATCATCATACCTGTCATGGTTTTATCCTGCATAATTTATTCATGACAACACAATGGTTTCAGTGAAGAAACATACTGTATATATGACTGCATCATGGTGTCAATATACATAACACAGGGTCAGAATGCGACACCATGCATAATGTATCTTCATATATATTCATGGGACTGCTGTGTATTCTGATGCAGGATAAGTGGAGAGGAGATGAAGACAAGCTTCCATTCATTTATTCTTGTCGTGTGTGTTAGCTGCATACGGAAAAGAAAATTAGCTCCAGACAAGCAGATGATGTCAGAAATAATCATAAAGACGACAGCTGACAATGCAAAGATACAACCTCCAATGTTTTATATCAAAGATTGATATAAAGTGCATATAATCTTAATATTGTATTTAGCCCTAGATTATGAGTAATATATGGGCAGATTGCAGTGGTAGGGATGGAGGAGCACAACTTGTTCTCTGGGTAATATAAATTACATCAAACATGACTTGAATCAATTAGGCAGGATCATATTATATTGTATTATATGAAGTTAGCCTGAGGCGTTTGGGCAGCCTGGGAGATTAGGTCCTGGGGTTCAGGCTCATATACTAATCCAGCTTCAACTGTGATTTCTTCAGTGGTCACACGGGCGACCGTGGCTCAGGTGGTAGTGGGTCGTCTTCTGATCGAGAGGTTGGGGGTTCGATCCCAGTACCTGACTATGTGTCGAAGTGTCCTTGGGCAAGACACTGAACCCTAAGTTGCTCCCAGTGGTCGACTAGCGCCTTGCATGGCAGTCCTGTCCCATTGGTGTGTGAATGTGAGAGTGATTGGGTGAATGAGCTGATATGTAAAGCGCTTTGAGACTGCTTCAGTGTGGTGATAAAGCGCTATATAAAATCAAGTCCATTTACCATTTACATCTGTATTAACTGTTCGTAGCATAAAATTAGGTAAAATGCATTCCATTATTTTACTGCAGCACAGGCAGCGAGTCTCCCTTCATACAATGTTTTTTTTTTTTTGACATGCTGTCATTGTTAGATTTACCCAGAACAAAGACAAATCAGTCAAAGGATACGAAGCAGACAGCTAATAAAAGTCAACCTTGAAAAGAAAAGGGAAGTGATTCCTTATAATTATGCACACAAGAACACATTCTACAACTATATGGGAACCCCAATCATGCATTATGCATTTTGTTGCAGTGCGTAATGCAGGTTTTTATTCAGTCTGTGTGTATGCATTGGGTCTTTAAGGGATTTTACCAGATGTATAAGACGTCATATTGATGGCAGTGTATTGTGTGTGTCTCTATCTCCTTCTACAGGCCTTTCCTAGTGCTGCCGCCCCTCATGGAGTGGGTGCGTGTGGCCGTGGTTCACACAGAGCACAGACGCAGCTTCTCTGTGGACAGCGACGATGTTCGACAGGCGGCCCGACTGCTGCTGCCAGGAGTGGACTGTGAGCCCCGCCAACTCCGGTACGGCTCAGGGAAGTGTGTGTGTGTGTGTGTGTGTGTGTGTGTGTGTGTGTGTGTGTGTGTGTGTGTGTGTGTGTGTGTGAACACACATACACACAGTGATACAAGTGAGATTGGACATGCATGTTATTCACGGCCTGATGTTCCCTACAGCAGGGGTTCTCAACCTTGGGGTAAGGACCCCATTTGGGATCGTGAGACACTGGGAGGAGATCCCCAGATGCCTTCAAGAAACTAAAAATTATTTTTTGAACAATTTGAGCCCATTTTTGCTTATTGAATATGTATGAGTGAAACTGAATTGCTTCTCAAGGACAAATAAAGTTTTCTGAATCTGATTATTTTCACCCTTTTTCTGCAACTACATCAAACTTGCCATATTTTAACCTGTTTTCATCCCTTTTTCTTGCCTTATTTATGCTCTTTTTAATGCATTTTTGCTACATTACTCCCATTTCTGCCACGTCTCCATAAAATTTTCACTTTCAAGATATTATCAGCACTTATAAACTCTTTCCACCCTTTCTCCCACTTAACGTTGCATATGTTGACCCGTTATTTAACCACTTTTCACCATATTTCATGCTTTTTTTTGCCAATTTAACCACATTCATCGTTTGTCATGCCTGTTATTTTCCAGTTTAAACTAAGTGTTCTGATATTGACACTTTGAACCCTTTTTACCACTCTAATTCACAACTGTTAACCAATTTTGGATTTTAAAATCCCATTCCACCAAATTTTCTACCATTTTTGGTCACTTTCAACCCATTGTATTTCTGATTAAAACAAGGATTCACATCTTTAAGATTGGACTATATACTATGCACTACAGTGATGTAAAAACAGATGTTCAGGTGTTTAGGGCTGAAATTTGGTGCACTGCAAACGGTCACAACAGTGAGTTTTCAGCGTGTGCATCACTGTGTGTTTGGCCCTTCAGAACGGATGACTGCTTCTGTGCCTCGAGGAAACTGGATGCCACCTCTGCTGAGGCAAAGTTCCTGCAGGACCTAGGCTTCCGTATGCTCAGCTGTGGACGCACAGACCTGGTGAAGCAGGCTGTCAACCTGCTCGGCCCGGATGGTATCAACAGCATGAGTGAGCAGGTTAGAAACAAAGTCAACACGCTAAATAATGCACACGTGGGCACATTTAGCTCACATCTAGACGCACACACACACACACACACACACACACTGTCTGTTAGAGAATGTAAATGCTGCCTTCTTCACCTTTGAGCATCATCCTGACTTGTGAGCCAAGGCACTCATACATATTCAATCTGCTGTATTATTCCTGCAGGTATTCTGCCAAGAAGCTCTGCAGTAAATCATAAACGCCACAGCCTCTTACTGTAAATCACAAAGTCGATACTTACAGTGTAAACCTTAATTTTTATGAGCACAAACTTTTATAAGTTGTGTCATATACAAAGTAAAGAGTACACACCATGATTGTGTGTAGCACAACATTGATGGAGAAGTCATCAATTGCAGAAACATTTTACAAGATGTCCACTAATGTTCCTGTTCAGATGACACCAAACCAACAGGCATGTTCTTCTATATGGTCTACGATGTATGAAGGACCAAACCAAAATTCAAAATAAATGAATAACTAAATAAACGTGAAAAACAACAAAAAGGAAAATTGATAATTAAATACAAATAAAAAAAAATAGATGTAGAAAAAATACAAAAGTAAAAAAAAAATATGCAAAAATCAATAAATATTGTCCAAACATTATAAATAGAATATAAATATAAATATAGATTGATAATTAAAAATGGAATAAAAATAAAATACACATGTAATTTATTTTTTTATTTTATTTTGTTTTTTACTTTTAGTCATTTAATAATTTATTGTATTCGTATTAAAAAAAAATATTTGTATTTTTGGTGTGTTTTTATTTTTACTTTTATTCTTTTATTCATTTTTTTTTTTTTATTTTGGCAGGTTTGGGTTGCAACAAAATATAAATGTAAATGAGGGGGTTGTCCTAAGTGTGTATTAAGCTGTTTATTTGATCATGTGAAGCACATTGAGTTGCCTTGTGTATGAAATGCGCTATACAAATAAATGTGCCCTGCCTTGCCTGTTATACATTTAATGATGTATTTATACTTTAACTTTTATATTTTTCCCACTTATTTATTTATTTATTTGTATTTAATTTTCTTTTTTTCCATGTATTTATTAATTTAATTTTAGTTTTGGCAGGTTTGGTCCTCCATAATGATGATGATGCTCATATTGTTTAAACCCTTGCTCTGCAGGGGATGACCCCCCTAATGTATGCTTGTGTGCGTGGAGACGAGGCGATGGTCCAGATGCTGCTCGATGCTGGAGCAGAAATCAACAGTGAGGTCAGTTATTAAAAAAAAAAGAGAAACACCTCCTGATGCATGATTCATATTTATTAATATCAGTTGTAGCATGTTTTTTCTAACTGTATGATCTCGGATATATAAATCCAAATGTTTCACATGACACTATATTTAACATGTGCACCCCACGGCTGCTAAAGTACACTGATTTATTATCCCAGGCTTGATTATTGATTTACTTTAGTTTGTGTTGGGAAAAAGTGCAGTCAGGGAGGGATTGAGGCTCAGAGACAGGAAGCCAACAGTCAGAGGAAAGGAACACACAGGGGTGAAGAAAAAGGCAAATAACAGAAGTCCTGAGCTGCTTCTGGACTGGGCCTGATGTGAATGAAAAGCAGAAAGAGAAAAGACAACATTCCCTCTAAGGAACAGATGACTTATCGTATTTAAACTAAGGCAACAGGAAAAGTGGGATAGAAAATGCACATAGCAGGGAGACCAGTCACTTCCTCCTTACACAGCAGGTAAAGGGTGAGGAGGAAAAATCTATGATGAAGGATGAATTAAAGAAAGTAAAACAACTGTCATACTGTAACAGCAAGGTGAGAGACAAACTTAAAGTGTAAGTACACCCTAAAACCACTTTTTTCTGCTGAATACATATATGATTAGGCATATTAGGAACTAATGTAGTTTATTGTCAGCGTGAATGCCCTCAATGGGTTAAATTTCAATTTAATTTTACTGTTGGCTGAGATTAGCTGTGGGGGCGGGGCTGCTGTGACTGTGCGTGTCTTAACTACTCGAGGAACAACGCCCATAATCAAAGCATGTTTTTGGATTTCCCCCTTTTGGCAGGTCAGCAAAAACCTGGGGTTGTACTTACACTTTAAAACTGATGGCGACACTATTTTTTTGCCAGATAAAGGGAAAGTGTTGGCCTCATAGATCAATAAATCAAAGAGAAAAAAAAAGTAGAAATTTATTCTCAAAAGTTGGTTTTGATCTCCACTGTAAACACTCGGTTTGTTGACATCGTTGGAAAAGTTTTGTGCATTTCATTGTGGGATGCAAGGAGGACAGTGATTCATTTGACGCCATTTTTGTTCTAGTTTGTTCCCGGTATTCCCCATGATATTACCTCACTCCGCGAAATATAACATTTCGGCAGGATTTGCATCATTCTGTGTAAACCCAAAACTAAACGTCCACCAAATGTTTGCCACAAGTTTCAGTGAAAACGCCAGAATTTTGTTGGGACATCACTTTGTTTTGGTGACAAACACAAGAAATCACAGCAAGAAAGAAGTGAAAACACTTCTTTTTTTCATACTGTATTGCAATAATGAACAGAAAATGTATTGTAGCAGGCAACTGTCATGAGACCCCGTCCACACGTAGCCGGGTATATATTTTCCTACGGTTTGGCCTGTCATCCACACAAAAACGCAGGTCATTAAAAACGGGGCTTTTGGGAAACTCCGGTTTTGCGTTTGAGTGTGGACACTAATAACCAGAGTTTTTTTTTTTTTCTTTTTTGTCTGCACATGCTGTCAAAGGTCAACACTACAAGAAATGCAATCTTTATTAGACAGAAATGCATTTTTTGTTTTTTGCTTTCTTATTGCAATTAAATAAATTGCATTATTTTATTGCATAATTGTGACCATCACCAGCCCTCCCTAAGGAAGGGTAAGAAACACTTTATTAAAGGGAGAATATAAAAAGAGAGGGCAGTGTTACACCTAGGTGAGGGAGTGGGGGGGAGGGGGAGGGGGAAGAGAGCAGGGAGGAGCGATTCAAGGTAGAGAAATGGAAGGGTGGGGAGGAGTTGATTACTGTAAAGTGAGATGTGAAGTTGTAGGCGTGAGGCTTAACTATAATGGTGGTGGCTGTGGGCAGAGGGAAGGAGTGAGTGGTAATACCTGAAACATGTATTTGGGATCAACGTGTCTAAAGTTAAGCCAGCCGGTAAAAGCCCGCCGGTCCCTAAGAGCACCCCCCCGGGACCGGGAACCCCCAAGGGCGAGACCACGGGCAAAGCCCCCTGGGCAGCACCCCCCCCCCCCCCCCCCCCCCCCAACCCAGCCCATGAACCAGCCACAGTCAAGCAGGACCGCACAGCCCCAGATGGCTCAAGGACAGTAGCCCAGGCCCCGCCGCCCCCCAGCAAACAGCATCATCTCGAAGCGCCAAGCAACCCCGCTACAAACACCAGCACCCCACAGCACGCCCACCCCCCACACCGGCGAGGCGGGCCTCCCTGGGCCCGCACACACCGAGGACAGCCCCCAAGGCGACCAGGAGATGAGACAAGGACCAAACCACACCCATAGGAAAGAAGCCCCCACCCGACAGGCCCAAATATGTGATCCTACCCACCTTCCTGTTATGGTGCCTCTCCATTCCCCCGCCGCACACCAGCCCGAAGCACCCCCCCCCCCCCGCAACAGGGAGCTGCCGGGTAACCAGATGATAACCGGAGTTTTAAGTTTCCAAGCCGGGTAGCGGTGCCAGGTTCGGGGTGCTTGGGTTCGCTTGCTTGTCGGTCTGTGGCTGGTGGATATACGTTTATAAAAATACCCAGCTATGTGTGCACAAGAAGTGAGAGTACACTGCACTTTTTTTTAAGTGACATCCCACAATGCAATGAACCAAATTAAGAGAATATTTACAGTGGAGAAAAACATTTTGAGTGGCAATTTATACCTTTTGAGCAAATAATCTTCACATTATTAATCTATGAGGCCTACACTATGTCTTTATCTGATTAAAAATTATCCCCTTCAGCAGCTTTAATGCTCCTGAGCAGAAATGCAAACAAAGACCCTCACCAATGTACTTTAAAAACAAAAATGTGAAGAAAAAAACCCCACATGAAACCAGGGATTAGGGAAAACGTGCAGAGGATCAAGGGAGATGAGGCAAAGAACATTAATAACAGAAAACAAACCCAAACAGTTGAATACAGCTAGCTACATTTTTTTTCCCGACATGGTGAAAATATACATTCCATCTGTCATCTTCTCATGTGTCAGTCTCCTAAAGATCATGAGGATCAGCATTTTCCTGTGGTGACGAAACACAAAGTATGACTATGCACTTTGCAGCAGTCACGATCCTCCTCATCATCATCATCATCATCATCATCATCATCATCATCAGTCACCTCTGCACAGCAACATGTCCCATCAGCCATTATGTCAGGGTTGATTTGCAGCCCGCTGCATTCATGACCTCTGAGCAGAATAAAAAAGCTGCTAATCAAGATGTAAAGACTCACTCCTCGTCTTGGATTTATACACATCTGGATTATTAGAGGAACACATCTGTGTTGCTTTGAGTTGCTGTTTGAAGATCATTTTTAAAGGAGAGACTTTCAAACCCCGAGCCGAAATTTACAGCCTAATCTTGTTGTGAGATGCAGGTTCACATAAATTCTGATTCCCCGTTGCGTGTGAAAGATAAAATAAACAAAAACCAAGGAGGGGACGCACAAATAAATTACAGAACTAAATTTTGTAAAAGCTTCTGCTGAGGGATTTATGTCTGTGATCGTCTGCTGAAGCTGTGAAGTAATTACACTAAGTGAACCAAGTGCAGTGAAGCCCAGACGGTGGTGGTTCTGCAAGAAAAAAAAAAGTGTCCCCATGTCTTATGATAACAGCACTCTTGGCGCAGCACGCAGTTTTTAAGTTGTCGGTGAAGAAATTACATCTTCATACTCATATGTGGGAGAGTGAAGACTCTGGGATAGAAAATCAATCTGCATCATTAGCACTGTCGCTCTTGTTGCTCCTGGTAATGGATGCTCAACAATATAAACAAGAACTTTTACCCTCCGCTCATGGCTGTGTTACACAACATTGGCCTAACGGAAAAAGTGCTTGTTCATCTGATAATAAACGTTCTAGACATTTGTCATTATAGCAGCGAGAGCACCCCACCGGCTTTCATATCCTGCCATAATAATAATGATAGCCACAGTAAACAGAAAAAAGTCGAAAATGTAACGGCTTTCTCATACAACTGTAGTTTCAACAAGAAAAGTGCAAATGTATACATAAGAAAAACATAATGTGCTGTCAACCTTGTTTGTTGTGCATTATTAGATCATATTCTATTTTGCATTCCCCGTGTGTTTTTGTCCTGTTCTGTCCTGTCCTGTTATGTCACCTGGCCTTCTGTTCACATGGATACAGCGAATAGAAATCAGTTCCTGCCCCATAACTGTTTGTTGAGCCAACAAATAACCTTCAAAAAATCCAAACTGCGATTGGTATTTTAGCTTTTAAAAAATGATAATGACTAAAAGACAAAATGATTAATTTAAGTAGTTTGCATACCGCAGCTGCTGCAACCAAGCTGCTTGGACCATTTATCTTCTTTTGTATCCACCAAAACTGTTTGTAGCATCTTTACCTCCAGCAAGGAAGTAATATTATCACCGGTGTCTTTCAATTTGTTAGAATAATAATACATTTTATTTAAAAGCGCCTTTCCAGACACTCAAAGACACTTTAGAGCTTAAAAACAACAACAACAACAAGTACAGTGATTAAAAAATATGAGGCTGAGTGAAACAGGTGAGTTTTGAGAAGTGATTTGAAAGATGGGAGGTTGGTGCAGTTACGGATGCAACTTGGGAGGGAATGTAGGGGTGGAGCAGGTCTGTGAGGTAGGAGGGAGCCTGATTATGAAGGGCTTTATGGACTGCGTTTTGGATGTATTGGAGTTTATTTAGGAGTGTGGAGGTTGTTCAAAAGAAGATGCTACTGCAGTAGTCGAGGCGGGATGTGATAAAGGCATGAATGAGAGTTTCGGCGTCAAGGAAGGAAAGTAAAGGGCGGAGACGAGAGATGTTTTTGAGGTGGAAAAAAACGGTTTTCATTCTTTGTTTGATGTGGTGGTCGAAGGAAAGGTTATTATCAAAGATGATACCAAGGTTACGGCAGTGAGAGGCAGGACACAGGGTAGAGTTATCAATGGTGAGGTGAAAGTCTGAGGCTGTTTGGGTGAGGGAGTTTGGAACAATTAGGAGTATGTCGAATTTGTCACTGTTCAAGATCAGGAAGTTTTCTTGGAGCCATGTTTTGATATTAGAGAGACAGTTTGACTGTGTAAAGTGGGTTCCAGGGGTGATAGACGTGGTAAAGATGTATAATTGGCGTCATCGGCGTAGCAGTGAAAACGGAGACCATGGCGACGAATGATTTGACCGAGGGGTAGGAGGTATATGGTGAAGACTAGAGGACCAAGCACAGAACCTTGGGGGACTCCTTGGGACAGGGGAACAGTGGAGGAAGAGCAGTTGTTAATGAAGATAAATAGTTTTCTGTCAGTGAGATAAGACTGTAACCAGGTGAGGGCATTGCCAGTGATATTGAGGAGGGATTGTAAGCGGGAAAGTAGGATAGAGTGGTTGATGGTGTCAAAAACAGCAGTGAGATCAAGAAGAAAGAGAGTTGAGAGTATGCTGGAGTCAGATGAGAGGATTTGGTCATTGGTAACTTTGAGGAGGGCGGTTTCACTGCTGTGTTTGGTGCGGAATCCAGATTGAAATTGTTCGAAAAGGTGATTATTGTTGAGATGGGCTGTGATTTGTGCGGCAACGACACGTTCCAGAATTTTTGACAGGAAGGGGAGGTGGGAGATGGGTCGGAAGTTGCTCATGAGAGAGCACAGGTCACCAAAAGAAATTCCTCGTGTGTATTCATACACCCTTGGCCAATAAAGTTGATTCTGATTCTGATTCTGATGTTGGGATTGAGACCAGGTTTTTTGATGAGGGGGGTTACGGCAGCCAGTTTTAGTAATGAAGGGATGGAGGGAAAGGTGAGGGAGGAGTTGACCATTTTTGAGATGAGATGGTTATGTTAAAATTTTGCTTCTATCCAAATGGATATCGCGAATAAGAATGATTTCCAGCCCCATAACTGTTGAATAGCCAACAAATAAAACAAGCCAAAGTCTGATTGTTTTTTTTTTTGGTTTGAAACAATGTTAAAGAACAAGCTAAACAACAAAATTACCAACCAAAGTAGTTTATGTGTCCCAGCTGCTGCAATCAAGCCTGCCGCCACATTTGGCTGTACACATGGAGAAGATACTAAACATTGCACAAAGTATTATTTGCACCATTCATCTGTTTTTGTATCCAACAAAACCATTGCGTATGTTTTTCTCTCTGTATTCCAAATCGACACTACACTTATTATCTGAAGTTATACAGATTTTATAGATAATGGCACTGCTTTTTAGAAACAATATAGAATTGGGGGCGGGGTCTGTCTCCTTCATAGAGGTCAGGTTTGAACCCTGTTTGGAAAACCTACAGCAAAGGTGTGAGAGCGATCAGAGTGGTTCCATTAGGACAAACAGATCAATATATCACCTTCATTAGTAGGCACACATGTTGTCAATAAAATCTCTGCAGCCCCAGGATTCCTGTCTAATTACTGTTGAGCCTCACGTCCCCTCTCTGCTCCCTGCAGCTGCTTGTCATGTGCTCCACGGTCGTTGTAGTGGTGTTAATGTCTTCATATCTCTCTCCCTTTCCCCCTCTGTCCTTCCCTAACTCACCTCCCCATGTCCCTTCCCCAGGTGCCAAACTCTGTGCACAAGCACCCCTCAGTCTTCCCCGAAACACGGCAGGCGACGCCCCTCACTTTCGCTGTGTTACATGGACATGTGCCTGTGGTGCAGGTAGTGACTCATCTTGGCCTCTCGTTGTGTGTCTATTCATCATTGTCGTGTTTTTCATCTTTTGTTTCTACACCACATACTTTTTTTTCCTCTCTTACTTCCCCACGTTTTTATTTTTATTCAACATATTTTATTACTTGGATCATTACTGTTTGCTCGTATAACAGACATTACTTTATGAGTAAAATAAAAAAAACAAACAAACAGCCTAATTGCTATTGAAGTCATTTAACTAATTCAGCCTATTGGATTACATTCTAATGGACAAAAGCTATAGCCTGTTACTCCCTAATTTACTTTCTAAAAACATTTGTTTGCTATATAATATGTTAAGGTTTCATTTATTCAAACAACCTTTAGGCAATTTACTTTGAAATTTACTTTGATCTCTGACAGTTGGCAGTCGAAACATGTCAGGAGATCAAAAGTACATTTCAAAGTAAATGTCCCGAAACAAGTTGTCTGAATAAATAAAACCTTAACATATTATTACAAAAAAAGAAGACAAAATGAACTTGCTGGAATTATATTTATTTAGTATTTATTTGAAAACAACACCCCCCAAAAAACATGCAGGGAGAACCTGTAAACTCTGCATAGAAAGACTTTCATTTGATCTAATGTAATTAATGCCCTTACTTCTTGTGGAAAGTAATCACAATCAGGACACTTCCACTAAAAGAAAAATTGTACTAGAATAAAAAGTGTGTAAAATCCTCTCTGCTATTGTGTTTAAGACAGTTTTTTTCAACCTTGGAGTCGGGACCTCATGGGGAGTCACCTGAAATGTCTATTAATTGATTTAAAAAATTTATTTAATTTAAAATTACTGATTCAAAATGTATATATATATATATATATATTCATTTATTTATTTTATTTTATTTTTAATTATTATTATGTTTATTTTACAACACACAATCTTAAACAACTGTGTTCTATACTTTCACTTTGTCAAATATAAATCTAATTATTAATAATAATGATTATAGCAAAAGGCAGCATAAACATACAGTATCTGAGCTGACACAACTTGTCACTAATAATGGCAACTCTGTATTTGTAATAAACAAACACGCAAGCAAACATGATCAAAAACTAATTCTAGAAAAAATATGTTTTTAGGGTGGCCAGAAATTATTACGATCCACAAAAGGTTGTGAATCACTTGATTTAATTGAATATCCTTTGACATACTTTGATAGTCCCAGGTGGGAAAACATCTAAAAGTTACCTGTGAATGTGTTCAAGTCTGCTGAAATATGAGCAGTGATTGGCACAAATGGATTGTGTCTGGATCATCACGGCTGTCAGGGGACGGATCCACTGGTGCCCTCAGGCTGGGTTAAAGCAGGTTATGTGCCTGGAGCAACAGATTTCATTAAAACAGCCAGGAGTCCTATTGTCTGTTAGCAGAAAAAGGTTGACATGGACCTGAGGATATGCAGTGCAGAGTAAATAAAATCTGGAGCACAGCACATGTTGCCTGATTGATGGATTTTAACTGAAGTCATTCACTGAAAAAGGAGAAACCTCATTAAGATACCGTATGTGAGGCGTGACTTTTTCCTTTAAATGGTAAATATCTAAATATTTTATCCTCTTTTTAAACAAATCCATAGGTTTTCCATAGGCAGTGGTGAAAGTACTCAAGTTACTGTAATTGAGTTGCTTTTATGGATACTTTTACTTTATGGAGTATATTTCTAAATCAGTAAATTTACTTGTACTTAAGTACGCTTTAAAAGAAGTAATTTGTGACATTTCTACACCCAACAATTAAACTATTATAAGTAAATAATAATTTTTTGTTTTAAAATGATCAACGGACATTGTGAAACTACAAAATATGAAATGACCAGACAACAATCAAATGCATCACATCATAGCCGACCAACCAGATTAAAAATAATGTACCACGCCAAAACAGCATTGAATCGAGGTTAACGTCTCAGTTCTAGAGTCAATGAATGTAGCTATAGAGACTGATACTTCTTTTAAAATTTTAATTTCAATTCATTGGTGTTATTTAGTTTAAAAAATAATAATTTAGCATTTTGACAAATACAGATGCCTTTGTGGAAAATAAAGTAAGTTCCTATTGTGCAAGATTTGGTCTCTTCCTTTTTAAAATAACTATTAACTTTTACTTTGAGTATTATTTAGTTGAGCTCCCTATTACTTGTACGTGAATGTTTTATGTAGGATTTACTTGTACTTGTACTTGAGTATAATTTCAATCAAGTAGCAGTACTTCTACTTGAGTAGAATATATTAGTACTCTTTACACCTCTGTCCATCGATGTTGTGTTTTCTCTGATTGAAAGTGTGATGATACAGACGAGTTTAGGTAACACAAGATGAGAAACACATATAATCTCTGTCTTTCCCAGCTTTTGCTGGATGCCAAAGCCAACGTGGAGGGCTCCCTGCAGGACGGGATGGAGAACTACACAGAGACCCCCCTGCAGTTGGCTGCTGCCGCAGGTACAAACACATTATCAGACGATGCACAGTTTGATTTGCTTTTGGCATTAACTCTGACAACATTTCTCCATGCACAGGTAACTTTGAGCTGGTGAGCCTGCTGCTGGAGCGAGGTGCGGACCCCATGGTGGGTACCATGTACCGGAATGGCATCTCCACAGCCCCCCAGGGTGACATGAACTCCTTCAGCCTGGCAGCAGCTCACGGACACAGGTGAGGAACAGAAGTGCTAGACATAAGTGAGTAGATCAGAAATAAAACGCGTTTTTGAGCTCCATCAAAGAGTTTACGATGCATTTTCTGCATCGTCTTTGTACTTTATCACTGTGTCATGTTTCCTTTTCTTTCTTTTTATTTTTACCATGTTGCATGTTGCGTGACTGCATTTTTATTGTCTCAACGTTGTCCCACCCAGAACTGAAGTTTGATTTAATTAGACACAATAATAAGGCATAAACCTGCTCCACATCTTTAACAACAGCTTTTACGCGATTATTAAAAGATATTTCGCTTTAATCGCAAGTTTGTCTGGTAATGATTTTTGTTTTCAACAATAATTGTTCCGGGAAAAACAATTACACTTAATTGATTTTTCATGAAATTAGATTATACTGTATTAATCCCACAATGGGGAAATGCACTCTTTGAATATGTGTCAATGACGTGACAATTAAATATTCTGTCCAACTGCTTTTCTTTTAGTTAAAAAAGGTTTAAATGCGTAAAAAATATACCAAACATATAGTAACTTAGTATATATACATTGAGTTTGATTTTTTTACTTACTTACTAAAAAAAACTTCTGTAATTTATTCAAAGTGTCAAAATATCATGTGGTGCGACTGTCTGGCCATGACTACTGTTTTGAATAAATCTTTAAAATTACTCTAAATCTATTCAAATATATTTTCTGCCCTAATTTAGTTATATTTTAGTCCTGTATGAGATGTTAAAGTATTTCTGTCTTTATTTCCATCATGATATGCATGCAGACATTGCCCGATGATGCCCATTTTATGAAATATCATGTGGTGAAATCCTTATACAGTTTGTCATTGACCCACATACGATATACTTATGCAAATAGGAAATCTAACAGGAAAATTAATAAATAATATTGTCCATGCAGTACATAAACATGTAAATAGTATGAGAGGGTTTTGTATGGAATATTATGTAATATTGCACATAATAAGAACCAATTTTAAATTGGAAGATTTTTTTATATTTTTTATTTTTTTTTATCAATTGAAAATTTTCAATTAGTTGAACTGATAAAAGCTTAACAACTTTTTTTAATATTGTTTTGTTTGTCTTCTCCAACGGTATTTTATGAGAAAAAGGGATTAATGTGCAAAAAATAAACATGACCACATTTGCATTTAAGTTGCCAAGATAGACAAACAGACTTAGCTATTGGCACTAAACCATACTAAACCCTTGGGCTAATAAATGAGCCAATAAACACACGTTTAAGCTCGCCGTGTTTATGGATTGACTTTACAAAATAAACACAAAAAATCTTTCAATCTTTGATCAAGTTATACAAATTTGAATCAAAATGGAATAGTAAAAAAATCACTTCACGGTTCACTAATTTGTCCACCTCAATGCTCTCATCGGGGGGGGGGGGGGGGGGGGGGGCACTGAATCAAGCTGATTACACAATGCAGTTTGGTAATTAAAGTGGGCAGAGTAACATAAACAAATGCTAGATCCTCATTCACTAAACCAGGAAGAATCAAGCAATGTTAGCAGTATTGAAGGAAAGAACCAAGTGTTTTGTGTGTTTTTTATTGTAGTTTTGTGTAATTAATTCTGGTATTTTGGTTGTTTTGTATATTTTTCATTTTGTGTCCGAGTCACTTTTCACTGTTTTGTATATTTTTATGTTTATGTTTTGTGTATTTATGCGATCCCCTTTTGTGTTTTAAATTTAAATTTGTTATTTGTGTATTTTTGTTGTATTTTGTGCATTTTTTTTGTATTTTGTGTGTTTTTTTTGTCTACATTTTTTGTACCTTTTTTGTAATTTTGTGAATTTATGGAGTCATTTTGTGTGTTTACTTTCAGGGCTGAACAAAAATTATTACATGTGGGACAGGCGGTTGCCATGCCTGCACTAAACGTAGTGCTTATTTCTAGGGGTGTCCCAATCCGATATTGATATTGGTCCAATATCAGCCAGAAAACAAATATCGGATTTTATCTGACTGCATCCAAAATCTACGAAATAAGCGATCCAATAACTTTTTTGTTGTTTTTGTCCCCGCCCTCAGTTGTTCCTACCATATACTGACAGTAAAAATTAACTGAAGTGAACTTGAATTGTTGACTATAGTTCTCTGTTTGAGTAACATCACTTGATCAAGCCTTTTCTAACATTCCACAACACAAAATAAGTAATAAAAGTATGTATGATTCATGCTCATATCGGATCGATATCAGTATCGGCCAATACTCAAGGCTGCATTATCCCTATCGTATAGGAAATGAAAAAGTTGTATCGGGACATCCCTACTTATTTCATTGAGGATGTGAGAGATACAGGTTAAAATTAAAAAAAATGAAAGTAAACAACAGAGCAACATCCTCATTATAGTGAAGCACGGCGGAGGGAATATCATGATTTGGGGATTTAAATTGAAAAACAATTATCCTTGAGTTTACTAAGATTGCTTTGTGTTTAAAGGTTGATGGATGCCTGTCCAACACGTAAATGATGTAAATCAACTTTATTGTGAAAAGAAATTCACCAGTTCTTCAGATTCCAATTAAAACTGCAAATGAAAGTTTATATAGTTACATAACAGTAAACCAAATGTTCTGTCAGATGTTTTTTGGCATCAACATTGCACATAATAGTTTAATACCAAACTAAGAAACAAAGTTTTAAATTAATTACATAACTCATCAAGCATCAGGACAATAAAAGAAAAATAGCTTGAAAAAAAAAAATCACACATCTTCTCTGTGTGTTCATTTATTTGGGGGGCGAAGCATTTGTTTATCCATCGTACTTTTTAATTGAAATTATCCATGTATAGCAATAACAATTAGACTCTGAGACACCATTCATTAGTAGAAGTAATATGGAACAAAATGCTTAAAATAATATTTTATAAAGAATGAGCATTTGCAAATGAAACCAATATACTTCTTATGTTTATGTGCTTTCTTTGCTGCAGAAATGTGTTTCGAAAGCTTTTATCCCATTCAGAGAAAGGAAAAGGAGACGTTTTGTCTTTGGAGGAAATTCTGGCTGAGGGTTCAGAGTTGGAGGGCAAAAGTTCCTCTCAGATGGATCTGATACGCAGCGGAAAGACCAAACTTAAAGCTCTCAGAGAGGCCATGTACCACAGCTCTGAACACGGACACGTGGACATCACCATAGACATCAGAAGCCTTGGTGTGTTTTCTCACACATGCAGTAGTACCATATTTAAAACTTGATCGTTGACATTTGATAGTTTGTGTCTATGGTCCAAACGTCCCCAGGGGTCCCGTGGACTTTGCACACGTGGCTGGAGTCTCTACGTACGTGTTTCCATCAGCACCGCCGACCTCTGATCCAAGGTCTGCTTAAAGAGTTCAGCTGCATTGAGGAAGAGGAGTACACTGAGGAGCTCATTACGCACGGCCTGCCTCTCATGTTCCAGATCCTCAGAGCCAGCAAGGTACTGCTGCACTGTGTGGGATCCAGTCTTCTCTCTCTCTCTATGAACCTGTTTGGTTTAACAAGCTCTAGCAGTTTCTTCATCCATCTTTATCATTTTACCATTAAGCAGTCAGATCATCAACTTCAATGACAGTAGCAGGGCCCTCCGGAGACTACTTGGTATCAATTACCTAAAATTATGATAATTTATGAGTGGCTCCCTGTCATTTCTGTGGCAGATCATTAGATTTAGACTCAGTCTCATTCCATAAAGCTCATATCTGGAGTTTCTGAGAAATCTATGTTTATGTGTGATTCTTTTACTATGGTCTACCGCCGGTGGTCATTCATATAATTAATGTATATAAGTCCCTCCTTCGTCCTATAGACCCCTATACAAATGGAAACGATCGCCGACTGCACTCAGCCAATAGGCATTGACTTCGTGGAGCGAGGACTGTCAGTCAAAGTGAATGCGCGTGCTGCGTAAACTGTGCGCGTCTCAAACAAGTATGACTCCGAGCAGCAAAGCGTCATAGAGGAGCGCTCCAAAACTCCAAACTTACCCATTCCTCGATTGCCAACGTATAAAGCTTCTACTAAAAAAGAAAAGAACATTTTGGGTACAAAGTTTGTGGATGAACATCTTTGTAACCACAACAGAATTTATCTCAGAGCTGCTTTTCAAAGGTGGAGAGTAGGGATGTAACGATTAATCGTAAGGCAGTTAAAAATCATAGGTATCACGGTTGATATCGATTTTTTGAAAATTGAATCGCAGTACTTTTTTTAACCAGCAGAGGGCGCTATCCACAAGTGTAGGCGGTGGGCGGAGTCTGCTAATACTTTCTTTCTGGCTGCCTTTCACTCTTAAATATGTCAATAAATGATTCATTACTCCTTTAGCACCGAAAGAATATCTGTAATATTACTTGAATATCTGTAAAAGTCACGTTTTTCTATTAGCTCTGTCTGCTAGCATAGCTTCTCTTCTTCACTGCAAGATATCTGCATGCCAACCGACCACTGTGTTACCAGCGCCCTCTGCTGGTCCAAACAAATATGATGTAAATCAGTGCAATGACGGTTTTTTTTTTTTTAAAGTCCAATTGTTAAGGCACAAAATACATTTTCAGTTGCACTTTTAAAAGAAAAAGAACTATTATGCAGTTTTGCATTGTTTATTATAGAACCAGAATTTAAATTAATAGGCTTCATTTTCATTTGTATTATTCCTTTATTTATTTCATTCAAGATTTATTTTTAGTTAAATTACATTGTTTTGAATAGTTCATCAAGGGATTCTTTTGACAATGAAATATAAAAGGAAAATAATACAGTTTTTTCTAGTTTTTTTCCCATAAAAAAAAAATTGTCTACAGTCCCATTTTGTAAAATAAATCGTGAGAGAATCGTATCGTGAACCCAGTATCGTGAATCGAATCGTATCGGGAGTTGAGTGAATCGTTACATCCCTAGTGGAGAGACTTGCTGTTTTTAAAAGAATTACGAACGCACCAGGAATTGGCAACATTTCTCATGGACAGGTAATAAACACGTTTTAATCAAAAATTATTGCACTAACAATAAATGTGTAGTTTTTGTAGTCATGCGACTTTGTTGTGTTTTGCAATGCGCGTGCACAAACGTAGAGGCGTTGCTTCTGATAGATTGGTAGAGGCAGGGGAGGAAGTAGAGCTGTTGAGGGCGGGACATTGAGGCGTTCTCTCAGAAACTCCGTATAGCAGCTTTACAGTAATCTTTTTACCTTCTTGGTAGTCTTTTTTATCATTTTTATCCATGAAAACATTAGGTTTTTTTTCAACTGCTGGTAGTTGTTTAGTGTAATTTGCTGAGTTCTGTGTAGGTGGTTGGACAATGCAGTATTGTCAGTGTGTATCTGTGTCTTGGTTGATCCCTGTCTAGGGGACTCTTCTTGTCAGTTCTTCCTTCTAAACCTAATCTGTGTACACGTGTCCGTCCATCCATCCATCTGTGGTGGCTGTGTTAACCTGTAGTAACTGGAGTGTGAGAAAACCAAACTACAAAGAAAGCAGTGGTAATTTGGACAGGAAATCTTGATTGAGGTTTAGTCATAGGCGTTGTTCGAAATGTCAAACAAACGTTCTACTCATACTAACTTAGACATTAAAATGAGTATGTAGTGTGTTCTATTAGAAAGTATGAAAAGATTGAGTTTGCAAGAAAAACCTAGATGTTTACTATATCGGGACATAGTATACAGGGCGGGAGCACTAGTCATACTCAACCACCCCATGATGCATTGCCAGCGGAACGTAAAATCTTCCTGGTTTCAATGAAAATCTCCTTTTCAAAATAAAAGCACATCTTCTTTTCTTCTTAGTTTTTAATGCTTTTGTAAATAGGGCTCTTGTTTTGAAGTTAACCAGAAGTTTTGACAGTAGCACAATGGAGGGAAATGTGGGAATGAAATGTGTTTCTGTGAGTTTTATGGATCAAATGACCACATGTTGATATTCTACTTGGTCACTTTCATGCTTAAAATGTTTTCAGAACTTTTAAAAGTGGAGAATCAACTGAGTCATTGAGCCTCAATGTGCTTTAGGTTTTTGTTTTTGGAGGTTTGAAATGCATCTTGGGAAACTCGGAAGTGTACTTTAGTGGGAACGGTCACCATCCTAATCATACTTAAAATATATAGTAGTAGACAGTATATACGTTCTCATTGTGCTTGTAGTGTACAGTAAAGTGGTTCCCAACATTTTTTGGGTCGTGACCCCATTTTTATAGGGATGTAACGATTAATTGTAAGGCAGTTAAAAATCGATTCATAGGTATCACGGTTGATATCGATTTTCTGACAATTGAATCGCAGTACTTTTTTTAACCAGCAGAGGGCTCTATCCGGAAGTGTTGGCGGCGGGCGGAGTCTGCTAATACTTTCTTTCTGGCCGCCTTCTACTCTTAAATATGTTAATAAATGATTCATTACCCCTTTAGCACCGAAAGAATATCTGTAATATTACTTAAATATCTGTAAAAGGCACGTTTTTCTATTAGCTCTGTCTGCTAGCATAGCTTCTCTTCTTCACTGCAAGATATCTGCATGCCAACCGACCACTGTGTTACTAGCGCCCTCTGCTGGTCCAAACAAATATGTGCAATGACGGTTTTTTTTGTTTTTAAAGTCCAATTGTTAAGGCACAAAATACATTTTCAGTTGCACTTTTAAAAGAAAAAGAACTATTGTGCAGTTTTGCATTGTTTATTATAGAACCAGAATTTAAATTGATAGGCTTCATTTTCATTTGTATTATTCCTTTATTTATTTAATTCAAGATTTATTTTTAGTTAAATTGCATTGTTTTGAATAGTTTATCAAGGAATTCTTTTGACAATGAAAAATAAAAGGAAAATAGTACAGTATTTTCTAGTTTTTTTCCCAAAAAAAAAAATTTGTCTACAGTCCCATTTAGTAAATGAAAAAATCGTGAGAGAATCGTATCGTGAACCCAGTATCGTGAATCGAATCGTATCGGGAGTTGAGTGAATCGTTACATCCCTACATTTTTATATTGCAAATTTTCTGACATTCGTGTGTGTACATGGTTTTAATTTGAAGAAGAACAGGACTATTTTAATTATTGTCTAGTTTTGGTCAACTAAATGACATTAAGTTATTAGTTGACTAAATCTGGTATAAATATAGTTGACTAAATCATACAGGATGAGAGTTTATGCATTTTTTAATTATTATAAATCAACTTTATATGCACACACACAGATTTGATGTGATCAATGTTTAAGACCACGTGACTTCTGATTGAATTTAGTCCCATGCGACAAAATCATAGTTTAGTTTTTGTTGACATGTTTTTTGTTTAGTCATAGTCTAGTTATTGTCACTTTAAAAAAAAAAAAAAAAAAAAAAAACTTTGACGAAACTTTTTCGACATCAAAATGAACACCTCATAGGATCGATAGACACCAAATGTTCCCAAAAACAATGGCGTCCCACTGTCCCACTGCTGCTCTCATGAATAAAGCCCATCTATTGCCTGTGCTTTGGGACGCCATCTGTCTCTGACGTGAAGTTTTGTTTTCCTGTCCTTCTGTCTGTCACTCCTCTGCAGTGACTCGACCTGTCACTTTATCTCCATCACAGCAAATCAAAGCCGTGGGTGTAAGAAATGGGTCTAATTCACCTGATTCCCTCATTTAGAGGTGAGACTGATGATCATCATCTATGAATACAGGGCCTCGTTGATGCAGCTGCTTTAAAAAAAACAAAAAGCAAAAAAGTGAATTCAGAATGTGGTAAACAGAGCAAAGGTTTCACCTGCTGCTCGCTGCTGTTGATTGCGTTGAGGTGATTGTGTGTAGGAGTGTTTGCAGTTGGTAAGTGCTTTGAGTTGTTGCATAACAGAAACAGACCGCTGGTGTGATTTGAGTTTTTTTTTCTGTCTCTGTCTGTGTGTTGCCAGAATGAAGTGATCAGCCAGCAGCTCTCTGCCATCTTTACTCAGTGTTATGGTCCTTATCCCATTCCCAAGCTGGCAGAGATCAAAAGGAAGCAGTCATCACGTCTGGGTGAGTTTTTGCTTTCACAGTTTCACACCTTTTTTTTTTTTTTTTTTTTTTAATGTAAACTCTGTTTAAAGACATCATAAGTACTTTGAGGAAACCCCTTCTATAGTGAATTAAAAACACTGCATTCTGGTGCGCCCTCCGGTGTTCATTGACCAGAATGACAAAAATAAGAAAGGTTGAGTTTTGTGTACCCTCTTCTTTTGTGTGTGTTTCTTTATAAGACTCTCAGAAAAACATTACGTTTCTCTGGACATGTTTGTTTTTCAGATCCCCACTTTCTGAACAATAAAGAAATGTCTGATGTGACCTTTTTGGTTGAAGGAAAGCCTTTTTATGCTCACAAAGTCCTGCTCTTCACAGCGTCCAACAGGTGCGTACTGATCGTCTACAGCAGACATGAGCAACCTAGAAACTGAATGACTCCAAAAATACACAAAATGACACCATAAAAACCTCTGACATTACAGAAAATACATAAATATACCAGTGAATACACAAGAAGACCAGTACAATTAGCAAAATGACTCTAGAAACAGACAAAGTGGCCCCATAAATACATAAAAATTATGGAAAATATAGAAAACAACAACGTAAATTCACAGATTAAGAACAGAAATACACAAAAATGACAATAAATGACTTGTATAAGCAACAAAATTACACAGAATGACTCACAAAACACACAAAGCAACAACAAACATACACAAAATGAGAAATAATATTTAAAACTACAACAAAAATATGCACAATGACTCCAGGAATACATAAAACAACAACAAAAATACACAAAACAACAATGACTCCAAAAAGAAAGAAATAGACAAACACTCCTTGGGTCACATCAGTAGATCAGTAACGTTTGATAATGTGTTGAATCATTTTTTAATGGGTTAATAAGCAGCTATTCTCTGACCTCCTATCCTTCTGGGCTGCTTTGAATAGTTATACAAATTTATATATTTTTTAATACAGTGAGCATTTGACTGATATTTACATTTGACCAAATGTCTGATTTACAATAAGGATTATCTTTCTACGTATTTTTTAATCCAACATATTTTCTCGAATTGTCTTTCTTTCTCCCAAGGTTTAAATCTCTTTTGGCAAACAGACCATGTGGTGAGAACACTTGCATTGAAATCAGTAACGTCAAATACCACATCTTTCAGGTACTGTAAATACTTTAAACAGCTTTCGCTCCTAAATGCATTTTATATTTATTTGTATTATTCTCTTTATATAGCTGGTGATGCAGTATCTGTACTGTGGGGGGGCGGAGGCTCTACACATCAGAAACACTGATGTCATGGAGGTTAGATTGACAGTACAACTTTCACTTCTTAAACATCACTCACTTAAACACACAATTGTGCTTTCTATTTCAATAAATTATTTATTTATTTTTTTATTTCTATTGTTTTCCAGCTTTTATCAGCATCCAAGTTTTTCCAGCTGGAAGCGCTGCAGAGGCACTGTGAGATTATCTGCACCAAGAACATCAACACAGAAACATGTGTGGAGCTCTACAGCCACACAAAGGTAAATATAAGAACAACCATAATTGGTTATCAATGACGTTATCAAGACAAAACTCCCAAAATACACGTTACATTTAGACAGAATGGCGATTTTAGTCATTTATTAACATACAATGATTTGTTGGCTCCATAAGTAGAAAATGCTGTAAAAAAAAAATGTTTTCAAAAGAATGCAATTTTTTAGATTGTTTTTTGATGCACTGTAAGCAGAATTTTGGATAAATCATAAATCTGTGTGAATCATTTGTATGAATGAATGAAGGAATGAGTGTTGGTGGTGGTCAGAGGGGCCGATGGTGCACTATGGCAGCCTCGCTTCCATCAGTCTGTCCCAGGGCTGCTTTGGCTACAATAGTAGCTTACCATCACAGCGCTTTAAGTGATCAAAATAATATATATATTATTAGAACAGTCTGAAGAAGTTTGGTGTCAATTGAGCAACATTGTTTTACAGTTTTTGACAAAAACAGAGTGATGGACTTAATAACTGGCAATGGGTTTAAATGTACAAATTTCCGTCAATATTGAGGCTACATTTTGGTGAAAGTAGCAAATCTGTACCAAATAAATCAAAGCAAGGCAAATGTATTTGTGTAGCGCATTTCATGCATAAGGCAACTCAATGTGCTTTACATGATCAAAAACTGCAACAGGCAACATTAAACAGCTTAAAATCAATAAGAACATCATTTAAAATCATCAGTAAAATGATTTAAAATCATCAACAAACACTACATCAACAACAATATGACCAAAACTCTCCCTCTCATTCATACGCAGTATAGAAAAAAAGTGCCTTTAACTTTGATTTAAAAATGTTCACATGTGATGCTGACTTCAGCTCTGCTGGTAGTTTGTTCCACTTCTTTGCAGCATAACAACTAAAAGCAGCGTCACTATGTTTACTGTGAGCTCTGGGCTCCACTATCTGACCTGTGTCCATAGATCTGAGAGACCTGCTGGGTTCATACCTGACTAACATCTCACTGATAAATAAGGTTTATTTGTTGTGAATTTTGAAAATGTTAAAATGTAGAGACTTGCTGTAGCGCCACCTTTAGGACGATTGGCCTGTTTTTGCATCTGAGGCACTCTAACACAGGACTGGACCATTGTGCAAAATATGGTGATTGTTCACACATGGAAGTAGGATTCCATCTGAGAAAGAAGAACAAGCAGGATACCAGTATGTAATTACCAGTACCTAATTAACTCTTTTTTTTTAATCACTCCTCCCACAGTTTCTTGACGCTCCAGACTTAGCGTCATACATTGAGGGCTACTTCCTCAAAAACATGGTGATCCTGATTGAGATGGAGCCTTTCAAACAGCTGCTGTACGACGCTCCTCCAGAAAGCCCTGGCTGTGAGATCCTACAGGACCTGGAGAAAACGTTGGCCGTCCGCATCCGATCCATCCATCTTTCCTCCTCCAAGGGGTCCATTGTTTGAACTCTAAAAACCTCATAAAGTGACCTGCTTTTAGAGTGATTTTACCACTCTTTGGATATAGATATCCTTTTACAGGAAACAAAAAAAAAAAACGAGACCCTGTGTCCACTCATGACTTTTGTCTGTGTAAAGCTCATCAGTTGCTAATGTGCTTCTTGTTATTGTAGCACAGATGGTTCCGAGTCTGTCTGCCTTGTTGATGTTTGTCTACTAACACAACTGTCATCAATTAGACAATAACAGATATTAATGTACTGAAAATATGTGTCGGCTCAAGACACGGCTTCAGTTTCGTGTTTAACAACTGACTGATATAGTCAAGCATGTCACGGCTCATTCAGCAAAGTGTGGTACGCCATCAGTCTGTCCCTGGACATTAGGATGAACTCCATTCTGTAGCTATTTGTTTAAAGGTTTAGCCATGTACAGGACAGAGACTTTGTATATTTGTGAGTCATTTCAAAACAACTCTTTGAGGTAGAGAGACTGTATATGTGGCCACGGCATGTCACTTTAGGAATGTGCATTAGACAGACAAGTGTCCATTCCTTCAGTGCTGTGTAAATATTGTTCATAAAAGAGAGAGAGAGCTATTGATAATGTAAGTTAATGTATATATCATCCACAGATGTTTTCTCACGTCTTACTGTTAAAACGACCGTAAGGACGACAACAAAAACATCTTCTATCTTTAAATGTTGCATGTCAGAGGAATGACTTGTATTATTATTATTTTTATTTTTTTCTTGTTTAAAATGTTTAAAAAGGTTATATTGAGAGGCTGCTTTCACTATAGTTTGTCATGAACATGAATCATCATAAATAAGTAGCAGTTGATCTTGTGTCATTTCCTGTGTAAAAAACAAAACAAAACCCAAAGCCTAACGCAGTGATGCAGTGGTTCTTAAACTGATGGGGGGGGGCAGGTTGGTTATGGTCATTGAGCATGAAAATTAGCACAAAAAAATTATTTGCACTCAAGATGTTATTTTTACGAGTTTTGAAGAAGAAGAATCACAATTTTGACCTTGCATTAATAAATGCATCCATAAAGTTTGCATTTTTTACCCATTTTATTGGAATTTTGTTACTATGGGGGACCCTGAAAATGTTTTATTCTTTAAATGGGGGGCGTGAAAAAGTCTGGGAACCACTGGCCTAATGCATTCAAAACCGATTATTTTACACGTGAGGACTTTTAGATCAGGGGAGTCAAACTCATTTTGGTTCAGGGGCCAAATATGGCCTTTGATTATAGGACTAAAGGACAATTTCAACAATAAAATGCCCTAGTTTGCTGTTCTATGTATAAAGGATATGTAAAGTATGTAAGACTATGACAATATCCAGGCAATAAGGGACAATATCAGTCTCTGTAGGATCTTTACTTTACATTTCTTTGGTTTTGTGACCAATTTTGTATTTAATTTGGGGAAATGTTGTGGAATAATTTCCGGAAAATTGCATTATTTTGAAAAAGTTGAGAGTTCCTACAAAAATTTGAAAACGATTGCCAATGTGTGATATACGCATGGGAAAGCTATTGTGGAGCTTCATTAAATTTTTTGTTTGGAGGGGTTGAGATATCTAGTTTTATTAGAATTTCCACACAATAATTCATGGCTTCTATGTCATTTTTTTACTTTCTCCTGTGCCTTATTGGATGCTCAGAATGTCAAATTTGGCCCCTAAGCCTTGAGTTTCACACTTGTCTTAATGTCATCTCTTTGCGCCACAGGAGTCAGTCTTTGGAACCAATTGTAACAACAAAATGCCCAAGTTAACGGTGAATTTCAGGTAGAACACCAGTGTTCCCAAGAAGAAAGGATTAAACAAAATTGTATTTTAGAAGCCTACTCATGTTTTTTGACTCAAAAGAATTTTTTAACATGACTATTGAGAGGAAAGGGTGGTTTAAAATACCAAAACCCCTTCTGTTGACAACCAAAGTGCATTACAAAGACGTGAGCATGTTTTCTTTTTTATCAAACCAACTCAGACCCACAACATGTCGTGTTGTACAGTATTTGTGTAAGAATAGCTGCAAAGCCGCGGCATCAAAACACGCTGGGTCGAGTTGACACGAACGCAAATAACTTTAAGCAGCAAGTCTCAAACTCTGAATAATAAACGGAAAAATAAGTCATTTACTTATTCATCGTAGCTGAGGAAAGAAAATAGTGTTTGAAGTTTTGCTGGAAACTCTCACCTTTTGTCAAACTGAAGAGTTTGGATCATAACTAAAGAAAGCTATTAGAAAAGAAGTGAAATGTCTTCAGTTGCCTTAACTAAACTTTGATTTAAAATGTTTCACCAAACAACAAACCACCTGTGTGTCAGAACCGAGTCACGCCATTTATTTCTGCTAATGTTGGGAACCTTGCATTGGGCTTTATGTGTCTTTATTCAACATATTTGTTTCATCACTGTCTTTACCTTGTAGTATAAAGATAAATCAAGTAAAAATGTTAGATGCTATAAATGTTTTTTTTTTACAATTTAATCAGGCAGAACAATAAGACTAAGTAACAAAACAAGCCAACCACTGCTAATGAGGGAATGAGTGCTGGTTTTTGGAGGGCGGCCAGTCGGCTTCAGTGAGAATGGGAAACTCAGTCGTGTTCAAATGAAAACTGTGAACAGTTACGTGAATACCAATCTTATCTTACTGTTTTTCTTCATAAAGACATATTATTGATTCTAACATTTTATTTTCAAACTTTGTTGGATGATTTATGTGCAATTGCATTTGGATTAGCTAATGGTTAACTTACTTTTATCTATTTTGGTAATAATTCAGAGGTCAGTAATGTAGCTAAAGGTCAGAGCTTACAAAATAAGAAAACACAAACAATAAACATTGTTAAGACAAGGAATCGTATAGTCACACCATTGTAATCCAACAGTGTTGTTAAAAGTATAGATTATTTTACTAAAAGAGTTATATGTAGTGATAAGTGTCATGCATTTTCTTATCATTACTAATATGATTGTCAATTACAGCAAAATGATAACATATAAAGTGTGATATGGCATGTAAACCTGCAGTGTGCATGGATTCAAAAGATAAATAAATAAATAAATAAACATGATAAAAGTGGGGGGAATGAATAAAGACTATTCAAAAATACAATGTATTTAAATAAAAAAGAATTGAGTAAGGTAACAAAAAGGCAAATCTGAATTGTTCATAAAAAGTTCACAGTAATCTTTGGTGTTATTTGACAAGTACAGAGTGAGCATCAAAGACGTGTGTCGAGAACAGGACGAGCTTTGTTCTTTTCACGTCCATCTCTGTGTGCACTGCACTGCAGGGTGAAGACATGTGTCACCCTGAGTGTTACTGTCAGAGGAAAGATACTGAGAGTCTTCATCTCACACTTTGAACTCAAAGACTGAGTTTAGAAAAGTTACAGGGATTTATTTTATTCCCTGAAGGGATGCTTTTGAATTTTAAGTTTAGCTAGAAAACCTACTCTTTTTTTTAATGCATATTTACATTTCTTGTCATAGGACATATTGGTGTTTCTCAACCGGAAGGAATTAACTTCGTTGAAAGCACAGAAATACTCCAAATCCTTTCATAATCAGGAAAAATAATAATCTTTATTATTGTGAGACTTTGATTGAAATCACTAAAGACACGTCTGGTCTCTGGTGCTTTGGTCAAAAGCTGCCAACTGAAATCATAGAAAAATACTGTTTGTGTGGAATGGAGAGGGTCCCTGCAGTGACATCAAGTTGTTAAGGAGTTACCATGGTTACCACCACCCAGGCACAATGTAGGCCTAAGAATGCGTAGCTGGGTTGAAGTCTGAATGAATTCCTGAGGTGTGCATTCATGCACTTGCACCAAAACACAGAAAGGACACACTTTTACAACCATTTTCACCTATAGAAAGCATCGATATTAATTCTGATTTGTTCTTTCAAATAAACAGGAAACTATGTGACCGAGCACTGAAAATGCAATGTGTCGCCTTTTTTTCTAAAGCACTGCAAGGCGTTGGAAGGTAAACTCGAAGTAAACCAGGTTACAACACAGCAAGTTGTTACAAATAACTGTTTTTATATAAAGAAATCAATAGTTTGAATGTATCCGACTCCCTCTTTGCTGTGAGGCACTTTTTTTTCTCCTAACTACATAACTGTAAGCTGTCATGTTGCCAGCTCTGGAAGGCCTATTGTTCACATTAGTGAGTGGGCTGCTGTGCATGTGTGTGTTCATGAGCAAACAGAGCGTTTTGAAAAGGGTGCCCCTGTCGCGAGCCCCTTCTTCCCTCTCCTTGTTGTCATGCACAGGCGCTCTCCCTTTGGCGCAGAGATGCCTGGCAGCACAAGAGCCATGTGTTCTCAGCTCTGCACATTGAAGGGCTCAGGAAAACTTTTCAGAACTGCTTCTGCCTAAAAGAGAGACATCTGCGTGGAACAGAAGAGGGTCAGGAAAGGAAAAGAGGAGGAGAAAAGTACAAGAGGAGGAAGAAGTGTGGAAGTATGAGTTGGGAAACAGAAAGAAGTGCAGACAGGAACAAGCTGTCCATCTGGGGATGTGATTGAAGTTTGCAAAGGATACTTTGACTGGGAAGGAACTGGGAAGACTGCAAGAGGTGAGTGTGAAAGCAAGGGGAAATACGGCTGACATTATCGGTCATTAGCATGAATAAAGGGTTATGAAGGCTGTCATTAAATGTTGTTTGCTAAACTATGACATCTTTGGCTAAATTATGAGACCTTTGGAGCTATGTTGGCATTTTTTGGGTTACGTGGAGGGATCTATAGGGTTAGGTAGGGATAGAAATGTTACGGTCATGAGCTACAGGGACCCCTTCTCCCTCCCTATAAGAGGAAATTTAAATAATAAAAGTAAACAAACCTACAAAAACAGGTCCACGACTCATTAAAAGAGGTAGAGGTCTGCAGCTTCCCACGAGATTAAAGAAAAAATTATCGCAATTCAGAAATATTAATAATTAAGATTTGAATATAAAAAATAAAGTGCTACACAGGGTGGGGAGGAGGGTTAGGAAGGGTGGGTTCAGGGTTTTGATTGGTATCTGGGGTTAGGATTAGGCATGTGGAAGGGAAGGTTAGGGTTAGGGTAAGGAAAAATGGATAAGGTTTAAGGACCTGAGTGGTCAAAGGTGGGAACAAATGTGCTCAAATCATAATCTCACTGTAAAACTACCTTAAAAACAATTTGTGATATACTTATAAATACATAAACATACAGATGAGTTGAGCCCACCCTTTAAAAATACAAATTCTCCACCCAGATTAGGGTTAGGATTAAGGTTAGGGTTAGAATAACAAGGGGTTAGGGTAACAAAGGGTTATAGGGTCAAGGTAAAGATGGACACTTAATGGCAGCCTTTATGTATCAAACTTCAAGTAAAGCGTTACTTAAAAAAGTATAGGAGGAGTAATTGATGGCTGGAATAATTGATGACTATACAGAGAGACAACAGTTATTCAGAGTAAATATAAAAGGGAATAAAGACAAGTCAAATAATGTCCTGTCCCTTCCACAGGTGCAGGACACCCACCTCCTTTCTTTTTTTTGTTCCATCCCATTTTTTGAAGTTGCCTTCAGAGATGCATCGTGACGAGCTTTCAGCCAGAGAGGAGTTCACCTACAGCCACATGCCCACCCTGGAGAGAGGCGGTGGGACACTGGGACGGCGAGGAGAGAGGGAAATGGAGAGAAGGCTGGAGAGAGTGGAGCGGGAAAGGCCTGAGAGAGATAGTTTCACTGTGGATGTGAGAGCCAGTGACCTGCAGCTGGCACAGCCGGAGCCCCTAAAGCACCCCTGCTTCAGCTACAGGGCCTGGCTCTACAGTGTCCTCATAGGGGTGAGAGGAGGAGGGGCTAGGACACGTGCCCACCTAAAAAATCAACAAAAACTAGGGAAAAAAAAGGGACATTTGCCCAACAACGTGATATTGTACAAAGTAAAGTAAAACAGGACATAATCCTTATTGATAATATTTCCCACTCTTAGGGAACTTAACAACTCAGCACAAATAGATAAAGGAATAAAATAAGTAAAATTAGATAGATAGATAGATAGATAGATAGATAGATAGATAGATAGATAGATAGATAGATAGATAACTTTATTAATGTCTTGGGAAGGCTCCCACAGGAAAATTTGATTTCCAGCAGCATTAAAAAAGTAAAAAAGAGGGTTGAAATTTTATATAAATACAAAATATTGAGATTATACAAAATAAATTAAAAAAAAAAAACCTGAATATACAGAAATAAATAAACAAGGTTGGTGCTACAGACTGCAATTGTAAAAAGTAAAATTAAAACAATAATATAAATTTAAAAGAGATCTTAATTTGCTTTATTTTGGGTTATTTTTCATAAATAAGAGAAAATAGAAATAAATTACTACGATAAAAATCTATTATTGTCTTTCTATAATAATAGTAATAATAATAATAATAATAATAATAATAATAATAACAATAATAATAATAATAATAATAATAATAATAATAAAAATAATAATAATAATAATAATAATAATAATAATAATAATAATAATAATAATAATAAACTAAAAAGAAGAGCCTGTTAGTAATCAAATATATGCAAATCCAAATTGTTAGAAAGTGCTTAATGCTGACTGTTATTCATGTCTTGAAAGATGAGAAGGAAATTGTAAAAAAAAAAAAAAAAAGAATATTAGAATAGAATATTTAACCTAAATTACTAAAAAAAAAAAACACTAAAAATTGATTCATATAACTAAGAAATAAAATTAATTAATAAATTAGGGTTAGGTTTAGTAAACAGTTTTATTATATTTTAGTGGTGGGCATTTGTCCTATTGCAAAAAAGTACTGGCACACTACAGGGTTTATCAGTGTACTCAGACATATTTAAAGATTGGGGTTATTCTTTTATGGAAAAATAAAAGAATATCCCAATCTAGAAATTAGTTATATTAATAAATCTTGTTTTGTGCTCCTACTTATGAGTCAACGAGATGTTTTTACCTGATGTTTTATATACATTTACACATGGATTCCTACACATTTACATGTTTTATGTATTGTCTCAACAATCTGTGCATATCCACGTGTGTGTGTGTGTGTGTGTGTGTGTGTGTGTGTGTGTGTGTGTGTGTGTGTGTGTGTGTGTGTGTGTGTGTGTGTGTGTGTGTGTGTGTGTGTGTGTGTGTGTGTGTGTGTGTGTGTGTCTTCAGGCCAGTCTGCTTGTCACCTCTGGTTTCTCTCTGTACCTGGGGAATGTGTTTCCTCTTGCTATGGACTACCTCCGCTGTGCTGCAGGCTCTGTATGTACCCTTTGCATTCACTTACCAACCATCATCTTTACATTTCGATCATATGAATGCAGTGTATACTACCAAAACTTGTATTTGTTGACATCTTCTGATGAAAGTGTTTTGTTGTTCTTCTCCACAGGGCATCCCTGCAGCTATAGCCAGTTTTGCTATTGCTAAGAACAGACACGTTGCAGTAAGTTTACGCCAACCACACTAATGAGAAGGAAATAACTATGTCTGAATGGAATTTTAATCAAAACTCTTTGACGGTCTCGTGTTCTTCTCAAGGTTTCAGATTTTCAACTGGTCTACGTGTCAACATTTGCCGTTACCACCACTTGTCTGGTTTGGTTCGGCTGCAAACTGGTCTTGAACCCGTCCGCCGTCAACGTAAACTCATCCCAGCACTTCTTCACATCATTTTCTCTTCTTTTTTCTTCTTCTTTCTGTTTCAATCTTCTGTTATTGTGCTTTCAGATCAACTTTAACCTCATTTTGATGATTCTGCTGGAGGTTTTCATGGCTACGACTGTCATTCTGTCGGCCCGCTCTGCAGAGGACTGCTGCTGCCACAGGAAGGTGTGTGTGTGACAGAATGTGTGTATGTGTGTGCGTATCTATGGGAGTGAGTGATTGCCTCTGTTCCAACATCTGAAGGCTGTCCATCTTTCCTTCTCTATTCTTCTGCTGTTTTCCACTAAAACGCTCAATCTTTCTTACATGTTCCAGACATTTGAAAGACCCGTGGTTATTAAACCTGCTGTGTTCCCAACTCGTCTCCTTAAGGCCTATTCTGTGAGTATATCATTCTTTTGTGCTTTATAATGCTGCCTGTTTGCAAGTTTAATGCTTGCATGAGTGACTATTGGACGTTTCTGACAGGTAATTGAAGTTATCGTGGGAATCTCAGCTGTATTTGGAGGAATTATTGCACTTAACATGGACGCCTTGCTGCCAGGCCCTTATTTGTCTGTCACCTTTTTCTGGATCCTTGTGGCTGTATGTTTGATTCTTCTTCTTCTTCTTTTTTTAAAAAAAATAAAAGCAGTTTTTTATGTTAACATCCATGTCATCTTTGCAGTGTTTTCCCAGTGCCATTGCCAGTCACGTAGTGTCCGAATACCCCAACAAATGCCTGGTGAGTTTGTGAGCACAGTATGAATGCTCTTTTTTTTTCTTTTTTTTTAAGTTTTTGCTCTTTATTCTGAGTTTTCACTTCTTTTCTCTATCTGATTTCCCTTCATGTCTCAGGTGGAGGTGTTAATTGCCATCAGCAGCGTGACGTCTCCTCTGCTCTTTTCAGCCTCTGGCTTCCTCTCCTCCAGTGTGATAAGCTTTATAGAAATATTCCTTTATGATGTGCCAACTGCTAAGGTGAGTTTAATAAACTGAAAGCTTTGTGCAACATGGAAAGCAAAAATCTCCATGAAATTAACTTTCAGGAATGTAATTATAAGTTTTTGATGCAATCTATGTTTATAATTTGGCTCTGAATGCCACCCTGGGTCTATGTCAATGTTTTTCCAAGCTACTTTACTTTATTATTCTTAAGTTCAGTTTCTGTCAAGAAATTGCAGTTTATTGTACTACCTGCTGGCCCCATTGACAAGGATTGGAAGTGAACACGATGACATAATTCTGTAGAAATATATTTATTTTGAAAATTGCAAAAACACTTTTTTTTTCGAATGCTGAAAAAAAGCAGGTAAACACTAAACTGCGCTGATTTCTTAAAGAAACATATACAGTATACAGCTGTTTACTTAAGGTTATGTCCATTCAGCATGATTAAAGTCGATGGGCTGAATCCATGGTTTGCCGATTGGTAATAACTAGTACAGAGCCCATAGGAGGTATGTATTTACTGTATATAGTGGGACCTTAAGTAGAGTGGCCAAATGAGTATGTGTTTGAAGGTTGGATGTACAAAGAGGTGTATATACTCTGTAGTATTAAAGCATTCCTCCTGCTGCTGACATGTTTCTGCTGCACGCCGTCTTGCCTCGCGCGCAGCGTTGCTGGCCAGGCCATTATTCTGTTCTTCATCCGTTTGTGATGCACCGCGTCTTGTCATGCGTGCAGCGTTGCTGGACTTCAGGTGACTCAGCATCATGTGCCTCATGTTTCCATTTGTTCTCTGCACATAGATTTTTTGGCATGGTGGTACAACCAAAAGTGATTTGTAGAATAGTAGTTATAGTAGTAGTAGTAGTAATATTAGTGCGTGCTCCTCTCATGTCCCGTTCGGTTTAACCTGAAACAATGCAGGCCAGAGCCAATCACTTGAGAGACCACCCCCATACCCCACCCATTTTGGAACATCGGTATGATGATGTCATCAGTCCTATTTCTCCAATGATGATGTCATCCTTATGTTCCAATGATGTCATCCCTATCGGAACATGTTGTTATCCAATCACCGAAGAGCCCAACCCCACACCCTCTCAGCTCTGTCCGAATAACTCCAAAATAACGGATGCACACACTCAGGGTATTTGGAAGCTGTTGACAAAGTTTCAGGTCGATCAGATACCGCGTTGTGGAGATATTTTCTCCACAAACACACACACACACGCGCACACAGACATTCCTTGCTTTTATAAATAGATTAATGAAAATGAAAATGACATACTATGAAAGAGCCGTTTTACTTGTTGTGGCTTTAAGTATGAGATACATATTATATTACTTTTTGTAGTTTGTTATTTGTGGTTCAATTTCGGTACGTTCGTGGTTCGTTTCTGCTTGATTTAGTGGCTCATGGTTTGTTCAGGTTTGCTTGGTTCGCTTGTAGTTCGTTCAGGGTTCTTGCTTTCATTCAGGATTCATTGTTCGTTCAGAGTTTGTGGTTTGTTTGTTCTGGTTTGTGGTTTGTTTGTGTTTCATTGCCTGCTTCGTGGCGTAACACCAAAATAGTGACGCAATGGCGCTGTTGTCCAAGGAATTGTGCAATTTGTCTAGTCCTGAATAGTGGCTCAATTAAGCAATATCTCCGGAGAGGGAGTGCTGTTGGGCTAAAATATCAGCATTGCTGTGATTTTAGTGCCTTATTATCACGCCAGTGCTGATATTCAGCACAACAGCATGAACTCGAGTTGTACAACACATTTTATCAGTCAACAATATTAAGCAACAAGAAATGAAAAATCTGTTGATTTAACCACTTATTTGGCTCTGTTTAAACAAATAGGTCCACAAATGGAAGGGAGACAAGTTGACTAATGGTTATTAGAATGCCTGTACAGCAGAGTGATAATGTCTGGAAAAAGTCCCAATGCATGTTTTTACTCTATCAGCACTCATGGAATGTCTCTTGTCCAATTAAAGTACTGTTGTATAACAATAATAATAATAATAATAATAATAATAATAATAATAATAATAATAATAATAATAATAATAATAATAATAATAATACCTCCAAAGAGCGATGTGTGTATGTACTTCATTACTTCACAAACAGTGGGCCAAAATGTAAAACATTGATATTTCTGTAATAATCTTCTTCACACATAACATTTTCATAAGGGTCCAAACAAGTTTTGCTTTGCTTTACATTGAATTCAAAACAAGCAAAGTTCAATACTATACAGTATATAATTAAATATTGCAGACTTAAAAAATAGAATTTCAAATAAAAAAATAAAAACATGAATGGCATTCATTTCTTAAATAAAATTCAAATAAAGATCATACAGTACGCTTCTTTTTTTTTTTTTTTTTTTGCAGCCTTCTCACATTTGAAAATGTTTGCTGTTTCTCTGGGCGAATCAGTTCACAAACTTTCTTCATGCACTTTTTCACAAACTCTCCCTCATTGAAGGGTCGTGCTGATTTTGCGATCTCTGCTGCCACAATAAAACTAGCCTTTACAGCAGCTTCACTTTGTGATGTGGCTTTTTTTTTTTTTTTTTTAACATAGTCTGTTGTGAAACCAAACTTAGTTTCATTTTTTCTACATTCTGGCATCTTTGAGTCATGTCCAGGTCCTTGTGTGAGGAGATCCCCCGTCTCCCCATCTATAAACTCAAAGAAAATGATGAGCCAGACGGCTCAGAACTCTTGGCGTGAAATATAAACAACTTCAGGAAAGGAGGAGAACGCCATCACTACACGTGGGGATATTTTCAGGATTGTTATGTTACATTATGGAACGCACACGGATGTATGCAATCGTCCACACACTGGCGGGCCAGCCCTAGTAATCATTTGGTATTACTTTGTGGGCCAAATATAATTACACTGTGGGCCAGAGTTTGACACCCATGCTTTAGAGCATCAAATTAAAGATAAAGTCGGAATTACAGAAAACATGAATCATTGGGTAAAAATACAAAGTAATTCAACTGTATATATCTCAGCCCTTCCAACTACATACAGTACATTCAATGAAAGTCCACAATATTTGCAGGGCACACAGTTTTCCCACGCTTTTATCACATTATGGCAGTCATTTTTAATCGCAAATTGTTGAAAAAAGAAATCTTAATCTTTTCCAAAATCCTGCAATTTCATTTAAATGATTCCACAAATAGTTCCCAAATTGAATGAAAAAATTGGTCACAAAGTAAAGAAAATGTAAAGATTGGATATTGCTTATAACTTCCATTACTTTACATACATAATAGCCCTTTACTTGACCATTTATACATAACTCTGATATTACGCTGTCATGAGCATGAATAGGGTTTCATAAAGGCTGTCCTTAAGCTATCATTAAGTGTCATTTACTAAATTATGACACCTTTGGAGCTATGTTGGTAGTTTTTTGAGTTGGTTGGAGGGCTCTAGTGGGGTTAGGTAGGGTTGGGGTTAGGGGTTAAGGTAACGAAGGGATAGGGTTCGGGTAACAAACGATACTTAATAAAAGCCTTCATGACACCTTATTCATGCTAATAACAGGTGTTATGTCATAATAATGACAGTGTAATGTACTGTAAGCCTTTATACATACAACATCAAGTAAAGTGTTACCACATATAGGGCAGAATAAAAGTTTGAGACCCACTTGTGATCAAAGTGGTCCGTGTTTGGTCTTTGAACTAAGATATATTTGACGCCCCCTGGTCTAAATAGTAACTTGTAAACTGTTGTGACTTTTACAAGGTACCTGATTTCAAAGTACGTTTTTTGAAGTCAAGTTAAAATTTAGCTTTTTAATGTAATGTGGTGGTAATGTACGAAGCTGAACTGTTGAAATTTGGATTTATTTATCTAAAACATTGTACTGATATAATAATATTTGCTTATAAATAATTTAAATTTAAGTTGTTAGAACTTTTAAGTTTATTATTAAAATTGTTCCAAAGGGATAACCAAGCAAACTGAGATGCGCATGCTTTTCAAAGTTTTACAGAATGTTCTCTTTCCAAAGTTCAATTCTTCCCGCAAATCACATTCCCCTTGTCTACTGAAGAAAAATGGTAATACATTTTTTGGCAGTGTTCTGTATTTAGCTCTATGCATAATTTGAGATGTTTTAAACTTAATCAAATCCATAAACCTAATTCCTTTAGACTTAAGAAAAAGTGGGTTATATGGTCCAGATATTCTGCATGATTTATGATCCCTATTATTATTTTTTAACATGACAGTAGCCTTTGTCTCTGTGTTGCCAGCAATCATATGACATCCTGCTGTTGATTCTGATGGTGCTGCTGCTGGCACAAGCAATCCTCACCTCAGCCACGGTGGTGCACTGTGCAAAATACAAGAGTCAGCTCCGAATGGGGGCTCCAGAGAGCGATGAGAGCATGCACCACCCAACTCATTACTGTGAGGTATGCTAGGATTTCAACACAGATAGACATTTTGTACTTCCCTTGACTCAGTGATAATCATAAAATAACATGGAAATAAATGATGTGCTTTCTGTGTAATAATAAAATGATTTTTGGTATTTTCACAACTATAGCTTATATGACCTTTTAGCATAATAACACAGTGGTTCCAATCATTTTTTTGGGGTCGTGACCCCATTTTGAGACAATTTTTTGTCTTCTAGAATTAGTTTGTTGTACTGTATGACAAATGAGTAGCCAGGATTTGTGACAAGTTGATCCAGCTCAGATTTGTTTTCACTACATTTTAGTTAAACGAGATTTATATTTGACACAGTGAAAATATATAGTTTTTTGAGATTGTGTGTTGTTTTAATTAATTAAAAAAATTAAAAAAAAGAAAAAAAAAAGATTAATAAAAAAATTCAAAAAATGAAAAAAAAAGATTAATAAAAAAATTCAAAAAATGAAAAAAAAAAGATTAATAAAAAAATTCAAAAATGTATTTTCATTTTTCAGAAATTTCATGCGACCCCATTTAAACACCAGGCTACCCCACATGGGGTCCCGACCCCAAGGTTGAAAAACACTGTAATAACATAAAGCAAAAACCAGCCTGAGAAGATACTTTAATGTCTTTAAATTGATCAAAGCAATTATGTCATCTTTTGTAATTGTTTTGTCTCTTTTCTCTTTCTTTCTTTCTTTCTTTCTTTCTTTCTTTCTTTCTTTCTTTCTTTCTTTCTTTCTTTTTTTGCTGCATCAGCAACCAACAGCAAATGGGACACTGCATGACTTTAATAAAGACAGAGCCTGGAAGGCAGTGGTGGTTCAAATGGCTCAATGAGCAGCCCCACAGTACACACACACACACACACACACACACACACACACACACACACACACACACACACACACACACACACACACACACACACACGGTGGTTTGATAATGAAAATTATTGACTGGAGCTAACTGTGTTAGCCCTAAGTATACAACAATAAGACAATGAATGCTCGAGACAAGAAGGACACTGGAGTGCTGCAGAGCATTTAGCAGATAAGCAGAGGAACAGATCCACAGATAAGAGGAGAGCAGAAGACATTAGTTGCTTACAGTAGATAGTGCTATGGGCACTTTGAACATGTTTTTCTATTAGTCTTACCACAGTAAGAGGTTATTTAACAAGAAAAAGTATTTGCAATATTTTGAGCAACTTGCCAATAGTAGGAAACTTTGCTGAGCAATTTACCCGTCGGACAATCGTTACAATCTCTTTCAATGTTTCGGTTGATTCTGCTCGAAAATTGAGGCTGGAGAACTCAATGATAATTAATTAGTTTAAATAAAGGTTACATGTTTGTACTGCTATGAGCTGTAATATTAGATCAATAATGAAACGTAATACAAAGTGCCTATTTTAGCTTATTTTTTATGTTTCACCTGTATTTGTAAATACTTCACTTCAGATAATGTTTTTGTGTGTAAATAATTAATGTAAAGTTATTTTAGATACAGAGCAATCATTCTTCTCTGTCTTTTTGTGATTTTAGTATTTTGTTGTTCTTTATTATATCAGATTTGTTACTGTAGACAGTCGTACAGCTAAGGGCAATAATTGTAACTAAAATCATATTCCCTGCATTACTTGGATCTATTATTTGTGTTAAGTCTATGAACTGTGCTATAAACTCCTTTATGTTATGAAAAGATGTGTCGGCTGTTTTGTTTTGCTGCTCTTCAAACGCAGCAATTTTTCCTATCTTGGACAACACAGGGACGGACATTTGGAAAATAAAACATGAGTAGAATTTCGAATCAAACTGATAAATGAAGCAAAACATTTTTAACTTTTCCAAACATATCTCATCAGTATTTTATTTTTTTTTATTTGAATTTTAAAGATTTTCTTTTCACCAAGCTTAACTATAAAATTATCCCAACGACACATTTAAAGATTTCTAGTTAAACATAGACAACAATTTGACATAAGCACAACTGACAACGAGAGGGAGAAAATTCCCTTTTAGGAAGAAACCTGAACTAGTCTAGGGGTAGAGTACCCTAAAGTGATACGTGGAGAGGATTCCTATTTTTATTTTTTTATGATATTTGATAATAAATAGATAAATAAAATAGGCCTACATAGAAAATAAACAAGTGAAATATGAATAAATATGTATTAATTTCCTTTATGGGGAAATGACACATGAGCAGTTAAGACAGGAGAGTGAACCGCTGCAGAAGCTGTGTTGCCAGGTTGGGTTTAGAGTCTAAAGTAGGCGGTGTGGGCTATGGTGGAGTTTTCACAGTTTATGGGTAGAATTACTGGTTCAATCAGGTACTGCAGAGCAGTGACTTCATAGGTGATGGTCCTTAAACGCTCACACATTGTTGTATTAAAAAGAGAAATAAGCAAAAGTGAGAAGCTGTTCATTAATGGACTTATTAAACAGGTTTATTTGCACTATGTTAGTCAGTTTATGGTTTGAAATGTTAAATGAGCACTCTGATTTTATAGCTTTAGCAGCACAAGCGACAGTACAGTCTGAGCTCCAGTTCTATTGAATACATTTTATTAATAATGTGTGCTACTGCTAATGTATGAATATGTTTCTCTTGAGGGTTCTCTCCTTAAAAACAGCTGTTGTTTTAAGAGTAGTATATTTTGGGGGTTTTTTGTGCAGAAAACAACAATTTTGAATGCGAAAAGTATGAAAAAAAGAGCAGAGATCAATATTTTCAGCAAATCAGATTAGATTTTTACTTAAAAAATATTAGCTGAGAACCATACATTAAAACTAAAATATTTAAAATACTTAATGTGTCATGTTTTTAACATAATGCCACTCTCAACTCTCTTGTTTCTCAAAATCCTATTATGTTATTGGTTTGCTATTATTTTCCCTGTAACTATCCTCACTTTGTCGAGTCCTAAAATTCTCCTCCTGTTTGGTGTTTGGTGGTGATGCAATGCTGCATGTTTTAGATCTGCTGTCATACTCAAAGAATTACATATGAACATGCAACACATATGTTTATTAAAGGTGGGACAATATATATCGTGCAACAATATATTACAATAGTAAAAGTCCATATCTTAGATCTGGGCTATATGTAGACTGTTCTAAATGGTCTTTTCTTTGCACTTGTTGTTGTTATGCAAAGTTCATGCACAGATTATATATATAAAATAAAATAATTTGGTATTAATTTTAGAGTAGCCGTTTCTGTGTTTGCGTTCTATTTGCAGAGGCACATTTTTAACTTTAAATAGAAAAAAAAAAAATAATTGGTCTAATTATTTGTTGTTTATTTCACTTTTTATATTTTTTTTAAGGTAAAAGCCATAGCAAATATGTAAGTAAGACAGGATTAGGTTATATAATGCAGGGTTTTAATATATATACTATATATATATATATATGTATACTAAGAAATATGGAAGTAAAATGAGTGATTTTGTCCACACCTGCACAATGTGTTTCTCTCAAAACTCCATCAGCAAAGCCACAGTGGTTGCTGGATTTGCCAAGTAACAACTATGCAAGTTTCAACTTTTTTTTTGCAGAACAAAACCACAAATTTCCCCATATGCCTTTTTTTATTTGGTTCGCACGTTATTATGGAGCAATTTTCAAGTGTCTTGTGCAACCTCTAAATATCAAATTATTTGCATAAAATTTGGACCCAAATAATTTGGCAAAATATGGAAACAAATGCAGGTTTCTGATAGACAATTTCAAAAAGAATAATTGTGGCTCACCCTCTGTATACCGGTACATATAAAATAAACATGTAAACAAATGCCAGTAATGTTGCTGAATAAAACCATCTCTGTATTGTTCAGTAGACCTTATTAATTCAATGTGTAGGCTGTGTTATGTGATG
This sequence comes from Gouania willdenowi, assembly GCF_900634775.1. Lineage (NCBI taxonomy): Eukaryota > Metazoa > Chordata > Actinopteri > Blenniiformes > Gobiesocidae > Gouania > Gouania willdenowi. The sequence continues at coordinate 50,103,517 of NC_041049.1, forward strand.
TGATGAACTCGTACACAGATCTGATCTCATGTGATGATGTGGTGTCTCCTCTCCTCCTGAGAAGGATGCGACGCGATGGGGGGGGGGGTGTTGGAGGAAGCTGGGGGGCTGAAGGCGGAACAAACCGGTGTGATCGGAACGGATACAAGCTGGAGCTGAGCTGCCGGTCCGCACTGCAGATTAACTCTCAGCGTGCCGCCAGCATCCACCAACACACGGTGAGTGAGTCCTCGTTCTTTCCCCTCATTGTCATCATCGGAGCAGAGTGTGGAGGTGGGGGGGTGGACAGCAGCTGCAGGTATCCCCCCCCCCATCATCTCCCTCTGCTCCATCACACACACATTCCTTTGTCTTACACACTTATTAAAGTGCACGTGATGTGCACCAGCATGTCTTTGGCGTCCTGTGTGGGAGCTGTCCGCTACTCGGGTGCTGAAATGTGTCCTTCCTGCAGACTGCATAGGGGTGTGCACAGTGCACAGTGATCTGTGTGGATGTGATGCCCTGATCGAGATTATTTACCTGTCCTGTACTCACAGACCTGTTGGAAGCTGTCAGAGCTCCTTCACCTTTATCATCTCCCCACTCTGTGCAAATACTGCATGGTATTCCATCAGAGACTGAGAGCACTGGGAACTTGTACTCAAGTACCGCTACAAGTATTGTTACCTCAATTACAAGTAAAAGTACTGGTGTCAAAAAGATACAAAAGTAAAATGACAAAGTACTCTTTGACATAAAGTACTCAGAGAACGTTTTAACCATACGCTGAGTTTGTTTTCCCAAAATCATTCGAAAATGTACAATTCTTTATATAATGTACAAATATTTTAAGCATCATAAAACGCAGTGACTGTACAAAATAAATATGAATTTGTTTGTTGTAGATTGTGTAATGTGTTTGTTTTAGTATAAGTTTTCTGGGAAACTTTTGAGACTTTAGGTTGGTTCTTCTTCTGTTGTGCAATTCTTCTTCACAATGTAAATGGTGAAGCGACACTGCGCCCAGAAGTTCATGTGTGTCACTGTCGGTCTGATCAAGAATTTACATCATTAAACGATGTGTGGACACAAATGTTTGTAGTCGACATGATCAATTATGTTACTAATCATTTTTGCATTATTGTGTATGTTACACATTGTGGTTGGACCGAATGTCGAGAAGGTCTATATATTTAATTTCATGTATTCTTTTGATCCCCCTAGCAAAAATCTCAAAGCTCGCCTTTGATTTTAACTTACATTTAAATGTGTCGTGAATGGCAGCATTTAACTTTATTTACTTGTATAAAATATCAATGTTCAATCACATTTCTCAATGTAAATGGTAAAATGGTAAATGGACTTGATTTTATATAGCGCTTTATCACCACACTGAAGCAGTCTCAAAGCGCTTTACATATCAGCTCATTCACCCAATCACTCTCACATTCACACACCAATGGGACAGGACTGCCATGCAAGGCGCTAGTCGACCACTGGGAGCAACTTAGGGTTCAGTGTCTTGCTCAAGGACACGTCGACACATAGTCAGGTACTGGGATCGAACCCCCAACCTCTCGATCAGAAGACGACCCACTACCACCTGAGCCACGGTCGCCCGTGGCTCAGGTGGTAGTGGGTAGTGGGTCGTGATTGAACATCTCTCTCAATATAGAAATAATACATGAAGGCAATTTGTTTTATAATGAGTGAAAAGCAGTGATGTAATTTCCTTATGTAATAGGTTAATTCAGTGTTCATCAACCTTGGGGTCGTGAGCCCATGTGAGTTCGCCTGAAATTTGAATAGGGTGGCCTGGAATGTGTTAATTACTGTAATACATTTATTTTTAAATTGTTTTAACTATTATTCATTTTCAAATTCAAATACAGTATAAAAATATCTGAGCTGGCACTTTGTGTCACTTTGTGTTTTACTCCTGGCTACGCTCTGTATTTGTTACACAGATCAAAAACTATGTCTAGAAAAGATTCTTTGGGGTCGCCAGAAATTTGAGATAGGGTCGTGATCCAAAAAAGGTTGGAAACCACTGAACCGTTAACTGCTACAAAAATACAGATTAAAGATTTCAATTTGAGGGCTTATTCAGTAGCGACCAATCATTTTAAAAGTACAAATATAGATTACCGGTACATGGTTTAGATGAGTAAGATGATATCCTGTGACTATTATGATACTTCCACCACTGCAGATCAGGAGTTACAGTATCTGATAACTTGTTTCTCAAAATCATCCTTGAATTCCTTTTTGTGTGGTCATACTAAATCTGAGATAACGTGCATCCGTCCCTGACGTTCTCTGCTCCTCTGCCACAGTTTGAAGGACAATGGATGGAGGAATGAAAGGATGAATGAACCTTCTCCTTGAATCCTTGTAGCAAGCTCGACTTGTCATAGCCATGCTGTTGCTGCCAAGCACTAAGGGATTCCCTCTCCAAGCTCCTGTTTAGCATCGCCCAGCTGAGAGACATATAATCAGTCGACTGGAGCTTTGCCAGTGGTTCACAATCAGCAGTGCTGGCTCCCATTGGCATCAATAAATGTGGTGCTGTCCCTTTAAATCTGAATTATGCAAACTTTTGCTTCCTCTCTGATCCTTCTTCTGAGATAAAGTTGCCTCAGAGCTTCATTCAAGGGGAAAGGAGAGGAGGAACACTTTGTTCTCAGTTTGATGATACCTGCGATCACTTCATGATCAACCTTCATTTGTGTTCTCTGATTATATCATATTTTTTTTGGTGATGTTTTTCCCCCTTTTATGTGTTAAGGAGTACCAATATACTGACATTACAGTGCTTTATCATCAGATTTATGTTTACACTTATCACAAATGACATTCACATAACCTTGAAGCTAGCAGCATGCTCTGAAGGCACTATAGCTGCAGCACAGCTCTTGCATAATGATCCGAACACTGTGCATACATGCAGTGCCTCGCAGAAACACTCAGGCATAAAAGGCAGAACATGTCACAAATGTCAATGATTAGTGTAAGGGGGGGGGTCACCTGCCAACCCAGTGTGAAGCTGAAGAACAGAATGCATTCAAGCGACAGTCAAGAAAAAAGCCAGGAAAGGAATTGGAGTAGCAGTCACTATCTCTACAGAGTAATTAAAAAAGTTCAAGATAAAAAAAAAAAAATATTTGTAAAAATCATACTCAAGTAAATCCCAGCTTAAAAGTTTAAAAAAAAGTGTTCATCTTCTATTTTTTAAAATTGTATTTATTTATTTTCTACCTTGTCAAATCATGCTGTCGAAGGCCAACACTATATGTAGTGCAATCTTTTTGCCACAGCAATGCATGTTTTGTTATTGCAATAAAATGAATGAATTAATTGTATTGCATAATTGTGACCATCACCAGCCCTCCCTAACGAAGGGCAAGACAAACTTTATTAAAGGGAGAACATAAAAGGTTATACCTTGGCGAGGGGGAAGGGAACAGGGAAGAGGGAGTCACGGTATGACAATGGAAGGGGTGGGGAAATCTTGTATTTTATTAATCAAATAAAGGAAAAGTAAGACTCGCACTTTTTAGCGTTCTGTGAAGTTTTACATTGTTTAAGAAGCTTTTCTGTGGTCGTGTGAAGCTATTTCATTTTAATTTGTCTGTTGGAAAAAAATCACATCTGGTCTCTGTGTTATAGGAGAAGACTCATTCAACGCTTTTCCTGATGAAGATCCGTCCAACAGCAAATGTTCTGCTTGGATCAAAAGGAAAAGTCCATGATTTCATCAAGATCAACCAATGTGATTGACACAAAGTAGTCTGTGTGGGATTTTAAGAAAAAAGACAACAATGTGTGACTTCACACTTTCCCTCCCATGGAAACAAGGACTAAAGCTGGCCACACGTTCCTGCATGTCTGTGTGGGCCTCACTGTGGGTGTAGAGTGGGGTGTTGTGGTGAGTGTCCCTTGATTTCCGGATGCAGAACATTCTCGATCAAAACTTAGACATGGCCACAGCTCTACTGGCAGGGGAGAAACTGAAGGAGCTGATCCTGCCGGGATCCTCGCAGGATGAGAAGGGCGGGGCACTGGCTGGCCTCATGGTGCAGCTCAAACTGGAACTGCCCTTTGATCGGGTTGTTACCATAGGGACGGTCATCATCCCCATTCTGCTGGTTACCCTGGTGTTCACAAGAAACTTTGCAGGTAAGAAATACACTAATGAACAAGATAACTCAGGGAGAGCAAAGCTCAGCCAAGCACCAAATCTCATCTTTGCCAGATATTAGCAGTTTCCTGGATCAGTGATCCTGATCATGGTACCATCATTCACACTTTAAAGGCTTGGAAGAAATGTCTATCCCCATTAATAGCCAAACAGTAGGTCCAAATGTATGGGCACCTCCACTTTATTATTAGGGGGTGGGGCAGTTGTGATGAAATGCACAATTTGGATCCGACCCAGATGAAACTTGGTGGATAACTGAGGAACCAAACCGACACAATTGAGTCATACTTCATGTAAATCAGTCAATTATGAACAGAGAATGAGAGATAGAGTTTTTTCAGTTTCATCCAGGTCTATCTTTGGTTAAATGTTAAATACTTACATAATACATAATCCTGCTAAAAGAAAAACAAACAAATAAATAAACATTGGTGGAGATAATATAGTTCTCTTGTTTTTGGCATATCTTTGCATACAGAACTAAAACTGGTAAGGCGTGATGTGGTTCTGTCTTGTTTAATCACTTAGAATTAAAAGAAATTCAAGAAAACAAGTAATAGTCTGATGTAATATGGATGTAACGTATGATCATGTTGCTTATTGAGGAAAATGTGGGATCTGTTGACTCGTCTTTAAGTACAAGAAAAAAGCGTTTGGTTCACAGTGCTGAGTCAGACTCTGCAGCAAAAATTAGGATTAAACTGGAATAAGTTTTCAACTTCAGCAGCAAACTAGTAGATGTCCAAACAAGTCAAGTTTAAGATAGAAAGGGGACTGTTAGCTGTGATAGTAACATACACACGTTCTCAGTATTAAGACTTTTTTTGAGAGATGAATCTGAAGAGGAGTCATATACAATATTGTCCGTGTTTTGATGACAATCACTTCTTTATTTCAAAGATCAAACGTGAACTTGCTGCGACCCTGAATCACTCAGACTTCACTTACTGGACAGAGAGTCCATCATGAAAAACAGAGACAGGAAACAGAACCTCATCTTTGCAATCTGAGCCGTGCACATATTTTTCATTCTGTCAAAAAGAGAGCTTTACTTGCAGACCTTGAAGAACTTGATGCGGTCGGAATTCATATGAAGACAAGGTTTGCAAAACACTCTCCAGTGAAGTTGCGATGAGAAACGTATCGTAATATATCCACTATGTGCAATATGTGAAGTGGCACTGCAAAACCTTATGTGCATGTCAAGTTTGATGAATTATTTGCCTGAATTGTTTTCTGAATATTTTGACAAAGGATTTAAAGTGTTTTCTCTCTCTTTGTGTTCTACGTAGAGGAGTCCATATACTGTTACACACCACATAACTTTACTCGCGACCAGGCGTTGTATGCCAGAGGCTACTGCTGGACGGAGCTTCGTGATGCTGAGCCTGGTGTGGAGCCTCAACTTTGGCCTTCGCTATTTGAACACAAGTTCCTACCCTACGCTCTCCTGGCCTTCGCCGGAATCATGTACATTCCTGTTCTAGCATGGGAATTCCTCGCCTCAACACGGCTCACTTCAGAACTCAACTTTCTGCTTCAAGAGATTGATAACTGCTATCATCGAGCAGCTGAGGGCCGAGCCCCGAAGATCGAGAAACAGATCCAATCCAAAGGACCTGGAATCACTGAGAGGGAGAGGAGGGAGATCATTGAGAATGCAGAAAAGGAGAAAAGCCCCGAGCAGAATCTTTTTGAGAAATATCTGGAAAGACGAGGCCAAAGTAACTTTCTTGCAAAGCTGTACCTGGCCCGGCACATGGCCATCATCTGCCTCAGCTCCATCCCCATTTCCTACCTGAGCGCCTACTACGCCCGCCAGAGACAGAATGAGTTCACGTGTGCTCTGGGTGAGCCCCCGGACATTAGCAGCTACCCGGAGCTGAAGCTGAGGGTGAACTGTAAGTTGCCTGCTGTGCAGCTACAGCGCATCATGGCAGCAGTAGATATCGGCTTGCTCTGCACCGTCAACCTCATCATTCTCCTTAATTTGCTGCATTTGTTTGTAGTGCGCAAGTCCAACTTTGTATTTGACAAACTGCATAAAGTTGGCATTAAAACAAGGCGACGCTGGCAGAAGTCTCCTTTCTGCGACATAAACATTTTGGCGATGTTCTGCAACGAGAACAGGGACCACATCAAATCCCTCAATCGACTGGATTTCATTACAAACGAGAGTGACCTCATGTATGACAACGTGGTCCGGCAGCTGCTGGCTGCACTTGCACAGTCCAACCATGATTCTACACCCACTGTGAGGGAGTCTGGTATACAAACAATTGATCCAAATATGGATCCCTCCGATCTCAGAATAGGAGATATGGGCGGGGAGCCGCTGGTCATCAAAAGACCTCGAAAGAAAATTAAATGGATCCCATCATCAAATCCTCTCCCACAGCCATTCAAGGTATCACTGCTTCATGCAAACAATTGTCTGTCTCCTTTTATAAATCAGCTATATCAGACATAGGCAACTGGCAGGCCAGTCGGGATATTTTTGTACTGTCCCCGCAAAATAATTAAAAAAAACACAAAATAAGTCCAAAAACATACAAAACAAGAGCACTCAGAGAGCGCAAACATCTGCCAAGTGTAAAGGTACTGTATCTACAGTATCTTTCAGATCATCTCCAAAATCATACTCGTTCAGTGGAGGTAATTACAGAAAAATACACCAAATCTGAATAAAAAATTCACAAAGGACAATTAAAATGACCACAATGACTACGAAAACACACAGGATGACTACAAAACTACACAAAAGAACTGTAAAATGTACAAAACAACCACAAAAATACATACAACAGAGAAACACAAAATGACAATAATTTGTGCACCAAAAAACCAACAAAAGCACACAAAATTGGAAATAATATAAAAAAAAACAACAAAAATACACAATGAAATAACAGAAATACACAAAAACAACGGACAAAAATATAACAAAAATACATACATTCCGAAACTACAGACAAATATGCAACAAAAACACACAAAACCCTTTGTTTTTTCCTATATTAGTACTCAGGTCATTAATGGTCATTATTCTAAACTAGTGCAGTGCCTGTAGGAACTATGTCTTGCTATAGAAAAGTGGGAAGTTAAGTAGCTTTTTCATGAATGGTTTACATGGGAGCTTTAATTCCTCTTTAATGCAGAGTAAAAGTGAAATCCTCTTTAAACTGACCTTGTAAACATTTCATTCCTAATGCAACTCAAATTCTGAATTTAACACACACACACACGGTTCACCCGAAGCGAGCAAAAAGTGAAGGGACACCGTGAAGCACCGTTCCTCGAGCCCCTCTGTTTCAGCTCTGCTACCCTGTCACGGTGCCTATAGCACACACACACACACACATACACACACACGGATGGCGCTCCAGCCCCGGGCCATCACAGCGCCTCCACTCAGGACAGGCTGCCCCGGCCTTACACCGTCCATCCTCTTCCCCGCTGCCCACAGAGTGATTGGCTGTGGTGCGTCCACAGGCTGCCTCTAACCCGGCCAACTGTGCCGCATGATCGAAGCCAACAAAGGCTCAATCCACAGTGATGACGTCATCAGTTCTAAAATTTCATGAAATTGTCCGCTCCCGGTGGACAATTGAATGAAATCATTTATTAACAGTATCATTGCAGTCCAAACAAGTCTGACGTCGCACATCCTTGAACCAAGCAGCAGCCATGTTGAAAGTCTCAGCTCTGTCTGTCCCTGAACTGCAGAAATATTTGAGCACACACACACACACACACACACACACACACACACACACACACACACACACACACACACACACACACACACACACACACACACACACACACACACACACACAGAGATTTCTTGCTTTATAAATGTTGACATAAATGTTGATAATGTGGCCCTCAATCACATTTTTGTGGCCCCCACTGTCATAAAAGTTGCCCAGCTCGGAGTTATACTGTCAGTGAGAGTATAGGGTACAATCCTTCTAAAAACTGATTTTAGAGTAAATTATTATTACTCTGTTATTACAAAATGATGTTTCTTTTGATAATGACTCGTTTGTCTTTTGTAAATAATAAAGGAACCCCTAACCCTCACACGTTTGGAAAACAACACCAAGGCTGAAAAACCCAAACCACTCAGAAGAAAAACTGTGGCCGACAGCTTCATGGCACCTCTTCTGGATAACAAGAGCACACAACAGTCTTCAACTAAAGGTTAGCTATAGTGTTGATCTATGTTCATTATTTTTCTTTGCACACCTCATACTGTACCACAGGGATAGTCTAGTTAAAAAAACAAGAAAAGAAAAGAAAACTGGAGCAAGAATTCTCCAAGTAGACAAAAGAGGAGAGCAAGGTGTTTCACTTTTTTCAGTCACAGTATTATAGTTAAAATGAATATAGAATATATCTGATCATTTTAAATGTCTCATTTATTGAATTTAGATCAGTGCATTATATTTGAACTTTTAAAAAAAGTCCTTGGTCTTTTTCTTGTTTTGCAGATTTAAGTGGGATGGAGAAAAAGAACACACGCAATTTCTCCCTGGACGTCCAACCGTACATGCTGACAGCACCAAAGCCTAAGGTGGTGACCCCCATCACAGAGCCTGTGCCCTCCGAGCACAGCATAGACACTGTGTATTTGGAAGGCACTCACACTATTATTCATGTGTCTGGTCCCATCACGGGTAAGCTTGTGTGTCTCATCACACACACACGTGTCAAATTCAATTCCCAAAGGCTCCGTTCGGCCCCTCAGAGGATCCAACAATTTAATCTGTGACATAATTTTGCAATCCATTACATTTGGTTAAACTGTGCAGTTCCAGAATCAGATGTTTGTGACTGAATGCTTTGGTCTTGAGCATATTCTCTGTGATCTGTAAGAAGCATTAGCAAATGTACAGTATAATTATAGTTAAAATGACACACATTTCTTTTACGATTAAAAATACTTGGAACAACAATGAGTTGGACACCCCTAACTTAACCCACATTGTGTGTTATAGTTTTGCTTTCGTTAAAATAGAGTTCCAAAGGGGTGGTACGTGTCCGGCAAATTTTCATAGGAACTTAAGCTCAGAAATTTTGGGAAGATATATTGGGAAGTTGTGAAACTTCATGGGAATTATTTATTGAAATTAACCAGAAACTGGGAGTCACTTAAATAACTGATGCTGATATTTTTTGATGATGCTAAAATATATTTTCCCAACTACATTTAACATCCCTGTTTAAGGCCAACCTTCAATTTTTTAAAATGTCCCCTTCCCTACCCTTTCCGTTGTCCTACCCTGACTCCCTCTTCCCTGTTTAAAATAAATGTATTTATTTAATTGCAATAATAAAACATGCACAGCTGTTGCAAAAAGATTGGACTACATGTAGTGTAACTTTGACAGCAGCAGACAAGAGGAGTAAAAATAAATAAAATGACAATAATTTCCATTAAACCCCATGGAAAGTGATCAACTTTGAAAATTCCTAGAGTTTTACAACCCTAGTTGAAATGTTATTTAAAAATTACTCCAAATTCATGGTTAATTCCAATAAATAATTCCCATGCTAAGTGTATATATTTTAATATTTCCAAGCTTAAGTTCCTGTGGAAATGTACCGTTAATTATCCGCCCCATAACCCTATCTTAAAACAAACTTTTAAGTATTTTGATGGACCTGTTTTGATCTTTCTGTTTTCAGATACTAAGGTCTGCTCTCCAGAGTCAACCAACACTGCCTTGTCCTCACTGAGCCTTCCCACCACGTCGTATGTAAACGGGGTGAGCCCCAACCCTCCCTCCAGTGAGGACGCTCTGAGCCCCAAGTCCTCCCCTCCACAATCAGAGCCGCTCCTTCTCAAAGAAAACCCAGAACCTCAACCACCGCCTCTGACCAGAGTAGCCACACACCAGCTTCTGGGTATACACCATACTCTCTTTGAGGAAGAGGAGGATGAAAAAAGCAGAAGGGGCACATTGGCTCAGAGACCAGGGGAGCTTATTGCTGCTGGTGAATGTTAGAGAGGAAGAAGAAGAAGAACATTAGCACAGAATCTTTTTCACTGACATTCGTAGATAGCACAACGATTTGGGAAAATGTAGGTGACCCATCGTCTTAGTACATGTAGATGTAAATAAATGTGAATGTGACCTTTAAGATAGGTAAGAAGCACATATTCATGTATTTGGAGGTTAATCACTATAATAGTGTTGGAATTAATGTCACATTCACGTCTCAGGATGACAGTTGACAGAGTCTCACCTACAAATGCAACCAGCAGTGATATCTTTCAACAGGGTGCTACAGAGCAGGGTATATAATATGACAGCTATAATGATCATCTCATATGAGAAAATGAATAAATGACCTTTTAATAAGTAGATGACGTGACCGGGACCTTAGTAATGCACTTACACAGTAACTACACCACGACTTCAGAAAAAAAAAATTAAAAAAAATTAGAATTCCCTGATAATACTTAGTCCCTTTAAGTAGAAAATAGTTGAAATGTAGCTCATGCAATAGAGTTATGGAGGTCTGCACAATTATTATGCAAAATGTCACAGTATATATTTGCGGCAATAATGAATGCGCTTAATGCATCATGTTTCACAAGTTTCTATACATGTACAGACACTTTCTTAGACTCCATGTTTGTGGCGTCTTTAACAACAACAAAAAAGACACCTTCTTATTGCTACTCCACCATTGTTATTTAAGAATGTTTATAGAATTTTGACTATTCCATCTTATTTACAAGTTGGCCTTTTCACAACATATGTTATCAATACTGTTTACAGAACGTATCATTTGAAGTTAAAAGTACCTGATATCTGGAGGTTCATTGAAAGATAAAGTTTTATTTACTGTATGTAATTTGAGTTAATCAGCCATGGCAACTGGCGGCCAATGTGGCCCTCAAAGTTAATGCACAGGATTATAGAAAAACACAACAAATCAACAGCAAAAAATATGCAGAACAATTCCAAAAAACATACAAGATGAAAATAAAAAAAATACACAAAAAACACAAAATTACCGAAAAAAACCCCCAAAAAAACACCAAACGACAACAAAAATACACAAAAACCTTTAAAATGCTGACATGGATGCTGATAATGTGGCCCCCGACTGTGATAAAAAAAAAAAAAAATGCTCATCTCTTAGACATCATATCTGTGATTTAGTGGCCTCTGGTGGTAATGTAGAATATAGAGCTTGTTGAAAGGATGATTTCCCATCGTGGTAACTGCTGGCCTAGTGCAATTCTAATTTATTTTTGAAAATTTGTTAATAATAATAATAATATTGGCTTGGATTAATGATATATTTCAAAATATTGTAGTCATTTGAAAATGTAACAGTATAGGTCCCCATTTATATTTTTACATGAAAATGTTATTGTACAAGAGGACAGAGACGTCTACACTTGCATCTGCTTATTGCATCTACGTATTTCAAAAAGCAAAAACGAGCAATCGCTAGTAACGTGATGACAATGACGACTGAGCAAACCAACTTTGCAACAACTGTAGCACATGCCTGTTCCTAGTGGCCCATGTACGGTAAAAATAGATCTATGCACACTGTATTATTTGTTTATTTATTTTGTGGGGAGGGGGCAGGGCAGGAGTGAAATAAAGTTATGTCATACTTAAAGGCATTCATTTATTCTCTTTTTTTGATGACTCAAGCCAGGTAAAGTCTAGGTTTCTGTGAGTGTTTGTGTGATTATGGTGAGGGAGGGGAATCTCAGGCTACCGCACGATAATACGATACTCGTTACGTGGTTCGTGATGCCGATCTTTTTCAAAAATAAAAAATGACTGTGGTTAAGTGTCAGTTTCATAGAATGAAACATTGAACTTAGTGCATAAAGTTAAAGTTTGGTGACTTTTAAAAGTCAGAAAAACAAACAGGGCCCACTCTTTTATTTATCTAACTAAATAAATATTCCTGTCCTCCCTAACTCTTCTACCATTTATTCCTCCCCTCACTCAGGTATAACATGATTAGGGATGGTCACATTTATGCATTACAACAAATGTCATTTTTGTTATTTTTTGCAAGAAAAAACATACAAAGTGGCCCTTAAAGGATTGCACTACTATTGTCAATCAAAATGACAAATGCAGACATGGAACATATTGAAAGTTAAAAATAAACTAAAGACCTTTTAAAAACAAACGATAATTTGTTCCAGCATATTGATAATCTAATCACACATGGAATGAGGATATTTATCGCCATTTTTGTCCCACCCTGGATGAACTGACACCCTAAGTCTGTGTGCTGGGTAATCATGAACAGACTTCTGTGCTTTGCAACTTGACCCTGAAATAGATAAGCAGGTACTGAGGATGGATACACAATAAGTTTCTTTAAAAGACGATACAAATAAAAAATCAATGATTCTTTGAGAGGACAGAGCGAGGTTAAGTTCAACCATAATGTGTTTATTTCACTTGAGGATTATGTGTAGCTTTGAGAAAGTGAAGCATAAATAGTAGCTTACATATTATATTCACATTATTATCAGGTAATCAGACTGTTCTGTTTAGGTGAACATTGTGAAAAGAGAGGAGGGGTTCATATGCAACAACAACAAAAAAAAAAAACAATTGGAATGAGTCAGTGGAGCATAATACATTATATTATGATGTTGGCTGTTTGTGATGTGATCCAGCATCCATTCCAGCTATTTCCTGATTATAGGTGTAAAATAACCTACTGTTTGATGAATGGAAGAAAACCAAATAAATAAAGGTGCTTTTTCATTTTCCACAACAGCACACACATAGAATACCAGCTTTTGCTTCTTGTCTTTCAAGAAATTGATATATAGGAAATTAACAAATAAATTCAACTCCCTTTTCTTATTTCAACGTTATAAATTAGCGACTAAATTTTTTTTTTTTTTTTTTTTTAATGATCACAGTTACTGCCTGAATTGTTTTAGGAAGAACAAAATATTGGGTCAATGATGTGATGACTACATTTTCTTTCCAACTGTGGTTAAAAAAAGGTTTATATGCATAAAAAGATACGCACCTTCCCTATATATGCACTCACTTTGAATTTACTGTAAATTTGTAATTTATTATTTTATTTAAAGTATCAAAATTACTGTAAATCTATTCGCATTCATATTCTGCCCTGTTTGACATGGTTTCCCAAATGTTTTGTAGTCCTGTAAAAAAAAAGTTATTCTAATTTTTTTTTTAAATCATAATATTTATAGAAACAATGTTAATATATATGTATATTGACCAAATGCTAAAGTTACTAACTAAATCGTTTTAGAAAGAACTAAATGTTAAGTCCCTTAGTTGAAGTGACCAAATGCATTATTCATGTACTATCAACTAACTAGCAAGAAAAGTTGCCTATAACACAGATATTAGGGTGGTAAAATACCCCAACACAAATTCAATCAACCCGTCAGACAGACATTATACGTACTGACCATATTTCCACGTGATAGCTCTTTGTTTTAATGAATAAACATTAGGCACGAAAGAGAAACTGAACTGGTACTTTCCTTGACTAATACACTACATGTACCAGAATGCACCGCGACTGTCAGCCGCAGCCGCTGCTCGAGCGAAAAACAAGCTGGATTGGAAGACGGACTGGTTTACTCAGTAAGTAGCTGCGATTTAATAAAGGACAACTGCAGCATACATCTGCACTTCACATGTATGGCCGAGTGGTGGCATGTAACGTATGTTATTTTATCATAATGTGTGGAAATTGATTAAACCAACTGGATAAAAGGCATGGACGAGCTAGCCTACATTAGCTCTGGCTCGCTGTTGCTAACACCAGCGCTGAGCTTTCAGGAGACACTGCTTAGGCTGTCCTACACATCATTTCTAGTTTCTACAACGTTAACATAGGAGCTGAGTCCTCACCTTCACCTGTACACTTTCTGTCAGTTGTCACACTGTATTCAACTACTTTGTTTAGTTACAGACAACTTTTTGCTGCATGTTAGATTTACCTCGGAGTGTTTTCACTTTTGTCGTTTCCGCTGTTAGTAAAAAGCTACGTCAGCGGTGAGTGAGTGAGTGACACAGCAGCGCTTGTGTCTGAATGTCCGTGAACGCCTCCCTGCTCGGCTGTATGGTGTGAACCTCGGTGTGCTTCTTCAGGCATGGACCAGGACAAAAACTCAGAGGTTGGTCCAACAATCATGGATGTTTGAGGGGAGAGAGTGGGGAATGCTTTGGCTAAATGTGCTTATTAGATAAACCCCGGGCAGAGGTGGACAAAGTTCTCATCTGGATTACTTTAGTGAAAGTACAGTCAAAAACTACTTAAATACCAGTAGAAGTAGCTTTGGCATGATAAAAATGAAAGTACTTAAGTATCGGTACGTGTTGCACGTGTCGACACGCCTCCATGAGTTGACTGACACAGGTACCTAATGTAAAATAAAGGTTTTGTTATTGGTTAAACCATGAGCATCCCCGGTTTAAAGTAATTTAAAGAAAGTGTCTATTCGTATGGTTATCGTAAGGACAACCCCCTGGTGCTATTGGTACGTTAGACAGTGGGCATGCGCACCTGGCGAACTGCGCATGGCGTCCGTCATGTTTAAATAAGGCAATAATCTTTCCTTTAATTTTTAGGGTTAGGATTAGAATTAGGGTTTCTCATAATAGTAAAACTTAAATTCGCAAAATATTGTACGTATACGTGTAAATAGTTACTACGCTATTAGTGCGCATGCCCCTGGAGGAGTCTTTCACGGTAGTTCCGTCACTACCTGACCTGTGTCCTTCCGGCTATAGTTCCGTCAGTTTTATTTTAGTCCTAGTCCTAACCCTATCCCTAATTCTAACCCAGGAAATTCCCTAAAATATTTAGTTTTTTTTTCTTCTGTATGTTTGAAGGTGGAATTTGCCGCGTTAAATATGTTAAAATTAAGAAAAAAAATGTCAGAAGTGGGATTCGAATCCACATCAGCGGAAGAAAGAATCCTTGAGTCTAGGGCCTTAAACCGTTCAGCCATCCTAACATGGTGGTAACACAGGCACATTACGCTTATGTAGAAAAGGTCCGGCAGTGATGGAATTGCGCATGCGCACAGAAGTGCCGGAACTATAGTCAGGTTTGTCTGAGGTCTGGGTCCGGAACTATAGACACTTGGTTATAACTCTATCGCAACAATTTTTAGGGTTAGGTTAAGTTTTAGTCACGTGACCTAAACTGGCCAGTGACTGACCTCATCAGATGATCTAAACTAGTCAATGAGGGGCGCTGCGTACGGATAGAATGTTGGTATATTGATATGGTAACCGTACGGATAGACACTTCCTAATATAAAACCTTCATAAAATTCATCATCATAATTGCAAATAAGAAAAACACAGATGCACAATGTGTTAGTACTTAACTGTGGTACAACTAAATACCACTGTGGCATTTCATGTATACGCTACCATAATATTTAGGTTTGTGTTTGATAAAACCACATCAAACCAACCAAACCACCATTATTCACAGGATGAACAAATAAAGGTAAAAAGTCTCAGTTTAGGTAACTGCATTTATCAAAACAACTGTTTCATTTGCCAAAAAGCAAATCTAACCTATACCTCTGTATTACCAACAACAACAAAAAAACCTGTTTCTGTTACTTATAGTAACATTTGAGCATCATGAGGTATAATTCTAACAAAAACTAAAGAACTAATAAAATGCTTTGTTCAGTGTGTTTTTTCTTTAGCTAACCACTCTATTCTGACAGCATTTAATTGATTTTATTTTATGATACAAATCATTTTTGGTTTCAAAGACAACTTAACAGAAACTTTTAGTAATAAAAATGAAGTAATGAAAAAACCTGAGCTGACAGGAGAGAAAAAGTACTGAGTAATGAAAGTAACTGTAGTAGAGTAAAAGGAAGTAGTATACCATAAAAATAGTACTAGTAAATCTATTAATAATTCCTGTCTATCACTGCCCCCTGGACTGCTGCTATGCTTTATTGCTCTGTTTGTTCTTTCCTGCTGAAGTTGTTTTGCCTTCACTAAGTGAGTGACTCAGTGTATTTTTTTAATCTTGTGATGACATCCATGGAGCTTTGCTTGATTTGCTTTTGTAATGCTCACAGGATGAGTCAGTCGGTCCATCTGAGGATCCTTCACAGGACGAACTATCCCGTTTACCTCCAGGACTCTGTGAGTTTATGCTTCTGTTTTTTTTTTTGTTTTATATTTATCATTGACTCAATGTCCGGGGGCCAAATCTGGCCCTTTAGAGTATCCAAATCGGCCCACAGGAGGAAGTAAAAATGACAGAGAAAACCTTATTCATTAATCAAACATTTAATAAAAACAAAACATTAATCATTATTCAGAAAAATACCAATCAAATAATTCAAATGTAGCTATCTCAGTCCCTCGAAATTCACAAATTCAGTAAATCTCCGCAGTATTTGCAGGTGCTCATTATTTCAGTGCCTTAATCACATGACTGCAGTCATTTTTCATCGCAATCTAATCGCAATTTTCGAAAGAATGCTCCAGTCTTACAAAATCCTCCAATTTCTTGTAAACAATCCCACACAATTGCCCTAAAAAATACAAAAACAAGAAAATTGGTCGCAAAATTTTGTAATTTTAATTATTAATTAAAATACCACTTTTTAAATAAAATGAGAACTTTTTTTCCCGCTTTAAAATTGTGCGTTTCGCCTCTTAGCAGTTGGAATTCTCGAACCGAAGATTTTAACATTTTTCAACTTTCTATACTTTTTTCCAACTTTATGAACTTATTCACCTTTCCTCAGTTTTTTCAAATTTATTTTGATTGTTTCAGATCCTTTAACATGTTTATATTTTTTGTCTTAATTCTACTTTAGCTTTTTCTGCAACTTTTTGAGCTTGTTTCAACTTTCAGTGCTTTTCCAACATGTTATAGCCTATATCTGCTTTTCAACCCATTTCAACAGTTTTCACCATATCTTCTGCATTATTTCATAGAGGGTTCAGCCATAAATATCAGCATGTGCATCCTCACTTGCATTTTTTTTAGGAAATCCAGTTTTCTACCTATATATTACTATTTATCATTTATTGCTCAATAATAGAGATGTAACGATTCACTCAACTCCTGATACGATTCGATTCACGATGCTGGGTTCACGATACGATTCTCTCACGATTTATTTTACAAAATGGGACTGTAGACAAATTTTTTTTTAGAAAATACTGTATTATTTTCCTTTTATTTTTCATTGTCAAAAGAATTCTTTGATAAACTATTCAAAACAATGCAATTTAACTAAAAATAAATCTTGAATGAAATAAATAAAGGAATAATACAAATGAAAATGAAGCCTATTAATTTAAATTCTGGTTCTATAATAAACAATGCAAAACTGCATAATAGTTCTTTTTCTTTTAAAAGTGTGACTGAAAATGTATTTTGTGCCTTAACAATTGGACTTTAAAAAAAAAAAAACAGTGATTAACACTGATTTACGTCATATTTGTTTGGACCAGCAGAGGGCGCTGGTAACACAGTGGTCGGTTGGCATGCAGATATCTTGCAGTGAAGAGGAGAAGCTATGCTAGCAGACAGAGCTAATAGAAAAACGTGACTTTTACAGATATTCAAGTAATATTACAGATATTCTTTCGGTGCTAAAGGGGTAATGAATCATTTATTGACATATTTAAGAGTGGAAGGCGGCCAGAAAGAAAGTATTAGCAGACTCCGCCCACCGCCTACACTTGTGGATAGCGCCCTCTGCTGGTTTAAAAAAAATACTGCGATTCAATTTTCAGAAAATCGATATCAACCGTGATACCTATGAATCGATTTTTAACTGCCTTACGATTAATCGTTACATCCCTACTCAATAATGATGATAATATGTATTATTTATTTTTAAAGCGCCTTTCAGGCCATCAATTGGACACTTTACAAAAAAACAGAATAATAATAACAGTGCAATACATTTAAAATAGTATAATACAAAGAAGAAGAGAAAATAAAATGCAATCCTTAGATATCGTAGGTACCCAAGAGACATACTGTATGTATCAGCTATATGTGGAATGTAAACTAGGACATAAGACTGTTGAAATGACTCCTTTTCACTCCTAAAGTCTTTGTTCCAGTTTAAATCACATTACTCTGTATTTAGCCCATGAGTATAAATCAGTTTGACAGCCCTGATTTACTGATAACCACGTTAACGTAGCAAAGTGCTGCATCCTATCCCTCTTTAAAGCACAGGGCAGAATAGGCCTGTTAGTCTAAGTATTTTAGATTACAATGGACAAATACTTCTTTTAGAAGTTTTCTCATGTTTTTTCTAAATATGAGGTAAATCAAGGGTAGATCAATGTGTTTATGCATTTTTTTCAAACAGTATTGTGTGTTTCTGTTGCTCTTTGTAGCCGACGGTGAAGCAATGGAACTTCTTTGGCAATTGCGAGCTCAACGCCGTCAGTCATCTCCTGAACTACCCGAAACAGTGACTCAGCTAACCGCTCCTGATGGTAGTTTGCTGTACTTAGTGGGCACGGCCCATTTTAGTGACAGCAGCAAAAAGGATGTGGCTATGGTACGTGAAAAGAGGCAGAGCACCATGTAGAAGATGAGCTTTTTTTGATGAAAAATTCTGAAAATGACGAGTAAAATACCTGAACATACTGTGAAGTGAAATTGTAAAAGTGTTTTGGGTTTATCAACCATAAATCTGTCTACTTGTTTCCCACGTGGCTTTCATGTGCATTTGCTGCTTTATTCTAGTAAAGTCAATATTATTGAATATTTCTTTCCTTTTATCCAAGAGGCATCTTCAGCTCTGACTTTCACAGATAACTTGCAGCCTGATCATTTTGCATCTCCTCCTTTTCTCAACCCACTTCTGCCCTTCTTCTCCTTCTCTCAGACGATCCGTGCTGTGCAGCCAGACGTGGTGGTGGTGGAGCTCTGCCAGTATCGGGTGTCGATGCTGAAGATGGATGAGAATACTCTGCTGAGGGAAGCCAAAGAAATTAACCTGGAAAAGGTTCAGCAGGCTATTAAGCAGGTCAGGATTTTTTATTTATTTATTTTTTTAAATAAAAAAGGATTACAAAAGACTAACGGACTAAAAAGAGTAGATATTGTACCATTAGAAGAAATAAATAATTCACTAGATTCTAAAGAATCCAGCAAGAGGGTTTTAGCTTGGTAAAGGTTGGGTTTAGATAAGTTTTATTACATTTCAGCCTTGTGTACTCTGTTGTTTTAATTAAGGCCCGCGAGGGTTTGTTCGTTTTTTTTGTTAAAGAATGTTGATTTCTTCTCTCACTTTGACAGAATGGTTTGATGTCCGGTTTGATGCAGATCCTCCTGCTAAAGGTTTCTGCTCACATAACAGAGCAGCTCGGCATGGCGCCAGGAGGAGAGTTTAGGGAGGCCTTTAAAGAGGTAAAACACACCCACACACACACACCATGATGGTTACAAACAAAATGAGTTGTGTGGTTTGTTGAAAATCCTTAAACTGGTTCACATGAAATCAGTTGTCACAAAACTAGCATAGTTTTCCATCTATTCTCATTAAGGATCGTCACAGCACTCATGCGTCTATGTTGTCTCTTCTTAACTAGGAATGTTCAATATTAGCTATTGCCCATAGCCGATGCTCATATTGTTCAACACTACATTTCCTATATAAACCACTGCTGATATATACACAGACCTCCTAAACATAGTTTGTCACATTATATATAACTCCTTGGAAAAAACATGTTAAGCCTACTTTAATGTGATGTATTCCTTAAACATCATCTGTACAAAATAACTTTAGTCATGGAAAAAGTGCCATATTTGTTTTTAATGTTGTTATAAACAACAACATATTTTTTATAATATTGGTGGAAAAATCAATGTCTATGTTGGCAGATACCGCATTTTAATGCAAATATGGGCCAATAATATTGGTGAGCTGATATTATTTTTAATCATTACTGCAAACAATAGTCTATAAAGGTGACTGCTACCTACTCTTACAGTAATGCATCCAATCATATCCTGCAAAAACAGACTTGGCTTTTATCTGAGACAGAAGATGTCATTGTTTTATAAATATGAATTACTCCTAGTCAGTAAATAAAAAAAAAAATCAAGTAATTTTATTATGAAACGTTGACTTGTTTTTCTGTTGTTTTATTGTCTTTTGTTCATTACTTTCAATGGTTTTTCTTTCCTATCCTTACAGGCAGGACGGATACCATTCTGTAAGTTCCACCTTGGGGACCGACCTATTCCTGTTACATTCAAAAGGGCCATTGCTGCCCTGAGTTTCTGGCAGAAGGCTCGTCTGGCCTGGGGTCTTTGCTTTCTGTCAGACCCAATCAGGTAAAGCTCTAATGCTCAGGAAATAAAAAACTTTCTGTATTCTAAACTAAAGCTGATTTTGTAATCGGAAGTGCTTCCCTCTGGTAAACAAATGTCAATGGAATGAGAAAACGTGTAGCAGTGTAGTGTGCTAGTTTTCTACGTGTTAAACCGTGCGTTTCATTTTACAGTAAAGAGGATGTGGAGAAGTGCAAACAGAGGGACCTGCTGGAGCAGACCATGTCAGAGATGATTGGAGAGTTTCCTGCTCTACATCAAACCATCGTAGCCGAGAGAGACATTTACCTCACGCATATGCTCCGCCAGGCTGCTCGCTGTGTGGAGGCGCCTCCCAATGCCCAGAGTAAGGACTGCAGGGCTTTTTAAATTGTTATTATAGGTTTAGGTTTAAACTTAATTTCATTGATTTCTTTGGGCAGATTCCCTTAGTTCAGGGGTGAAAAACTCATTTTAGTTTAGGGGCCAACCATTGACCTGTTTGATCTTAAGTGGGCCACAGATTTTACTTGGTAAAAAGAACAAATTTAACCTCAATTGTGCCCTAGTTTTTAATATCAGTCCCTGGTGGATCTTAACTTAAAAAAATCTTGACTTTGTTACAAATTTTTGTTTAATTTAGAGGAATTTTGTGATTGCAAGATTTGTGGAAAAATTGAGAGTTCTTTCCTCAATTTGCAATTAAAAATGACTGCATCCATGTGATATAAACAAAGGAAATTTGCAAGCCCCTGAAAGTTTCATTAGATTGTTGAATTTTAGATCTTTACAACTAGATTATTTGGTAATTTACAAAATATTTCATGTTATCTCTGTCATTTTTACTGTCTCCTGTGGGCTCAGTTAGACGCTCTAAAAAGCCTTTAGTTTAATTAATTTAATTAATCTCAATGTTTGATATGAACATTTTCTTTTAGTGGTGTTTATTTTTTGAAATGTCCATTTATGAGTGTGTTTTTTTTTTTTTTCTACTGTAACATTGTAATGACACTTTTGTTCCTGTTTAAATACAGTTTTTAGTTTCCTTTGTATACCTCTGTCTGATAGAGTTCCTTTTTTGTGTGTCAGGACGTGTCGTTCTGGTGTGTTGAAACCCATGTTTCAAGAAAGGTGTTGCTCAACTGTTTTTTAACTGTAATTACAGTGTGGTTTGAATAATACTTTAAGTGTAAATGCTCATGTTGTGACTGTCACTAAGAGACAACGATCAGTGAGAGATTATTCTAAGAAGCATGGATGTTTAGGTCAGAGCAGTTTTTGTGGAACTGTTCCCGTTCTTTCAGGGAAGCTTATCTCTAATCATAAAGGCTGGTTCTAACAGGCTGAGAACTCTGAACATGGTGTCATATCTCATTTGTCCACCACAAAGTTTGTTATATTATTTAGGTTAGGTTCTCAAACAGTGGGGCGCACCACCTAAGGAGGGTGTTATGTCAAATTTACTGATTTATCTTTGTTTGCAAAGTTCTTTATGTTGGGGTTATTTTGTGCTCGAAGAACGTTATTTTTATGAAAACAGATCAGATAGTGGAGCCCTGGGTTCTGAGTAAACATGGTGATGCTGTTTTTAGTTGTTATGCTGAAAAGTAGTGGAACAAACTGCTAGCAGAGCTGAAGTCAGTATCATGTGAACATTTTTAAATCCAAGTTAAAGGCATTCTTTTTCTCTACTGTGTATAATTGAGAGATTTTTAGTCATATTATTGTTGATTTAATATTTTTGCTGCTGAATTAAATGTTCTTATTGATATTTAAACTGTTAAATGTTTTCTGTTGCACTTATTAATCACTTAAAGCACATTGAATTATCTTGTGTATGAAATGCTCAATACAAATAAATTTGCCTTGCCCTGTTCTCAAATATATTATTGCACAATTTTATGCATATTCTTTGCGTTTTGAAGGATAGTAAACATTTTTTACCTTTTTTCCAATTAATTATATTTATTTCAATATTGTGTTAACATTTTTGCTCTGTTAAAAAGTAAATAATGTTTGGTTTTGTGTTTTATTTTATTTTTAAATGTGTAGATTGGAAGGTTTCTTGTTTGTTTTTTTAAAATGTCTGATGATACTTTTCCAGAAGTGCCTGCTGTGGTGGTTGGAGTGGTCGGAATGGGCCACGTCCCTGGTATAGAAAGCAACTGGGAAAAGCAACTCAATATAAATGAAATCATGAGGTAACGTCTTGTGTTGTTTTGAAACATTCTGATTGTGTTCTGACGACACTGCAGCTGACGCTCCGTGTGCTTTTCCTCAGTGTGGAGCCTCCGTCTCATTTGTCCTGGGTTGTACGCACCATGGTGAAAGGTTTGATGGTGGGCGTGCTCGGCTACACCTGCTACCGTGTAGGAGGAAGTTTAGGCAAAGCCCTGCTGTCTTTAAGCACCGTTCAGTCGTTACTGGAGACGCTACGACCACTAACTGCTTGACCACACTGTGTTCTTCTCGCTTCTTTTAACCTATTGGAACAGTACACTGATCACCAGTGGCCTTAAAATCAGGAAGTGAGGTGTGAGGAGGAGGATTTTCAAACCCACACAATGGACAACAAAGCTCAGAGGGTACGGGGTACGGGGTGCCCTCAACATGTATTGACACACCTGTTAGAAAAACAGGGCTATACTGCCAAAGAAACCACAACATCACTCTGTAATCTTCCAGATTTTTTGCCGCGTAGATATTTTTCAAGACTTAAAAAAGGCCACTTCCCTTTTACAGGATTTTCTAGTTTTGCTGACTAATTAACAGTTCATACAAGATGTTGGAATCATCTTTAGTCTCTTACATTGATAGGATGGAGCATATTTTAATTTTTCTTATAGTGGGCACTTTCATGCTCCTTTTTCTTTTTTCCCTCTCAGCCAGTTTTCATCCCTTGCACTTTATAAGACTGGTAGGTGTCTGTGCCTGTGTGCAGCTGGTTTAAGGAAAGCAAATCCAAATGAACTTGAACAAGCCAATGTTGGCTTTATCTAGTTGTTTAGAGATACTTGTTGAATGTGTGGTGCAGGTTTTAAAGGGGAAAAGTAAACAGAAATGTTTATTGTGGAAAAAAAAACTCACACTAAGAATTACATTCTCTGCTCAGCCAGTGGCAAATAACAAGTGCCTGAGACGTCAGCTGCAAGGGCTACGGCGTTTATCTTAAATATGGATCTTAACATACAAATGAATGCAAGTTTGTAGGATTTCAGTTTTGTATGTTAACACATGCCTGTTTAAAAAAAAAAAAAAAAAGAAAATATGGCTGAATTTTGCCTTTGCCTGAGATGGAATACAGCGCAAACATAATAATGCCTTAAGAATCGTATTTAAATTAGCAAGTAAGACAAGAGTCTGGTTTTGTTCTCAGTGATAATTGTGTATACTAAACTAAACTGTTTTTGATTCAATGAGAAGATTGAAAGTAATCGACACTGGTAAGCTGTTTGGACTTTATAATATATGCATTATTGTTTCCAGTCTGATTGGGAAACAGAACCAATGACTTGGATGAAAATTAAATTTACTAAACTGAAATAAAACACTACGGTTTCAATTATTCTGACAACTTTATTCAGGAAATTTACTTTGATCTCCAGACATGTTCAAGTGAGCATAATGATTGCTTCATTATGTTACTTGCCTGAGAAACCTGCGATTAAAAATTATAGTTAGAAAACTAATGGAATCATAACCCTATCCATCTTTACACCCACTTATCTTGGAGTTTTATATGTGCTATGCCTGGCAGAGACCCAACCAAATACCTCTGGACCGAGTCAACATTTACACAAGACACTTATTCAACATTTTCTTGAAGCTTACAGTCAACCCAAAAGGTTTTGGCAAATGTTGGAAAGAAATTAGATAGGTAGAGGAAATAAACCGAAACCAACTCATTGTCAAAGGAATTTGATTTAAGTTTATTTTCACCATTTACATTTATCGTGCATATTACAATCACATCTGTGCTGTTTCTATTCTAAATGAAAATACTTTTTTTTTTTTTTTTAATGTCTTATATTAGAGAGCTCTCAATAACACTTGTGTTGTACGAAGTTGCTGCCACCTGCTGGCAGGAATATCCAACTACCCATCACTACGTAATCTGTAGCTACACATTACAGATTCATTAAATCGTTTACAAAAACGTTCTTTTAAAATGTACGTTTAGCTTTTTTGTTTGTGTGGCAGAATCAAAACATGATAATTTCCACTATGTCTAAATTAATAAAACAATGTTATTCACACCTATCAAATTTTATTTATAAAAAGGAAGCGCCTTTCATACAACAAAGAATAAACTCAAAGCGCTTTTACATCAAATAAAATTATTGTTCAACATAGGATTGAAAGGTATTTAAACCTGTAACCTTAACATTTTTTTACTCTAAGCAAAAAAATAATAACTTTATATAAGTCTAGCTAAAGTCTGCTTGTTTCTAGTCGGTGGGGTGTTGGTGTGACAGCTTCAGTCAAACATCCGCCTGTGCTGGGTTATGAAATCTTGACCTGCGGCCGTGTTTGAACCGTGAGTCTCGGGCCTGATGGCCTAGTTTGGATGGCTTGTTTTGGTTTTGGACCTCGTCTGGGTCACACCCGCATATTTATCCCCTCTGTGTCCGCATTGAGACTCATCTCCTCGGTAGGCATGGACGACATGGGTCCGGTCCTGAGTCGGTCCTCTTTAGAGCGGCTGGACTTTGACAACGCAGTCCTGAGGAAGCTTCCAGTGGATCCGTCAGAGGAACCCGGTCCCCGGCAGGTGAAGGGAGCCTGTTTCTCCCGGGTTCAGCCGCAGCCGCTCACCAAGCCTCGGTTCGTGGCGGTGTCTCAGGACGCCCTGGCCCTGCTGGGGCTGGACGGGGAGCAGGTTATGAGTGAACCTCTGGGCCCAGAATACCTAAGCGGGTCTAAGGTGATGCCTGGGTCCGAGCCTGCTGCTCACTGCTACTGCGGCCATCAGTTCGGGCAGTTCGCCGGACAGCTGGGCGATGGGGCGGCCTTCTACCTGGGAGAGGTGAGGGTGCCCGCCGGGCAAGACCCACAGCTGCTCCTGGAGAACCCGAGTGGGAGGTGGGAGATCCAGGTGAAAGGAGCAGGACTCACGCCTTACTCCAGGTACGATGACCAGGATGTTCACAATTATGCTCAAATATTAGGATTCAATGATATATTTACCTAAATGTACTAAAGCTTGTCCTGTATGTAGTACATCTACGTGTTTACTGTACTTCAGCTCCTGTAAAAGGAAACTAGTCCCTGTTTGTAAACGTGTATTCTGAAGTAATAATTGCCTTAGAATAACACTACTGTATATATACACTGCGTTCATCATGTCTTCTTTTTTTAACGAGTTTAATATTGATTTTTCCAAACAAAACTCTATAAATTTTGTTAGGATGTCTTCTTACTTTCCTTTGCTGACAGTTTATTTTATGTCAGATCACACCTACCCCCTTATCATATGTACAGTATGTATGAATATCAGCCTGCAACACTTGCTATAACAAGTTATATATAAAAACTGTAAACCATATGTTTAATTTCCGCCCCTCAACCCAATTCCTTCAATTGCCGTTTGCACATTTGTAGTGTTTTTTGTTGTTGTTGCGGTTTTTTCTCATTTATGTCTAATCTACAGTTCTTACGCATTTTTTTGCACTATAATCTCATGTTGATCTTTATTTAAATTCTTTCTGTCTGCTCTTTTTTTTTTATTGTATAAACATTTGTTTTTGCAACATGCAAATTTCCCCCTGGTGATCAGGTCTTCTATTCTATTCTATTCACGTCTTCTTAAAATTTTAGCCTGTTTTTCTTTTTGTCATCACTGAGTCGGAAGAAGTAAAACAAATGTCATGTTGGGAAAATTCTCCTATTCACTTATTTTAGAATAACAAGGACAAATATTTGTCCATATATTTTTTTTGCAATAATAACACATTCCATTTAAAAGCACCTTTCAGGTCACCCAAGGACACTGTACAGAACAAGATAAAAACAGATAAAATACAAGTAGGTTAAAAAGATAAGACGGCATACAATAGAGAGGATAAGAGACATTATGATGTTGTTATATCTGGTCACATGACAGGGATACAGGAACCCATGGTTGGAAATCACTGTTTTAAGTTTTCAACATACATCTTTTTTAGTTTGGTGGGTTTCTTTATTTATTTATTTATTTGTTTATTTTTATACATTTTAAAAATAGAAGAATGGATTAACTTTTAACAGTTGAGACCTGACATTTAGGTTTATCTCAGTGAATATAGATGTTTGATATGGAAAGGATTAATGGCTGTGTACACTGACAGAAGAGAGAACCTCTAAAATATTAGGAACTGTTCTGCAAACTTACCGTAGTAAAGGGTTTGACTTGAAAAACAGGGATTTCTTTATGTATTTACAGTGGAAACAATGTTTTAACATTTAAATCAGAATTAGCCTTTTGAGAAATTTGATAGTAAAGGTCATAATAGGAGCCTACAAAACTATTCTGTCCAATTCAATTCAACTTTGTTTAATGCAAAATTTCAACGTCATCTTGAAGCACTATCAAAATAGAAAAATTCTGAAGAAAAAAGTAAAAACCCAACAAATCCACATGAACAAGCATCAGCGACAGTGAGAAGAAACGACTCCCTTTTAACAGGAAGAAATCTCCAGCAGAACCAGGTTCAGAGGTGGCAGCCATCTGCGTCGACTGGTTGGGGTTAGTGGACAGAAAGAGGAGAACAGAACAGGATAGAGAGATAGAACATCAGAGTGTCCCAGACTAGTTGAGCCGTGAACCACAGATCAGGAACTGCCATCATCAGCTTCACGACACCTGAAACAGAGCAGAGAGAGAAGGGTGAGGAGAAGGCACTGACTGCAGAACAAACATGATAAAGTATTAGCAGGTCTGCCTGCATGGAAACACCTGGTGATAAACTATGTGTGAGTGGAATGAGAATAAGTATAGTGTGTAAACAGCGTGGTGGGTATACAACGAGGGGCAGAACCAGAAGTGGAGGGTCGGCTTCAACCCAGTACGACTGTGTCTGCCTTGACAAGGGATCGACCGATATAGATTTTTTAGTGCCGTTACCGATATTTTCCCATCAGCCTTAGCTGATGACCGATACGGACTGCCTATTGTCTTGATACTACTTTTGCTCCCTCAATTTACATCATAAAAATTACACAATGATGATAACAAAGGGTACGAGTCTCAATGTTTCAAAAAGGAACATTTATTGAAATGAATGAAGGTGAGGTAGAACAACACCAAGTAAAAGATATTTAACAAATATTAAAAACAGGTGATGTAGAAAAAGAACAGGTAAACAATATTTCTGTTCTCTGTAAATAATGCGGATCGGCGAATGCAGCAGCCATAGAAGACTGTGGAGATAGAAGATTGTGTTTGAATGTAATGTTGGTGTTCTACATGCTGTTCCCACTCTATCCAAGCCATTGTCTGTGTGTCCTTAGGCAAGGCACTTTACCCACATCGCCTCGTAAGAATGGGTATGAATCGTGCATGAATGTTGGTGGTGGTCAGAGAGGCCGTAGGCAAAGAATGGCAGCTACACTTCTGTCAGTATGCCCCAGGGCAGCTGTGGCTACACTGTAGCTTACCACCACCGGTATGACTGACGTGAGTGACTGGTTATTTTTGTAACGCGCTTTGAGTCTCGTAAAAAAAGCGCTATATAAATCCAAACCATTATTATTATTATTATTATTATCATCATTATTATTATTATTACTATAGGTAATCCATTTTTTTAATACACCACAAACTTTAAAGAGGCATCTGAAGCGTCGTCAGCAGTGCTGGAGGGGCGTTTGGCACACGGAGCACTGACCAATTAATTGAGGACCAAGTCAAGACATTTTGGAAAACGCTGGACCAAATGGATCCAAAACAAAAGAAATGTAAAATAAATAAAGAGCTTGAAAAATGTAATATTGTGTATTTGAGGGCATATTTACTGTGCTCTCCTCAGACAAGCCGACGGCCGCAAAGTTCTGCGCTCCAGCATCAGGGAGTTTCTGTGCAGCGAGGCCATGTTCTTCCTGCGAGTTCCCACCACCAGAGCAGGCTCTGTGGTGACCTCTGACTCCAAGGTCATCAGGGACGTGTACTACAGTGGGAACGCTCGCCACGAGCGCTGCTCCGTGGTCCTCCGCATCGCACCCACCTTTTTCAGGTAGGTGTATCTGATCATCTCTGCTCCCAGGTGTTGGACTCTGTATGAAACACGCTATGAGCTGCAATCTTCATGCAGGTTTGGATCCTTTGAAATCTTTAAGCAGGCCGATGAGTTCACAGGCCGACAGGGTCCCAGTTATGGACGGGACGAACTCCGGAGTCAGATGATAGATTACGTCATCGAGATGTTCTACCCGGAGATTCAGCAGAATTATTCTGACCGAGTCGAGAGAAATGTGGCGTTTTTCAGAGAGGTCAGAACACATAAATTAAACTTTAAATGTCTTTATTT
This sequence comes from Gouania willdenowi, assembly GCF_900634775.1. Classification (NCBI taxonomy): domain Eukaryota; kingdom Metazoa; phylum Chordata; class Actinopteri; order Blenniiformes; family Gobiesocidae; genus Gouania; species Gouania willdenowi. The sequence continues at coordinate 50,132,545 of NC_041049.1, forward strand.
AACAAATAAAAGGCTCATGGTTGCATTTTAGAGCTTATTTTCGTTATACTGTCAAGCAGTGGCTTTCCTACAGAAGAGAATTAGGGCCTATGGAAAAAATAAAAATAAAAAAACAGATCTAGTGCTGCTGGAAGAGGAAAATGATCACAATTGTAGAACACATTTTTAAATTAGATGGTTATGTTTTTTTTGTCTTGATTTTTTTTCTTCATCTTAATCTTTTTTCTTTTGTCTTAGCTTTTATTCAAGTCCTGTTTTTATTTATTTATTTATTTTTTTCCATACACACCGCAGTTGAGTTAAACATTTTTAAGACCCAATAAAAATCATTAGACAAAAAAAAAGATTAAATTAAGACAAACAAATTAAATAAAAAATCAAGACAAAAAAAAGACAAGACAATAATGTGACTTTAAAAAGTGTGCTACAGTTATGCACATTACTGGATCTTTTTTTTTTTTTTTTTTCCCAGTGCTCTGTTTTCTTTCCCCATTGGCCCAAATCATCTACTTTCCAAACATTGGCAACACAAAACATTTCCCGTCCACACGTGTCAAAGGATCGTTTCTGTGTTGATTTATCGTCTTGTGTGTTTAATAGTGAGAAATCCTTCCTAATCATTGTGACGGTTGTGCAGGTGATGGTTCGCACCGCTCGACTCGTGGCTCAGTGGCAGTGTGTGGGTTTCTGTCATGGAGTCCTGAACACAGACAACATGAGCATCCTGGGACTCACACTGGACTACGGTCCCTATGGCTTCATGGACAGGTCAGATGATTATGAGAAACGCATCGGAATGTAAAGATGAATCGTGAGGCAGTTAAAAATCTACTCAAAGATGTCATACTTCACATTGATACTGAATCGAAATTGAATCGCAGTACTTTTTTTTTTTTTAAACAGCAGAGGGCGCTGTCTATTTAGAATTTGAAAGTCAGGACGCACCACCGTGTTTTAAATCAGAAGTGAGGAAGCATTTTGACTTCCCCAAGACAAAATGAAAGAGGGAGAAAGAAAGAATATAAGAGGAGAACAGAGAGGAAAGAGCGAATGAAAGCCATAGTTTATTTATATTATTTCTTTGATATGGGATTTGTTTTAAAGTCCAATTGTTAAGGCACAAAATACATTTTCAGTTGCACTTTTAAAAAGAAAAGGAACTATTATGCAGTTTTGCATAGTTTACTGTAGAGCCAGAATTTAAATGAACAGGCTTCGTCTTCATTTGTACTATTTCTTTATTTATTTCATTCAGGATTTATTTTTAATTAAATTGCATTGTTTTGCATAGTTTATCAAGGGATTGTTTTGACAATAAAAGATAATAGTACAGTATTTTTTATTTTATTTTTCAAAGAAAAAAAATGGAATATTTTTCAGTCATCATTTATCTACAGTCTCATTTTGTAAAATAAATTGTGAGAGAATCGTATCGTGAACCCAGTATCGTGAATTGTATTGAATCATTACAACCCTAGAAATGCAGTTTCCACAAAAAATTTCCAACTTTGAAAATACCCGGAATTTTGCAACCATAGTTGAAATGTTGCTTTTTTAAATTGTATTATTTTTAATGGAGGTTTTACGTTTGGATACAATACAGTTATTCCCAATTTCTGATTAATTCCAGTCAGATTTGGGGTCAATTATAATTTATTACAATTATGACATAGGCAAATTATAATTGTAATTGGAAAAAAATGTGTTGCTGTTGTATTCGTAATTGAATTGTAATTTTAATCAGATAATTGTCTTTGTAATTGTAATTGGCATGGAAATTATAAAAAAAAAAACTGTCAATTACAATTTAATTCAGCACAAACCTGGAGAACCATGTTACAGTTTTGCACATACATAGTTAACGATTATTAAAATATGTTTCAGATCAAGTTTACCTGTCAGTTCTTTTGAGGATCATTTTACCATTTAAAAAAAAAAAAAAAAAAGATGTCGATGTTTTTGAATATTCCCAACATTCCCAAGCTTACGTTCTGCCCCTTTGCAACCCCACTTACAACAACAAACTCAGCTCATCTCTGCATTAATCCTCCTAATGGAACTAAAACCTTGTTCACTTTCAGGTTTGATCCAGATTTTATCTGCAACGCCTCCGACAACTCGGGCCGTTACTCCTACCAGGCGCAGCCGGCGATCTGCAGGTGGAACCTGGTGAAGTTGGCTGAGGCTCTCGCACCAGAGCTGCCACCAGATCGAGCCCGGGCCGTCATGGACGAATACTTGGACGTGTATAATCGTTTCTATCTGGACAACATGAGGAAGAAGCTTGGCCTGCTGAAACGGGAGGAGCCTGAGGATGAAATGCTGATCACTGAGCTGCTGCAGACCATGCACAACACGGGTAAGACTGGATCAAATACATGGCGGAGCATTACATTTACAGGTGTCCCGATACGATACAATACTGATATTGCTTCTTTGGTATTGACTGATACTGCCATCGATACAATATGAGCAGGAATCATCCATTCTTTTGTTATTTATTTTGTAATGTGGAATGTTAGAAAAGTGATATTATCTAAACAGAAAACAATAGTCAGCAACAGGTGGTATGGGAAAAACTGACCCATTTAATAATAACCAATGGGTTACATACATTTTAACTTTAAACATAAGAATGTTCTACAATTAATTAATTAAAAGACCATTAAAATATTTCAATAAATCCCCAAAATTATAATTTAAAGTGAAAAATACGCATTCGTTTAACTTAAACATGAGCAAACATTGTACAGTTGAATAGAATAAATGAATAAATTGGAATAACCTCAATAAATCCAATAAAAACAATATATATATATATATATATATATATATATATTTATAGAAAAAACAAATTAAGTAACTAAATAAAAATAAGTAATTTTGAATTTAAAAAACCCACAAGTTTAGCTTAAACATAAGCATATTCTACAGTTTAATAGAAAAAAATGAAATATAAATTAGACTACCTTGAAAAATAACCTTAATAAATCCAAAAAAGACAAAAAAAAATATGTTAAGTAAGTATATAACTAACTAAATTAATAAGTAATTTTAAATAAATAAATAAAAAAACCGCACGTGTAACTCAAACATAAGCACATTGTACATATGAATAGAATAATTGAAATATAAATTGGAAGACCCGGATAAATAACCTGGATAATTCCTCTAAAAATATTCATATTTTTAAAAAAACTAATAAACTAATTTTATAACTATTTTTGAATTCAATAACCACTAGTTTAACTTAAACATAAGCACATTTTATGATTGAATAGAATAAATCAAATGTAAATTAGAAGAGCCTGAAAAATAACCTGAATAAATCCAACAACATATCAGAGGTTTTAGACGCAACGCAGGTCGATATATAATCTGAACTGTATTTTTTGTGTGCAGGAGCTGACTTTACCAACACGTTTCGTAACCTGAGTCAGATCTCCTGTCCTACTGACGGCCAAAGTGAGGATGAGGAAGTTAAGAAAGCGACAGACCTGCTGCTCCAGCAGTGTGCCTCCTTAGAGGAGCTCAAGGCTGCTAACAAACCTAGCATGGATCCCCGGTGAGTAACCAAAAAGCCATCGCCAACGTCATTATCACACAGAGTTTGGTTTTTGTTCAGCACCGTGGCCAAAATATGGTATTTAGCAGAGGAACTGCAGTTCAGGACAGACTGTAAGGGAAATAACACCCTGGGACGGAGCCAGATGGCCTCGTACGACGCCAAACACGAGGACGTTTTGAAACGCTTTGGCAGCGAGCTCTAGTTGTTGGCCCAGTTGTGACATCGTAAGCATAACTACGAGTCCGACTGCCAAAAAAAAAACGGCTGTTTAAAATTCAATGGTGTCTTGACAAATCATTCATATGAAATGAAGAGACACTGGTTTTGTTTAGTGGCCATCTCACATTTTTGTGTTTGACGCACTGGCAGTAAAAAGATTGATCCAGATTAGTGGCACAGTGTTAGTCACCTCCTGAAATATAAATTTAGCTTCTGTATAAAAATTTAAATATTCAATAATGTTGTAGTTGTTTTTAATTATTTTTCTTTTTTAAATTAAAACACCATCACACAATCTAAAATAAATGTATTCCATACTTTCATTTCCCTAAATATAAATCTAGTAAAAGAATTACAGTATAAAAAATAATAATGAAAAAATATTGTTAGATTTTTGCAAATTTTTTTTTAATTATCAATCTTTTTCAAATTAAAACACCATCACGCAATCTCAAATAACTATCCTATACTTTCACTTCCTCAAATATAAATCTAGTTAGAGAAATACAGTATAACAATGAAGTAGTTAATTAAATAGTAATAACAAATAGAATTATTATTTTGCAATTTTAATTTTTTTTTTTTTTAAATTAAAACATCATTACGCAATGTCAAATAACTGTATTTCATACTTTCACTTCCTCAAATATAAATCTAGTTAAAGAAATTACAGTTTAAAAATTAAATAGTTAAATTATAATAAAAATTTCATTTGTGTTTTTGTAATTTTAGATTGTTATTCTTTTTCAAATTAAAAACACCACATTCAATCTCAAACAACTGTATTCTATACTTTCACTTCCTCAAATATAAATCTAGTATAGTAGTATAAATAAGTATGTTGTATAAATACCGCATAGAAATATCTGAGCTGGTGCGTCTATAGTACTACTCGTAACACAATATCACAAACATGATCAAAAAGTGTTGTTTTTTTGTTTTGTTTTTATCTCTGGGGTTGCCAGAAATTTATGATATCAAAATGGGGTCACGACCCAAAAAAGGTTAAGAACCACTGCTGTAATGTTTACAGTTTTTCCCACCTTGATACCCTTCCAAAATGTAGATTTTGGGTTGATTTGTGTTTTTAAACTGACAATAGCAGTAAATGTGTGTCTGTGAGTGGCAACGCGCTGTCAGCTGGAATTTCCTCGGGCAAAAACTGGATCAGAGCTCACTGTTCTGTTCCATTGTTGCCAACAAGTGACCAATGAACACAGTTATTGGCCTTTAGACATGCCAGAAGCAAAACAATATCATAGAAATGGCCTGACACTACATGAGGCCATTTGTTGAAATGACACTATATCTGCAAGTGGTGAAATAACCCAAAGTTGGGGTCCAAAATAAAAACGTTCATAAAGATATATCCCAAGAAGAAAGTACCGGTAATTTTTATACTATAAATTAAAACAGAACAGATTTTTTTTCTTAGTTTCACACATGCAGTTATGGACCAATGAAAATAATTTAAAAAAAAGTGTTTTTTTTTTCAGATTTCAAGAGACCATCACCCAAGAACCAATACATATATCTGACTAATCATTAGGGGTGTTAACAGTCTACTGTATGTACATAACTCAAAGCTGATCAAATGCTAAGTTGGTTACTGAAGGCCCAAACATGTTCCAGAAACCCCAAAAACCTTTTTTCCAATTTTGAGGAGTTGACATGTTCATACAATAGGATGTATAGCAGATATTTTTAATATTGTTTTTGTATATTCTGAGAGAGTAGGTGGAGCTGTATTAGTAAAAAAACATTTCCATTTCCTATGTGGTGCAATTCCTGAGATATTGGAAGTTGAAAATGGAAGAAAAATAGGGAAACTAGTAACAAATGTAGGGAGTTTATCTTGTGTTTTTGGAGAGTTTCATGATGTTTTAGAGACATGAAAGCACGTATCACTCACCACTGTGAGGATAGTAAGATGCTCACAGTCACAGCTGCTCCTCACACACAAGCAGCCGATCCCAGCTGATCAGAGCAGATACACTTTGTTCACACTGCAGATGAATTGGGTCTGTTCTTTCCACCTCAGATCATTTTTAATGAGCTATTTATTCCGTCTGTTCTCACTCTTCTGACTCGGGGCGGACTGCGCTGACTGAAAGCGGATCGCTCGCATTTTGCTGCACACACCGACTCCGCGGACTCTGTTCCTCCTGAACACGTTTGTGCCTTTATTCTGTTGCGTCTCCCCCTCAGTTTTCGTTGTTCCTCTTGCTTTGCCGTGTAATCGCCGTGCCAAAAGTTGCGTTAGAGACTTCAGCTGGAATATAAAGCCATGGGACTGTCAATACTCTCAGATCCAGAACGCGCGTCGACTTTTGACAAGCAGCTCGAGCAGCCAATAGTAATGCTTAAAACAGCTCATGGGATTGCCCTGTTGGTAGAAAGATCTCTGATTGGCTAATCTTTTTATATTTCTAAAGCTCATTTACAGAGTCAGCAAAAGGAGCAGAGAGTCACTGTGCACTCGGAACACTTTGGATTACAATATGCAATACAATATAATAAGATGATTATGGATTTTTGACCAAATAAAACCTACATACCCCAGCTTTAAGGGGATGAAATTTGGGTTAAAGTAAAGTAGCAAATATTTGTAAAGTTTTCCTCTCTGATTAGTTATTATAATTGATTTCACACTAACAGTAAATGTGCCGCCGCATCAATAATTATATTATCTTGTCCTCTTGTTTTCACCACCATGTGATCTGTCCTTGGAGCTGATGAGGATGCTGCATTTCTGTGTCCACAGTGAGTTGGCGATGCTGCTCTCCCTGGCTCAGAGCAACCCATCGCTGTTCCAGATGATTTCAGACAGAGCAACTGTCGCGAGGCAGCTGGACAAACTCAGCAGACTCAAAGATTTGATGGAGAGCAGCGAGGAGGAGCTAAGGACCAAGCATGCCGAGGACTGGACCTCCTGGGTCACACGCTATCGGTAGGGCTGAGTCATCGTTGGGTTACAAGCTGCATGGTTTGTGGTTGACGGGGAGCAGTGGGAGGGTCACTGATTAAAAAAGGAGGAAATGGAGCCAGATATGTGTCGAGGACTGTATCGTCTGTGTGTTTGTGTTATCATGGCCACAGGAAGCGTCTGGCTCACGAGCTGCAGGGGCAGAGCGACGTGCAGGCTGTTCAGGACGAGAGAGTGAGCGTTATGGACAACACCAACCCTCGAGTCGTCCTCAGGAACTACATCGCCCAGAATGCCATCGAGGCTGCAGAGAAGGGGGACTTCTCAGAGGTCAGACTCAGGTTGATTGAAATAAAATGTGTTAAGGTGTAACAAGAAGTTTTTTGTTTTTTTTGGTTTTTTTTACAATAAATATGATTGAATAAGTAAAAAGTTAATGTCTTAAAAGATAGCTGCAGCTTGCATTGGGTTCACAGACTGAGATCACTGATCTGTTTGAGAGCGTTAGACATTTTTGACGGTCATGTTAACAAAATTAACATGGGATGTGCTTTAACCTGTGAAATGCATCAGAAAACCACACACTAGTGCAAAGCTAACTGTCCATTTTCAACTTGTGTTCACTTTGTTAGCATACACCTGATTGGCTTAGTAATCCAGAACATTGTGAATGCTAATGAAGATGTTTTGTTATCACATAAATACATTTGCAAGGGAAATACAGCCACCAAACAAGTGAGAGGCTTTTCAAAATAAAATAACACCTGCTTGACTAACCCGTTGGTAAAATTCAACGAGCATCCATCTAGTTTAGAGCTGGGCGCTAAACGGTGGCTGAGTGCAGTGATTCTCAAAAGGGGGTACTTGTACCCCTAGGGGTACGCAATAGCATTACAAGGGGTAATAGAGAGAGAGAGAGGGAAATTAATAAATGAAGGCATTAAAAATATGGGTTTTATGTTGATTTTTTAGTTTAAAATGATAATACACTGAATATTACCAGCAACTCACAAAACAACTACGAAAACACACCGAATAAGAGAGAAATGTACTGAATGATGATAAGTACAAACATTAACAAAATACACAAAATGACACCAAAAACACACAAAGTGATGATAGAAATGATCTTGATAGAACAGTAACTGAAAAAACTAGGGTCAGTGTTGGTCCCACACCACAAACTATAGAAAATAAATCTATTCAGGAGTCAAAAAATACAGTTTTCTTCCACCTCTTTGGAAAGTTAGATTATTTAAATTGTATGTCATCGCTTGTTCATTCCATCATTATACTCTATAGTTGTTTTTAAATAGTTTTTTTTTTAAGCAAAATGTTGTAGGCGGACAAAGAATTTAGAAATCAAAGGAATTGGATTTTGAGCCAAAAAAGTTTGAGAACCACTGGCTTAGTGGTTAGCACGTCTGCCTCACAGCAAGAAGGTCCTGGGTTCTCCCCGTGGGTTTCCTCCAGGGACTGCGGCTTTCTCCCACAATCCAAAAACATAACTTTTAGGTTCACTGGAGTCTCTAGATTGCCTGTAGGAGTGAATGTTAGGGTGAGTGGTTGTCTGTGTGTTGCCCTGCGTTGGACTGGCACCCTGTCCAGGGTGTACCCCCACTAACGCCCAATGAGAGCTGGATATAGGCACTAGTAGATGGATGGATAGCTTAGAGCAGTCGATCTCCTCTGGGTTTGCAGGCCTAACAACCCAGTTGGGTCCCGTGTGGGCCTTTCCTAAAAAAATTCAGATTTTGAAAAGAATAAAAACTAACTATTGAATCATTATTGTGCTATGTATGAGCAAGTTACTCCTGATCTTTACTTTCAAATTCCTTGATTTTGCAACCAATTTTTTAAAAAATAGATGAGTACTGGTAATCTGTGGGAATAATATGGGATTATTTTGAGTATTTGTAGGATTTTTAGAAGATTTTAGAGTATCACTGAATTTGTGATTTTTGGGTGGTCTGAAATATCTATAAGGCAAGGCATAGTTATTTTTATAGGGCATTTCATACACAAGGCAACTCAGTGCTTTACATGATCAAAAAGTGAAGCAGAAAACATTCAACAGCTTAAAATCTATAAAAACATTTAAGTTGGCAAAAAAAAAAAAAAGAAAATCATCAGTGAAATCATCAACAAACACATGACATCAACAACATGACCAAAAATCTCCCTCTCAGTCATAGGCAGTAGAGAAAAAAAAGTGCCTTTAACTTTGATGATTAATAAATGTTCACATTAGATGCTGACTTCAGCTCTGCTGGCAGTTTCTTTTTTGCAGCATAACAACTAAAAGCAGTACCACCATGTTTACTGTGAGCTCTGGGCTCCACTATCTGACCTGTGTCCATAGATCTGAGAGACCTACTGGGTAGAAGCTGTTTTTGTGATAGATTTGATCTGACTGCTAAATGTCAGATCTGAGTCAATCAGAACACCAAGGTTTTTGACTTTAGCTTTTTAAGGTTGAGATTCAAGATACTTGCTGATTTATACAGTATATCTGAATTATACATTTATATCATTCATGTTTTCTCAGTAATCTGTTCTGAAACAAAGTCCTCTTATGGGCTGAAGTGGATGATCCGGTGGGCCCGGCTCTGGCCTTCAGTTTGACACCTCTGATCTATAGATCCAGGCTTTTAACCTTGATACCCAAATAATAGACTTAAGAACTACTGCTATTGTGCCTCTGAATAATAATGTTGTGGACAATTTCTTACACCTGACTTCAGACTTGTTCTTTCTGACTTAAAGAAGCATAGCGCAGTATTTTTAAAAAAAAATAAGCATTAATTTGAAGTCTTTTAATGCCAACACTCGGAAATAAAAAAGAATGAGAAGAAGATGGCTGAGAGACTGAAAGAAGACAAGCACAGTGGACTAAAATCAGCAGGAATTTATCTTGTTTTTCTGTGCTGCAGGTCCAACGTGTTCTCAAAGTCTTGGAAAAGCCTTTCTCTGCACAGGCAGGGTGGGAGCTGCCCACTTTGGCGGCGGCAGGCGGGGGTGTTGCACAAAGAGAAAGGGATGAAGGAGAAGAAGAAGAATCATCTGCAGACAGACACCCTGTGCCTTACGACAGCAAACCTCCAGCCTGGGCTCGTGAAATCTGCGTCACATGATCTTCATAAAAACTTCCCTGACCAGCATGTTTTCTGCCTAAAGTAATAAGAGGCTTTAATGATTTGTGACGCACATTTTGCACAGTTTGTGTGGATTAAAGCTCTTTTATTTTCGGTAGGCTGTGTCAGGGAAGTTCGGGCGAGCAATGACACATCAATGGTGAACTGGACGTTTGTTCAGCTTGGTTTAAATACTTTTAATCTTAACTTTAAAAGAGGAACCAGGCTCACTGTTTGATCAGCTCTTAATGATGAGTTAGACTTAAAGTCCAACTGTGACCTGTTTAACTCTGAAAAACCATAACGTGTCACCTCAATTTTACCATAATCTGTGACGTACAAGAGTCAGACAGACATCACGTATATCTGTCTGTGGATGAATGTGTGCTTTTATAAAGATGAAATAGTTGCTTTAAATCAACATGCACGATATATATTTTTTACAGTATTCATCTTTGGCTTTTGATGTCCTCAAATTAGTCAAAAAAACTTCTGATGATCAAATTATATTAATCAATTAATATTGGTATAATTTCCTATAAACTCCTTCGGTATCATTTCATGCTAAATGCAGCCTTTAACCTAAACACACCTTTACAACAAGAATATGTCTTGTATTTAAATATGCAGCATACGTAATATGTCTCAAATGCTATTGAACAATACTTAAAACTCCCTGTTTACTGTAAATTAAAATTGATTTTATGTTTCAGCATCATATTTAGTTTATTTTCATTTAATTCTAAAAAGGATCGTCCTACCAACAGTGAAATGCCACAATAATGTGTCGGTAGTTTTTCATTAGAAGACAACTTTCAAATATTTGCTTATTTAAATAGAAAAGAGCCACAAATAATTAAATTCATCATGTTTGGCTTAAGTCAATAACAATATTTTCATCCATTATTTTAAACTAACATGTCAAACACTGTAGTTTAGACAAAAAATATTCTCCCTGCCTCTCCAGAAAAAAACTTATGACAAAAATTGTGAAATTTTAAGTGGAATAGAGGTGATACGATCAGGAACCATTTGATTATTATTATGATATATAAATATAATAATAGTTATTATTATTATTATTATTTGTCTCTAAAAACCAGAGTTGAAGAAAAGTACAATGTGGATAAAGATGTAAAAAACAGATGAAAAAGTCAGGAACTAATATACCGTAGAAGCTTTTTATTATATTATCAAAATGCATTGTGGGAATCTTTACTAAGTTCTATGTATAGATAAGAAGCAAAACACGGGTTTATTTTTCTTTTCAACCTTCATTGTTGCCTTGGTGAAGTTTTGTTGTGTCCATATTAGTAAAAGATGTTAAAAACAACTGTATCATTGTTTGTTTTGCTCTTGATCCACTGGTGGTTGGAGGTTACTGGTGTGAAACCACAGCATTGCTTCAGTCACATTCATGTCTCAGCAAGTCTCAAATATGTCTTGCTGCTCTGTCTACACCCTGGATCAGAGACTATAAGTAAAGTCACTTCAAGTTGTCCTCTATAACACGTGTCAAACTCAAGACTCTGGGGCCAAATCCGGCTCTTTAGATCAGTGGTTCCCAACCAGGGGTACGGGTACCCCTAGGGGCACTTGAACACTATATACTTGGAAACATTGATGAATCTATTTCCATCATGCTGAGTCATTTTTAAGCCTATTTCAGACACCGTACATGATCAGCCAACATCTTTTCCACCCATTGACAATAAATGGCATTAATGGAATAAACAAAATTGTGGCCTTAATATCCTATAAATTGTTACTGACATGTTATGCACATTACTAAAAATTGAGGTAACCATATTCTCTCATATACAATAATTGTAATGCACAAAATTGATTTTTAGTGTGCGTTAAATGTACATGTTGACATTTTCAAGCTGTAAGACATTTCAGAGGCCAACATGTAAATAATACAAGAAAGGTTATAGTAAAATGGAGTGATGAAGGGGTTCTCCTAATCTTTAAGAGAGGCCTGGGGGGTACATGAGACAGAAAAGGTTGGGAAACACTACTTTAGATCATCCCAATTTTGCCTGAGGCAGAAAGCAATAAAGTCAGAGAAGCCATGAATTATTGTGTAAATTAACTAATCCAGTTGATTTTCCAAATTAATACACAAATTCAATGAAACTCCACAATATTAGCAGGGCTTACATTTTCCCAATGCTTATATCACATAATGGCAGTTATTTTAGATCTCAAATTTTTAAAAGAACGCAACTTTAAAAAAAAATAAATAAATAATCCTGCAGTTTTGCTGCAGAATTAGTCCACAACATTTCCTCAGATTACATAAAAATGATATACAAAATCAAATGAATTGAAAGTAAAGATCCTGCAGGGACTGATGTCTGTCACTTATTGCTTTGCTATGATCAGTGCCATATAAACATACATATTTTTATCATTTTTTTAATACGTGGAAGTGCAAACTAGACTAGAGCACATTACTGATTTCATTACTTATTTTTGAGCCTAAAATGTTGCCCCTAATAAACTGAACTAAAATGAGTTTGACACCCCTGATGTATATTGTCTTGCTGTGGATCCCAGGTGATTGTAGTGTTTTCCACCCAACGGTTGTTGTTGTTTTTTTTTTTTGTTTTTTTTTTTGCGTCTCCTTTATTTGTGGCTTGAGGATTCAGGAGTGGCTGTGACCTCAGGGCGCGCCCTGCGCCCTGTGCGCAGCTGCGCTTAGATCCAGGCTGTGCGCAAAGGTGGGACCTGATACAATGGGTGTGTAGTATAGTGAAGCTCCTGGCTGAAGAATTAAAGGAAACAACTCTTCTGTAGCTTTTAAATTAAACAGATAAGATGAGTGTGCGGATCAGACCCGGTTATTACCGAAAAGAAGTCAACAAAACCTCGTGGGAAGTGCCGGAGCGGTACCGGGACCTGAGGCAGGTGGGAACCGGAGCTTACGGAACCGTTTGGTGAGTGAATCTATGACGCGATAAGACGTAAAGAACCGCAGGTTGAAGTCCGAACAAAGAAAGCCTGTGAACAGATGGTGCTTTATCCACCCATAGGCGCTCTGTGTCCGTGGCACAGCGGAACAAAAGGACCGTGTCTGTGTCTGTGCACAGTAACACACCATCACACACCGCTCCACTTCCTAATATAGTGTTTCATTGGTCCACATGTGTCCACAGCCTACAGTCTGCTGTCATGTTTAGTCTGAGTTGACTGGGTGTGTAACATGTGAATGGAAATGGGCTTTAGTTGTGTGCGCCCTGTGCACTGTGTGTGTGTCCTTTGTTGTTAATGATTAACAGCAGAATGCATGACTGAAGGCAGCTTCACTACTCAGCTTCAACAATGTGACCAAACGAGATTTACACACACACACACACACACACACACACGCAGGTTTTGTCTGACGTCGTGCGTCACTTTATTAGTGTTTTTATCAGTGGTTGATTTGGAAATACTCCAACATTTCAGCATAGAGAGTTCATCTATTTCCTGATCACACAGACGTTGCTCTTATTTCCTCTTCTGGTCAGCTGGTGCACCATGTCATGTTGTTGTTGCCTCATGTCCATCACTGTCACCTCTCTTCATCCTTTCATTCCTCCAGCTCAGCCACAGATGCCAGATCAGGAACCAAGGTGGCCATCAAGAAGCTCTACAGACCTTTCCAGTCCGATGTGTTTGCTAAGCGAGCCTACAGGGAGCTGATGCTTCTCAAGCACATGAAACATGAAAATGTGAGTAGAAATATCACTCGCGCTGCTTTAAATTAGGGGTGTGTGCATTGTCATGAATCTCATGATATGATACGATTGTCACGATACAATAATGAAATGTTTTGGGAAAAACTGGTCCGATGTCATATTATGTCTTACCTCCCTCCCACACTTGATCCACTTCAGTTTGCGTACAGAGCTAGAAGATCAACAGCCACATTACTCCATACCACCATCTCTCACCTAGAACATCCAGCGAATGACTGTATGTGAGGCTACTCTTCGTTGACTTTAGCTCTGCCTTTAACACCATACTCCCGGACAGACCTGCAGAAAAATTACTGGACATTATACAGAAAAAAAATCTATTTGGACATTTTTTGAATCAATATGATAATCACGCAGTGAAATTTTGCGATATATTGCCAAATGGATTTACTTTCATTGCTTCAGATTCCTCACACAGTTGGATTTAGGCTTTTCTTCACTTACTATGCAGCCCTGTTCTTCTTTACCAGTTAAAGGAAGTAAGCCCTGGTGAAAGTGCAAACAATGACACTTTCAAAAACACCCTAATGATGATGATGCTGGTGAAAAGTTCACTGGTTTACAAGTTTGACATTCAAGACATAAACAGAAAAAAAGGAAATCCCTATTCTAATGTGACTCCGAAGCAGGAATGAGTCATTTTACCATATATTTTAGTTGTATACTGATACACACATACAAATAAATGGAGATCTGAGAATAAATGAACAGCTCCTTTGTGTTCCTCAAACCATTGTTTCTTTGTGGCTCTAAGAGGAAGCGTAGCTTCAGTGAACACTGTTTGGTATAAAAATGGCTCAGTCAAAGCTCACTTTGGTAAATCATGTCGAACAAAGATGGGCAATATTATCAGCTCCTGATATTGCCAGATATTTGCCATAACATGTAATATTGGTTGACATCAGTCTGGGTTTTTCTACCATATGTGACAACATTTTATAAATGAACATGGCATGTTCATAAGTGGGTTTTTTTTGTTGCACAGATGATGTTTTTTTATGGAATACATTCAGTGGGGAATCACATTAAAAGTAGGCTTTACTTGTAATTTCCATGGAGATCTATATATATACTGTATATAATGTGAGATAAAATCATGTCAGTGGGAGGGGGTGTCTGTATATATCGGTCACGGTTAATATCGGAGATTTAGTATTGGACAATATCAGCAAAGAGCTAATATTGAACATCTATAATGCAGAAATAATAGAAAATATATTGTTTTCACGACTCATGCCACATTGTAAACTTTGGCCTGATAATATTTTGTGTTCTCACAGGTGATTGGCTTGTTAGATGTCTTCACAGCTGGCCTCTCATTGGATCGTTTCCATGACTTGTAAGTGTTCCTTTCTTACACTCACTGGTACAAATTCACTTGTCAGGAAACAAGTTCAACTTACAAACAGAACTGTCTCTATCCGAGCTTCAATGTATTGTCCACCATGAATCCATATTGTCAACATGTTATTATTATTATGTAATAATGTGAAATAGTGCTGTGTGTTTTTAGTCTCGCTTTGGATATACAAAAGCCAAAGTATTCAGAATATGTTTGTTGTGTCTAATGTTTTCAATTCTCAGGCATCGGAGAATACTTTTGTGCTTAAAAACAAAGTTGTTTGATATTTTCTCAGCTATCTGGTGATGCCATATATGGGAACAGACCTGGGAAAGCTGATGAAGCTGCAGCGACTGTCAGAAGAGAAAATTCAATTTTTGGTTTTTCAGATGCTCAAAGGGCTTCAGGTGGAGACCCAAGACACCAGTAATACTTCACTTATCATTTATAACCAATAGAATACTTGATTAATATGTTGCTTTTATTTTTATTTTTTTGCAGTACATTCATTCCGTTGGTATTATTCACAGAGTAAGTTTTCCAAACATGTTTTTATTCACATTTCAGTGTTGGCATTTTCTCAGTGACTCTTTTCTTACAGGACCTCAAACCAGGAAACCTTGCTATTAACCAGGAATGTGAACTCAAGGTACAACAGATTACAACATCCGAACAACACACACACACACACACACACACACACACACACACACACACACACACACACACACACACTCACACACACACAATGCATCATTAGCTTCTGTTTACCTTCGTAGTAGTAATAGTTTTTTGTGGTTTTTTTCTCGATTGCGGTGAGGGTGCAGACTTTGTTCGCCGTACATATTCCTGTGTAAAACTATTTATTTAATTTTTAGTTTTTTTGCCATGTTCTGTCAGATTTTGGACTTCGGGTTGGCTCGTCAGGCAGACAGTGAGATGACAGGCTACGTGGTGACCCGCTGGTACAGGGCGCCAGAGGTCATCCTGAGCTGGATGCACTACACTCAGACTGGTAACATCATTTATTTAATGGGAAATAACACTGTTATTGTTTGTGTGTGTTGTGCTTGTCAGTGCATCATGTATCTTAGTACATTCCTATTAGAGCTGATAATCAGATTAAATGTCTTCCCATGATTTGATGCTTTAGCTGCAGTGTACCGATGAGAAAAATACATTTAACGTTTGATTTAAATTAAATTATTTGTTTTTTATAAAGTGTGATACAATTTAGAATTCATTTGCCAAAAAATGTCTTTCCTTCCTGGACATTAGGGGTAGGCAGATTGATAAAATGAAATACGAATAGTAGTATAGTCAATATATTAGTATTGATACAATTGTTGGTATCGGTATTGAAAGATAATGGTGTAAAACGTTTTCTCATTATTTTCTCCTAAAATGCACTGGCTGCTGTGGTTTCAGCAAAGCAGTGTTGATTTTCACTGCAAATTTTAATTTATTTTCTGTCATAATAGTCTTTTGACTAAAATGTAACTTAATTTTAGTCACAATTTAGTCATCAGGACAATTTCAGGTAAATAAACTAAATGAAAGTAAGATTTTGGTCGACTAAATCAAAATTCTTGTTCTTGTTGTTCTTCTTCTTGTTTTTGTTCTTGTTCAAGTTCTTGTTCTTCCTCTTCTACCATCACGTGGCTCAATGACAAATGTTGTTTTTAATCAAATTTGCTATTGTGTGTATTTTTGTACACTTTTTTATTGTCGAAAAATCCAGAAAAGAAGTTCACTAAAAGGGAGAATTATTATTATTATTATTATTATGAGGGGGCCAAGCCCGCGGGGCCAGGGAACCACGTATGTAAGCATACGCGGTTCCTAGGACCAGCGGTGCTAGGAACCCTATTGTAATCGTTCCGTTTATTCTTATTATTGTTACCTTTTATAGTTCCGTTGGTAAAAGTGGTGCTGCAGAATAAACCGCGCAAGGAAGGGCGGTGCCCTTTGGTGGTTGGGTCCAAAACCCCCAGGGGACCTTGGACGCAAAAATTCACAAATATCTGCCAGCAGGTGGTGCTATAACAAAGGTCAACGCATTTTGGCCAATAACTCCCACACCGTTTGTTGCAAATTTAAAACCTTCATATCCACAGATTCCTTGAATAGCACTGAATCACCTGGGCTAAGCCACGCCCATTTCTGCCAAAACTTTTCTCGGAGCAAAATCGCAAAAACTGGAAAACCTACTTTTTCGAAATCCTCCTTGGGGTTTTGTCCAATCAGCGTGAAACTTGGCACGTCTTCAGTTGGACGTGATATCCAGTTATCAAAATGAGCTTGTTCGGGTAAATTATGCGCAAATTATTACCGAGTAAAGTTTTTCGAGCTAGCAATAAAAATGTGAACTGGCGCATATCTCGGTCAAAATAAATGCTACCAACAACAAATCTGAGATACTTAGTTGGCACGTGACTGTGAAGAAATGCGCCAAATTTGAATGATGTAGATGTAGTGTAGACAATAGGGGGCACTACAAAAACCGACTATTTATATCTCTTAAATGGCACGACCAATTTTTACCAAATTTGGAGGGTATGATTTTGGGTCCCTCCTGAGGCGATGTTATTCGCGATTAGTCAAAGTGGGCGGGGTTTATTACTACATAACATATAAATAAACAAACCTTTATTTCAGCTGAAATAATATGTTGAGGGCTGTGAAATTTACAGGGTAATTATAGAAGAGCACACAGATCACCCATACCAAAAAGTGCACCACAAGGTGGCGCTATAATGGTTGCAAATGCATTTTAGCCTGTAACTTTCACATTTTAAATCACATCTCCCAAAACTTCATATCCACCTGTTCACAGCAAATGGCACGTTGGCCTGTGTCCTGACGCTCGCCACGAGCCCGTCATCCTTCGTGACGTACTTCCACGGGCTCCGCGAAACCTGGGGGCCGAGTCGCGTGGGAAGGCTTGGCCCCCTTTCATAACTGCTTGCAGTTTTAGTTATTATTATTATTATATTTATATTATAGTTTCTTAATTCTACTTCACAAAAAAGTTGTTTTAATTTGCTCTTAAGTGATAATTTTATGCGCTTTTTTAATGAAAAAATTAAATTGAAAAATTCCGCACAATAATGTTTGGGGACAATGAGTTTTGTTACGGTTTTATTGTTTCGGAAACAAAAGGTTTATCATGATAAAAAAAAAGTATTTTGTGTTTACTTAAAAACTTTGCCCATATTCTGTCCGAGGTTTCACAAATCACAGAAATAACTAAAGGTCAGCAGTTTATTGATACGCTAACTTAAGATATGAAAAAGGATTGGATAAGTATCAGCGGTATTGGCCCTGTATTTACTTTGTATCAGATTTATACCAACTGTTGAAAGATAACCCATCACTACTGGACGACTTCAGCTTTGCATATTTCAGATGTCATCATGTTACAACACAGCTGACTCTGAAGTTGGATTATTATCCATCATTGCAGAAGACGTGTTTACAAACCTCTTACCGTCATTGTTGGAATACAATGAAACACATTCCTTCCACAGTGTTTCCCTGTAGGTTTTATCCACTACATGACGCTATGTATTATCATATTGTCTTTTCAGAGGACTGCATCAGTGTTTCTGATGAACTGGATCATCTTTCTGCTTGGTGTTGACCAGCTATCTGTTTTGTGTCTCCTTCTCAGTGGACATTTGGTCCGTGGGCTGCATCATGGCTGAGATGCTGCAGGGGAAACCTCTGTTTAAAGGCAGCGACCGTATCCTTTAATGGCCCACAGTTATTCCTGTGGATTTTTACACAAATCACATCGATACCCATTAAAGTAGAATTTTTCTCCCTTGACCGCCGCTTTCCAGACTTAGACCAGCTCACTGAGATCATGAAGTTAACAGGGACGCCAGCACAGGAATTTATTTCAAAACTCCAGTCTGAAGACGTAAGTTGAGAATTTGATGCTTGAGTCACTAAAGGGAATCGGTAAAAGTTTTATATATAAGGCTGACGTTACGCTGTCATTATCTGTCAATAGCATGAATAAGGTGTCAAGAAGGCTGTCATTAACGGCTTTGGAGCTATGTTGGCATTTTTATGGTTAGGTGGAGGGATCTAGTGGGGTTAGGGTTAGGCAACGAACGACACTTGATGAGAGCCTTCATGACACCTTATTCATGTCATGTCATAATAATATCAGCCAGAGTGTTACCAGAGAATCAAAAATGTCCCTCATTTACAATTAGAGATTATATTTGCCATACTTTATCCACTATTTTATCTCTTTGGTTTCTTCATAGGCCAAAAGCTACATTAAAAGTCTGCCAAAAGTAGAAAAGAAAGACCTTCATCAAGTATTTTCCTCGGCTAATCCACAAGGTATGACTTTTTCAAGACGACAGTTCTGTTTTGGTTCTGATGTCCTTTGATCTAAATGTTCTCCCTTCGCAGCTGTTTCTGTGCTGGACCGAATGCTGCTCCTGGATCCTGAAGAACGAGTGACTGCCACGGAGGCACTGGCACTGCCTTACTTTTCAGACTTTAGAGAACCAGAGGAGGAGAATGATGCACAGCCATATGACCACTCACTAGACAATGCAGATCTCACCCTGGACCAGTGGAAACGTAAGGATGAATGATGGTTAGGAGGGGAAGGGGACAGATGAGGGTTTGGATGAATCAATACTAAAGGGAGCCTTGGGGCGAGATCAGTATTCAGGATGTAATTTCATGAGAAACTTGGCTCTTCTATCTATTTATCGTGATTCTGTTTTTAGGTCGCACTTTCACTGAGATTTTAACCTTCAAGCCCATTCTGATGGAATCTAAAGAGACATCACTGTAAAACAGGAAGGATTCAACGCTGCATTCTGGAACAAAACTATAACTTCCATCCCAACGAAGCTTTGACCACAAATCTACAGGAATCTCATCCAACTCTGGTCTCACAATGAGCATTATAATGTGTTTTTTGTAGAGTTTTGGGTTGGATTGGTATGTTTTGGAACATTTATTTTACCCGTAAGGCAAAGCAAATTTATTTGTATAGCGCATTTCATACACAAGGCAAATCAATGTGCTTTACATAATCGAAACGTGCAACAGACAACAGCTTAAAATCAATAAGAACATTAAAGTAGGCAACAAAACATTTAAAAATCATCAACAAACATCAACAACAACATGACCAAAAATCTCCTTCTCAATCATACGCAGGAGAGAAAAAAGTGCCTTTAACTTTGATTTAAAAATGTTCACATTGGATGCTGACTTCAGCTCTGCTGGCAGTTTGTTCCACTTCTTTGCAGCATAACAACTAAACGCAGCGTCACCATGTTTACTGTAAACTCTGGGTTCCACTACTTTAGGGAATGTTATTATAACCACTTACTAGTGTACAGTCTGAAGGAGATTACAGCTCTCAGGATTATTACTATTGTCTTGTACATGCAGTGCCTTCAATGACAGTCCTTACTGGGTTTTCAGATGGTGACACATATTCTTATTACTAAATCTTTTTGTGGATATTCATCTAAACATGAGGTATCGTCAGTTGCCTTTGGTGATTAACTTTTATTTCTGACCAGAGGTGGACTGGGACAAAAATTCAGACCTTGCTTATTCTGTCCAGACCAGCCCACTACATTGTCACCATGTAGAAACCATTATTAAGTCAGTGATGCTCAACATGTGGCTCATTATGTTTTAATTCTAATTCTTATTCCCCCAGAAAATCTTAAAAGGGGAAACTTTTTAACTCCTTTTTACCTAATCTCCTTTGGCCATTTTGCAACTTCCCTTGTCCCATTTTCAAAAACTTTTGACACTTTAGCTACCCTTTGCTTATAATTATCAATTTTTTTTCTGTTTTTGTCCATTTTTGCAAGCTTTTTTTGACACTTTTATCCAATTTTTGTCCTTTCTGAAATGTTTTTGGCCACTTTTCATCTAAATAACCTAACTTTTGCCCAGTAAATACCAGGTGTTTTCTTTTTCCCTATATTTTGCCTCTTAGTTCCACATGTTTGCCCTTTTCACTATTGTTTGCCACATTTTGCTCATTAAGCTTCCCTTTGCCATTACGTACCTCTTTATTTGCCCATTTCTTGGCCACTCTTGACTCCTTTTGACCCCTTTTAGTCACTTTACGCTATTTTATTGCCACGTTTTTGCGACTTTTGGACAATTTTTGGCCACCTGTTACCATGTCTGCCTGCACTCACTCGTCAAAAACAAAGTAGCGGACCGGACCTGCCCACTTCTGGTTGACGGCCCACCGGTACAATGCCCCGTATGCCAGATGGCCAGTCCACCTCTGCTTCTGACACTTGACGTTTAGAGGCATCATATCCATTTACATTATAACCAAGGAAATAATGTGCCTATGAAAACAGCTGAATAGCTGTCATATTTGGTCAGTGTGTGTGTTTGTATTCAGACAACTCTTTTGTCCCTTAATCATCAAAATATTCTTCTTCTAGCTCTGAGCGTTGATGTTCTTTCAGGTCTCACTTAGGCTTAGATTCTTCCTCCTTTTGGATTATTCTTCGACTCAAAAATATAATTTAAGCCCTCACTAACAATGCAACTTTAGTCCTATTGCTAAAAAAACCTCTATTAGTTTGTAATACTAGATTTTTGTTATGTAGCCATCTATTGAGTGAACTCACTTTAAAACTGGGTGTGAGATATTTTTGCTTCAAGAGTTTGAATATTTTTTTAATTGATAGAACGTCTTTAATTATTTTTTTCAATGTGTTTTTTTTCAACTTAGACTTGGGACCCTGTGCTTGTATTTAATATTTTATAATAGCTTTTTTCATCAAATTTGGGTGCAAATATTTAAAAATTTGATCAATACTAGATTGGTTTGTTGATAGTGCTGCAAATGACTTCTAAATTTAATATAAAGACTAAATTAGAAATAAGTGAAAAATTACAGAAGACTTCAAACTCTAATTTGAAATACAGGCAAATACTGTGTTTATATTGCAGTTAGGGCCTTTTATGTTTCTGAAAGGTATTTAATTACCTTTTAGGTGCTTGTGTATATGATAGTTGTGTGTTACTTGTCACCAGTTTGTTTATAATGTTTCACTTGCCTTCAACGTTGGACCAAGCTGAGTAAGTTTGGGCAAAAGTTTTATGTTAAAAAAAAAAAAAAGTGTGATGTGTATTTTAGGCTGTACATTGTTAGGTATTTTTTTGCAATGCATTTTGTAATTAAACACATTTTCTACAGATCAGACTGTATGTTTTATAAATGTGGTTTTATATTCAATTTTATTCTATCAAGTCGGTATTACTGTAAAAAATTATTTTACAGTAATACATATTTAGTTTGAAAGTTGGTGAGCTGATGTATGTGTAATCTTTTGAAATGTAACATTGAATGTTTGGGGTTTTTTAGGCTTCCACTAGATGGCAGCATGTCAACAAGCCTAGAGTTTTTAGTTTACTTTTAGTTGAGTTGCCAGAGTGGTTGGTTGGATTTCCCACCGTTTAGGCAGTTTTGAACTTTATTTCGCAGCCATTTTTCATTGTGGCGGTTTGTGTGATAAAAGTTTTTTTTGACAAAGTATAGCAGATAATACATTTCCATGAAATTTAACACAACAACCCAAAGTCAGTCAAAGTGAGTCCAAATTGGCTTTGTTGGATTTTTGTCCAGTAAAATCTTATGGCCTCTGATGTCCAGTGTTTGGTAGTGTTTAGAAACACCAAAGCAAAGATGTGAATTCAAACCAAACTGTTAATTGTTGATAGGTGGATAGGAGTCTGTCCATGTACTGTTAGCATTCAGCTGGGCTTTATCTAGTCTTGTTATCAGCAGTGAATTAACGCTCTGTCCAAACCTTATTTTTCTACCAAATATGACTGATGGCCTGAGGACACAGATGTTTAAACATTCCTGCTGCATGCCTATTTGCTTTTAGATTCTGCTCATTCCTCCACACAGTTCTCCTCTTGTGGGTGTTGAATTTAGCAAGCTTGTCTTGAGTGACCTCCAGTTCCTTGACTCTTGACGGCAACTCCCATGAGGACCATCGTGTCCATGTCTATCGGAACATTTTTGATGTTAAGACTTTCTGCGCAACCCCGAAGATTTTTTTTTTTAATCTTTTTTAAAATCATTTTTTGTATTAGTATTTGAAAGTATAAAAATTGTGTTTTATTTTTTTTTTCAAAGAGTAATAATTACAAAATTTCAAAAATCTGTTTTAAAGCAGAACTAAGTAACTTTTTCACCTTAATAAATCCTTCTCATAGTCCCTTTGAGGGTAATATAAGTGTTTATGGGGTGATTGGGGGGTCTTTCATCTCTCCCTGCTGTCTCTGCCCAGAAAACAGCACTTTCAACTTTCCCTGCCTCCGACCAGTTGGCAAGGTGTACTGCTTTACGGCAGCCCAATACAAACTAATGCTAGATTCTGACACATGGTTGCCTACAAATTAACTTTTGTCAAAATTATACCATGGCGGAGCCAGCAAAAAAAAGGCATAGAAGACCTTTGTCCAAGAAACGGAGCAACTCCATACTGTGACAGCTCAGCAGCAGCACAAAGCAAGAGGGCTGTCCTGTTCAGGATGACAGCTGCGGGGATTCGTTTTTGGCAGGTTTTATATTTTGTTTGCTTTATTGTCTTTTTGTATTCCTCACATTATCACATTTTTTCCCAGTTTGCCTCAAATGGATCACGTGTACATTCTTGCCTAACATTGTTTTAAGATTAACTCAAATAAGACTTTAAAAGTCACATCTTGGAATGTAAGGGGATGCTTAAATTGTCTAAATTAAAACAGGTTATTACCAGGATTAAGCAACTTGAGTCATCTATAGCTTTTATTCAGGAGTCACATTTATTAAAAGAAGATTTGGTGAAAGTTCATAGAAGATGGCCAGATAAAGTGCTGGCTTCATGTTTTTGTTCCCACGCTAGAGGGGTTATGGTGTTGATTCACAACTCTGTGCCTTTCCAAGTTAATAACACTATCCATGATACATCTGGTAGATTTGTGGTAGTGCAGGGAACACTTTTAAGAGAAAATATTAATTTGGTTAATATATATGTCACACCGGAGGGTGGGTTTTTTTGTGTGAATTTTTAAATTGTTGCACCAGCATATGAATTATCCACTGAGAGAAAATGAGTCACATCCAGCTACCTTGCAAACCATTTATTTTGTATTCTCTTTAACAATAGCGAATCGAGCTGTCCCTCAAGCGCGGCTCTGTAGCTTCAATGCGACGAGCCCTGCGGTGTCCGTCCACCACCGAGTCCGTGATCCTCTTCCTGGCTGCGACAGGGAAGCAACACAGTCACCCCCTGATTGCCACCTATCACAGTAAAGGTCCCACCCGCACAGGTAAGTTGAGCACGTCCCTTCAACTTAGCTGTCACGCGCGTTGTACGGTGATCTTTCCTCCCATCTGTCCGGGTTCCCACTCGTCCGTAACCTTCTGATGTCCGTCCCGGTGAAAGACTGTTTACGCGTAATCCCTTGGCTCCTTTTGTGTCCGTGTTCCTTCTCCCTTTGCTGTTCCTCCTCTGCCTTTTCTACCCTTTTCGGAAAGCACCCACACCTGTCCTTAATTGGCTGTTCATTAGTCCCATAGCGCAGTAGAGTCCGTCACGTAGCTGTTCATAGTATTCACACCCAGATATCAATCTTAATGCAACAATCCACACAAAATACACAGAGGCATGAACACATCACATCAAAGTCTTATTTACATATTTACATACTGGGTTTCCATACCATTGACAGCCCCATGTTTCCACATATATGGTCCAAATGATGATAACCCGACATTCTTTGAAAATATGTTTTTGCTGTTGGCCACCCTCCCAGGTAAAATAATAATGGCAGGCGATTTCAACTGTACTTTAGATCCAAAGCTTGATCGATCGTCTGGGTGTGACGCTTCCTATTTACAAAGCAGAAAGGAAATACATCAATATATACAGGACCTGAACATCTATGACTCATGGAGAATTCAGAATTCAAGCAAAAAACAATATTCATGTCACTCCTCACTTAATACACACTCCCGAATAGACTATTTTTTTAATTTCATCCTCTCTGTTACCAAATGTAAATAATTGCATATATGATAGTATTGTTTTGTCTGATCGTGCGCCAATCTCGCTATTTTACGCTGATTTTCAATTAAACAGATGTTTTCATAATTGGCGGCTGCATCCTAAATGGTTGCATAATTCTGATTTCATAAATTTTATAGGTGAACACATTGACGTCTACTTTTCTTTAAACACAAGTCAAACTTCAGCAGCTATTAGATGGGAGGCTTTTAAAGCATATATTATGGGGCAAATGATTAGTTTCACTAGTTCCAAAACTACCAAATTTAAACACAGAATGAATGAGTTAGACTCCAAAATTAGGGAATTAGAGAAAGCATCTATTCTGGATAATTCAAAACAAACAAAACAAAAGCTGCTCGCTCTTAAAGCAGAATATGAAGAGCTTTCCGCACAAAAAGCTGAAGACAGTCTAATGAGACTGAAGCAAACCTTTTACAATCAAGGGGAAAAATCGAGTAAACTACTGGCCTGGCGAAATAAGAAGCTTGATTCAGAAAGAGCCATAAAAATAATTAGGAATGAACAGGGAGAATTGACTTCAGATCCCAATTAAATTAATAACATTTTTTTGTCGTACTATACAACCCTTTTCAATTCAGATGCCCCACTAAATCTGGTAAAGCTAAACAATTTTCTTGACGTATTAGACATTCCCTGTATTTCTGAGGATAAAAAAGCTGAAAAAAATAAGGATCTAGATTTGGATGATGTTTCTAAGGCTATTACTAATAAAATGACGTGGCTCTGAAACAGCCTTCAAAAGCTTGTCCAGTGGTGAGATGAGTGAAGCAGTCAGCCATTTGGTCAACTTCATTTGACTTGGTAGTAGTATCAAAGAACTGACATAGAAAGACAAACCTCTTTGCTCGGCCTGAAGCCCCAGTAGTGGAGGAGCCTTTCTTCCTAAAATTCTTTTTTTCATCTCCCGTTTTAGCATTCTTAGAAGCCTTTCGTGCTTTTTTCTTTGGGGGCTCTGCTAGAGACTCGTCATCTGTCTCACCATCTTCACGGGTCAGGATCTCTTCCTCCTTCAGTTCATCATCTGGGCCCATCTCGACAGAGGCCTCTGGCTTACCAGAGCTCTTCTCTACTTCTGGATCTGGAGGTTTCACAAATTCACCCGTTTCCAGGAGGTTGTCACCATTAAAGTCCAGCGTGGCATCTTCATTTTGGATCAACCCGAGAAGGTGATCCTCCTCTGCTTCTTTGCAGGAGTCCACGCCTTTGGAGTCCATCACAGCCAGCTCCGCTTCTGGCTCCGCTTCTGGCTCCACTTCTGGCTCTGCTTCTGCATCGATCTCAGGGTCGGTGTCTTCGTCCACACCTGGCTCAGGCTCTGAGTCCGCCTCAGCCTTCACAACTTCAGGCTCTAGCTCTGGTTCTGGCACAACTTCTGGCTCTGTCTCAGAGTGAACGAGGGTGTCCTCACTGGGTGCAGCCTTGGAACTTTCACGAGTACCATCATCACTTTCAGTTACATCTGAGGGATTTAACAGGGAACAGGGAACAACACAACTTTTAATATCGTCATGACCCATGTGAATTTACCTAAAAAGTTGATTAGAAAGCACATTCAGTCGCATTGCGTCTGCATGAATACTCAGATCGTGACATCGTGCAGGCCGTTGCTTCTTAACTTGATGGACTTTAATTGTCAGCTGGTGAGTATCAACTGTTCAATTTTTTGATAATTCGAAAAGGTTATCACCTGTGGTTATAAAAAGCACCCGAAGCCAAATGCACATTAATGCATTTCTTATTTACAGAGATCTATTTTCTATAACTGTAAAACAATAATCTTAACCCAGTATTAAGTAGTCTTCATTAAAAATGGCTTTATAGCTCCATTGGATACATGTCATTCTGATGCTACACAAGTTAGCAAAGCCATTAAACACAGCAATAAAAAGCTCAACTCGAACACTTGTGCAGAATTGCACATCACTGATGAAGCACACGTACCTTTTTCTGATCCATTCTCTTTAGGTTCCTAAAAAATAGAAACAAAACCATGTTAAATTATAAATGTGTAAACGTACGAATAGACTGACAGTCTATTCATACGTTTTCGTATGATTAACCATGGCCATACATTTACACATAGGTTTTGGGGATACTGTGTTGTAACTAAGTGCCAAACATTGACTAGCATTAGCTTTAGCATTGGTTGCTGTGCACAGTTTAGCACATTCCTGTGACAACTCACTTTGTTCAAGCTCGGATTTCAAATCAACAACTCTTAGAGGTGGGCGATATGGGAGAAAAATCATTTCACGATTTTTTTCATTCAAATCATTGAGACTATTTTAAAGTTATTTACTAATAAAACAAAAAAATTAACTTACTTAAAATCATTGCCTTAAATCGACAAAAGGAATACAAGATAAAAACACTTTTACATACAATGTGCAATGTGTGTGGCTTTTAAAAAATAAATAAATAAAATAAATAAGCTAATTAGGTAAATTTATTTGAAAAAAATGTAAATTTGTTGTCGCATTTGTAAAAGTGTTTTGCTCAAAAATTTATATTTGTTGTAGTATTTGTAATTGTGTTTTGCACTTCTGAGCCACTGTAATATTATATTGCTCTTCTAACGCATGAAAATAAACTGAAAAAGTAACAATGCGATACTAAAGTAAGGATCAAGAGTTTTGGAGATTTTTACACCTGTAATCTACGAGTCAGTGCTAACACTGCTTGGAAAAGGACAGCTTTTTCTATCCTTTTTAAAATTCTCCCAAAGTAAAGTAAAAGGGACATTTTAGCAGAACATCAGAGATTTAGCCCTATGATTCCCTACCTGGTAGTTCTGGGCTCCCTGGTCCTGGTGATCCACGGAGCACTGGGGTTCCTGGTCGTACTCCTCCTCTTGAAGCGTCTTGGCCAGCTCCAAGTCACTGAGGCCTCTAGACTGCTCCACCCACTGCATGTACTCTTCTTCCTGATCCTTCGTCAGTGACAATGCAAACTCATAGTCCTGAAGAGCATAATAAACACACACAGGGAAAGATGTTGTTTTTTATAAGCAACATTGTTGTCTTGTTTGGATATACACACAGCTGGGCTCTATGCAGGAGCATGGCTGGGATTGTGAAATGTCTAATGCTATTTACCCAGCTGTCTTGCTCTTCATTTACAGTATAAATATGCTTTGCTGCATTTTGATTTGCTTTTTTTTTTCTTCTTCCACTTAACTTTTTTTTTTTTTTTTTTTTTAACTATATTTAGCATGTAAGCATGGACTCAGAAACCTGTACAGTGATGGAAAGCACTCTTTAGTCTCAGTGCATTATTCGTAAGTAGCTGAACACATCATTAAAAGACTTCAAATCAAGGGTTCCATAAAAACAGTTTACAGTATTCATTCATTTTGGTACAAACAGATGCCCAAACTACATTTTTTTTTTTTTTTGGTAAACTTGTTCTTGCTTCTTTTTTGTACAACACTTAAGTAAAATCAATGACTTCTTATGTTTCCCGTGTAAGAGGTCTGACCTGGTCTATTATCTTTTGTTCGTCGGAGTCTGGATATGTAAATAAATAATAATTTTCATCGTCATCTTGCAGACTCTCAGTGTCTGACTCTTCCGTTGAGACGTCCTGGTCTGTATCCTTCTCGTTCAGTTGGTCCATATTGATGTTGAACACTTTTGGATAAGGTCAAAACGAAGTAACAAATACTGAATATTTAGATCCCACTTCAGTCCTTTTTAAAAGCCCTTTCCGCAGTCACAATATATGCAACGAGTTACCATGACTACCTGTCAACAGTGAGTTCCGCAAAACTTCTACGCAGCGTTGAACTTATTCTGAGTTACCATGACTACCTGTCAACATTGAGCTGTTCTGCATATCTGCATTTCAAACAATTTTAGGAAATAATTAATTAACGGTATCATTGCAGTCCAAATAAATCCAACAATAATGGAAACACTTTTACGCTTACACAGTGCAATGTGTTTTGCTATTTGTAAATTTATTTATTTTTTGATAATTATGTAAATTTGATTTCAAAATTATAAATTTGTTGTGGGATTTGTAAAAGTGTTTTGCTATTTGTATTATTATTATTTTTTTTAAGATATGTATGTTTATTTGTTTTCAAAATTTTAAATTTGCTATGGCATTTGTAAAAGTGTTTTGCCCAAAAATTTACTTCTCAGCCACCGTAATATTCTGTTGTTCTTTTAATGCATTAAAATAAACTGAAAAAGTATCACTGAATATGTAAATAAATGTACAATATTATAAAACAAGCAGCATTTATTTTTTAATTTTTTACTTGATTCAGGAATTTAGCGGAATAAGTAACTTTAAATTATTTCCATAACTCTGATTTTATGAGTAATAGGAGTGAGATGTCTCACTATGGGATGTAGCCTCTATCTGCAGACCTCAGAAGCATTTTTCTCAATCTGCCATTTCTGATTGGCTGACACTCCCACCTCTAATAAAGGAGTGAGCGGTCAGACGCACCCCATTCAAAATAAGCACTTCTTCTCCTCAAGCAAGAAGGGTTGTCTGGTGTGACATCTCGCTCATATTACTCATAGAACCTAGGTTATGGAAATATACTCAAGTTCTATTTCATAATATTTTGTGAGATGTCTCACTATGGGATATGGTAGCTCCCGTGGCGACCGTGGCTCAGGTGGTAGTGGGTCGTCTTCTGATCGAGAGGTTGGGGGTTCGATCCCAGTACCTGACTATGTGTCGAAGTGTCCTTGGGCAAGACACTGAACACCTAAGTTGCTCCCAGTGGTCGACTAGCGCCTTGCATGGCAGTCCTGTCCCACTGGTGTGTGAATGTGAGAGTGAATGGGTGAATGAGCTGATATGTAAAGCACTTTGAGACTGCTTCAGTGTGGTGATAAAGCGCTATATAAAATCAAGTCCATTTACCATTTTACCATTTACCGTATTGCAGACATGCTTATCAAGCAGAAACCAGCCCGCAGGGCAGAAGTCTGTATACATCAGGATAGTAGAACCGCCCGTGCGGTGCTACTCACAAGGCGTCCAGCATGTAAAACTGGCCAAACGTGAGGGGCAAGGTCCAACTCAATGTCCTGGACAGACACTCCCCTGAACAAAGTACCACCTGACCAGACCAGGGCTTCCTGAGAACGTTGTTTGTGAGAGTCTGCACAACGTCAACGGAGACGGTAACTTCTGAGACTCAGAGTTCCGGTTGCGGCCTCCTTCAGATCCAGAGACGGTCTACCGCGACCAGCAAGACCAGAAGTGTTTTGTAACGTATATGACGCAAGAACAAGTTTACAAAAAATAAATAATGTTTTGGGCCTTCGTTTATACCAAAATTAATGAATACTGTATATTGTTTTTATGGAACCATTGATTTGAAGTCTTTTAATGATGTATTCAGCTACTTAAGGATAATGCACTATGAGACTAAAGAGTGCTTTCCATCACTGGGAGCACACATTTGTACTCCAGGTTGTCCCAAGTATTTTCTTTCATGCTATTCTGTGTCTTTCATGCTGTTTAGATGAACAAAACAATTATTGCAGGTTTTCAAGTTAATGCTTTTATGCTAGATATAGTTTAAAAGAAATAAAACTGAAGATGAAGAAAAAAAATTAGGTTAATAGCATTGGAGCAGTGCTTAATTTGTAAATCATCAGGTCCCGGAACAAATGCCAGGTGTTGTTCCGGCAGTAAGAGAGAAACAAACATGTCACGGAATACATTTTTAAAAATGCCTTTTGCTAACTAAATGGACCAATAATATCAAGTGAACACAAACAACCAGTTAACCTAATTATTTAATAAAAGAATGATGAATTAGCCTTAAAGAAACACGGACAATCCGTCTCTCTCTTCGAGTGACAGCTTTCAAAATCTGCCATGTTTCAGCACCAAGGACAGCGCAAAATAACCTCTAATCTCGCCACATAGTACACTAAACTTTCAGAACACAAATGTCACAAATATAAAATATTCACAAACTTTTACACCCATAAGGCTATAACTAGGGTTGAGTTTCGGTTGGGTTTTATCCGATACCGGTGCTTGAACGGTTCCTTAACCCCGTGATGTCATCCACGGGGTTAAGGAAAAGTGGATAGGAAAGAAGATAGGAGGGACTATTCAGACGCAGCCCCTGTGTGCCTTTTATCCTCTCGCAATCAGTCATGAGCAACAAGTGTGCTGAATCTGCTGATGAGTAGCGGCACTGACGTCATGATCAACAACCGGGGGCGGTACAAAATAGCCAGGCACTAAAATGTCCATTCTTATTCAGTCTGGTTAGTACCGTTTACGTCAGAACCAGTGCCATATTGGTACCATGTTTCGGTACCCAATCCGAGCCATAACTGCTCTAATGAATCAGCAGCACAGCAGCAAATGAAAATGTAACGTGTACTTACCTTTTATTTGTCTAAAACAGCCATGGAGAACTATCCATGCAAGTTTTTTACATATCTCACAGCCGAGGCCTGCCTTGTCTTTCATAAGCCAACAGTAGCAGCTGATCTTGGCTTTGAACTGAGCCTCTGTCCAAACTTCTGTGGTCTCAATGTCCATACCAGAACTTTCCTTGTTCCTAGTTCTCCTCCTGTGTCCTGTCTGTTGGAGGCAGGTTCTCCTGCATCATAGCTACAGGTGCTGTTACTCGCTATGCTAACTGCAGCTGCTTTTTTCTGCGATTTCCACAGAAACAACCATGGACTAATTTACCTCAGACTTAGCTTCTCTTATTGGCATAAAAAACTCTTTAAATTCAACTGCCTTTTTTTTTTTATTTATTTATTTTTTTAGCAACTTTCAAGCTGAAAAAAAAATTTTTTTTGCAAAAAAATCACACTTCAGATGTAGAGTGGGTGTAGTTTGACTTTTGAGAGTTGTTTACATTCAGTTTTGTGTGTACAATGAAATTTCCAGTGATTTCAACTCAATAGAAAATACAGCTAAATGTAATACTAAAGCAAATGAGGTGGTGAAAAAAAAAAAAAAATTAGGTGCTGAATCCAATCAAATAAGTGCCGGTCAAAATCTGGGAGTTGCTCATAAATAACAACATTTTTCCCAGTGTGTGTTTTTTGGGCTCTTCAGGACTAAATGATTGCACTGTCACTGCAGCAGGAGCAACAAAACCCAGACCTGCAGTGGTAGCAGCTGCCTGAAGGCATCAGTGACCTGGAGCTGCCCAAGAAGCTTCAGGAGGACAAGGACAAACGAGTGCCCCAGTACTACCAGGAACCAGAGCAGGAGCAGGCGGCGGCTGCAGCAGCACAGCTAGAGACACGAGGAAGAATTAGAAAAAGGATAGAAATAGCATTTCTTTTTCAAAGCAGTCAGCAATGACTCGTAGGTTACAGATGTTAAAATCTCCAAAACTCTTAATCTTTGCTTTACTATCCTATTGTTACTTTTTAAACTTAATGATTTAAAATTGCCAATCCTGAGAAAGTTAAAGGAAAACAAAAATGTATTGATGTAATGTTTAGGTCACACTGAGTTGAAAAGTTTTAGTAATTTTGCTTTAGCCCCGAAATTTTGAAAACCATTTTATCAAAAAAAAAAAAACAAAAAAAAAAACAACTATTACAAATAGGGGTGGTATGACATGCTGAGTTCACAATATTGGTTTCTCGAGATCGAGACAATATTTTGGAATAAGAAAAAAGAGAGCGAAAAAAACTATACTTTATTAATTTTTGTTAGTATTCACATTTATTTGACTTTAAAACTTAAAAAGCTCATACAGAGTTGAAACTGAATGCATATAAAAAAGAAGAATACTAAAAGTGCTACTGCCTAACTGATGATTCATGCCAATCTGAAACTAAAACCACAGTTAATAAATGGTTGTCATCATCATCATCATCATCATCATCATCATCATCATCATCATCATCATCATCATCATCATCATCATCATCATCATCATCATCATGACATCTTTTAAAAAATATCCCCACAGTTTCTGCACCAGACTGTTTATGGCCCACACACTTCCTTTGCTGACCTGTGGGGGCAGGAACAGGCCTCTACTCTACTACATTTAGTCTACAAGAACAGTGTTTCTCAAACGGAGGTCCATGTACCCCCATGGGGTAGATGGCACTACAGGAGGTACTTGAGAGGGTGTAAAATTAACAAATAGTGTCAGTATTGGTCCCACACCAGGTGTGAGATGACCAGAAATTATAAAAACTATAAGAATAAATCTATTCAGGAGCCACTAAATCAGTGTTTTTCAACATTGGGGTTGGGTCCCCAGGGGTCACCTGAAATTTCTGAAAAATCTAAATTGATTTATGAAATGTTTTATTTATTATTCTTTTTTGCAAAATAAAATAAAAATTAAACTGCATTTTTATATTTTATATTCACTTTGTGAAACATAAATCTAATTCAACAAAAATGCTGTATATATATATATATATATATATATATATATATATATATATATATATATATATATATATATATAATATTTATTTTTTTCAAATGGGGTCATGATCAGTGGCGGCTGGTGCATTTTTCTACAGGGGGGGCTACAACTCCAAAATAGATATACACCAAAAATAGGTTTTGTGTAGCTTTGAACAAATAAGTAAGAACAATTGGAGTTACAGAACTGCTTTCAAACTAACCACATTTATTGTTATTGAACCCATAAACAAGTAAGTAAAATATAGTATATATTAGTTTATACCAGTGGTTCTTAAACCTTTTTGGCTCAAGTACCCCCTTTCTCTCATTTCTGAATCCAAGTCCCCCCTTATGTCCAACTATTTTGCTCAGAATACTATGAAAAAACAACTATAGCTCATAATGATGGAATGATAATACACATTTTAAAGAATCTCATTTTGTAAATAAGGGGAAAGAAACAGTATTTAGTGCCTCATGAATAGATTTATTTCTATAGTTTTTATCATTTATGATCATCTCCCTGCTGGTGTGGGACCAAGAGAATGATCCTTGTTTTTTCAGATAATTTTCTAATCAGTATAATTTCTATCATCATTTTGTGGGTTTTCTATGTCAATGTGTGTGTCTCTGGTTTCATTTTGTGTATTTTGTTTTTGTGTGTGGTTGGTATTATTTAAGTTATTTCATCTCAATCTGTTTCTTATGTCATTTTGAATGTTTCTCTGTTATGTTTGTGTAATATGTATGTGTCTTTGTTTTTTTGTGTTGCTGGCAATATTAAGTATTTTAATCTCTTAGTGTGTGTTTTTGGTGTCATTTTGCAGATTTTGTTGTTGGTTATCTGTTCTTTTTATTATTCAGTATATTTTTGTCTTATTTTGTGTTTCTTGTAGTTTTGTGAATTGCTGGTCATATTTAGTAGTATTATAATTTTGAACTGAAGAAATAAACATTATAAAACCCCATATTTTTCATGCTTTCATTTGTTACTTCTTTCTCTCTCTCTCTCTCTCTCCCTCTCTCTCTCTCTCTCTCTCTCTCTCTCTCTCTCTCTCTCTCTCTCTCTCTCTCTCTCCTTGCGCCCCAAGGAGGAAACACGTCACCAATCAGACACAGGTGAACGAAACAACTTCACATAACATCATTATCTACATAATATCTGTTCTGATTATCTAAATACAGATCTACATTTGTTTCGTGGTATCTTTAATTCATTACTAATTTTTATTATTTTTTATGTCTCACTCAAACAAACTGGTGAATGGTGGGGCGGCGCCCTAGCGCCCTCTATTGGCCAGCCGCCACTGGTCAAGATCCAACAAAGGTTGGGAAACACTGCACTGAATACTGTTTTCTTCCACTTATTTACAAAATTAGATTATATAAACTGTGTTATTACTCATTCATTCCATCATTATGATTTATAGTGGTTTTTAAATGCTTTTCTAAGCAAAATGTTCTAACTGGACAAAGGGGGTACACTTGTATTCAGACATAAGACAAAAGGGGTACTTGAGCTAAAAAAGTTTGAGAACCAATGTACTAGAAGAACAATAACAACAATAATGGAGGGAAGACAGAGTCAGCGTGTCAGAATCTGAAAGGTAAAATAACCACTGCAAGGCCCATCTATTTGTACAGTGCATTTCATACACAGTTCAAAGTACTCTGTGCATAACGCAATACAAGGTGGACCCCCTGAAAAGACATCTCATGATGTTTCAATATCGCAACATGTCGCAACATGGGGGGATGCGTGTCTATTTTATAGCAAAAGACATCATCTGAAAAAAACAAAATGCCACCTTTGGCACCTTGTTTTCATAAAACAATTCTCTTTTTCAGACTTGGAGCATCACTATTGGCAAAACATTTTATTTTATTTTCTAAGTCAGTCAATATCGCCAACATTCACACTTGGCTTTGTGAAGTTGTTTGTGTGTGTGTGTGTGTGTGTGTGTGTGTGTGTGTGTGTGTGTGTGAAAGGAGTTTATTTTTCTTCCTCTTGCTTGATAGAAAATATCATTATTCACATTCCCTCTGGTATACAAAGGGTTATTATTACTTTATGCCAAATTGTTGCCAAAACCTGTTTCCATTTCACCAAACTCATCGCTTCCCACCTCGTTCAAGCTGACCGCAAGTCAGTGGACAATCATGGGTAACCTCACTGTCGCACAGTTAAAAGGTTGTGGCTTCAAACCTTGGTGTGTGTGTGTGTGTGCATGTATAATGACTGCTTGTCGACTGATGGAACGTTTGTTTCCTATGTGCAGGGCCGGCCCGTGGCATAGGCAGTATAGGCAAATGCTAAAGGGGCCAGCCATCATCGGGGGCGCCATTTTTTTTAATGAATTAAACAACCAAAGCGCTCGTTAGCATACTAAACTTGATAGTATTATTAATCTCAATTCGATTGACAAGTTGTCTGAGGCATGACCCAGGCAGCTCGGACCGGTTGTTTTGTTTACTGCTGCAGCAAGTGGCGTAATGTCTAAACAACCAAACTAATGATCTGGTGCCCAAGGAAGAAAAAAACGTGTGTGTGTGTACATATATATATATGTGTGTGTGTGTGTGTGTGTATATAAATATAAAGCTGTCTTATGACATTTACAACGTATTTTAAGAAAACAGGACTTATGACCAGAATGAGACAATCCATTCATTTTAAACGTCAAATACTTCTTCTCAGGCTTGTTTTTTTTTAAAAGAGCTAATCCTCTGGTGTCTTTTCAATTAGTCTGCTTTCTAATGGCTTTTGTGAGAATTTTTTAAGTTTATATATGTGCACACTACACACACACAGTCACACAACTGTTTCGACACTTTAAAAACCATGACACAAAAGTTATGGAGTATTTAAAAACCGACGTGCGTAATCTTTGCTTTGATAACACTGATGCTGCTGATGGCAATTAAACATTTCTTGGTTGGGATAAGAATCATTGGTCATGTCAAATGTATTCACCCACTCACTCACTGAAATATGTAACATGTTCTAAGTGTGAAAACAGAGATTAATGGGAACTTTATTCTTTTTTTTTATAGTGTGTCGTCTTTACGTCATTAATGTCCCGGCTCATCATGTTAACGTGCTGAATATGCATTCCACGTGAGTTTTGAAGTGTAAAACTACATTAAGGGAATTGATTTGGATGATCTTTATGATGGCCAAGAGGGAAAAAGCATGTGAACATTCACATTTATTTCAGGGTTTCTGCTGTGCACCAGCTTGTTAAAGGGCCCATGCTACGCTAAATCAACTTTTCTGTGCTTTAAACATCATAAAAGTGCTATTTGGGCTTCATACACATGCCCAAAGTGTTTTTTTTTTTCATTGATAAACTTAATTTTGTTTGTTTCACATACAACAAGCAAAAATAAGCTGTTTGTGTTGATTTCAATGTTCATGTATTCATAAATGACCAAAATATGTATGTAGCCTTTCACATAACAGTCACACATTGTGTATGATGACTGTATTTATACAACAAAATGCCTTATAGACGAGGGATATTCAACCTCATTAGAAGCTACCAGGATAATAAAAGACTAAGCTATACGTGTGGCTTGTCGTCATTCTTTTCAAGTTTATTCAGAAATGCTGGAGATTAGATTCAAATGATTAAGAATTATGTAGAAAAAAATTAACCTCTTTTTATCTTTTACGAGGCATGTGTTGGCAGATTGGTACCTTTATAATCATAGCTGTTATGTTTAGTTGAAAGCTTGAATATGTAATATTGGGATTATTCTGGGTCTGGTAGAAAACAACATAAACTTAATGCAACTTTTTGTATTCAATTTAATTTTTTTTTTTATACCTTTGGAGTCCAAAACAGCAGAATTTAAAAAAAATGTATTTCTTGCACTAATCACTGTAGGTTAAGCAATGCGTTGTTTTGCATTCTGATCACAGGCACACAATTGATTAGGTGCGTGAAAAGCCTATAGATACAAAACAGGTTGTTATACAGTATATTTACGCAATCACGGCTTCTCTAAGAAAAAACAAAAACAACTCAAAGTACAACAATAAATTAAAATCCCTCTTGTGTTTGTCAGGAAGGTTCACATAGGTTAATGTTTCCTGCTACGTTGCGCCCCATACACAGCAATATTCTACATTGAAATTGTGACTCAAATACTGTAATTAATTCTATTTTGTAGAAGGATTGAAGTAGGGATTAATGCACCATCTTGGGAGTAGCTGTGGGGTAGGGCAGGCAGAGTTTTTTTTACGACAGTGACATAATCAAAAGGGACCTTTTGGAGGAGCGCTAAGAGCAACTTAGTTCTGCTTTAATACATGGGGTTCTGACCCCAAATTTGAAAAACACTGATGTAGTGGCTCCTAAATAGATTTATTTCTATAGTTTTTATCATTTTTTGTCATCTCACACCTGGTGTGGGACCAAGACTGACACTTTATTTGTTAATTTTCCACTCGCTCTCTTTCATGTACCCCCTGGAGTGGCATCATATACCCCCATTTGAGAAACACTGAGGTACATCATAGATACAGGAAAAGACTGAGAGTCTAAATATCTTCTAGACAATTCCACTTTGAATTCCTTTGTCACGTGCGGTAAGCTTGCTTTATTTTTTTACAATAAAAGGTTTTCAATGCAAATAACTGCTGTCACTCTTATTTCCTTATAGAAATAAACCTCAGATCACAAAGCAAACCGGTACTAACTTTGACACTGAAAATTTCTTTATTTCAGGGACATTTTAAAATGTAATTTTAAAATGTTTAAACACAACCATGGTCAGAAACTTTCTTCTTCATTGCTATGCAGTTAAAAAGGCTAAAAGTCTAAAATTAAGAGAGAAAAAAGAACATCTGAGAGAGTTAATATCTTTCTCTGTGAAATGTGATTTTATATGTAGAAAGCAACACACAAATAACATTGTTATTTTGTGTGTCATTTTCAAGAAAGTCTGTGACAGGTATGTTTGTAGACCTGAGGAGTTGTTCTTTAAAAAAAATAAATAAAACAACAAGAATGCATTGAAAACATGACTTAAAAGTAAACCTTCTCATAAAACAACACTATTTATAACACACACACTAAGGCTTTGTGGCTCAGTTGAGCAGTTCACAGAGAGGTCTGTTCCTCTCACTGATGTGAAAGTACATTTTCTTTACCTCCATCCCCTCTGCTCTAGCTTTACATACATGGCTAAGCTACGTCTCCTGCTTGTCGACCCTTTGGTTTATTTTCAGAGCGTGCTGGAGCTAAGCCGCGTGTTTCTGACGACACACAACTGGCATAGAGTTCACTTAGAAACAGGAACACCTGGCGTTCCCAGTTGGATACACAACACGCACATTAATACACTTCAGGCTGACATGGACACAGGAGGGAGTACGCGAGGAATGGCAGCAATGCTCAGCACTCATCTGACCGGGGTCACTCTCCTTTCTTAAAGAGCGAAGTCAGTTTTAACCGTGTTTGTTTTATGTGTGGGGAGGCGAGTCACTCGGAGTCTCACCATAGTGAGAGGATCAACACTGTCCTTCCTCTTCTTCTTCTTCTTCTTCTTCTTCTGTGTGATTCCTAACTAATTCTTTTACCCAGGAGAGTCTGATTGTATCAGAAACATTCAAGTTCAGACCATTTGTTTGAAAGCAAGAACTAGATAAAGAAAGATAAACAGATGATGTTCAAGAGTCCAACAATCTTTGTTCATTAGTACATCATTAGTTCTCTCCGCAAAGACATCGTGTGTATCTTCAGGGAACTGTTTACTCTGGGAATAGTTTGGGATGTCATGTCCTTGCCAGAGATAAAATAAACGGATTTGAGGGCCGAGCAGAGATAAAATTGATTGGAGTTTGAGCACGAAGCGAAGTGCGTATCTGTTGACTTGTCTGTGTCTCCGTGTATAACTTACACACACTTAAAAGTTACTGTGCTATACAGGATGTTCACTGTGTAGCTTTTAGTGTTTCCACATGTCAGTCCAGCTCTTGTGTTGCTGCTGTTTGTCTGCGGCGGCCTGTGTTTTCTCAATCATGTCTACATGTGTCCGGGGTTCAAATATTTCAGTTTTGACTCACGGCAAAAGTTCTTTTTTAAGCACAGGATCTCATATCCTGATTATGAGACTTATATTAGATGGTGTAGTTATTTGATTTAGTGGGGGGGGTGGTTCTTGTACTTTGTTTTGTTTGTGAGTCCATCCAAGTGTTTGTTTGTGTGTGCACAGTTCAACAGGAAAGTCAAGCAGAAATCTTAATGAAATAAGTCATGTGGCTCCAGCGTTTGATAGATGAGGTATTTCAGCTTTATTCCCTCAAACCTTCTGCTTGAGCCCAGATGCTATTGCAGTCCTGATCTGTGGAGGATGTACACTGAAGCCCACACGTGACGTGTCCTTCAGAAGGATGGCGGGACCTGCCGGGTAAAAGTAGTGGAAATTCCACAGGCTTATGTGGAACTGCTGAATCCGCTGTTAACACCGAGGGGGGGCACTCTGGCTTGCCAAACTCAGACGTGGCACAATGTGGGTGGGTAAGAGACGAAAAAAAAAAAAACAAATGAAAGGAGGTGGAAGTACAAGAAAGAGGAAGGACAGTAGGATGTGAGATTAGAAAAAAATGTTGAGAAAACAGGCAGGATGAAAGGAAAGGAAAGGAATGTCTGTAAGACATGGCGAGGGCCTGAGAGACTGACTATCTGTGGGCAGTTGAGTTTACATTAGCTCATTCAATAGCCATCCACTCCTGTGAGAAATGGATTGCTACACACCCTGTCCATCTGTGATGTGTCGACATATGGGTTGTTGTGTGACACGTTTAGAGGAACACCAACGACGGGCCTTCAGATTCTGAATGATGGTAGTGATGGCAGCAAACTGATGAACATAAAGGCACATAATATGCAAAGTACACAGTGTAAGATGTTTACTACATGTTACATGTTTTAAAGTTACTGTTTCAAATGTCAAATTTGATTGTTTTTTGAAATTGCTGCTTTTAGATACAGTTTGGGAATTTCCTCACTTCGGTAACACTTTAGTTTAGGGAACACCTATTAACCATTATTTAGTTACTTATTAGCATGAGTAACATATTTGCTCTTAATTAGTCATTATTAAGTACTTATTAATGCCTTATTATACACTTATTGGCAGTCTCGCAGTCCAAAGAGGGTTAGGGTTAGGGTTAACCTTAACCCTAATCCTAACCCTACCATGTTAAGATTGTAATTCATATACAACAACTTCCTTACTTAATACTAATAAGTAATAATTCTGAGGTTATTGAGGGAAAACTCTTAGTTAATGGCTTACTGGTTGTATAATAAGGCCATTCAGAATAAGGCATTGATAAATACTTAATAATAACTAATTAATAAGCAACTAATTAATGGTTAATAGGTGTTCCCTAAACTAAAGTGTTACCCTCACTTCATATTGAAAGGGTTCTGATAGCTTCTTCTTTTCACGTGATCACCAGTGTATTAGTCAAAGTCTTTTGGCTAAAATCTCATTGAGTTTTAATCAACTAAGTGACCTTAAGAACTTAGTCGGCTAAATCTGTTACAGATATAATCAACTCAAATGTAAAGATAAGTGTTTATGAATTTTTGAAAGACTCAATTACCAGTTAACAAAAGTAGTTTTGATTGGATACCTTCCAAAAAAGAAATGTAGTTCTGAATGGATTTTGTCCCACTGTCAACATTTTAGTTTATTAGTTAACAAAAATATAAATATATTTCGTTTTCATTCACATATAGTTGACGAAAACTGCAACTGAAATTTGTATTCATCAAAATTGACACTGACGATCACTCCAGATTTTACCGCTGAGCCAAGCACGAGAACATTTCAGTTCTCCTGGTTTAGCCGTCGTTTGTCCTGAGTAAGCTGCTGATTCGGGGTTGTTTATATGGCGTCAATTTAGTGCCAAAAACCCAAGCGCATAAAAACTGTAATCGCGCACAGATATATCACCTGCTGTGCGATTCCTTTCTGCGCGCGCATGGTGCCTTTCTGTGCGCTCGCATATTATTATACATATTAACACTAAAACATTTTGCAAATATCATATCTCAAGTCATTGTCAATCTTTTCTTCATACAAAACTACGCTACGCCAGTTAAGGCAACTATTCATCAGCATGCATGGCTATGCTGTACCCCCTACTCCCCCCGCTCTAAAAAAAAAAAAGAGTGCGACCAATTCTGTGAAGGTGCAACCAACTGAGAAAGTTAGTCGCACCAGTGCCACCACTAGAAAAGTTTGTGTAGAGCCTGGGTGTCCCACATCATGTGGCCGTTGTGTGAAGGGCTGAAGGGCAAATTCCCAATCCAGGCCATGGATTTACTCTCCATGCTTGTTCTATCGTCCAAAAACATATGTAGGAGTAAATATATCTATGTTTATGATATTCTGTAATTCTATGTTGCCTTTAGAGTAGATGGTGAAATGTCCTGGGTGTGCAGAGCTATAATGACTGTTAAAGCAGGGGATGATTATTAACCTTGCATGATTTCAGGGAGCATTTCTTAACACTACCATTCTCCAACATGGGCCTCTGGTGATGTGTTAGCAGATT
Organism: Gouania willdenowi; assembly: GCF_900634775.1. Classification (NCBI taxonomy): domain Eukaryota; kingdom Metazoa; phylum Chordata; class Actinopteri; order Blenniiformes; family Gobiesocidae; genus Gouania; species Gouania willdenowi. The sequence continues at coordinate 50,174,552 of NC_041049.1, forward strand.
GTAACTGGAAACAGTGATTTTAATGAGAAATGCCCCACAGTCAGTTCCAACCTTCTGAACTTACACAACTAATGAAAGAGCGAGGAAGCAAAAAAAAAAAAAAAAAAAAAAAAAAAAAGAGAGAAGAAAAAAAGGAAAAGATCTTATAAAATGTAAAAAATGAATAAAATGGGACGCAAAGTTGATGAGAGTATTTTTTTTTTTAAAAAAAAGACATGAGGTTCCAAAATCATTATGCAGTTTCTGCTCCACAAACCAAATATTATCAAGGATTGCCGTCTAATTCAAAACATTCTGGCCTGGGCTTTTATTGGGATCTTTGCCTCCTCTGGACTTTAAATGCAGCAGTTAAATGTTTCCACATAGACATGGGAATGCCAGCTTGAATTCATTCACCAGCAGTATTCTGAAGTATTTGTGATGGAAAATCAGGCACAAAAAAAACACATTGGAATTTCTCAACTCATTGTATAGTTACGTCCATTTCTGTCATGGTCCCAGTAAGAGTGACTATGTCTGTCCTCCTTCACGATAAGATCAGTAAGGTTGACCTGCTCGTCCTTGAAAGGAAAACACAGGCGCTTCTCAGCTCATGTGTGCGATTGTCCTGCTCGCCATATGGTCTGAGGAAAATGTATGAAAGACCCTTCAGATACTACTCTGACCGAAGCGAAACCTCAGATGATAAATCCAGATAGATTCTATGCTCAAGTGAGCATGACACCTCTGCTGACCTCAGAGGTGATTTTCATCGGGGGGCTAACCAGTTCCCGAGTGATCACTGGGTGATAAACCAGGACAACACAAGGGCCTTTGGTGAGTCATGAGGAGGATGTGGCTCAGATGTGAGAGGTCACAGTATATCACTCGGCCAGTGAATGGAGGCGAGCAGCCTCTGTGACTGGGTCAAGGTTACACCGAGCCTGAAATGCTGTTAGGAAGGTGAAGGAAGTGAGCCGAGGCACAAACCAGCGCAGGATGAGAAAAACAGCCAGCGTTTTGCTTTAGCTACACATTAATCCACTTATGTGAGTGTCACGATATAAATGTTTACCCAGACTGTGATGAATTTTCTCATTATCGGCTAATTTTACTCCATTTCATCTGCTAATAAAACAACTAGTTTGCTTTCATTTGGACTTCAATATGAAGGAAGTGAATTATCTCTCTGAAGGAGGGAAAATAAACAGGCGTTATTGTACAACGGAGGGTAAAAACATACCCAGAATTCAATGCTCCTAAAGTGTGTTATATAAGTCTTCGAAATCTTCTAAGTCCAGCCAGCGTGATGTGTTTAGAGCTGATTGCTTTCAGTTGTGCAGCCTTATACAGAGACGGGGCAAGGCGAAATGGATCTCATCACGTTTTTCCTCAACTAAAATCCATCCTCAATGAATTAGGGATAAGACGCACACAAGCATCAGCAGACGCCTTCAATCCTAAAGGGGGCCTATAATGGTGGTGGTGAGGAATGCCAGCATCTGTGTTGGGGAATCGGTTCTGTTTTATGGCTATTTTTTTTTTTTTTTCTTAGCTCTGTGGTGAGAGCACATCGACTGGGCCGCAGTCCCAGCCTCTCGACCTCATGTCTGTCCACGTGGGGAGAGAACACCAAAAGCAGACATAGTTTCCAAAATCTTCCCACCACAAGTCATCACAAAGACGGCTCGATCGTGTTGACTTTGACTCACTTTCTTTTTTTTGTGTGTTTATAAATGTGCTCGTATTTAAAAGTTCTGCCTCTCTCTGTCTGAAGCCGGCGTGTCTGGTTGCTCTAAAAATACCCGCAGCAGAAGCTGTGTTTTCCCATTGTTTAAGACTCATACGGGATATTATTACACAGCACAACACTGATTATGTAATCCAACTGTAAGCAAAATGTACTGACCCACAGGGAGTGACAGCAGAGGGGAATGATGTGGAGACAAGGGACAACATTCTCCTCAGCAGTGCTGCTGACGTGTACAACAGTTTAAGGAAAGCTTGATAAGATATGACACTGATGGCATGGATGCTCCTCTAACATGTGAAAAATAACAACTTGGTGACGGATGGGAGAGGAAGGTGTGTGTGGCAGATGTGTGGGGTTATAGAATGACAGGATGTTTATCAGGAATGCTGGAGGGTGACCCCAGTCCCCCAGGGCCATTTCATAACCCACCAGTGATAATGTGGTTAAAATACAGTCTGTGGACGCTAACTCTCCCTGTCAGACTGAATCCAAGCTGGACATTTTAAGCACCTATTCTTTGACTGTAAGATTTTTTTTTATTTTATATTTTTCTTAATAAGATCCTAACACAGGTATTTAATAAATTTGGCTCAATATCAACCCAAATGAATTTCTTTAATTTACATTTTTAGGGAATTTAGGAAAAAAGGAACCACTAAAAGATTCAGTTATTGAAACTATTAAGCTGCTTTATTCCTAATAAGTCAATTTGTTATTCACAAAATCAATTTTCTGGTCTCTACACCTTTTTTTTGTATAGCCTGTGTCATGAGAATAATTAAGTATGCAAATTAACAGAAGTTTATCAGTATGAAAATACTTTATGGATAAATGGGGAAGTTAGTTAGTGTGTGTGGCAATAAAGTTGATCATTTCTATTTAATTAAGGGAAATATTATGTGATGGTTTGAGGGAAATTGAAGGATTTTATAAGAATTTTGAGTTTTCTTCAATTGTTTAACATTAAACATGACTGCAATCATGCGATATAAGCACTGGGAAAACTGTAAGATCCTGCATATATTGAGTTTCATTTACACAATGATTCATGTTTTCTCTATCGTTTCTACTTTCTCCTGTGGGCCGAATTGGATTATCCAAATGGCCGGATATGGCCCCTGGGCCATGAGTTTGACACTTGTGCTACCAGTGGTCTAATCTTTAGTTTTCTTCTTTGTGTATCTTTAAGTTGACGTCTCCAAAAATATACCAGAATCATGGTTGAATCCTGCTAACTGGGAATAGTGGGACTTCACTTTGAATTTCCTAGATTTTGTGACCAATTTGTATTTAATTAAGAGACATATTACGTCAAAATTTGAGGAGAATTGAAGGATGTTGTAAGAATTTTGAGATTTTTTTCAACTGTTTAACATTAAACATGACTGCAATCATGCGATAAAAGCACTGGGAAAACTGTAAGCTCCTGCATATATTGAGTTTAATTTACACAATGATTCACGTTTTCTCTATCATTTCTACTTTCTCCTGTGGGCCGAATTGGATGCTCCAAAGGGGCCGAATTTGGGCCCCGGGCCATGAGTTTCACAATCCTGCCCCCTGTGGTCTAAAATCGTTTTTCGTTGTGTATCTTTAAGTTGACACGTCTCCAAAACACACTAGAATTTATGGAGGTAGATTTGTGTCTTTCTTATTCAATCAAAAAAAAAAAAAAAAAAAAAAAAAAAAAACACTTTGTTAAAAAAAAAACCTTTTCAATCAAACAAAAAAAACAAAAACATTTTTAATCAAAGAAAACGTGTTCAAAATGAAATTATTTGGGTCTCATTTTTTTTCTTCTTTGATTGAAAAATATTTTGATTGAAGTTATTTTATTTTTAATTGAAAAGGTTTTATTGATTGAAGTGATTTTATTTTATTTTTTCCAATAATAAAGGCACACATCTACCCCCATAAGAATCATGGTCGGATCCTGCAAACTGGGAACAGTGGAAATTCACTTTTGTTTGTGTGGGGGCTGGAAAGGAGGGGGGTCTGAGGGAAATTGGGGGTGTTCCTGTTTGTCCCCTCTTCTTCCTCCTCCTCCACTGTGGGTCCATTCCCGTGGATGGTTTTTCCTGAGACATCTGCTCTGCTTTAAACAACGGCGCGCGTTCCCGCGGCTCCCAAGCGATCCCGTGTCCCGTTGTGCCCCCTCCCTCCCTCCCTCCCTCTCTCTCTCTCTCTCTCTCTCTCCCTCTCTCTCTCTCTCTCTCTCTGCTAAAGGCGGTGATCCTTCTCTCCGTGCGTCCTCCTCCTCCTCCTCCTCCTCCGCGCTCCATCCGTCCCGTGGCGGCTCCTTTTGTCTGCGCGCTCCGCTCCGCTCCGCATCCTCCACCGGCCGTAGGACAGAGAGACAAACCGATGGACACAGAAACACCTCCGTGTGGGAAGAAGATTGAGGAGCGTTTTCTTTGGCTGTGTTTTTAAGTCCTCCGCTCGTGTTTCCGTTTGTTTTGGACACCATGGAGTCGGTGGAGAGGGAGTGTGGAGCTCTGGGTGGATTATTCCAGGCCATTGTGAACGACATGAAGGTAAAGTCACATGTAGAAATGAATGGAGACACATGTTTTGGATGTGACCTTTATGGGTGCACGGCTGCTGATCACACACACACACACACACACACACACACACACACACATATATATATTTACTGCCTTTGTTTCTTACACCCCCCCCCCCCCCCCCCCACCACCCCATCCACATTTGGCTGCAGGACAATCTGAGAAGAGATGAAACATGTTTCTCTTTGTGTGTTATTTGCATACTGTGTGTGCAGCAGGTCTATGCCAGCCAGGCACAGGCAGTCCTAATCTGTCCAATTCACAACTCTGTGCAGGACTTCAGTACTAAACCCATATGTTAGATCTGACCAAACATTACCAAGCTGTCAATATTTATTAAAAAAAAAAAAAAAAAAAGAAAAAACAGGATTTTCTTGTAACTGTTGTGATAAGATGCTACTTGACGTCAAACAACTCTTTTCTGTCTCAGTGTCCCCTAGTCCAGGCTTAAATGTATCTGCTCTGACCAGAAAAACAAAGAAAAAGAAAAGACATTTGTCAATTAAAAAAAAAAAATAAAAAAAAAATAGTGTGTAGGATACTGTTTTAGTTTTGATCTCTATTTTGACAGTATTATACCGTAATACATTTTTGCAAAACAATGTTTGTCGTGGTGGGAAAAAAAAAACTCCATTGTAAGCATTTCCCTTTAACTTTGTTTAGTCATTTAAACTAGAAATCTAGCATTATACTCTTGTAAAAAAGTGCCATGCATACCATAATCATGGTCTTCACAAGTTCTTGTTTTTTTTCTGTATATTTGAACAAATGAGTTACAACCTGCCTGAATGAACCTTTCATCTGTTTACATTTGAGTTACGATAATTATTTGGTTAAAAAGGAAATCAATCAAGGCACATGGATGGATGGAATTCAGATTATCATGTTTGGCCAGTTGATAATGAATCATTTTGTTTAAATTTGATTTGATGATATTATCTATTTTCGCTATGTTCAGATATGTATAATTTGTTTGAATGTGATGCCTCACATTTTTCTATTATTGATGCTTCTGTGTGTCTATGTGTATGTGGGGGGAGGGGTCAAGTCAAGGAAGTTGAACCAGGGTGGTCTGTTGTTGTTCATTATAACAGATGGAAAGTGTGAACGTGTTCAGCAGCCTGGAGGCAGGAGCTGGCCTCCTCATTGTCCGTAGTGCTGATGGTGCTTCCAAAGTGTTAATACCAGTGAGCAGGTCAAGCATAAGCCAGCACTTTCAACCCACTGCTGATTTCTTATTGATTACTGGCTTGTGTGGACAGGAGGCCTTCGGACAGACTATTTATGGGCCACTCGTTTCGTCAAACTCCAATAAACTTAGCTTTCGGCTATTGGCAGCGCTTCTTTTGTTTCATGTACTTTCTTTTAGTGTTTGTGCTCATGCCACAGCGAGTGATGATCGTGTGTATTGATAAGCAGAGTAGATGAATAAGACTGGAGCCCTGAGTCAGCACAGTATCAATGTCCACAGTCTGAGACAGACATCTGACCTCATTCCAGGCGCCGAGTTGGGACGCGGGGGTAAAAAGGGGGGCTGGTCCCACTGACGGCAAACAATACTGTAGCATGGTGAACACTTTTCCTCATGCTACAGAGCACATGGGTCAAACTCAAGGCCAGGGGGCCAAATTTAACCCCTTAGACTAGAGCATCTAAATCGGCCCTCAGGAGTAATTTAAATTGAATCATTGTGTAAACTACCCACTGATTCAGTTTTAGATATCTCTGCCCCTCAAAACACACAAATTCAATGAAACTCCACAACATTTGCAGGGCTCACAGTTTTCCCATGCTTACATCACATGATGGCAGTCGTCTTTAACCTCAAATTGTTGGGGAAAACCTCTAAATTTGACCAAAAATCTGCAATTTTCCTCAAAATATTCGACAACATTTCCCCAAATGAAATACAAATTGGTCACAGAAACAAGGAAATTTAAAGCGAAGATATTGCAGTGACTGATATTTATCATTTATTGCTTGGATATTGTCCGTGCCGTATCATTTATAGGTAGAAGAGTCAAAACTAGGGCACATTTATTCCCTCAGGATTAATGAAGTATCTATCTATCTATCTATCTATCTATCTATCTATCTATCTATCTATCTATCTATCTATCTATCTATCTATCTAGCTAATAATAAAGTTACTCATTTTCCTGGCTAAAATCTGTGGCCCACTTGAGATCAAACTGCTCCGTATTTGGCCCCTGAACTAAAATTTACAGAGACAGCATAGTTCCTGCTTTGCTTTGGCATTCGAGCCTTATAAGGCTGCGATACAGAGGACAAGAAATACAGGAAGAGGTGTCGGAACAAGTGGGTAGATGTCGAGAAGAAGCAAGACATGATTCAGTTGGTTTACATGAGGGATCAAGGATTAGATCAAGAATTAGATCAAATCTTGGTGGCACAGGAAGATCAGAAAATGCTCTTGAGCGTCTCTGCCTACAAGCGGGAAGGGAAGGATAGTGCTCCAGACCTCTGAGCAGCGGGTACATGATAAGGAGAAGAGCCTCTCTGTCTATTATGGAATCGGATGATGACATGATTGTGTCCCCTTCATCTGCTTGGTAAGGAGCCTCCCACACCCTCCCCCCAACACACGCCTGGGAGTCACTGGCCACACAAGCTAATTAGACTTGTTGAAGTCAAGTGCGAAACAGCAGAGCTTATGAATGTACAGCAAATATTTCAGTCTTTATCTCCCCGGTTCACTTTTCAATTTCAAGACGGAGTTGGTTCTTTAGAATTAAACAGTGTAGCAAGAGCAGAGCTTTTATTCCAAATGATGAAGAGCCAAAGTCGTTTCAGATTGCTTCATGGCTATATATAGTCAGCATGTGTAACCCCCTCTAACTGCGCTCTGCCGAAGAGGCGCAGAGAGGTTATGCCCTTCATCTCCTTACTCCTGAACTAAAGCTTTTTGCTCTAATAGGATCGAGCCTTGAGAGTGCCTTATGTTTGGCTCATGCACATTTAAGTCAGAGCCGTGTGATGATCCCGGGGGAAATCTAATCCAGGTTTTTCAAAGCCAAGTTTAAACAGTCAGGAGGATGCACAGACAGGATCCATATGCACGTGCAAGACACATGCAAACATTAGAACATTCAACTCAAGACAGGTTTATTTCTCTTAAAAAGTGATAATATATCTAGTATATATTAAGTCATTCCTGTGTCTTTTATGGGTACAGATGGCAGTAAACATGTGAATGTTTCAATTTCTAAGGAGTATTTGGCAAAGTTTTGTGGCCGCAAGGGATCCTTTACAGCAAAAGGTTAACAAATCCTCATCTTATTTTCATGCATTTGAAATTTGTGTTAAACATTTTTAAAAGCAATGAATCGAACTCGGCTTTTATTTAAAGATAAGACGTTAAGGTGTCGGAAGTCTTTCACACTAAAAAATAATCTAAAACAGATGTAAAAGGTTTCAATTGATGCTTTGAAAGTTTGTTTTGATTTCCGCTGTTCACACTCCCTTTATTGACATTCTCCAAAAAGTTTCACACATTGCATTGTGGGAGGTGGAGTCCCGTAGACGGATACATAGAAGTGTCTTTACTTGATTCTTACTAATTTACTAGTTTGGTATTCTCCGTGATATCAACTCACTCTATGAGATATTTCATTTTGGCCTGATTGGGATCTTTCTCTGTAAGCCCCAAAAATAAACATCTGTTATTGTTTTGCCACACCATCAGAAATGTGTTGCGAGAAGGGGTGTGAAAAAAATTGATTTCACGATATATATATTGATTTTTTGGGTGCTGATTTTCAATCAATTTTTTTTATTTAAAAAATCAATTTAAAATCAATATTTTTGTGTATTTGTGCAATATTTCAGTAGTGGTTACAATACTGTCAATGTGTTGCAATGGTTATTTGATGCGCTTGATTTTATGATGACAGTGTGTAATGCCTGCAATATTTATGTATGCAGAGACATTTTATTTTCATATAATCTGTTCAGATCAGTGTTTAAACAATAGGAGAAAATATTTTTTCTTATTTTTGTGCATTATCAGTAACTCAGGGTGATTTATCCTTAATGTTTTCACTTACAGTTGTTACAATGCCGTCATTATATTGTCATGGTTACTTTGAGACTTCTACTCAGTAATTTCAGTGAAAAGAAACTTCTTTATTTTATGATGGCAGTGTGTAACACTGCATTTTCTTTTTTTCAGTGAAAATGTGCAAAAACACTAATAATGAATAATATATAGGATGTTTTGAAGCAAATAGTTTTGACTCAATTTGTCCTTTGAATGATCAATATCTTCTGATGAACATATACAGCAACTTGATTATTTTTCATCTCTACATTTAATTTTGATATTAACTGGGTAGAATATCGCGATAATATCGAATCGTGATCCAAGTATCGTGATACGTATCATATTAAACATCCTTGCCAATACTCGCTCCGAGTTGCGAGGCCACTTTGGCAGAGTTTTTTAGGCAAAACTCTTCTATCTATTCGTCTACTAGGACTCCACATCCCACAATCCAATGCACCAAACTTTTCCGAGTCCCTGCTTAGAGTATTTTCTGCTGACAGAAACATCCTTGTTAAGATATTTGCTTGTTTTTCAACCATCAGAGTTCATACCCAGTGTGGGAAGACTTCAGTGCCAAAGCTACAAAACTGCATTCTCATCTCAGGTGAGAAGTAACTCCTATAGTGATGGAGAGCAGGAAACCTCACTGATGAAAGCATGTTCTCCCCCTGAACACATGCCTCTTTATTTACAGGACGACCATGCTGGCAGCCGTGGCCTTTCTAGATGCCTTTCAAAAAGTGGCGGACATGGCCACCAACTCCAGAGGTAAGGAAGAGCTTTGTAGATAATCACTTTCACTGTTCAATTTGATCTGTTTGACAGTTATTGGTGGTGTGAAGCTAATGTCTCCTCATCTACTCAGCATTTATACTCACTTATCCTGTTCAAGCTGATGTGATGAAGCAGTTTATCCCAGTTTTACTCATAGGCAGGGTACACCCTGAACAGGTGGACCGTCCATCAGAGAACTGACACACAGGAACTAAATTCAACCCAAGATCCATTTTTAGACACTAGTTAACCAGAGGCCACTTCTGTTTCAGGGTTTACCCATTTTCCCATCCCGTTTTAAATAGGGTTAGTGGAGTCAACAACTGTTGGTTGGTTTTACATTCATATGCTTCAGACAACTTACGGACTTACGTAAGACTACTTCCGTTTGCGACAATTTTGACCCTCAGCCACTCATTTAATTGAAAAATTGCCATGGAAATGTGTGATATGGTCAGAAGACATCATTTGTGAAACCTTAAATACCACCAACTGACAAGTCAAATATTGCACGAAATTCCACGCAGCCGTTTTCTTGGAAGTGTGACGCTTCTGCAGTGAGATGTCAACAGGTAAAATGATCACCAGTTGAACTAGTACACTATCAGATAAACCGGTGGCTTTTCATAATTATCTGAACCTCTTGTTCATCACAAAACATTAAAAACACATTTCAGATGAAGCTTTGCGTAACATGATCACTAGTCTAACCGTAACTCATAGCACAAGTTTAGATAACGAGTGAAATTGGACATGTTAGTTTGTGTGCTGCACTTGCTAGATATTCAGTCACTTATTTTCCAAGGAAAATACAGTGTAAATGTGTGATAGCATTTAAAACATGCAATGGAGGTATTTCAAGGTCGCATTTGGCTGGATTTGAAATAAAGAGAGAGGAAAAAATGTAGATGGCCTTGAGTCATAGCTGCTTTTGACATGTTCAAACAGTTCTAGTTTGATGTTTTAAAAAAACTTATTATGAAAAGGTCATACCCAGTGTAAGTATGTAAGTTTGCCTGGAGTTAAAGATATAAGTACACCCTAAAACCACTTTTTTTCTGCTGAATAGGTGAAAAATAAGAATGAAAATGATTGGAGTGGATGCTAGTCCCACTCTTCAAGTATTTAAATTGAAAGCTTTCAGTTGTAAAATGTCAGAGTGAATGCTCTCTATATGGGTTGAACGCCAGTTATTACAATTTAATTTTGCTATTGGCTGAGATTCGCTCATTGACGACTTTTTGGATCAGTGACATCACTAATCGTCACTATTGGCCCCGCCCATCCCATAAAATATGGGAGGAGGGACTAGGTTTCATCCTCTCACAGCCCTCAGGGAGCATTGATTGACAGCTCCATGCTGAAAGGTGCAGCGCTCTGGAGGCGGGGCTGCTGTGACTGGGCGTGTCTTAACTTCTCTAGGAGCAACGTAAGGCCGTAATCAAGGCTTTTTTTTGTATTTCACCCTAGTGGCAGGTCAGCAAAAACCTGGGGGTGCATCATTTTTCAAACTGCATTGTTTTTCCTTACCCAAAAATATCGAACGTTATCGTTATCATGAGCCCAGTGTCGTATATCGTTCCATCCCGTGAACTTTGTAGATCGTCCCACCACTAGTATATACACTTGGTGCAACAAACACAGAACGATTAATATGATGTGTTAATCTATATCACATGTGTCAAACTCGCTGGCACAGGGGCCAAATCTGGAACTTTAGAGCGTCCATTTCGGCCCATAGAACACAGTAGAAATGACAGAGAAATTACCAAAGAATCCAGTTGTAGACATCTGAAATTCACCAATCTAATGAAACCTTACAATATTTTTAGGAGCTTGCAGTTTTCTGTTGTTTATATCACATGAATGCAGTCATCTTTAATGGCAAATTGTGGAAAGAACTCTCAATTTTTTCACAAATCTTGCAGATTCTCCAAAACAATTCCACAAAATTCCTCTAAATTACTCAAAAATTAGTAAGAAAATCAATAAATTTTGAGGTGAAGATCCAGCAGGGACTGATATTAAAACTAGGACACAATTGATGTTCAAATGGTTCTTTTTCTCACCTAAAATCTACGGGTGTCCCGATTGGATATCGGATATCGGTCCGATATCAACCTGAAAACAAATATTGGATATCGGATTGTTTTTTTTGTTTTTTTTCCCAATTCGTTTTTATTTATTTTGTTCAATTGTAGAATACTGTAGATATTATGTTGAAGGTTAAAATGTATGTAACCAATTGGTTAATAATAAATGGGTCAGTGTTTCTCATACCTACTGTTGCTGGCTATTGTTCTCTGTTTGAGTGACATCACTTGATCAAGTCTTTTCTAATATTCCACACTACAAAATAAGTATTTTTATTATTAAAGAAAAAAAAAAAAGTAATAAAAGTATGTATGATTCATGCTGATATCGGATCAATATCGGTATTGGCCGATACACAAATCCTGCAATAACGGTATCATATCGGAAATTAAAAAGCTGTATCGGGACATCCCTACTAAAATCTGTGGCCCACTTGGTCCACATTTTAACCCCTGAACTAAAATGAGTTTGACACCCCTGATCTACAGTGTTACGCTAATCAATTGTTTTCATTCCGCTACAGCAATAAAGTATGGTGTTTGTTTCAGATTGATTTTATTCTATTGGTGGTTCCTATCACTTTTTTCCTTAAATGTGATGTCAAAAGTCGTTTCTCTGCAGGCCAGACAAATTGAAATAATGTAGCATGGAAATGAGCTCTCGCTGTGAACTCTCACTCTGTAATTCTTCCACAGTAGGGAGACCAATGTGAGGTCAGGTTATGGTGGGTGGTGGGGAGGGTGGGTTCATAGAAATGAAAATCTCAGCTTATCGTTTCTTAGGCCTTAATGAGGTCTGCTGATCTGCTTTGTCACCCTGATCGTAGCAGCAGACAGGCTGGCTGATGAACACACGTTTCCAGATTTCTTTTGAGTCGATCGTGGAGAGCCGTATGTAGGTCAGAGAAATCCTGAGCGAGCGTGGAAAGAAAGAGTCCTGACACTCACACACACATGCACACACACACACACACACGCACACACACGCACACACACACACACACACACACACACAGACGTACACAAACAAAAAAAAAACAATCACACAAGTGTAGAGAGGCGCACACGTATAATCAAAGGGTGACAGCTGGTAGTCGGTCAGCTGACCTCACAGGTCACATACCAGCACGCTGCTGCTTTTGAGCTGTTTGACTTCCACTGTCTCTCAGTGACCATTTACCGCTGGCAGAACTCAAAAGCTTTTCTTCACCAGTGTTCACACATTGTCACCGCTTTTCCTTGCACAAACCTTTCCAGTGAGAGTGGAGTATATTACCATAGTGACCCGTAAGGCTGCCATAAACGATTCCTGATGGAAGTGTATTTGAGTTGTGTGAGATGAAGCAAAGGTAAACTGGGGTCAGCCTACTGACTGTGAGCAGCTGGAAGCCTGTTTCAATAAAACCGTGGTAGAGACTTAAGAGGCGAGCAGTAAAAGATGAGTGAAGCGGGGACTACAAAGAGATGAGAGGAAAAAAGGAGGGAGTTTGGAAAATGTAGATGTATTAAAATCCCTGTAAGTGTGTCACTCGTACACTCTGCTGCTGGGACATTAACTGTGGGATTAATCTCGTCTCTCTCTGACCACACAGTGTAAGAGAGAGACTATTTCAATTTAACAGGAACTAATAAAACAAGGACTACACCAGTGCTGAGCAGATTATGTCTTGTTCTGATTGTGTGCAAAAATGTTAAATTTCCAATTTTAGCTGTTGCGTAACTGACATGATACTTTTCCTTTTTATCAGATATTAATGATAAGAATCTTAAATATAGTCTTCTAGATCAGGGGTTCTGGTTTCACATTTTGCCATGGCCATTCAATCGCGGTAACACACTTACATAATCTTTTTTGAAACATGAATCTATATATTTTCCTGTGCAACATGCATTTCTCAGCCTGCCCGTCAAAAAGAGAAGTTTCTGTCAAAATAACAGACAAGTCCATGACCCAAAGTTCTCAAAGTTTTTTGGCCCACGTACCCCCTTTTTCTTATTTCTGAATCAAAGTACTTCCTTTGTCTGACTACAACATTTTTCTCAGAATACTATGAAAAAACAGCTCTAGATCATAATGATGGAATGAATGAGTGACAAAATACATTTTAAAGAATCTCATTTTGTAAATAAGTGGAATGAAACAGTATTTAATGCCTTCTGAATAGATTTATTTCTATAGTTTGTATACTTTCTGGTCACCTCCCACCTGCTGTAGGACCTTGTGTTTTCAGTTCATTTTCTAATCAAGATTATTTCCATCATTATAATGATTATCATTTTTAACTAAAAAAATAAACATCATAAAACACCATATTTTTAATGGTTTTATTTGTTAATTTTTCACTTTCTCTCTCAAATAACCGCTGTAGTGCCATCGTACCCCCATTTTAGAAACACCGTTCTAGATTGTAATTTATTTTAACATATTTAAAATTTTTGTTCCACAATGGAAGTCGATGTTTGTGCAACTCCTGAATATTATATTTGGCCAAAAGGTCTCTCAATGTTCAGACAGCTCAGGCCCTTTAATGGAGGGATTGTTTTAAAAGGCTCTGTGCTCCCACCATTCATCCTAGTCCTAGTCATCCTTTCTTTTAAAGTTTTTTTGGGCAACGTTTCATTTTGCCTTTCATTATCATATAAGACTTGAAATCATTCTTAGAATTCCATCATCCTGCTGTTGACGAATCCCTGTCAAAGTTCTGTGCGTTACTAGTCCTCTTTGACAGCGATTCTCAACTGGTGGGTCGTTACCCAAAAGTGGGTCGCGGAGCTGTGCTGGGTGGGTTGCGGACAGCTGGTCAAAAATAAATAAATACTTAATGTCTCTCATTTTGGTCTTGTCTTTTATTTTGAAAGAAGCTTTTCTTTTGACAGGCATGTTGTCAAATGCATGTAGCATAGGAAAATATATAGATGCATCAAAATAAAAAAAATATTATATGTGTGTGTTTTCAACAGTTATTTTTGAAAAACTAATTTTGGTTGGTTAAATTCTGAAAAAAAAAGAAGTGGGTCGCAATTTAATGACCGTGGCAAAATGTGGGTCCCAGGAAAAGCCCAATTGAGAACCCCTGCTCTTTTGTTTGGTTGTCTTTGACAATAATTGTTACCTCCGCCATGCGTGAAGCGCAGAGTGGAAGGTTATGTTTTAACCTGCGTTTATCTGTCTGTCTGTCTGTCTGTCTGTCTGTCTGTTTGTTTGTTTGTTTGTTTGTTTGTTTGCAAGATAACTTGAAAGGTTATGAATGGATTTGGAAGAAATTTGATGTTGTGATGTTCTGGATTACTAAAAATTAGAAAATATCAAAAATAGGAAAACAGGAGCTATGCCTGATCCTGCTTCTTTAAGTGCGGTGGCTTATGGGTAATGCGCGGTGGCTTATGGGTAATGTAGTAGTGCTCGGGAAGTGCATTGTGTCTACTGTATGTCCCGTCCGTTACCCGTACTGTACTTGTCGGACGTCTGTGCTCTCCAAGTGCTCTAGTTTTCATCTGTTCTGTATGTATGTGCTTTTACCTTATGTATACTAATTGTGTCTTTGCTTTTAAAATGGTATTCTGAGTTTGAAATAAAGAAATATGATGATGATGATGATGATGATGATGATGATGATGATGATGATAATATCAGTTATTGCTTATGATAATAATGTTAATAATCAGCAGGGCTGTGATGATATGTTTTTTGTCCCAGTTTGATTTTATCACTTGGGTGCTGATTCAATTTACAGTTTAATTACCTTATTTTCCTGATCCAAAAACAAAGGCTGAATCATACACTTACTGTATATAGAAACAATACAACTTTTGTCTTAAAAGAAAACAAATAAACAATGCACATAAGTCAGTCGGTCTGATATTTATTTTAACTGCATAAAAGTTCACTACAAGAGAAAACAATAATATTTTTTTTTTTATTGTCACATAAAAAACATAATTAATTAAAAATTGAAAATCACAATGTATTGTAAATCAGCATTTTTCCCTAAAAAAACCTGAAACTCAAGTGTTTACATTTTGGTCAACTTTACAAGAGTTTCTACCAAGGTTGAGTAGACAATGAATCACACAAAATGAACAATGGGATCATAATCTAAGATAGGATTCCTACAGCAGTGTATTCCAGCCTTTTGTGAGCTTTTCATGGCACCTCATGGTTTGACTATACTGTCAGCAGTTTATGTACAGTATGAAGTACATCCTGGAGTAGCCTACTAAAATGGTGGAATTACTTTGCTTCAATTGGTAAAGACACTAAACACAATCTGTAGCTCAATAGTTATTGTAAAAGTAACTAAATAGAGTAAGTTGAACAGTGGTTCTCAAACATTTTTGGCTCAAGTACCTCCCTTCTCTTATTTCTAAATCCAAGTACCCCCTTTTGTCAAAATACAACATTTAAAAACAACTATAGAGCACAATGTTGGAATAAACGACTAATAACACACATTATAAAGACTCTCATTTTGTAAATAAATGGAAAAAAACAGTATTTAGTGCAGTGGTTCCCAACATTTTGTGGATCATGACCCTGTTTTTATATCAAGTTGAACTAGATTTATATTTAACAAAGTCAAATACACTTGTTTAAAATTCTGTTGTTTTAATGTAAAAAATTTTTTTAAAATAATTAAAAAAAAAATAATTTTTCCAAATTTTCAGGTGACCCCATTTAAACTTCAGGACACCCCACATGGGGTCTTGACCCCAAGATTGAAAAACCTTTTTTAGTGGCTCCTGAACAGATTTATTTGTGATGTTTTTTATCATTCCCGGTCATCTCATGCCTGGGGTGGGACCAAGACTGACACGTTGTTATTTGTTAATTTTCCACTTTCTCTCTATCTCTACCCCTGTAGTGCCATTGCGTACCCCTAGGGGTACATGTACCCCCATTTGACAAACACTGGTATAGAAGATAGAAATATTGAGGAATTGATTTATTACTATTAAATGCTTCAGTGTTTTTTATCTCTGGAAAATGAACAAAGCCAGCTCTTTAGGCATTATTGATGCTGTTATTTTTCCATGGATAATTCAAGTGTCTGTAATAAATAAAGCAGCTCTGTTGATGCTGCTAACCCGAATACTAATTCATTTCTTTCCCCTGTGGGAGCTGTTTGTGCCTCCCTCTGCATGCATCCTAGGCCTTTTAATTAATTTGGGTGCAGGAATGTCGATAATCATTGGAGTTGGCTCACGGTGAAATAGGACTAACCTTTGAACCTCAGCCCCCAAAGCCGGTGATGCAGCTGGAACCTTTGAAATGGCAAAAATAGATTACAGTCCAGATTGTTTTTGTGTTCTGACACTAAACAATCAAGAGAGTTTAAGATTCCTTGTCACACAACTTTATTTCCGCTTCTGTATCTGCAGCTGCTGAACTTTGCTCTGGTTTGTGTTGATGGTGTTCGTCCCTGGTCTGCACAGCTTGTGGAGTCCTGCCTGCACTGCTGGGGGCAGACACAGGCCAATGAACTGTTGGCCATCAACGCTCGCGCCCCGGTTCCCTCTTGTGTTTGGGGACGAGTTGCAGCTGCCTGCACAGCTGGAGATTTCAAACTGTTCTTCCTCTGCTTCCTTTAATCTACCTTTGACACCCCCCTGCACCTCTTTAAATCTCACACACACCATCTCCAGTCGACACATGGTTCTTCTTCTTGAGCCAAAATGTCATTCATTGTCATGAATTCCTATCTCATGCTTGTGTTGAGGCCATTTATAATTGTAATCATGTAATTGATATTTAATTACAATTGTGGTGTAATTATAATTGTCAGTGTAATTGAAAACATCTGTTGCTGTAGTAATCATAATTGAATTGTAATTAAGTTCAGATAATTTACTCTGTATTTGTAATTGGCATCTAACTTCTAAGAAACTACAGTAGGGTTAGCCCACACCAAATACATTAATACCAATATTTTTATGGATAAGGAAGCTTAACATGATAATCACGAGATTAAAACAATTTAGGTGATAGATAATATGTTTTACACCTGATTTAAGACTTGGGTCAAAACTTAACCATTATTATAAGAGATGCTAACAGAAAGCTAACACAAGAGGAAGGTTACATTTTATGGGGTTATTTATTAAAGGCTCAGTAATTGTGATTAAAACCAGATTCTGAAAGATTAGACTCTCTACTTTCATCAGAAAATGTTTGTTTATAGCTTGCTTCATTCTTCCGTATTCAACAGTTGAATAGAGGCAAGTTTCACACAAATTGCCAGTATCTGACAAAAAGCTGAGAAAAAAGGCTTTTTCTGAAAAAACCTGTCAGTGACATTGAGGCAATTTTTTATTTTATTTTTTTTGCTTTAGTAACACCTCAACATTGGCTTCCTTCTATAAAGCAACAAAAACAACACTGAGACCGCTTTTTTGGCAACATTATTATTATTTTGCTGTCTAGGTCAGAATTGTATGGGTTTCTTACTGTGTTTTGACCTTCCTCCAAGTCTCTCCCCCGTCAATCTCCACACATGCAACTTCCTCCTCATCCCGGACATGCTGAGTCTCACCGCTTGCCCTCGTTTGTTGATTGTTTTCTCTCAATAATCCACTTTGGTCCACACATGCTCTGGTCGAGTGTGTGCTCCTGTGAGCTGCTGTTAGCTTCACCATCAACTCTTGTAGCGCCATTTTTGGGTCTCGTAAACTCTTTTCCTCTCCCTCTGACCTCTGCCCATCACGGCAAATCTCTCATCCAAAGGTCCGCTGTTGCCACCTAAATGGCACCACTTGGTCACTACATCATAGTACAAGCCTGATATTTATGCAAGGACTCCGCCACACAGTCTCCTAGCAACCCCTTTCGAAAAACACAATTGACATATTTTTACGTCAATGGCATCACGCGTTTGGATTTGAAATGACATATTTTTATGTCAATGGCGGTGAGTGAGTTGAGATCTTATGTGCTCTGAAAAAAGAATGAAGAAAATCTGTCACCTGTAGCAGCTCTAAGCCTGTAAAAACTTCGACCAATGAAAAAAGATGGTTCGTTTTTTATTAACCAATCACGTCTTCCTGTCTCCCCGCTCCTTCTCGACCCCTCAGCCCACACTCAAAGTGCGTCACTGGTAACAGAGATAAAACAGAGTTTTTAGTCACATTTTTTAACATATATAATGATAAAGTTTAGTGTTTACTCACCGCTGAATGAGACATGAGATGACGTAGTTTCTACACAATACAAGCGATGAGCTTAAGTCTGCTTCTGGAACACCGGCGCTCATGCATGTGAGTGAGGGGGCGTGGCTTTAGAGGGAGCACAGAAGGGAGGGGATGGGTAAAAGCGGATGCTACTTTTAAAATCATGCTAGTTTTCGAAAAATTACATACCCTGACTTTAAGTAATTGAGAACACAATTGTAATTGACTTTCAGTAGAAAAATAATAATTGTAATTTTAATTGTAATTGGAAAAAATGCTGGTCACCGTAATCATAATCTAATTGTAATTGAAAAATGTAATCGACCCTAACCCTGGTTAGAAGGCAACTTTATTTTTTATGCAACTATGAGATGATGATACAGTTTCCTCACCTCATTCATCCTCTCTTTATCCTTCCTGTTGTCCTTTTTTAGAGTTTACGGTCTTGGGTGTGGCATCAGGGAACGTGTTTTAGGAAGCAGCTGGAGGAGTCGAATGCCAGCCGTTGTGGCACAGTTTCCGACAGCGTGCTGTTCCTCTAAGCTAACTTGATGGACCAGTAACTGAAGGCACGCCTCTCTCTGCCAATGAACCGCATCCATCTGGGTTCCATCAAGTCCGACTCGTTGCAAAGGCCATGTCAGACGGTTGAAGTGGAGAACTTAAGGCTTGTAAAGATGCGTGTGTCACGTTTCAACACCGTTGTTGTTTGAACTTAGTTGACGTCCTGGAGTCTTTGGAGTCTTTTATGGCGTGACTGGTCAGACTAATGGGTTTTAGAATGTCAAATTGACATTTTCTGGTGCTATAAATGTTGCGTGAAGTCACATTGGACTTATTCTGTGTGTGTAAGAATGTTTATAGCTTTGGATCTGCTGAATTAGTTGTCAGCTTGATCATATACAGCCATTAATGGTCCCTCTGAGGTGAAGCACTGTTTCCATGGTTTTTGCGGAGTGAAAAAGTCTGCTGACCTGGGTGGGGGTTGTGGTGACAGTGGGATTTCCACAGCTCTGGGTATCCAGGCTAGGCAGAGGCGTTTAGCTAATCCTCTTAGGCCCTCTCTGAAACACACAGATACAGACATCCTCCTCTTTCTTTCCTGATCAGCCATTCCCTGCTTTAAAAATTCACACGTTTGGATCATTGGTCGGACTCTGCAAATATATACTCGACGAAGCTGAGACCTTTCACTCTTTACATATGCACACACCAGAGTCAGTAGAATACACACACAGCAGTGTGCAAATATGAACAAAGCACTCCCCTTGGTCTTTGCTGTCTGTGTCTGATTGCCTTGTCTTTTTATTTTTACTCATGTAGTTGGTGCTCAGTAGAGGTATGCTTGTAGATCAGTGTGTCAGTAAAGCAGTAATCTGCTCTGTAGCTGGACATCTACGGGTTGGCAGATGGGACGGATATCCCTACTCGCCATCTGGCCGACCTGGCATGGGCGAGATGTAGAGGTGGCCTAGTGCAGAGAGAGAGAGAACTGGGGATTACTCTCTTCTCTGCTTCTTCAGCACCTCAGCTATTTTACAGACATGTAAAATAATGAATATACCCATGGGACCACGACAAATATCCATCAAGCTTGGCGTTTTATCTACACGCTTGTTTGAAGCCTGTGTTTTAGGCCAGAGCAGAGGGGCTGGTATTGTGGATTTGAATTCATAAAATGAGCTTAAATTTGACACACATGTGCACTCAATCATACAAATGGGAAGGCAAGCTTATATTTTCTGGTTCTGTTGTAACTGTATGCCAGGTACTTTATGAACTCCATCAATGATGTTTATTTTGCGTGTGTTTTTTGGAGATGAACCACCAAAGTTCTATTGGAGGATTTTGGAAGCTTTTAAATCAACTCTGTGCAAAAAACTATCAAGTGAGGTGAGGTGAGTGCAGGTTTGTTTGGAGGAACAGGAAATAAGGGAATCGATATGGGATAGAAAACAAAACTTTTGGTTTTGGCCAGAACTTTTATTCTGAGGTGAGAGGAAGACAAACATAACACTTGAGGGAACACTGTGTACTACTGTACCCTGAGCATTAACTTAGTATGGATGTGATCGATGAAGAATGGAGATATAAAACAGGAGGGCCTGGTTGTTATCTCATTAGGGACTGAATACATCACCTTGATAATTTGACCAAACTAAGCCTTAGAAAAAGCATTCCCCTGCTGCAGCTTCCACAATACAACTTCAACAGAGACTCATTTTTACACTTTGACATTCAGTTTCAAAATGTGAGCGGATTTTCTTCCTGTTACTGATGGAATACTTAAGAAATTCAGTCCATAACACAGTAGCTCATAGTAGGATTTCATCACTGTTTTTCTTTGGTGTTCTCTTCAGCATCAGGTCAGCCAAAAGCCTCTTAGGCAGAAAAGTGTATTTGATTGTACAGCTTGGACAAGGTGCATGTTCTGCGATAAGTTCAGGGACAGTTTGAATAACTGAAAGTCCTCTTGAGGATCTAGGACGTTTAGGCTTCAGACGTAGAAGGGACGGCAGTGGTTTCACTATTTTTGGCAAAGAGAGAGAGAACACCAACCTTAGCTTAAATAGATCATAAGAGTTGTTCTCTGATTTAAGAACAGAAGATGTGTTTGTGCAACAAGAGGACTTAAACAGTTTCTGCTTTTCCATGACCCTTGGAAATGCGCAAAATCTAAATAGCAGAATAAAAACTGCTTATGGAAGCACCTGAACTTCGAAAGAACATTCAAATATTGGTAAAAGTTTTTACGCTTTCATAAGGAGGTTTTTCAGATGTTTCGATATTGAAAGTATCGCAAAAGCACAATTGAAACACTTTTTCTGCAATTACACGTCACAGGATGTGACGTACCTGGTCACATGACGTGATGTACTTTCTCTCCGAGAAAACATGACGCGATATGTGTGGACAGAAGAGGATATCAAGAGATGTCTTAGCATTATACCTAGAAAGTATTACTGCTACTTTAGACAATATTCAACAAAGGAATGCAGGGTGTTATAAGGAGGTTTTGAGCATCTATCTTCCTGCAGCGAAGTCTCGCGGGATGAGATTTCACGAGAGTTACGAGGCTCGAAACAACCTTTAATGGAAACAAAGTGCAATTATACTTTGTCAAAATTCTCAAAATATTGCTTCTAATTTGTGAAAGACTGTAATGGAAACACAAGTAGTGACTACACTAAGACAAGCTTCTGTCTCTGTCTGTGTAAATTCCAACTTGGGCATCAGTGATCCAGTCGGTCACTTAAAGGATTTTCAAATCCACATTCTTTAGCTGTAAAGAGGCCTAGGAGACTTGAGGAAACGATCCTCCCATCTTCTCTAATGAAAAGCATGTTTAGATGAGGGGAGGCAATTATTTTTAGCAACATTTTTGACCCTCAACAGGAAGCTCCTCCAGCAGAGGGATATTACTTCCTCTAATGTTCTCTGTCTTCTTCGCTCTCCTGCTAATGTACTCCAGAGCGTGTTTACAACACATCAGGGCACATTGAGTTCCGTCTGTGGGTGTCTCTGATTAGGAGGTATAACTCACTGTTTGTACGGTCTGGCCAGGCAGCAGTGGGACGAGTGTTACAGTGAGACCTCAAGATCATTTTGTCTGTTTTACAATTTGGGTTTTCAGACAATAAGATAATAGTGTTTTATCAGATAAAGACATGTTGTAGGCATCAGATTTTTTTATTTTTCAACAGAGTCAGTGTTGAAAGAAAGAAGAAGAATGGAAAATACTTTTCAGATCTTTAACTTTTACTCAACTATCACATCTCTTAGGGTTTTATTTGTGAGTGCAGCGTAACTTTCTGACTATGTTAAAATCTTGAAAAACAGTAATTGGGAATAGGAAGTTTTTTTATGCAACTTTTAAAGTTTTAAGTCTTGTCTACTGGATCTGTAAGTCTTGCTGCAGGCGCATTGCCCAAAATTCTTCTTGTTCTGCAATTCATATCAATGTTTGGCAGTTTTTTTTGCAGAACTCTTCCCTTCATCAGAGGATGCAGCAGATAGAGACATCTCTGATACTGACTGCTCCTACTGTGCTGCATCACCAGGACTCCTGCTGAGCTTTGAAGTTACTGCTTGATGATGTGAATGCGTGATCTTTCATCAAGTTTTAAAATTCAGAAATGTGAGCTGCATGTTTGGTCAGCGCGAAACAAAATGAGACCAGTGTGGCTGACAAAATCAAAGCGGAGCATTCTGCTGCTCACTTTTCCAAAAAACTTTTGCTCCTCTGACATGAAAAATGAATAGCGGTGAAGATTAAAACAGGCTAGTTGGTGGTTAACAACACTGACTCACTGCTCTGATGTTGTGACTTTGGACTTTGTTGTGAATTTTACTTGTTCTCCCTCAGGGTAGATTGAAAAACATTTATGCTATAGGAAGAATGTGACTCTTTTTTTCCTGTGAGCCTGGTAGCAAATGTGTGTAGTTACTAGCTAATAGGGGTGGTGAAAAAAAAAACTGCTAACATATTATTCATCATTTAAATTTTCACGATTATGAATTGTTTCTTACATTTCCAATGATCTATTAGTTAAAGGGATCCTCCACTGTTTTTACAAATGTGGTCTAAAACCTTTGAAATGTCCTTATTAGAAGAACTTTGCCTAACCCTACTTTACCGTTATAGAGCCCGTGCGCTGCCATGTTGTTTTAGTCCATTCAGTTCTATAGCTGTCAAGCATTCAGGATCATTTAGAAGCTTTTTCAGGCAAAAATGGGTTGCTCTAAAAATCAGTTTAAAAAGTTGATGTAAACCTCTTTTGTTTACCGAAATTTGATAAACAAAATCCGTGACCTGTAAAAATCTGTGACCGCAGGGGGCGACAGTTCCAACTCTGCTGTTTCGTAGATGGCATGACGATGCATGTAAATACAGGCAACCAGGATCGACTGATTAATGCCGACCCAAGTTTAATTTGTCTGCTGCAAAGAACTGTCGGCATTAATGAGCAGCAGTCACGGATTTTGTTTATCAAATTTCGGTAAACAAAAGAGGTTTACGTCAACTTTTTAAACTTTTACTACATTTTAGAGCAACCCAAAGCAGCACAAGTTGTCATTTTGATTGAAAAAATGACAACTGAATGCTTCACTGCTATAGAAATTAATAGACTAAAAGGGGCGATTTGTGTCACTGATGACGTCATTTCTACATGGCGGCACACAGGCTCTAAAACGGTGAAGTAGTCCTATTTTAAAAAGTTAATCAAATGAATATAGTGCAAAATAATGCATTTTGTGTGGCATAGATTTTCTAATAAGGGCATTTTAATGGTTTTAGGCCACATTTGTAAAAACAGTGGAGGATCCCTTTAAATCTTCCAAATTGTAATACAAACCAAGCGGGTTCTCCTAATTTGTATATTTCAATTACACTATATAATATTGAAGGTGCTGTGAGGTGTTACTCAAAAGACAAGACTAATAATTCAGCAACTGACTGAGGTTGAGTAAAGGATCAATAATCAGCAATAAACAAAAATCAAATAGTTTGTTACCAAAATATTCATCATAGTTTTCCGCTGACTACAGTACCTTCTGGATCATCACCAAAATCAAACTCATTCTTCCTTTTGATATTGTCTATCAGCTCACCAAATTTCATTTAAATCCGGTCATCTGCTAACAAACATCCACATTATCAGACGCCTGTGAAAACATTTCCACCTTGGCAAAAATATTGATATTTTCGTCAACTATATTCACATGGGACAAAATAGAACTGTTTCTATTTTGGAAGGTGTCCATTCAAAGCTACTTTTGTTCCATGGAAGGCAGAGCAAGCCTTAATACCATCCCATATCAGGTTGATAAATGGTAATTGAATCTTTAAAAAAAAAACTATTTTTATCCTGTATATTTTAGTCGACTATATCTGTAACAGATTTAGTCGACTGAAATCTTAATGCCATTTAGTTGAATAAAATGACTATAACTGAAATAGTCCTGATGACTAAGTTTGGACTAAAACTAAGTTGCATTTTAGCCGAAAGATCTCCACACTGAAGTAGTCTCAAAGTGCTTTACAAAGTCAACTCATACACCCAATCACACTGACATTCACACACCAATGGGACTGAGCTGCCATGCAAGGTGCTAGCCACTTGGGGTTCAGTGTCTTGCCCAAGGACACACAGACACAAATAGACTACGATTGAACCTCCAACCTCTCCATCAGAAGACGACCTCTCTACCGCCTGAGCCAGAGGTGCTGTTTAAAATAGTCATATAATTCAGCAAGATCAAAAATCAGCAATAACAGAAAATCGTATCAAGAATCGTTAAAAATCGAAAATCGTTTTGTAATCAAATTGAGACTTTAATAATCAGAATCACATCGAATGGAGAATTTGGGCTGATTACCCAACCCATTTGTGTACTTGTATTCTAATAAATTGTGTATGTATTTTATAATTGTGTTACACCTGCATCTTCCAGCTAATAATACAGTACTTCCACGCTCCCAGACGGATCGAAGCCAAACAGCACTCTTTCTATTTTTTGATCCCTCGGCCTCTTTCATCCATCAGTGGCCTTTGCTGTGCCCCTGCCACTTCACATTGTGCCTGACTTGAAAGAGGTGAGGCAGTCTGAAGTCAGGAGGCTTAACTGTCCGTGCCAGCTGCACTCAGCTCCGTGGCCAAGGTGTCAACGTGAGGAATAACTGGTGGAATTTCCATAGCTTAGCTGCAGCTATGTGAGAGCTCAGCCAAATAGACATCATCTTCCTGGAAGTCTCCCACTAAGGATGTTCTGTTCCTTTTCTACACAAACATGCTTTATTGACAAAGGTTGCTGAATGAGAGCAGAGTCAGCGGAAGCACCCTTTGGTCTAAGAAAAGCTGAATTCTGCAGGAAAACTAATTGCAGCACTTACAGTACATGTTGAATAAGGCTGTTACTACTGGTTGGTAGTCTGAGAACTTGTGAAATCTGAACCAAGCAGCAGGTTTTTGACAGTTAAACATCAGCCCCCATGTTGAAGTCATCACAGACTAAGGGCTGAGTTTAGCCCGTGGCTCCATGGCAGGAGAACCCCCTATAAAGCAGACATATTAAAACGCTCCTCCTGCCCTGAGGAGTGAAGGGAGTTAATCAGAACCAGAAGCCTGGATGAAACCACTCACTAAAACTCAGACCACACTGTACTGGTTTGGTTACTGGAGCTTGAGGTTCCCATTAGATTTCAACCACTGGGGGCTCGACCTTTCTACTAACAATCTCATGTACATCTCGACATATACAGCAGTGACAGTTTATGTTCAGTGTATACGCTGAACCAAGCGTTGTCAACATCACACGCACACCTAAAATGAATCATTGCAGCCGCAACTTTTTTTGTTTGCTCAATGTGGATTCATGGAACTTTGCTTTGATACCGGTCTGTGTTTTAGGTACTAATCCCAGTTCAATGGTACGAGCACAGTGGATCCCAACCTTTTTTGGAGACGTATTTTTCCTAGAATTACTTTTTGATCATATGTTAAGTTGAGGTTTCATTTATTCAATCAAGGTTTTTCAGGAAATGTTTATCTCCTGACATGTTTCGACTGTCAACTGCCAGTCTTTGTCAGAGGAGTTCTGCTGATTGCCTTTGATGGTTCCTTTGAAGCTTCACCTCACTTATGTATTAGTTCCAGCAAGATTCATTTTGTCTTCTTTTTTTAACAGTATGTTGAGGTTTTGTTTTTTCAGACAAGGTTTCTCAGGACATTTTTATCTACTGACACATTTCGACTGACTGAAAAACCTTGTCTGAAAAAGTTGAAGAACACTGTACTCGGAGTTCCGATTTTCTTTAATATCCATTACCATTTCTTTTTCTTAATTAACTACATACTTTGCCAATAACTTTATTTTTTGGGCCATGATATTTTTATTGAAATTTATAACCACAAAATACATGTTTATCACAAAGGATTTAACAAAATAATAAATAAAATATAGCCGCAAGCGGCGATAAACGGCCTTCGCCGCGCCATCTTTGTTGTGCCGCCTTTGCCGCGCCGCCTTTTCCTGCACCGCCTTCGCCAAGCGGTTTTTGCCGCGCCGCCTTCGCCACGTCGCAGAAATGTACTATTGAGATATAAACTAGACATATTTATGAGTTTTGTTTCGTACTAACACATCCAGGAACATTGTTGGAATTGTAGTAGTAGTAGTAGTAGTAGTAGTAGTAGTAGGTGTAGTAGTAGTAGGAGTAGTAGTAGTAGGTGTAGTAGTAGTAGGAGTAGTAGTAGTAGGAGTAGGAGTAGTAGTAGTAGGAGTAGTAGTAGTAGGTGTAGTAGTAGTAGTAGTAGTAGTAGTAGGAGTAGGTGTAGTAGTAGTAGTAGTAGTAGTAGTAGTAGGTGTAGTAGTAGTAGTAGTAGTAGTAGTAGTAGTAGTAGTAGTAGGTGTAGTAGTAGTAGTAGTAGTAGTAGTAGGAGTAGTAGTAGTAGGTGTAGTAGTAGTAGTAGTAGTCGTAGTAGGAGTAGGAGTAGTAGGAGTAGGAGCAGGAGTAGGAGTAGGAGTAGTAGGAGTAGTAGTAGTAGTAGTAGGAGTAGGAGTAGGAGTAGTAGGAGTAGGAGTAGTAGTAGTAGGTGTAGTAGTAGTAGTAGTAGGTGTAGTAGTAGTAGTAGTAGTAGTAGTAGTAGTGGTAGTAGTAGTAGTAGTAGTAGGAGTAGGAGTAGGAGTAGTAGGAGTAGGAGTAGGAGTAGGAGTAGTAGTAGTAGCAGTAGTAGGAGTAGTAGGAGTAGTAGTAGTAGTAGTAGTAGTAGTAGTAGTAGTAGTAGTAGTGGTAGTAGTAGTAGTAGTAGTAGTAGTAGTAGTAGTAGTGGTGGTAGTAGTAGTAGTAGTAGTAGTAGTAGTAGTAGGAGTAGGAATAGGAGTAGCTCCAGGGGGAGTGTGTAAAGTTTGGGCTGACAATTTTCAAGATTTGGCCAATTTCTTATTAACACAAAATGGAATTTGGGCTGATTACCCAGCCCTTTTATGTACTTGTATTCTAATAAATTGTGTATGTATTTTATAATTGTGTTACACCTGCATCTTCTAGCTAATAATACAGTACTTCCACTGCTCCCAGACGGGGAACAGTGGAAGTACTTAAAACAAAATATATCAACATTAGTATACAATGAAACATGTCACATTCTAAATAAGCATAAAAACATCCATAACACTTTATAATTCCCCTTCCTAAAAATGTATGCAAACTGTCTGTACAACATTTATCTTTAAGGTAGAACCATTAAAAAGCCCTTTGCCTTTGACTTGGTCCCTTAGCTGTGTGGACGCACAGGATGCTCTGTGGGAGTGAATCACTGCCTCTGTCCATCCTGTGGGGGCCTGGGGCCAGCGGGGCTGCTGGACCCGATCAGGAAGCTTTAGCCTCTCCAGGATGTGGCTTTCAGCTGATTCCTTTTTTTGAGACGGCGAGAGGAGATGGGAGCGATGAGGTGGGGAGCGGGAGGGAAGCTGGCAGGTGTGGATGAGACAGAAGAGTGATGGTAATGGAGGCCGGGTCTGCACATAGGACCCACATTACATCCCCAGAGAAGCTGATTTACGGCTGTGGATGCATCATATACTGCCATCAAAAGGAGAAGTTCATTACTTTTGTGCATTCAACTCATTATTTACTACCACTTTTAAAAACTTGGCCTCACTCGTACATTTGTGGAAAGTGAATTCCAAGCAGCTGCTTTTGTCCTGTGCTGTTTGTACTTGCTCCAAGCTGCACTCTATAGATTTTACATTGCTACCTCAATGACTTCCTGCTGGAGTTTGATGTGTCTGCATGACCTTTTCCATCACTCACCCAAATATAGCAAACGCAGCACAAGCGGCCTTCTGTTTCCTATCAGATTCAAGTTTTTCTAAGAACGCGCTGTAAAATATCAATGAGATAGTGTCCAGATCTATTGCTGGCTGTCTCTGTGTTGTTGCAGTAGTTCGTGAAGTTGACATCCAATATGTGAGGCAAAGCAAAGTAGCCTTTATGTGGTGTTTTAAATAGAGACAGTGAGTTCGTGTCTTTGGAAAAAGGGCTGGAGATGTCATTACATTTAAATCCGGACGCTTGTCTAGCGCTCTCTGTTTTTTGCGCAGCATTAATGCTTAGAGCGGCTTTCTCTCTCTCTCTCTCTCTCTACCTTCCCCTATGAATGGTGTTTAGAAAACACACAGAACAGGAAAGGCAGATCAGCTTGTGAAGAATGGAGGGATATCCCTTTACATGTTTCCTCCTTTTTCCTCCAGGATAGACAGGGTGAGGACTTTTGGATGGGTGGGGTGGATTGTAAGTCACACCACCTGTCCACAGACTGACCCATAAACGTGAACACATACGCCTAAAAAAAAATCAGTGCTTCCTTCCTTCCAACTGTGCGCCCATATGTGTGTGTGTGTGTGTGTGGTGAAAGACTCTCAGATTAGCCCTATGTGGTCGAGATTACAACAGGATCAGTGCTGCCATGTATTACTTTGGCCTGTGAACTATTAGTGAGAGTGTAGACCAAGGCTTTAGAGGCTTAAGACGCCATTTAATAATGCTTCGGAAAAGTACAGTAACCAATACCCAAGTGTTTTTGACACTGATGAGAATCAAAGTGTGGGAAGAATGCAAAGCTTTTGGTTTTCAAGCATTTTGTTTTTATTCCAAACAAATGTGAGATCTCCAAACACTGTCCTCACAGTCAGCAGGTGTCCATCTAGTGGCGATGAGTGGAAATGCATCCAGAAGTCTTGATGTAATGTGACCACTTATTGAAAAATGGATGTTTATTTTGACCAAGTGGCATATTAAGAATAAAAATCGCAAGCTGATAAAATAGTTTTCTTTTTTTTTTTCCAAGGTGCCACAAGAGACATCGGCTCAGCTCTGACAAGAATGTGTATGCGACATCGGAGCATCGAGGCAAAAGTGCGCCACTTCACCAAGTAAGAGCCACTTATATAAAGACATGCAAAGTAGCACAAGGGGCAGAATGACAGACTTAGCAAATGGATTATGGATTTTTTGTTGTCATTTTGAGTTTTTATGGAGACAATTAAGTGTATTTTTGTTGTTGTTTTCAATATTTTTCAGGGGTTTTTTTTGTGCATTTTTGTAGTCCTGTGTGTTTTTCAAATAATTTTGCATGTTGTTGTTAAATTGTCTTTTTAAAGCCATTTTTGGGTATTTTTGTCATTGTTTTCAATATTTTTCAAGGTTTTTTGTGCATTTTTGTAGTCATCTTGTGTGTTTGTAAAGTCATTTTGTTTGTTTTTGTAATCAAATTGTGTTTTTGGAGCCATTTTCGTCTATTTTTGTTGTCGTTTTACATTTGTTCCTGTTATTTTTGTGTATTTCTGATGTAATTTTATATATTTGACCTGTCGCTCACTGGGATGGCCCCCTTTTTTGTTGTGGAACTATTTGTTGCAGTCTTTGTTCTCTGAATGGATTCTGTTGTGTTTTCTCTAGTGCTCTGATGGAGGGCCTGGTTACACCTCTGCAGGACAAAATCGAGGAATGGAAGAAGATTACTTATCAGCTGGACAAAGATCATGCCAAAGGTGGGCTGCAGCACAATAAGCAAAGCCAGAAAGTTTGTACTCATATTACTTTTATTTATGACATTTGTTTGCATTTTTGCATCTTCCAGAATACAAGAGGTCTCGTCAGGAAATTAAAAGGAAGTCTTTAGATACAATAAAACTGCAGAAAAAGGCCAGAAAAGGTGAGGAAACCACCTCCAATGTCAACTTCACGGTTGAGTCATTTGCTAACTCTAGCCTCGCGTAGTATGATGTAATGGTGAGCTAGCGCCACCTAGAGCAAAAACAGAATCATTTGAAAATGTTAAGTACTGTCCCTGAGCCATGTTTGCTTCTACCCTCATGCTTTTTGTAATTGAACAGTCATTTATTTTGATATGAATATTTGATGATACTAAAACCTAGAAACGTGGAGACAGAGTAAATTCTGCCCCGTACTGCATGCACAGGCTGTACTATCACCTAATGTATCATTGTACCAGTTGTTAGAGCCACTTTATTTACCAGGGAGCAAATATTTATGACTGGTTATTGTTTTCCAGAGTTTTATTGGGCTTTATTTACCGGTGATTAGTTCCTACTGCATATTTAAAAGCTCAAAAATATGATTTTATTATTGTGTATAGTTCCTGTTATTAACATACAGTATATGTAGGCTACATCAGAATAAGGAAACCTTATAATAATAATAATAAAAATAATTATAATAAAAATACAACTTTTTTTATTATAATAATAATAATACTAAATCTTAAAAGCATCATTAAAAAGAAGTCAGTTTTGTCTTTTGTAGTGTAATTACTTGTGACCCGCAGTATCTGCTAATTAGATCATGTAAAGTAGTTTGTACTATGATTTCAATTAAAAAAAAATGAAATAAATAATAATAATAATAATAATAATAATAATAATAATAATAATAATAATAATAATAATAATAATAATAATAATAATAATAATTAGGAACTTATTGCTGGTAAATAAAGCCCATTAAAACTCTGGATAACAATAACCAGTAATAAATATTTGCTCCCTGGTAAATATAGTAGCTCTAATGACTGGTACAATGATAAGCTGTACATTCATTACGGGGCTGAATTTACTGTTTCCTGTATTTCTCTGGATGTTTACGGGTTTCAGTATCACCGTTTATTTTCATGCAGCTCATGTACTGATGCTGGACAAACATTAAAACATATAGTATTAAATGACGATAACCCTGCCTGCTCTTTTCTCCCCCTGCCTGTGACTGAAACCCTCCTCAATGTCTCTGTGGTCATTTATCCTCGGCTCTAGAGCTTCTTGGTAGGTCTGCTGTTATCTCCTGCTGGCTTCAAACATCATAATTCATCTCCAGAACATCCTGCCAGTCATAAGAAACACCCCATTGGCTTAGCATTGTCTCGCTTTAATGGTGATATTTAATCAGCAGAAATACAGAAAACTCCATTATTATTATTGACTCATTTCCTGTGAAGATGCTAGTGTTAATACATTACAGTATATATATATATATATATATATATATATATATATATAAAATACCCTTGTGTTCATAAACAGCTAGCTTAGCATATTTTAATGTTAGCTTCATTGTGTTAGATTGAAATACTTAGTGATTTTACATTTGTTGATATAAAAGTGAAAAAAATAAATAAATAAATAATAAAAATGAAAAAATCGAAAAGATTTAAGTCACTTTTTAGACATATTGAGATTTTATTTATTTGTTTTAAGAACATTTTACTATTATTTTGACACTGTAACTTGTTTTATGTACTACTACTTAACTTAACCAGGACACATTTGTAAAAGAGATCTCCTGACTACATAAAAGCTAATAAAAAATTCCTAACTCATTGATTTTTATAGTGTTTTTTGTTTTAATTAAAGTAAATAAATAAATAACAATTCTATTTTTTTTTATGTTTTATATTTTTGTTTTTACTTATTTTAATAACATTGTTTTAATAATATAAAAACACATGAGTTTGGCACAAAAGATTATAGGGGTGTCGATAAGTTTACTGACTTGACAGTGAAAATAAAGCATATCAGACATATGTCAGAATGAGAAAAGAGGATTTTTATACTCAGTAAGTAAACGTTAAACGAATACATAATAGATTCTATGACTACTGTCTCTCCTTAATGCCTTCAGTTCATTTTATAAAATCATATTTTTGTTACTCTTGGTGAGGCCCAACATAGGTGTTTATAAAAGTCTCATCAAACATTATTGTGACATTACCTTTGGAAGAGTTTTTAAGTTGATTCTGCTTATTATTCCAGTCAAACAAATGCAGTAATTATAATTACACATCTTTCGATCAACTAATTACAAACTAACAATTATGTACGTAATGATTTCCCACAGCACGCGAGAATAGGAAATCACTGTTAATTGACTTTTTAGATAGAACCAAAACACGTATTTAGCCCATTTATTGGTGATCACCTCTTTGCTCTGATGGGACTTTGAACGTCATTAACGTAACTGTTCATCTGGAGCTGGTGTGTCCTGATGGGACTCTGGGGTCAGTTAGTCTAAAGATCATAGAATCATCTGATTAATCTCACAGACGTAAACAGATACAGACCTAAAGAGTGTTCATGTTTAGATTGTTCACATTTTTCTGAACATTCAGGGCTCAGCTGGAAATGCAAAGTCATTGGGGTTAAAAACTGACTGGATGTCATCTTCATGTCCTCTTTATTGGCGTTTTCCTGTCTTGTGGTGCTTGTGCAGTGTTGAAGCACTTTCACACGCTCTCTTTTCTAATTCATGTTTCTGTTTCATGGCCTTGTAAATCATCATCATCTGTTGCATCACCTGACGACCCTCTCCTCTCATTTCCATCTCCTCAAGCTATTTCACTGTTGTGTTTGTCAATATGTTGACCTTCTGTTTATAGCCGAGTGTGCTGAGTATCATTAGTTATTCTAATCATCTCTCGTTTCTCACTCCCCCTCCTCCCTTTTCACTTTGTTTCACCACTGTAATCATCCTTCTCCTCCCTCACTCCATCACTCCTCCCTCTGTGCTGCTGCCCTGCACAGGCCGAGGTAACCTGCGGCCGCAGCTGGACAGCGCCATGCAGGATGTCAATGACTTATATCTGCTGATGGAGGAGATGGAGAAGCAGGCTGTGCGCAGGGCCCTTATGGAGGAGAGGGGGCGCTACTGTACATTCATCGCCTTGCTTCAGCCTGTTGTGGTAAGGAATATTTAACACAAACTGTGTGATTATGTTTTTTTTTTTTGTTTATTTTGTGTAATTTTTTTGTGTGTCATTTTGTGTATTTTTGTAATCATTATAATGTATTTTTGTTGTTGTTTTTTCAATTTTTCAGGTGTTTGTGCCTTTTTTGTAGTCGCCCATTGGGTTTTTGCTGTAATTTTGCCTTTTTTTCTTTTGTCAAATTGTGTATTTGGAACCATTTTTATTTTTTTTGTTGTCTTTTTAAATTGTGTCATGTATTTCTGATGTTGTTTTATATATTTGGCCAGTTTTTATTCTGTGGAAATATTTATTGTAGTCTTTTTTATTTATTTATTTATTTTTTTTTGTGTATTTTTTATTTTTGTTATTTTGAAATTTTTGAGTCATTTAAGTGTTTTTTTTGCAGTCGCCTTTTATGTTTTTGCAATAACTTGGCCTGTTTTTGTACTCATTTTTGTCTATTTTTGTAGTTGTTTTACATTTGTTTGTGTTGTTTTTGTGTTTTTATGATGTTGTTTTATATATTTGACCAGTATTTGTTCTGTGGAATCATTCATTGTAGTCTTCGTTCTCTGAATGGATTCTGTTGTGTTGTTTCTGTTTTTTTATTTCAGAATATCGAGATCGCCATGCTGGGAGAGATCACACACCTACAGGCAATTGTTGATGACCTCACGGTGTTGACTGAAGATCCACATAAGCTCCCACCAGCCAGTGAGCAGGTACCACTTTGTCACCACTAATCCTTCTAAAGCATTCACACAGGATGAACACATCTGGGAGGAATTATGCAAACACAATTGTCTTTGTCCAAATGTGTCTTGTTTTATCTATAAAATCAGAATCAGAATCAGAAATGTTTTATTTGCCATGTACAGTTTTAACCATCTAAACATGATATCGAAACGTGATGATCATGCATTAGATATCCAACTCTGCAGGTTAATTGTTCTAAACTCTACACATTTGCATTATGTAGCCTTTGCACTGTTGTAATTGACAGTTTAGATATATGATTTAACCTCGTCTTAAGTAGATATTTGTGTGTTTTTAATTTATTAAGATTTTATTGTGATGCCATTTGTGTGTGTCGTAACACTATATATCTATCTATCTACATTTAGTGAATTATTTGTTGAATACAGCAATGCCTGTAGTGTATAAAAATGTTTCTTGTGAAAAGAAAACAGTATATTAATGTTAGCCCTGTGTAATCTGGATGTTTGATGTAGGTGATCCGAGACCTGAAAGGCTCTGACTTCAGCTGGTCCTATCAGACTCCTCCTTCATCTCCCAGCAGCACCAGCTCCAGAAAAAGCAGCATGTGCAGGTAGACACGAGCACAGATCCATTTCAGAAACTGCACTTTTATATTTACATGCACCTTCCTGCTCAAACTTTTTATAACATTTTTTTTTTCTATTTTTTTTTTATTTTTGTATATTTAAAGTTTTTATTGTAACTCTCTCAGAGATGGGAAACCTTTGTCACAGCAGGGGCTACAAAACTGTGCTTGTCTGAACCGAGGGACACATGATCAGTATCTCAGCATTTAAAATAATGACCAAACTAAGTAATACCACAGGAAAAAACACAGATTCTTTTTTTTTCTGTTCATTTTGTATGATTTTTCTGTCATTTCGTGGATTTTTTTTGTGATTTTGTGGATTTTTGTCATTTAGGTTTACTTTTGTTGTGGTTTTCTATATTTTTCAGTTATTAGTAGTCGTCTTGTGTGTTTTTGTGGCAATGTTGCCTATTTTATGTTTTTAAAGCCATTTTTGTGTATTTTTGTTGTCGTTTTACATATTTTCTAGTTATCTTTGTGTATTTCTGATGTTGTTTTACATAGTCTTCACTTATTTTTGGATGATTCCTCCTAAAACTGTTTGTTTTAGGAGGAATGTTGTGTATCTTTGTTGTTGTTTTGTGTTTTGTTTAGTTTTTTGTATTTGTTTAGTCATTTTATGCATTTACTTTGGGGGCTGCACAGTTTGAAACCTCGGGCTGCGTGTGGCCCATGTCTGCACTAGATGATGAAAGCTGAGGTTTGCAAAGCTGCCTTTCAGGAGGATGAATATTAGTTTCAAGAGGTGACCAGAAATGTTAGAAATATTTCTAACACCACACCAGTCACCAGAAATATTTCTGGTCAAGACTGGCCACATGTCGATAAATGTGGCTGACGACTACCCATTATTTCAAAATTAAATGATCCATGGGCACCTGTGGCTCAGGGGTCGTCTTCTCATCGAGAGGTTGAGGGTTCAATCTCAGTCTAACACCTGTTTATGTGTTGAAGTGTCCTTGGGCAAGACACTGAACCCTAGCGACTTGCATGGCAGCTCAGTCCCATTGGTGTGTGAATGGGTGAATGAGCTGACATTGTAAAGCGCTATGAAACTACTTCAGTGTGGGGATAAAGTGCTATATAAATCCAGTCCATTTACCATTAGTCCTGTAACAACCTCATTATATGGATTGAACTCTTTCTTTAAGGCCCTTCTCACATGAGAACACTCAAGGCAGGGTGCAACATGGACAGGACACATGCAAACTCTACACTGAACCATCCCTGCTCACCACCCTGGGAATCAAACCCAAACCTTCTTTCTTTGGGGCCGAAGTGCCAACCACTACAGCATCATGCTCCTACTCAAGGAAGCAATGGTAAAGTAATTTTAAATGAGGAGTCACGTACAATGAGTAGACCTGGAGTAGTAACCCACAAGGATAGAGAATCCCTCTCCTGCTTAAACCTGTAGGAGCCATCATTTATTATCAGATAAATACATAGTGTAGGCCTCATAGATCAATATGTTAAAGATCATTCACTCAAAAAAAAGATGTAAATGGTTTAAATTGCTGTGTTTTAGATTTGTATTTTTTTGTCAGGATCAGGCACAGCTCCTATTTTCCTGTTTTTTTGGTATTTTCTCCTTTTTTGGTAAGCCAGAACATCACATACAGTACATTTATTCACCTGTTCCTTGTCCCATTATCAACATTTCCTAAAAATGGCATCCAAATTTGTTTATAACCTTTCAAGTTATCTTGCTAACAGACAAACAAACAGATAAACACAGGGTAAAACATAACCTTTCGCTCTGCGCTTTGTGCTCAGCATAGGTAATGATGTAAAAACACTTCTATGCATCTGTTTACGAGACTTCACATCCCACAATGCAATGTGCAATACTTTTCTAGTAATGTCAATAAAAGAGTGTTCACTCTGGCCAAAAAAAAACAAACTTTCAAGCATCAATTTATATCTTATTTTTCCAGCATATGACCTTAAAGTTATTGATCCATGAGGCCTACACCATGCCTTTATCTGATAATAAAAAATAGTCACCAGCAGGTTTAATATATATAAAATAGAATTAGAAATAACACTTTGCTGCTATGGTCAATTGTTGTATGTTTGTTACTCTTAGTGATAGTGTGACCCCTAGTGAACAAAGTAGGAATAACAGTTCCTTTAATTGAATAATTACACCTATTGTGTTGTGTTTTGTGTTAAAAAATGTTTACAATAATGTTATGGACCATTTCAGACTCTTGAGAGTGCAGCCATATGTTGGACATGCCTGCTCTGATGGGTATAGAATAAGAAAGATATTAAAATCTTTGTAGTCAGGCTAAATAACATTTAATGACAATTTTTGTACGCCCATGGCTCAGACCTAACATTAATCTTAGTAATACTGATAACTTGTCATCATTAAACACCAGGAGTTATTTCATTGTGTACTTCACCCTTTCGTCCACTTATTTTCGTTTTTTCATGCTTGCACAGATTTTTTTTTGCAGGAAGTACAAATATAAAGAACACTGTGTTTTCTCCAATCCGTGTGTTAAAGATTTCCATTCAGAAAAGTGTGGTGTTATAGTTGGTTGTAGGTTGTTTGTATATCTCAAATAATAAATGTCTTTTTTAAAGGTTAAGCTAGCTGTGAATACAATTACAACTTTCAAAAGAAGAATTTATATGCTGAATATGCATCTTTTCTCTGTGTGAAGGTCAAACTTCTAAAACTACCACACAA
The DNA here is from genome assembly GCF_900634775.1 of Gouania willdenowi. Classification (NCBI taxonomy): domain Eukaryota; kingdom Metazoa; phylum Chordata; class Actinopteri; order Blenniiformes; family Gobiesocidae; genus Gouania; species Gouania willdenowi. Next base: position 50,211,759 of record NC_041049.1, read on the forward strand.
ATGGCAGCGGATGTTGTTGATGCCGGTGCCACTCTGAATAAAGATGAGCGCACCTTTTCAACAGCAGCTCATTCTGCTGCAGTTTGCAAAAAAAAAAAAAAAAAATACATGTATGAATATTATGACATTTCCACCTTTGTCAGAGCTGAGGCTGACTGTCAGTGACAGTGAGTGTCAACAAACAAGAACAGATTCTTGCCAGATTCGGAGGGCTTGCTCTCTGACTCAAGCTTCTTACTGCCGGATTATGTCCAAAGCTGTCAAAGATCACAGCCTTGAAACAGAGTTTTTACACAGTGAAGAAAAGCCACTTTTGTACAAGAAAAAAGGAAATCAATCGTCATCCCTTTGTAGCACGCGTGTCAAACTCAAGGCCCATCTGGCCATTTGTAGCATCCAATTCGACCCACAGGAGAAAGTACAAATTATAGAGAAAACTTACCAACTTATCCAATTCAATGAAACTCCACAGCATTTGCAGGGCTCAGTTTTCCAGTTCTTATGTTGTGGTGGTTTTGATGAATGAGACAGAGTCAAGCTTTAGGGTTGCTGGTCAGATGCAGACACAGAGTTTATTTGGTCAATGGGTTTTCGGGGAAACAGACCGGCCTGGGATTTGGTGGTAAACAAGCTTTCAGTGTGTGTGCCTCAGTGCTCTAAGGGTTATTTATGTTGCTGATAGCGGTAGTGAAAACAGAGCAGAGCCTCCTGAGGAAGAGAAATGCTGGTGAATGCTATCACTGTACGATGCTTTCTGGTTTCCTTAGGGCAGTCTGACCAGAACTGACCAGGAGATGGTTCTGTAATTACATATCAGATTATATCACATGATGGCAGTCATTCTTAATTGTTAAAAAAAATTCTAATTTTCAAATTATTTCACAAAATGTCACAAAATCAAGGAAATTTAAGTGAAGTCACTTATAGCTTGAATAATGTCGATGCATAATATATTTTACATATCAATAATATGTGGAAGTGCAAAACAGGTCCCATTAGGGATGAAATTGATCATTTTCCTGCCTTTAAAGTGTAAGTACACACCCCCAGGTTTTTGCTGACTTGTCACTAGGGGGAAAATTAAAAAATGCCTTGATTATGAGCTTTGCTCCTAGAGTAGTTAAGACACGCCCAGTTACAGTAGCCCCACCCCCCGCAGCGCTGCAGAGTTCCGCATGGAGCTGTCAATCAATTCTCACTGAGGGCTGTGAGAGGAGGACACCTGGTCCCTCCTCGCATCTTTTATAGGAGGGGCGGAGCCAACAGTGACGGTTAGTGATGTCACTGATCTAAAAAGGTAGAATTCAATTGCAATAGCCAGCATTCAACCAATAGAGAGCATTCACTCTGACATTTTACAACTAAAAATGCTCAGTTTAAGTACTTAGACTAAAATGTGAAGAGTGGGACTTGGATCAATAAACAACATTACTTCATACCTAATCATGTATTCTCCAGAAAAAAGTGTTTTTATGGTGTACTTGCACTTTAAGGATAAAATTGCACATTTTTCTGCCTTTAATCTGCAGCTGATTTGAGATCAAACTGTTCTGATTTTGGCCCCTGAACTAACAGAGTAACTTTTTTATTTTTACAGTTTATCATAAAAACACAAAAAATAAACAGAAAACTGTCTTCATTTTGCTCGTTTAATTTGTCATATAAGGAAAAAAAGCCTAATGAGAGATGAGGAAAAAGTGAGGAGCATCCTGGTGATGAAAAGCAGCAAAGCAGTAAAAAAAAGAAGCACAGCTGATGATGTTCATAGGGAGAGAAATCAAAGAAGAGATAACTTATTAATGTTCTTTGATGTATTGAAATTAAAAAAAACCTCATATAATAATTTCATGCCATATTGCTTTCATGTTCTCAGCTTCTTTAATCACATTTCTGTTTCCTGTCGATGCTTTGTTGAATTCATGTCATGTATTCAGTTCTATTCTACTGTCATTTTAACATAAGGGCCACATAAATTGGTGCACAACATTTTTTTTCATCACTCCTGAGTTTTATTTGTTATATTCATCTTTGCTGCTTTGCTTTGTTGTCTTGTCGACAGCCTCCTCCAGATGCCGTCTGCGGGAGCACATCGGCTCAGCAGCGTCTCCTCTCATGACTCGGGCTTTGTCTCCCAGGACGCCAACACTCACTCAAAGCCTCCGTCTCCCATGCCCTCGGATATAACCAGCCAGGTAGAAACCAAGTTCATTCTCTTATCCACTTTTCTTTGGCAACAGAGACTAATCCCAGGACAAAGCAACAACAGCCTTTGACATTTAATGGCACTTTTTATGATGGTGACTTTTTCAGCGAGCTTATTCATGTGTTTTACACATGAATAAAAAATGTCATATTCAAACTCTAGCCTTTTTTGCTGCAATAGAGAGCTTTATCAGAGTGAAATGTTAGGTTTTTATCCCACTGGATTGATAAAGTTCTTCAGGCTCTCAGGTTCGAACCGATTGCAGTACACAGCAGCACTCACTCAGTCAGCAGCGCCTCTGCACACCAAGTGATGCAACGTTCTTCTTCTTCTTCTTCTTCATCTTGTTCTTCGAATAAATCATTTTACAGCCTGCTTTATTTTCGATCTCGGCTAAAGTCTATAGAGGGCCCCTCAGAGAGGAACGAAATCCACCTTTATAAACCTCATCATCACTCATCTCCAACTCTCGCTCCTATCCCATCTCACGCCTACTACATGTTGCCTTACATTCACTCCACTCCTCCTTTAACATCATCCTCCATTTCCCAGAAATCAACAAGCTCAGCCTCCTCAGAGACTTCAGAAACCTGCCAGTCTGTCAGCGAATGCAGCTCTCCTACTGCGGTTAGTACTGCATGCATCTGCACACACACGCACACGCACACACACACACACACGGTTTCAGATCTATATTTTAACCCTGCTATTATCCTTGGGGTCATTTTGACCCTATTCAAAGTTCATCATTCAGAAAATGATAGTTTACTTTTTTTCTTTTGCCTCATATTTCACAAGTTTTCCTAATTTGATGGGTACAATTGATTAATCATAAAATCACCATGATAATGTTTTTTTCAATGAGCTGAATGCATATAGCAAGTATTGGTGTTCCTCTGGGGTCAATTTGACACTAAGCTCTTTTTAGCTGTGTGAAACGTGTCTGTCTGCATGTGACCCATGTGTGACCTTACATCCCCACACCTGCTGGTAGAGAGTTGATACATGACATGAAAAAGCTCTTTCACAGTAAACATAATATAGAGTAGGATGTGTCTGAGACAGAGGACTTTATAGTAAATAACCCCAAATAGGGCTGGGCGATGTACGATTAAAATCTCGATAATTTTAATTGAAACTAGAACTGCAAGCAGTTATGAAAGGGGGCCAAGCCTTCCCACGCGACTCGGACCCCAGGTTTTGCAGAGCCCCTGAAAGTACGTCACGAAGGATGACGGGCTCGGGGCGAGCGTCAGGACACAGGCCAACGTGCCATTTGCTGTGAACAGGTGGATATGAAGTTTTGGAAAATGTGATTTAAAGTGTGAAAGTTACAGGCCAAAATGCGTTTGCAACTCATTATAGCACCACCTAGTGGTGCACTTTTTGGTATGGGTGATCTGTGTGCTCTTCTATAGTTACCCTGTAAATTTCACAGCCCTCATCATATTACTTCAGCTGAAATAAAGGTTTGTTTATTTATATTTTATGTAGTAATAAGCCACGCCCACTTTGACCAATCGCGATTAACTTTGAGATACGGTCCCAGGAGCGAACCAAGATCATACTCACCAAATTTGGTAAAAATCGGTTGTGCCATTTAGGAGATATACATTTCTCATAATTGAAGTGCCCCCTAGAGGCCTAATTTTTTAAAATTTGGCTCATACACCCACAGTCTCATGGCAACAAAGGATCTGAGAATTGGTGGTGTTAGTAATTATTTTGACCAAGATATGCAACACTTTTTATAGCTAGCTAGAAAACTTTAATCGTTTATATTTTTCGCATATTTTGCCCGAACAAAATTTTTTGCTGAACTGTAGATCAGGTCCAAATGAAGACTCTACGTGCCAAGTTTCACGCTGATTGGACAAAACCCCAAAGAGGAATTTGAAAAAGTAGGTTTTTCAGTTTTTGCGATTTCGCTCCAGAAAAGTTTTGGCGAAAATGGGTGTGGCCTAGCCCAGGTGATTCGGTGCTATTCAAGGAATCTGTGGATATAAAGGTTTTCAATTTGCAACAAACGATGTGGGAGATAATGGCCAAAACGCGTTGACCTTTGTTATAGCGCCACCTGCTGGTGGACATATGTGAATTTTTGCGTCCAAGGTCCCCAGGGGGTTTTGGACCCAACCACCAAAGGGCACCGCCCTACCTTGCACGGTTTAGCATGCAGCACCCCTTTTACCCACGGAAAAATAATAATAATTATAATAATAATAAAAACCCCTGCGATTACAATAGGGTTCCTAGCACCGCTGATCCTAGCATACGCGGTTCCCTGGCCCCGCGGGCTTGGCCCCCCAGAAAGACAATTCAGGGTTACACAGGCGCATTTGTTAACAAACAGTTGCACAAAATGTGCCAGTTTTGGCTTTATCTCTTTCAAAGGGCAGCATGTGTGAGCGAGTTTTTTAGTATGGATGTTTAGGGGAAGGTCTGGGTTAGGATGCACTCAGAAATCCATCTAACTGTGTTTTTTCATGCTGTTGTGAGAAGTATTGAAAGCAGCGACTCTTAAAACAAGTATTTTAAAACAAAATAAGCTATAAAAAAGAATACTTTTACATTTTCATAGGCAATATTGTAATTTTCTGTATCGTCAAAATAGAAAACTCGATATACCTTGAATCTCAATATATCACCCAGCCCTAACCCCAAATATGTTACATAAAAATAAGTAAATTAATATGTTTATGAGAGGAAAGGGGGTGTGGGGGGGGGGTTCCCAACATCAATTATTATGGTTCATTCTTTGAGAGTCATGAATGTGCAGATTACTGAAAATTTGATCTGATGGTGGCACTGCAGGAAAGTTCATCATCGCCACAACCAATAGGGTTCATACACTTGTGGTCATTAAATTTGAGAAGATTTGAATGAAAACTATTCAAGATAAATGAATTCTAATTCAAAAGTTTTGCCTGATGGTGGCGCTAGAGAACAGGTCAAAGTTTCAAGAGGTTATTTTATGTGTTCAACAATTAAACAAAGTGCCTGACATGAAAACTTGGTCAACAACTTTCTGAAAATCATTTTTTGGAGGCAAATATCTCTGAGGTCAGATTGACCCCAAGGGTAAAATGTGTTAGTAATATTTGAGGATAATATGAGGGTTAAAGTTGCCTGCAGGCTGTGGTGAGGTGTGCGCTGCGGCTCCACGTGGACTCATGGTGGATGTTGAGGCTCTTTGACTCACACTTGTCTGTTCATTTCACAGTTTGGCTCATGCTCATCCTTTGGTACCTTCCGCCCTGCTTTCTCTCTCACTGGCACCATCAGGCCTCTCTCTGTCATACTTCCTGCGTCCCCCACATTTAACCACTTCCCTGGATCCAACACTCCCTCACCCACATCAAAGGTTCCTAGCTGGAAGGTTTGTTTTCTTTCGCAATTTTAAGTTTTGGGTTCTAGTTTTTGAGATTTTTTTTTTTTATTGCTTTTTTGCTTCTTTTTGTTTGTCATTGCTGCCGTGATCACTACGAGCTTGAGATTAACCTCACAGTCTCTCTATTTGCTGGTCCTCATCTCTTTCCTCGGTCTTTTCAATGCTAAACTGAGTCCGCTTTAACAACTCTGACATGTCTCGTTGCAGTGTGAAATCACATTTGCCGTGCAACAGATTTTGTATTTAACTGACTCTACAACTGTCACATGGCAAAAAGAATGGTGTTGCACAGTTAGAAGACAGTCTCATTATTACTCCTGCTGCTGCTGCAGGACTGGGCCAAATTGAATTCCTGCGAGCCATCGTTGGCCAGCACCCTGCATCGTACCAGGGAGTCAATGGATCTGTCGAGAGAACAGGAGACTCCTTCCAGTCCACAGGGGTATTCTGGGATGCAGCCTGATGACGTGCACAGAGCCAGGAGTGGGCCAGGATCCATTAAATCCAGGGTAATCAAGTCCCCAGAGTGAAGGAATTTAAATGTCAACAGCGAAAGGGTTGTATGTTGAATTTCATATGGAAATGTTTGCACATATTTATGAAGTTTTGTGCATGTGTGTGTTTTTCAAGCATGGCGAGCCCCTCTCTCCAGCAGCGAGTACCCTGGCGATGGTTCTGACCCGAGGTCTGAGTATGGAGCAGCAGAAGAGCAGCAGAGACTCTCTGCAGTACTCCAGTGGCTACAGCACACAAACCAACACTCCTTCCTGCTCTGAGGACACCATCCCATCACAAGGTAACCCTGGCTGATAACAGGCTCTTTCTCTAACAGTGACTCTCATTTATAAACCTGAAAACGGGAAAACGGGTGTAAATTTGAGTGCACATTTGGTCGTGAGACAGAACCAACGTGTGATTCCTGAAACATTCGTAGCGTACAAATGATAGGGTGTTGAAAAATCCAGTGCCTGAATTCGATCGTCATTAACATGATGCGCCCTCCTCTTTTGGAGGCCCCGCCCACTGAGGTCAGACAAGAAAAGAGGCTTTTCCAAGATGAAAAAGCAATACAAAAATGCTTTTTGACAGTGTAAAAACTGGAATAAAAGGAGCACATTTGAATGCTGTGTGAAATACACTAAAAACAATTATCTATCATCTCATTTTTTTCCTATCTAATGATTACCTTGTTAGGCTTCATCATCAATGAAAATATCTGTTTTTCATATTTTTGGTGTGGGCATCGTAGCTTTTATTGTGTCTGTGTACCCCTAAATTTACATTTTTTTAAATCGTAAAATGTGGTCAAGCTTGATATGAAACATATTTGTAATAATTGTTAACTACATATGTGTAGAACTGTATATACAACTGTAACATGGTTCCCCAGTTTTGTTTTAAATTATAACTGAACATTTTTATAGAATTTTCACGGCAATTACAGCTGAATTACAATTTCATTACGTTTACAATAGCAACAGATTTTTTAAATTGCAATTACAATTAATTCATAATTGTAATTAATTATTAATGACACAATTGCAATTATGAATGACCGCAACCCTGAACATGAACACACGTAATATCTCTTTATATGTGAAGAAGAAGAAGAAGATCAGCTACTGAGCAGGTGACGTCTGCCCCCCTGTGTGCGCTGTGAGCAACTTCACAACAGAGATCCTGGAGAGATGCACGGATATGATGTTTATATTGGCCTCAGCTGTTCACATGCCAAGGCAATAAATAACATATTAAAAAAAATTAACAATCGAAATATGTTTTAAAAAAAAGCCTTAAAAATGAGTAAATGCTGTCCCTTCCATGTTTATTTTGCCTTCAGCCAATTTCACCTATAATTCAACGCATTGCTGATGCAATACTGCAGCACATTTGTAAAAGTTTAAGGAACTATTTACATTTAAAAGCATGAATGAGGTCCTATTTCCTCCGTACAGCCCCTAGTGATGGGCTGAACATAGGAACTCGGACCTCATTCATGCTTTCTCCGAGACACAGCATAGCAGGGCATCCGTGTGTGTGTGTGCGTACTGGGTGAACCTATGCGCTACTGCTCGGTAGCAGTTTACCAGCTGTAATTCACACAGTATTCTGTGAAAGGAAAACCAAAAAAGTGTACCTCTAATAATATGGGCTTTTTCTAAATTAATTTTATTTAGTTTAATTAGTTTTAATAATCCGCTTAGATCTGTTCTGAATGTGTGTCTGCTTCTGCTTCAATGACAGCTGAGGTTTGTTCATTATTTAATTTTCAGTCAGATTTGAATGTGCTGAGCCACAAATTCACACAGACTGCGTATGCAAGCTCAGATCTGACGTGAGATCTGATCGTCGTTTACGCTCACGTCAGATATGATAATTACTGCAGCTTTTGTGAATTTGGATGAACATACGAATTATTAATAATTTTCGTGCAGCTCTAATTGCTGTGACAGGTTCTGTTGCTGTATAATATTTAATAAAACGGGCATCAACAGGCAAGGTTTAATGAATATTATGATGTAAATAAATATGGAAATACTTGGAAATTTTATACAGGACTATAATATAAGTAAAATAAGGAAGACAATAAATTAGAATAGATTTATCATTTTTAAGAATTTTTCAAAACAGCATTCATGGCATTACATGATATTTTGATGTTTTGAATAACAGAATAATTTACAGAAGTAATTTATTAAGTAACATATAGGCCTAAGAAATATATTGAGAGTTGAGATACATCACAATTTCTGTTTTTATTCTCTGCATTTAAACCTTTTTTCAACTCAGATAAATGCAGTTGGACAGAATATTTAACTAATTGACTCAAAAACACTCCAAATCACTTTTTAACTGTAGACATTATTTTGTATCTTTTAGTGTGGAAATCATGACACATTCTCACCCTCAGGTTCGGATTACGAGTGCTACTCTCTCAACGGGGACGCTGACAGTGAAGGACAGGCAGACTTTGACAAGTCCTCCACCATTCCACGCCACAGTAACATCGCTCAGAGCTACCGCCGCATGATTCAAACCAAGAGGCCTGCCAGCACGGCGGGTCTACCCGCGGGTAAGAGCCTGCAGGGAACTCCAAACGGGGCCGGGGGAAGCGGCCTCGGAGTCGTCGCCTCAGGGACCGCCACTATCCGCAGGACGCCATCCTCCAAAACCGGAGTGCGACGCACGCCGTCCACATCCGGCCCTATTCCAATTCGGCCGCCGATCGTGCCAGTTAAGACCCCCACGGTGCCGGACTCTCCTGGGTATGCGAGCCCATCCTATCACCGTGCGTGCAGTGAGGAGTTTCTGTACGGTGACGACCCATCTGTCAGTGACTACATGAGGGGCTCCCCAAAGAGAATGAGCCTCCCTGACTCTTCTCTGGGATGTGGAGGAAGAGGAGGAAGAGTAGATAACACAGTTGATACCCATCAGGCTGTGAGCATGGCTACACACAGCTCTGAGGAGGACCCTTTACTGGCTGCCAACCGTCACAGCCTGGTGGAGAAGATAGGAGAGCTGGCAGCCAGCGCTCACGCCCTGGGCGAGGGTCACTTTCCCTTTCCCAGCTCACTTCCAGAGGATCCCAGTCAGCGTGCGCTGCAGGAGCCATCCTCTGAGCCTCAGGAGGACAGGGATATGCTGGTATCTATACGCCGCGGGGTGAGGCTCCGAAAGACGGTGTCAAACGATAGGTCGGCTCCACGGATCCTGTGGTAGTTTAAAGGAGGAAAAAGAAGCTGTGGTACTCTAATTTACAGTGACATTAAAGTGAACTCATGTAATACATGAAGTGAGGCACGAGAAACAAAATACTACACGACGTGGTGAACGGTGGCCAGACCACGAACAGCGTCAAGTCATTTTATGTCCTGTATGTATTGTGTACATTCAAAGTAATCCATATATTTTGGTTCTTCTGTTTGTTTTGGTTTCGTCTGTGATTATCGGCTCCCCCATGTGACCAGTATGTGACCAGTAGTTTCAGCTTTCATTTGTCCCTTTTTAAATGCTCTGCTTCTTTATTCTCGCTCTTATGGTTATTATTATATTATTATTGTGCGTTTGCTTATTGCCACACTTTGCACTTGTGAGTGGAAAGAGAAGGACACAGTGCTCTGTGAGCCTGTCTGTATGATGCGTTTCTCATCGTTACTGTACATCTTACTGTTTTTTGATCCACGAGCTGAGCAGCGGTGTAAGTTATGTAAAGATAGAAGCATTACAGCAGTGTTTTTATTGCTGTATTATACTGTCACTATATTCAGCAATTAAACACTTTTTACTGTTGGTGATCCGTGTTTCTATCAAAATGCAACATTTAGCCTTTGAAATATAATATATCAAAGGCTAAATATAATAATCAAAATAATCTAACCTGGGAATTTAGTTGATGACCCGTCACAGGAAGAAAACATGAACATGATTCCATTTCTCTGTGTAAAAGGTTGTTAATCGATAATCGATAAAAAAAAAAAGAATATATATATATATATAATTTAAAACTGTGATTAACTCTAAATGAAAGCTGTATATATATATATATATATATATATATATAAATACAGTACATTTTAACATGTTTTTAACAAGTATTTCTTACTTTCTAACATTTTTTTAAATCTACCCAAGCTGAATCAGGGGGAAGACAGAAAAGCTTACTTAAACATTTAATCCTTCAGTCAGTCTACTTGCTCAAAAAAAAAAAAAAAGAAACCCCTGACATACATCCATTTTACCAGATCAGTCTCATTGAGAATAAAATATTTTTAAGATAATGAGACCTGAAGAAGTAGCAATGGAGTTTCAACAAAAGAAGAAATAGATTCAAATACCTAAGGTTATGTATGCTGAACTATAATGTCCAATCTGGATTTTAATATTATTTTTTTTGATTCACAAAGGCTGGATGTAAAGGCTGTATATATATAAATTATAATTTCAAATTATTTTTAAAATAGATTTCGATGCCCTTTGTTATTTTTTTACTCTTTTTTTCAGTTTAGCCTTAAATTGTTCACCTATTTAGTTAGTTTTTTCCCCCCTTTTGGTATTGGGGAAAGAGTGTTTAGACACCTAAATATGTGTTGAAATGTATTTTTTTTTTTTTTTTTTTTAAAGTTTGCTAGCATCAGACATGCCATCCTAAATAATTATAAGAAATAAATTAAAACAGTGAAACATAACATTTTGAGGATTCGTTTGGTTTTTAGACTTGGACTGTAGCTACAAAATAAATTTTACCTTCAATAATAATAAAAACTTCTCCATGTATCATCATGTTGTGCTTTGCGGTTTCATTAAATGACATTCCATTACTTTAGTGCAGTACTATGTGGAGCCAGGTGATGGTGCAGGAGCTTCTCCACCCACAGTGATGTGGTGGGAGATGTGATGATGTTGGTGCCTCAGTGAAGAAGATACAAGGCAGCCTGGAGAGAATGACTAGCGCGTGGGATACGACACAAAGCAGCTGGAGATGTTTCAGCATCCTCTGTGAATAACTAACTGTAAACATGGAGGAGAGGTTTCTTTACTGTGCTTTTTAAAATTCTTATGTTCATTGGCCCTTTAGGCACCCTCTTGCGTGGAAAATGTAGTATAATGTAAAAGAAACAGCAACAGCAGCAGACACTGAATTCCTTCTCATTATTTATTAAAATATTGGCCCTGTTGGAAAAGCCACTCTTAAAGCGACTGTGCAAAGTTATTTCCCGCTGGACAGCAGGGATGACAAAGCATAGGGCCTAGTGCCTGGAGAGCAGACCTGGTTGGTAAGGTATACGCTGCTGCTCTGTGATGTACGAGTATAAAAACCTCTCCTATTACCGTAAGAGGGTGCTTCAGCGTAAGCTTAAACAAAGAGAAGATGAACAATGAGGTTCAGAGGAGTTAAAGAAGTGTTGTCAGACAGAGAGGGTTTTTTTATTTGGATTTGTCTAAATGTGAGTCATTATTGTCAATTTTCTCTGAGTTGCAGAGAACAGTAAAGGCCTGAAGAGCATCCAAGTCCAAACAGTTGGATAAAAATAGTGGAATAAGGATAATGATAGGTCTTTGGATTCAATCCCATTTGTATTTTTCTCTCCAGATGCTATAGAACACTGTGAGAAAAAATAATCTAATCAAGACTCCATTGTTTTTTTTGGGTTTTTTTTTTGTGTGTTTTTCCCATTGTTCTACCCCAACAGGCTCCCTATAATCTTCCCAGCATCATAAATAGCCCATTATTGAATTTACACCATTAGTTTGGTGCCTTGAACAGACAGCGTAATGGAAACCTTATGACTGGCTTGCTGGGATAATCAGCAAAGTGAGATCATCTCAGTGTATCCAAGATGGTTTTTTTTAAGAAAAATGAAAGGCAAATCTAAAGTATGTTTGAAATAAAACATTAAAATTCAACCTGAAAACAAAAACCCAATGTGAGCATTGTACCAAATGCGTATAGTGTGTATATATATACTTGACTCTATTGATTTTCATTTCCATTAATTTTTGCTATGACAATCTTCAGTGCCCTTTGATGTGAGAAATGATTTTATGTGTTAATAGAAAGCCACATTTTTTGAGACGAAGAGAAGCAACCGTTGAAATCAATGATCATCTCATGGAGTGCTTATCATTGAGGCAGCCCCAGGCTGCACTAATCAGATTGTAGATATAACAGAAACCCTCCTCTGACAAGCTGTGGCCCTGAGACTTGTGCATTTTATTCCCATTAAAAACAACAGACCATGCATTAATCATGACCTTTTTTTTTTTTTTTTTTTTCTAGAGCAAAGCTCCTGCTTGTGCTGATCTCGTTTTTACTGAACATATTGAATGGTTAAAGGACCAACATCAGCTCTAATGAGTTAAAAGCAAAGGACCAACAAGACTGTGTAGAAAGCCAATTGAGCATAAAATAGATATCGGTGATATCAATCCGTACTCAACTTTAGTTCACTAGTGCATGAGTACACTTTAGTAGTGAAATAAAAATAAATAAATAAATTCTCAGGCTCTAAATATAGCTACATGAACTCTAAAACTGAGAAAATAACCTCCATTCAATGCTGTTTTGGCATGGCACATTACATTTAATCTGGTTGGTCGGCTCTGATGTGATGCATTTGATAGTTGTCTGGTGATTTCATTTTTTGTAGTTTCACAATGTCCGTAGATCATTTTCAAACAACAAATAAAAATTTACTCAGTAACGGTTGGGCGTAGAAATGTAATGAATTATTTTTACTTATTTTAAAACAACTTAATTTCAAGTAAAGATGCTGATTTAGAAATATACTCGAAAAAGTACCCATAAAAGCAACTGAATTACAGTAACGTGAGAACTTTTAATCAGTTACTTTCATGTCTGCTAATAGTAATAGTAAAGCAGAACATGCCACTAATAAACATTGTATGCTAATAAAGGGGCAGGATAAAGCAATTTCAGGCTTTTGAAAAATATTAGTAGCAATCAGGGGGCTGGATTTGGTTCTAATCCCTCCTACATAATTTGCATAGGTTTACTAGTACTACTAATGAATATTTGGGCTTTACTACTAGCTGACTACTACATTGGCATTCAGAAACCTCTTCTCATCACAAAGCTTCTCACCGCAGCAGCTAAACTGTCCACAGGTGGACCCTACTCTGATTCCGTCACGGGAAGCTGCTGCTGGTATCCTTTCTAACAACCACCAGGTCAACCAGTGTTTTCAGTGCCCTACGCTCGGCACTAAACTGTTTCGGCACCCTCCACAGCCAATGAAAAAACCCACCGCTGACACCCCTGTCTTTGGCTCGGGTCACCACCTACTACTCAACAACACCCAACGGCTATCGAGCACCGGACCCGACACCCCAGTTGGCGGCTCGGTGAAGACACCGCCCTCGCCACCCCAAGTGTCACAAGGCACTGGTTGTCGGCCCTTCACTGGCTTAGCGGCTAGCAGCCACATGTTCACGCTAACTAGCTTCTCCTTCCTCCCTGCAACCCAGCACAGAGAGGAAGAATGGAGGGAAAAGCCCCACACACCGGAGGGGCTGGAGGCATGCCTCTGCAGGTGTGGCAAAAAAGTTTCTGAACGGGACACGCACCAAGTCTGCTCCAGGTGCCTCAGGCTGGAACATGCCTTGCAAGCCTCTGTAACTGTGTTCAGTGCCATTCACGGCCCGCCTTTCGGCGGCACGGGTGGAAACTTTCGCAGTGTGTCTTACGCTTTTCCAACCGAGAAGACTCGTCCGATTCAGGACGTGTCTTCGGCTGCTCAAATTTATGGCGTCAGCCATCCTTGTGACCCACCTCGGCTGCCTCTACATGCTGGAATTCCAGCTGTGGGTGGCCGCGTGGGGGCTAGACCCGGTCCGTCATAGTGCACAGAGGGTGTTGGTCACACTTGAGAGTGCTGAGACTCTGCGCCCCAGGCGCGCCCCATTTTGCCTGACGCAAGGGGTGCCAATGGGCATCATCACGTCCAGGAAGGTAGTCACCACGAACGCCAGCCTGACGAGCTGGGGCGCGGTGCATGAGGGGCGTTTGGTCAGAGGAAGCTGGAGTGTGGGTCTCCAGCGCACGATTGTCCATCCTGAGTGGCGCAATCTATTGACCGTGGGTCTCTCACAGCGTGTGATCTCCACAATACAGAGTGCTAGGGCTTCCTCCACTAGATCTCTGTACAACTGTAAGTGAAGTGTGTTTGAGGATCGATATCACCGGGCGGTACACATCCCCTTTCAGTGCTCCATGGGAGTGATCTTGTCATTTCTGCAGGAGCTGATTGACAAACAGAGCGCTGTCTCCAGCTATCGCTGCCTGTCATGTGGGCTTTGGGGACAAAGTGGCGAGTCAGCATCCGCTGATTGTTCTTTTTATGAAAGGGACATGCAGGCTCCTCCCTGTGTCCAGGCCGCTGGTACCGCCGTGGGATTTGGCTGTGGTGCTGGATGGACTTAAACGTCCTCCTTTTGAACCAACGGGGCGCGCAAACTTAAGTTTGTGTCCCTAAAGGAGGTGCTGCTGCCGGCTTTAACGTCGGCCAAGTGTGTCAGTGACATCCATGCGCTCTCAGTACACTCATCATGTGCTCAGTTCTTCCTAGGCCACGCTGGGATGGTGCTGAAGCCCAACCCGCCATTTGTGCCGAAGGTATTGGGGCCTTCCCTGCCTCACAGGGTGAGTAGGGACCTCATCTATTTCATCCTGCATAACGTTGTGCGCACGAATGTAGATATGACAGGGGGCTTCAGGGTAAGCGATCAGCTCTTTGTCTCTTGGGCTTCGCCCGTAAGGGGACGCCTGTTACTAGGCAACACCTGTCACACTGAGTGGTGAAGGCGATTGCTTTGGCTTATTCGAGTCAAGGTCTGCAGCCACCTGAGGGCTTGCGTGCACATTTGACTCGGGGTTTATCCACTTCCTGGGCCTTGTTCAGGGGAGTGTCTGTTCAGGATATTTGTGCAGCGGCGAGTTGGTTCTCGCCCCTCACTTTTGTCTGGTTTCACCATCTGTATATTTCCGCTACGTGTGTGGCACGGGCGGTTCTCCTGTTGTGATCGGTATGTTGCTGCCCTGCGGGCTGGTATAGTGTGCGATAAGCTTGTCTGCTATACGGGAGCTACAATATCCCATAGTGAGACATCAAAAAAAAAATGTTATGAAAGAGAACTATAGGTTATTTACATAACCCCGGTTCTCTGAGTAATATGAGTGAGATGTCTCACAAAGACAACCCTTCTTGCCGCCTGAGTGAGAAGAGGTTTGCTTATTGAATGCCAATGTATTCTCCGCCCATTTTACGGTGGGACTACCTGTCGCGGATGAATATATTTCTCCAGCCAATCAGGTTGGCTTTATGAGAAAGGGCTTCTGTGATATGATGCAGTGGCCTATATCCCATCTCACTCAGAGAACTGTGGTCAAATAAATAACCTATAGTTTTGAAGTTATGCTTACTTATAAACAAATATAGTTCAATTTACTTGAAAAATATTAGTTAAAGTAACTCGAAAAGGAAGAACATGTTTGACATAATTAGGTTCGTAATACTTCTTTCTATAACTTTGAACGTTTGGGTTTGCAGTTTTAGATTCGAACCCCCAACCCTTCGGGTTTTGGACGACCCAATCGCAAGCCTGAATGTGCTTTTCCTTGTCCCCTCATTAACATATAATGCTAGTGACACTTTTTGCTTCAATAGTAAACAAGTAAACTAAAATTGAATACATGTGCTCCAAATTTGAATAGCTAGTAGCGCTTTGTCAAATGTCAAATACTCAAAAGGCTTTTCATAATTGTAAGTAGATGCTTCGTATTTGCTTAAAACATTTTCATGACATTGTCCAAAAAAAAGCAGACTGCTATTTGGAGGTAAGATAAAGTGAAATCCTTTATAATTAGTATGTCTAATAATGAACAGAGATGGTTTCATACAGTGCAGCTTAAATGCAACAGTAGGTGGTGGGAGCCTTACGGGGGATCACTGATCAAATCTAATTAACCGTACCTAATACACGGGGAAAAGCGTATTTATATTTATCCTGCACCTTTAACGCTTTTCTGCCTACAGGATGTGTTGAGGGGGAACATCCCCAGGGACTGATGAGCAGAGAGCAATGCACTACTGAGAGATACTTTACCTCCTGACGGCTGTCACCATGTTTCCAGAAATGGCTCCTCTTTGAGGGGGGAAAAATGAAGGATTGGGTTTTCCATGAATGAACCAGTGAGCTGGATGCTCACTTATCCTTTTTTAATTATTCTGTCACTACGGGATAAACCTGCTTGTTTCAGGCTATTATGTAATTGATTTCTGCCAAATAGTGTGCTTTTTAAGACCTTTTAACAGCCCACTTACTCTGTGGAGTAAACTGCCCATTACCTGATGTTTATGTCAAGTCTCTTTAACATTAGATCTGCTTATTTATCCCACTTTTCCATGGGATATAAAATATAAATAAGACAATGGGCACTGCTTTCCTGACATCTTTTCTCCATTTATTGCTCAAAGAAGCAAAGGTGGGATGTTTTAAATGTTACAAGGCAGTAACCTTTGCCTTTTGAAGTTGTGTCTGTCTGTCTCTGAGTGAAGGCGAATGGATTTTGGTCAATTATTCATTGAGTAAGCATGAAGCTTTCTAATGTTCGTCGGCTGCTTTGTTGGATTTGATTTTTCCCTCTTTAATGCCCTGCAGTTCTCAGTTATCTGTTGGAGAAGAGGGGTGATGAGGATGCTTATACTTTTTTTTCTTCTTTTTTTTAAATTCATTACATTCTTTCTGGTTTTTTTTAGGGCATTTGATAACATTTCATCTCAGCAGATACCCGCTGCAACCCCCAAGTAAACTATCCCTCACACTCTGGTCTGGCCTTATGATTGAATTAGCCTTTTGCTACAGTTATCTCCCATGCTGGTAGTCATGATGAATTTTACCATGTGAGACCAAATGATAAAAGACAGGATTTCATTTGCATTCATGAAGCACTTTGGCAGTTCAAAGAAAAGTTAAAGTGCAGAACTGAGCACACAGTGTCGTTTCAGAAGACACTTATTTCTAGGTATCACAGTTTTACCTCAAATAGGGGAAAATACACTGAAGTTACACAAGGTCATTTTTCATCAATAGTGTCCCTGTTATTTAATCGTCTGAAGTTATTTCACAAGACATTTTTTTTTCCAAATGTCTTCCCTGCTTTGGTCAGGGATTATGAAAACATCAGTGAGCAAAGGGGAATGGCTCCAGCGTCCTGGTGATACAGCCCAGAGCTTCAGCTACATAAAAGAGAACAACGATCAACCACTATGAGTTTTGTGCTCCAGCTGCAGGCTGTGATTCAGAATTGTCTGGAGGCTCGCTGCCAGTTCCCAGAATTATTGGCTGAAAAGGAAACCTTCAGTACTCTGAGTGGATTTGGCTAAAATTGCAAGTGATGGATTGTGGTTTCAAACTGATAAGGATCTTTCAGTGGCAGCTTTGATGAATTTTCACAGTGAATACAGATGCTGTCAGTTGTATATGAACGAGCGGAGAAAGTATATGTGCATGAGGTGGAATTACATACAAGACCATGCAGCTCACTGTCTCTGACGCAGATGATTATTGATCTCTGCACATCCCATGGAATACTCTGTCACAGAACACAAATCCAATAATACAGGCTCCTTAGCCCATTCATTTCATTTTAACAATTCTATGCATGTAATATTTGGTCGTCTGACTCGTGTTCATTTTGACTGCACATTTTTATTTAGTTTAGATAAAAACACATCTTTGGTCAAAATTCGGTCTTCAGGACTATTTCAGTGATAATTAAGTTTTAGTTAAATGACGTCAAGATTTTAGTCCACTATAGTCTCATACAGATATAGTCGACTAAAATATAGCATATAGTTTATGCCTTTTTAAAAAAAACAACAACAACAACAAAAAACATGAATTTATCATTGATCAACTTGATATGGCATAGCATTAATGTTTGGAAAAATAATGTGATCAATGCATAAAACCACATTATCACGAGTTCTGATTGGATTTCATCCCATGTGACAAAACTATAGCTTAGATTTGATTTGTTAACCAAAATATCTTCATATGGTTTAGTTTCACATTTATTTAAAAGTGTATATATATAGTCCAGTTATTGCCACTGAAATACGGAAGCGGATTAGAGCCAATTTTTGTGGAAAAAATAATTTTGGGCAAATCAAGAATAAAGTTGAAATGTCGAGATTAAAGTTGAAATTTTGAGAGTAATGTTGAAAATGAATGTCAAGATTAAAGTAACAAAACAGGAATAAAGTTGAAATTTTGAAAATGAACTCAAAATACAATATTGTGATAAAAGTTAAAGGTCTGCTAATAAAGTCAAATCTATGGAAGCTGACGAGGGCCAATTCACCATATACAACAACAAACAGCTGATCGTGGCCATCTGTATCAATAAATGCGTTAATCTATACTTCAAAGTTGGGTTTATTAACAAAGAGATTAATTCTTTTTTAGTTTATAAACATGGCGTCGTAATCTCTTTAAGGACTTTGAAAAGATATTGCCAAAAACTTCAGAAGGAAAAAAACAGTTTGGAAGAGGTGGAGCATTCAGGCCCATCTGTGGCTATTGAGGAGCTATGGAAACAGATTAAGGCCAGAGATTGTTGTTGTATACATAGACATGAACACAGTTCCTGTGCTGCGTGGAATTTCCAAACTTGGGATTACCTTTCACAGGTATGAATGAAAAATACTTTTGCTTGTATTTGGCCATTATATAATTACTTTACGAGCAGATTTTGTTGACTTCTCATTATACCATGGATTCCCTCGGTAAAACCAGCCTCCAAACAACAAAGACGTATTTCCTATTTTAGATTATTGACTCTCTTTTAGATTATCGACTCTGTTAGTTGCTTAGCTAACTTTTCACATACTATGTAGGTTTCCCAGAGATGAAAAGCTCAGAAAACAGTGGGAGGGGTTTCTGCCAGTCCGTCATCCACACTCTGCAGTGAGCACTTCAGACAAGAGGACTTTGACAGGGCAGGTCACACAGTCCGGATCACATCTGGAGCTGTTTCCTCAGTCTTTAGTTTCCCACCTCATCTCCACAGATGTGTGTAACATATTTAATGTGCGTAACATGTGTAACATATTTAACTCATTGAGTGCCATTCACATCTATAGACGTTATTTGGTTTAGTAACGTGGAGGGCCATTCAAGTCTATAGACGTGAATTGTGTTTTTTTGGCTGGGGTTGCTAGGAGACAGTGTGTTTTTCAGAAAAAGACATTTTTCTCAGCTTTTTGTCACAAACTGGCGATTTGTGTGAAACTTGCCTCTATTCAACTGCTGATTTCGGAAAAACGAAACAAGCTAGAAACAAAATTCCTTTTTGTGATGAAAGTAGCTAGTCTAGTCTTTCAATATCAGGTGTCAGATAGGACAAAATATTCTGTGGGTCTTGAAAAATCAGTGAAAATCATCTAAAACACCTGAGGAACACTGAAGGGTTGGCTCAGGCTGCTTTGAAAATGGCTGGCAGTGAATGAGTTAATGTGTGTAACATATTTAATTTGTGTAATATGTGTAACACATTTAATGTGTGTAACATATTTAATGTGAGTAATATGTGTAACATGCACTACCGGTCAAAAGTTTTAGAACACTCATTTTATTTATTACAATTCAAGTCATGCAAGTCCAATGAGTAGCTTGAAATGGTACAAAGGTAAGTACTGAACAGCCAGAGGTTAAAAAAAGGTTTGGTTACCCAAAACTGAAAAATAATGTACATTTCAGAATGATACAAATAGGCCTTTTTCAGGGAACATGAAGTGGGTTAACAATTTAAAGCTGTTCTGCAGCAATGAAGGTTGAATCAGCCTTGGAAGCTGGTGCTATTAATTCCTACAGGTGTTCCAACTATTCTTGGTTACTTCCAACCCCCTCTGTCTGTATAAAAGCAGTGTTGGAACACACTGTGATACCAGACCCTCATGACCATTAGGTGAACAGTATTGTTGATGGATTCCATTTATTTTTTGATTTAAATTATTTATTTCTTCTATACTTTCATTTCAGAGTGCAATGACACAATAAACTGAATAATTTTCAGTAATAAACTGGAAAAAGTGTGGTATTCTTTTGACCGGTAGTGTATTTAATGTAATAATAATAATGCATTGGATTTTATATAGCGCTTTATTACAGACACTCAAAGCGAATTACAGAATTAAGGCATTACTCTTTCATTCCACACTTAGTGGTGGAAAGCTACTATTGTAGCCACAGCTGCCCTGGGGTACACTGACGCAGCTCATCTTCTCATCTGCCTCAGTACAAGACCTTTGTTTCAACTCTACTCTCAGTCTACCGAAGTGGTAGCTACGATCGGCTGCTTTTAACATTTGTTTTTTAGTTTTTTCACAAACTTTTTTCCTGTGAGGTCTAGGGGATTTTCTCTCCTGTTGTTAAGATTTCCATCGGTGTCATCTCCTCCAGTCTGCTTCACCTGCAAACCACTCCACTAACCCTCTGCATGCCTACAGAACCAGATTGTTTCCATCAGTCTCCTCCACTCAGTCTCTACCTGCCAGCCAGCCAGCCATACCAGGTTTTGCAATAAAACCTCAAACTTTTGAATTTTGCTGCTTTTAGGTCTACATTTAAATCGTAACAGAATAATCTGGCCATATGGACCCCGCAGACTCAAATTCACTCCATCATACCCTTACCTCCCAAGGTATTGCAGTTGGACATCATGAAACAGCCCTGCAAACAATTATGGAAACTCTCCACACATGTATCTGAGCTTGGCGCTCAATTGACGCAGGTAACTTCTCAGCTCACCTCCTCAGCTCCCTCTGCTGCTCCAATGGCTTCTGCTAGTGCTCCCCCTGAACCCCCAACCCTCTCTCACTCTTGTAACCCTCTTTTCTTGTTCTCCCCCTCCAGTCCCTCTGGTGTTGAGTAAAATGGGCTACAATAGTTTAACTCCAGAGTTCTCTTTATTTCCTCCACTCGGGAACACACCAACACGGCAACACAGCTCAGCATAAAAGTCACTCCTTCTACTTCACCTTGCGGTCCGCTGTCTGAGTTACACTTAAACCTGTCCCCCTGAAACTGGGGTAAGTAGGAACCATAGTCTACGGCACGCATCAAATAGTGAACTCGTAAATAGCGCACATATAAACATAATAACATAAAATAACAGTCACACTCTGCTAGTGAGCCATATATTCCCATTCCACAATACTACTCAGGAGACGTAGGGGAGTGTGCAGGCCTTTCTGCTAAAATGTTCCTTCGTGTTTGAGCAACAACCATTAACTTACAGTACTGATGAGTCTCGTATAGGTTTTTTTCATGGGACTACTTTCAGGTAAAGCTACTCAGTGGGCTTCTGTAGCTATTTGTAACTCCTACCACCTCTTTGTCTCTGAAATTAAATGCATCTTTGATCATCCTGTACAGGGAAAGGAGGCAGGCCAGCTAACCATAAAACAAGGACTAACCTCCGGAGCTCAGCATGCCTTAGAGTTTTGGATACTGGCTGCTGAAAGTGGGTGGGATTACGTTTCTTTGCAGGGAGTTTTTATCCATGGTTTGAGTGACTACATCAAGGATGAGTTAGCGGCTAGGGATGAGACAGTTATGACCCACGTCACTCATTGTACCACCCGTTACACTTATTGTCTCTGGTAATTATTGTGAGACCATTAAGTTGTTAGTTCTCCCCTCACCGCATGTCCCTATTGTTCTTGGTCTACCCTGGCTCAAACGACAAAACCTCCATATCGATTGGTCTCAAGGCACCATAGTAAGATGGATTCTTTTTTGCGATTCCTATTGTCTCCAGTCAGTCCTTGCTCAAGGAAAGTGTCCCATCTTGTATATTGGAAAGGCTAAATGAAAAAGAGGATGGTCCAGAAAGGTTCTTCCCGGGCTCCAGATATGCAGGACTGCCCAACAGTTTCACAGCTTAAGCTTTATACAGATATGAGAAAAAGTCCCAACCCTGAAAGAAAGAAAAGGAGGGAGTCAGATGCTCCCAACAGTGGAGACGTTGGAGCAATGATATCTGTCCTGATAATGTGCGTGCGTCAGTTGGTGTGTGTGTGTAATGTGAATGTGAGTGAGTTCGGCCTTGAAGATTTCTGGTGTCTTATCTGTGTGTGCATGTGAAAGAATGTGAGGTTTTTGTATGAGGCTTCAGCAGAGACTCTTAATCTAACATGACTCAGCTGTTCAAAGAGTAATGCAGTCACTGTGTATTAAAACATGAGAAATTGTACACATGAACACACATTTGACGATATGATGATGAATATAATAATTGCCATAACAGTGTTCAGCAAGTCTCAGGCCCTTTCCCTACCTCCTCCCCGTCTCTATGATTGCTCTATTGACCTTCTCTCAGGAGCCCCCTCGCCTTCCAGTTGTCTTTACAATCTTTCTTGCCGTGAAAATACCTTCACAACTCTCTGGCTGCGGGTCTGATCCGTCCCTACTCCTTTCCTGGGGCGGGGTTCATTTTTGTCAATAACAAAGAAAAGACCCTTTGCCCTTGCATTGACGACAGAGGTTTGAAGGAAATCAGTTAAGAACAAATACCCACTTCCCCTGACTGATTGTGCCTTTGAGCCCCTGCACCATGCAACAGTGTTTTCCAAGCTGGACCTACGCCTACCACCTGATTCAAATCGAAGATGGAGATGAGTGGAAAACGGTCTTCAATACCCCCCTTGGCCACTTTGAGTATTCAGTAATGCCCTTTGGACTTACCAACGCCCCTGCAGTCTTTCAAGCTTTGGTTAATGACATGCTAGGGACATGCTCAATACGTTCATTTTTGTGTATATGGATGGTTGATTGGTCAAGTTGGTTTTACGCAGACTTCTGGAAAAAAATTGTTTGTTAAAGTGGAAAAATGTGAATTCCACAGATCATCAGTGAAATTCCTTGGCTTCATCACTGAACAAGGTCAGGTAAAGGTAGACCCAGCTGAGGCCCAGGCAGTAACAGACTGGCCCATACCCTCCAGCGCTTCCTTGGTTTTGCCAACATTTACTGGCGTTTTATTAGGGACTTCATTAGTGTGGCAGCTCCAATGACTGGGGGAGCCTCCACAGACTTTCCCTTCACCTGGTCCCAAGAAGCTGACATGCTTTCCGAAAGCTTAAGCAGTTGTTCTCCTCAGCCCCTATACTCATCCATCCTGATCCCTCTCTGCAATTTATTGTGGAAGTGAATGCCTCTGACTCTGGAGTTGGTGCTGTACTCTCCCAGAGATCCCCCTCCGACTTAAAGCTACATCCCTGTGCTGTTTCTCCCACTGACTCTATTCAGCAGAGCATAACTATAATATAGGAAACCAAGAGCTGTGGTACTCGTATTACAAGAGTGGAAACATTGGCTGGTGGGAGCAGAGCAGCCATTCATTGTTTGGACAAATCATAAGAATTTGTCATATTTATGTTCAGCCTCTGTGCCCTCCAGCCGACCCCCTTCCACCCCCCAGGTCATTGACACTTACCCTGCCTTTACGGTCAAGAGCCTTTTGGACGTCCGCAGCCATGGCTTCAAGTATCTGGTAGATTGTAATGGATATGGCCCTGAGGAATGCTCCTGGATTTCCCGTAAACTCATTCTGGACCCTGCTCATACGGGATTTCTACAGGGAGTTTCCTGACAAGCCTGGAAGGGCGCCAAGAGGTGCCCATTGAGGAGGAGATCCTGTCACGGCTCGGGCTGTGATCGATCCTGTTTCCCTGTTCCCTTGGGTCACCTCCCCTTTTTATCTTTCTGTGTGTGTGTCTCTGGGGGGCGTGACTTCTTCAATGAAGCACCTGGTGACTACTCACACCTGCAGCTCATCTTCTCATCTGCCTCAGTACCAGACCTTTGTTTCAATTCTACTCTATTCAGTTTACTGAAGTGGTAGCTACGATCGGCTGCTCTTAGAATTTGTTTGAGTTTTTTCCAGTGAGGTCTAAGGAATTTTCTCTCCTGTTGTCCAGATTTCCACCGGTGTCATCTCCTCCAGTCTGCTTCACCTCCACACCACTCCACTAACCCTCTGTCTGCCTATGGAACCAGATTATCTCCATCAGTCTCTACCTGCCCATCAGCCAGCCATCCATACCAGACTTTGCAATAAAACCTCAAACCCTTCAATTTTGCTGTCTTCACTGCTTTTGGGTCTACATTCAAATCGTACCACATCTGTATGTATATATTTTCAGCACACAATGAATAGTAAAATGATTCATCAAAATCAGTTAAATGTAAACGTTTCTCCTCTTTATTCAGAAAATCCACCGGTCACATTCATGCTACAGCATCAAGTTATATAATTTTATAACCAGATTATTTCCAGAATAAATCATGTTAATATTTCAATATTTATCCACGCAATAAGTACATACATTGGTAGCTGTAAAAACTCTTAAACATTAGAAAAACAAGGTGGTTTAGTGATTACCTTTGTTCTAAACATACAGTATAAGGAGTAAACATTTAATATAATCAAATTCAAAATTACATACATTGTTTGATGCCAATTTGTTTTCCAAATATATGAATGTGTGTGTGAATGGGCTAATAAAAAGTAATCACTCTAATATCTGTAGAAAGGCACTTTATGAACTTCGGTCCATTCGATTGCATTTGTTTACAGGGCAGCTTTTCCTTTACCAATATGACGGCTACGCTGAAGTGTCACAGCAAAGGACCAACCCGCTCAATGAGGAGTCTATGTATTCATGTGTATGGCTGTATATGGTGAATTGGCCCTAGTCAGCTTCCGTAGATTTGACTTTGATAGGAAATGTTCCATTTTTATCATGATATTGTATTTTGAGTTTATTTTCAAAACTTCGACTTCACCCTCTTCTTTTTTTACTTCTCGACATTATACTTCAACTTTATTCTACAAATTTCAATTCTAATCTCAACATTTCAACTTCATTCTTGATTTGCCCAAAACTATTTTCTGCATCAAAATTGGCCCTAATCCGCGTCCGTAGTTACATATATAGTCGACTAAAATATTGTATAAAGCATAGAGTTTACGCCTTTTTTAAAGATTCAATTAGCATTAATCAACCTGATATGAAATGCTGTTAATGTTTTAAATACACACCGAGACGGATTAATGCGATTAATGTGTAAAACCACATTATCAAGAATCCTGATTGGATTTCATCCGATGTGACGAAATTATAGTTTTGTTTTGACTAGTCGACAACAATATCAATATATTATGGTATTGTTTTCATTTACGTGTATTTTTTTTCAGTTATTGCCACTAGTCGAAGTAATCTATGATTATATTTTTTAATCAACAAAATGACCACTGCCTATGAAGGATCATGTACGCAGAAGTCAGGGGAGTTTGAAGCGTGCCATTGGAATTAGCAGTAGCCACTTACCTACAGATTACGCTCCGTGCGCTCTGGGTGCTTGGCACACAGGCTGCTGCTGAGTGGGAAGGAGTCAGAGTTATGATCATTTCACATCCCTGTGTGCATAACACCAGCTGCAAATTCACATGAAGCTAGCTGTGTTGGCACATCAGATTAACACAGTTTATCATTTGAAATCCTGGTATTTGCACATGTTGGTGCATTTATTGGGTTTTTTGCAGTTCTTTGGAGCTAAAAAGTGAAAGGTCTCAGAAACGCAAAGCATGCACAATGTTGGATGTGTAACAAAGAGATTAAAGATGAGGTTTCGTAAGAGAAACCTCACCTGATGGTGTTTTTATTTAATTTTTTTATGCAACGCACATCGTCTGAGTGAGTGCATGAGGAGACTTGATGAGAGATTGAGTGTCGCTGGTGAAATGAAACATATGCGCTCGCTCGGGATTTTTTGATTTGGGGATTTGGAGGTTTCCCTTCAATCAACATTTCTTTACGCAGAGAGCGGATTATGTGTCTCGGAGCTCTGGAGGCTCATGCTCCGTCGGGCAAAAGCTCATCCGCCGTCAGGAGGGTTTGAGGCAGACACCCCGCTGACCAGCGCACGGGGTGGGGTTCACCGAGGAGCTCAGTCTCTCCGTGCGCCACCGGCACGCCCCCGCTGCTGCTGCGCTGTCCGGTGCTGTGGTGCTGATCAAACTGCCTGCAGCGGTCAAGACTGCGTGCGCGCCGCCTTCTACCTTCTGCATGGAGCCACAACACGGATGGAAGCTTAAAGTTAGAATGGTTCTACTAAACGGACAGCCATGAGGGAAACATTCTTTCACTGCGTCTCTGTTCATCCCATCCAAGTGGAGCTATAGGCTACCAAACTTGTCACCATAGCACCATGATGTGGTCCGTGTGCCTGCTGTGCTGCTGTCTGTTAACGATGGCTGTTGGATATCAAACACCGACCAGTCTGCCTTTCTTTCACGGACACGTATTTGAGAACTCGCCGGTGTCTTCAAAAGTGAGCGGACTTAGCATTCCGGCGAAGCGCGTCAACGCGCAAAAATGGTGCCCGCCGCTCACCGGGACGCATTTGAAACTGTTTGGAAATGGCAGCGAGAATTTCCGCGCGTTCGCCCATCACAAGCACGGAAACATATTGCTGAAAACTTCCCAGGCTTTGGACCGGGAGTGTGTTTCTGGGTATGTGCTGAGCTTAGGGCTGTCCTGTCGTTCTGTGGTGTTCAAGGTTGCGTCCATAAAAGTGGACGTTTTGGACACGAACGATCATGCACCGACTTTTCTGAGCGCAGAGAACATCAGCTTAAGTTTAGACGACACCACTGCTCTGCGCACTGTGGTTCACAGACTGGAGGCTACGGACGCAGACAGCGGGAAAAACGCAGAGTTAACATACACCTTCACCCCCCAAAATGGCAGCTTTTACGTTGTCCCTAAAACAGGTGAAGTTCTCCTGGTGGACTCCATCCTAGGAATCCCCTCTAAACTCACATTTAACGTGTACGCCAGAGACCACGGGTGGCCTTCCCTGACCAGTGCAGCCGTGCGGGTCACTGTTGAACCCCAGCGGTGGGTGAGACACCCGGGGTCAGTGAGGACAGCTCGGTCACCGAGGTCGCTGCTCGACCCCGGGCCCCTGCTGACCCTCAACGTGTCTGAAGATGCCAGTGTGGGCTCGGTCATAATGAGCCTGAGTCCCACCAGGTTTCAATCGTCCAGCTATGAGCTCATTTACCCCGAGCAGGAGAGCTCTCCTGTCACCGTGGGCAGAGACACTGGAGATATGAGCATCAGCAGGAGGCTGGACAGGGAGGAAGAGCCTGTAATGGAGCTCACTGTCAAGATCCAGGATAAAAAAGGTGTGTTCAATGTTGTTCAGTGAAGGCCATGAACAGTGATACTCATGACAGCACATTTTATTATAGTGTCTTTTAGTCTTATATAGTCTTTTGACTAAATTGCAACTTCGTTTTAGTCTAAATTTAGTCACCAGGACTATTTCAGTTAAAGTCGAGGTTTAGTCAACTACACTAAATGACGTTAGATGGTATTAATGTTAGTAAATACACCGACTGATTTGATGTGATTAATGCGTAAAATCAAGAGTTCTGATTGGATTTCCTCCCATGTGACGGAATTATAGTTTAGTGTTTATTAGTTGACAAAACCATCACTACTTTTTTGATATGGTTTTCGTTCACATATATATTTTTTTTATTAGTCACAGTCTTTTTATTGCCACTTAAAATAATACAGTTGACAAAAATCAATTTTGAGTCTATTGACTACATGAAAATCTTGTTTTAGTCCAAATTTAGTCATCAGGACTCTTTCAGTTATAGTGTTAGTCAACTAAATGATGTTAAGATTTTAGTCGACTAAATCTGGTACAGATAATGTTGACTAAAATATAAAGCATAAGTGTTTTCAGAATCTTCGGTTACCATTGATCAACCTGATACTTGATGGTATTAATGTTTGTAAATAAACAAAGATGATTTGATGTGATCAATACGTATGATCAAATGATCAAGAGTTCTGATTGGATTTCTTCCCATTTGACAAAATTCTAGTTTAGTTTTTGAATAGTTGACGAAACTATATAGATTTTTGACAACATTTTCATTCACTTGTATATTTTCATTTGTCATAGTCTTATTATTGCTGCTTCAAAAAATGTAGTGGCTGAAAACTGACCAAAATATATTGCGCTGGATATGGAAGCTTCAGTCTCTCTTGGATTAGCCCTTATATGTTCATTATTTTTTATTTTGATCAGGACTCACGTATGAGTCTCATTTGTAAAGCAGTGAGTGCAGCAGCAGCACGAGCTGAATCCACAGGTGTGTCTCAATGCCTCATGCCTGGAAAATGCTCCCTTTACAATCTCCAGATTTCTTACAGTGTTCACATTTTTCTGACATCATGAAATCATTGCGGAAAAAGCTGTCCTTGTATCCAAATGTGTGTGTCCTTGTACTCACTGCTGCATTGTGTTCCTGATTGACTATTGAAGGTGTTTGCAGGTATAATCCTAGCTTGCAAACCACTGCAACCCCTTCCTTTCTGTCGTCGGCTGGCATCACCCAGTCCCAATCCTGCTGTCATTTACCCTCTATCAGGAATTTCAAGTAGCTTTGTTACTGTCAGGAAGCCTCTGAAACACTTGAAAGATGAAACCTGTGCATATCAAATGTTCCAGTTTTGTCGACCCCAAGGCTGAAAACAAGCTTGGAAAGGAGGAAAGGCAATTATTTGCTTTGAAATAGAACCGCAAGGTGCACAGGAAATAGTATATGCACTATTTTCTATTTAAATACTGTATAGCCTGCTGCTCAGGCTACAATGCACATGCATGTTTGAGATTGTACTAACGTGCACGACTGTTGGGAATTATGACAACGGACTGAGGGGAGGTCTTTGTAACAAGCAGAAGTAAGAGTATTAATTTTCTTTTCATGCAGATATGTACCAAAAAACAGCTATGTGCACTTTGAGAAATACATAGAAATATTTTTTCTCAATCCTGCAACACTCTCCTTTCCTATGGAGGAGGATTAGGGCCAATTTTGATGGAGAAAATAATTTTGGACAAATCAAGGATAAAGTGGAAATGTTGAGATTAAAGTCAAAATGTTGAGAATAGAATTTGAATATGATGTTGAGATTAAAGTGTAAATATCGAAAATGAACTCAAAATACAATATTGTGAAACTTTAAATTTTAAAACTTAAATCTTGTTTTTTCAACTTTAATCTTGACTTTATATTTCAACTTTAATCTCGAAATTTCAACTTTAATCTCGACATTTCGACTTTATTCTCGATATTTCGACTTTATTCTTGATATTTCGACTTATTTCTTGACTTGTCCAAAATTATTTTCTCCATCAAAATTGGCCGTAATCCTCTTCTGTACCTTCCCTGATCAAAGAAGTTGTATGTTTATTTGTTTTTTTGTTTCCTGGGATTATACCCTATATGATTCTGGTTGGGCAGTTTTAGCTTGCTCGTTTCTAATTCTTGCACTTGCGCCTGTGATTTTACAAGCAAGCTTGGGTGTTCTCGGCATGGCTTTGAGAGAAAGGTGCAAATTCATGGCCAAAGTAGGGGAAAAAGAAGCAGACAAAATATTTTCAATTTGATATTGATTTTCATTTATGTTCATCCATTTATGCAGCAGTTCATCTGCATCTTTTACAACTTCTTCTTGCTAGACACAGATGTTGTTTCTCATATTGCAGAGCCTGATCTATGTTGTCAATAATTTATGAAGGGGTATATTTGGGATATTACAAGCTGTAATACAATCAAAAACCCTAGTTTTTTTTTTCTTTAACCGTCAATGCACTAAACTGAAATAGTAAGTGAAAACTAGTTTGATGGCACTTGCTCGTAATTTGTTTTCCTTTAGAAAAACAGATGCAGTTGATTAATGGAACTAAAAAAGTGTGGATATTGACCAATATGAGAAAACTTACTTATTACTCAACAACCTCAAAGTATTGAAAGCCTGGAAAGGGATCATGATGCAGTTCAGCATTGACAATTTACTCCATTTCCACCTTTAAACAAAAATCACTAGCTACGGTAGTTAGTAGGAGGAGGTGGTAGTTGGTTGGTTAGAGTTCATATTTATATGCAGATCAAATGACTGCTGTCATACTGCATCCACTTAGCCAATCAGCTGAGGGCTTTTTAATTATGCTTTAATTCAAAGCTGCTATAGACACATCCATAGTGTGGGCCTCATTGATTAATAAATAATAGATCATTTGTTTGAAGAAAAAAAAAGATCTAAAAGGTTAAAAGTTTGTTTTCATCTCAACTACAAATGCTCAGTTTTATGGAAAATTTTCACGCATTGCATTGTGGGATGTGGAGATGAGTGCATTGAAGTGTTTTTACTTTATTGTGATATCAATGGAAATACAAACTTGAAGAAAAATTGTGTTCAGTGAATCACTGTCCTCCTTGACTGGCAAAAAAACACAAGAAATCAGTGTAAGATTGAAGTAAAAACATTTCTATGCATTTGTTTACAGGACTCCACATCCCACAATGCAATGCGCAAAACTTTCCCCAATATGTCAATAAGAGTGTTTAAAGTGGAGACGAAAACAAGCTTTCAAGGGGCAATTTACATTTCTCCTTTCCTTTTGGAGTAAATGGTGTTTCATCATTGCTCTATGAGGCATAAACTTTGATTTTGAATTCAAAACAATATTATTGGTAGTAGTTTTAAGTAAACAAGGAAGATGCCATGTGTCAATGCAACATGCACTTCTTTGCTTCCAACTAGATTTCAGCTTTGTTAAATTACATCTACTAGTAAGCTAGTAATCGCCACCCATACTGATTGCTAATTTGAGCTGATCTGAGCCAAGTGACAACACCTTGACAACAAGCGACAAAATGCTGGAAAACCTGACACTGTCACAAAATGTAATGTTTCCGTGTTTTTGTGTGTGCCAAGAAGATTTCTGTTTCTTTCTTTTTTTTCACCCTGCTGGACACAATTCATATAATTCCAATTTGTTGAAACTTATTATTCAGAGTTGAGGTTAATGTGAGGAAAATGTGTTGCCACACACTAAAAATTTTAACTTATACCAAGTCATTGCTGTGACAGTGCGTCCTCTGTTTCTTTGTTTACCGACTATTTCACAACAAAATAAGCAAATTTGGCCTACTTTCTTATTGCTTGCTCGGCTACATGTTTTGTGTGGCTTCGATATGGCACCCATGTTTAAACAGTGTCATGTCAGCAGCAATTCCTTTCCTTCTTTTTAATAGGGATTAAATTCATTAATTAATGAGTAACTAAACCCCTGCTTTCTCCTGACCTGCCACTAGGAAGGAAATTCAAAAAAATGCCTTGTTTATGGACGGGGCTCCTGGAGTAGTTAAAACACGCCCAGTATATACTGTAAAATCTCCAATGAGCAATCTATGCAATGTGTTCTAGCTACTCATTACACATTAATATAGCGCTCTATTCACTCTTCTCTCAATCCAACCTACTCACCACCGATTGTAGAGCCCACAGGTGCTAGTTTTTATAAAAGGGGCGGGGCTAACAGTGGTTGTGACGCAAGATGGTCCCAAAACATCACATGATCTTGTTCTCAGCCAATAGCAAAAATCAGTTATAATAGCCGTGTTTCAACCCTTAGAGGGCAGTTACTCTGACATTTTACAACAAAACTATGCTAAATTAAAATACTTTGACTAAAATGTTGAGAGTTGGACCAGGATCAATCAACAGCACTACTTCATACCCAAATACATTTGTATTCAGCAGAAAAAATTTTTTAGTTAGGGGGCCAATTGCACCCGCGGGACCTGGGGACAAGCTGGCTTGGCCCATACGTGGCTCCCAGGACCAGCGGTGCTAAGAAACCTATTGTTTTTGTTCTGATTTTAATCATTATTATAGTTACCTTTTATTTTTCCGTTGTTAAAAGTGTAAGTGCAAGGGAGGGTTGGTCCAGACCCCTCAGCCTACCTCGGACACAAAAACTCACATATGTCCGCCAACAGGTTGCGCTATAACTAAGGTCAACGCGTTTTGGTCTATAGCTCCCACACTGTATATCAATAACCTAATATCCACAGAATCCCTGAATAGCACTAGCCTGGGCCACGCCCATTTCCGCCTATAATTGTGTTGCTGCAAACTCGTGAAAACTGAAAAATCTAATTTTTCGAACTCCTCCTTGGGGTTTTGTCCAAAGTTGGACCTGATCTAAAGTTGAGTATAGAATTTTGTTCAGTTAAAATATGCACAAATTATTAACGAGTAAGGTTTTTTTTTAGCTCGCTATAAAAACACAAGCTGGTGCATATCTGGATCAAAATAAATGAACAAAATCAAATCTGAGATCCTTGATTGGCATGTGACTGTGAGGGTATGAGCCAACTTTGAATAATGTTGACCACTGGGGGGCGCTGCAAATATGGGAAATTTATATCTCTTAAATGGCAAGACCGATTTTTACTAAATTTGGTGGATATGACCTTGGGTCGTTTCTGAGGCCGTATCTTGAAGTTAATCACGATTGGTAAAAGTGGGCGTGGCTTAGTACAACATAAACAACAAACATCTATTTCATCTCAAGTATTATGTTGAGATGAAATAATAATAATAAAAAAAAACTGTTATGTTGATGCCTGTGAAATGTACTGAGTACACTGTATAGAAGAGCACACAGACCACCCATACCAAAAAGTGTGCCTCTAGGTGGCGCTATAATGGGTGCAAACACATTTTGGCCTGTAACTTTCACATTTTAAATCACATCTTCATGAACTTCATGTGTTCCCTAAATAGGGTCGCATCTTCTGACATAGGCCACGCCCACTCCCATTGCATGTTTCTCTTTGTAAGTCACGACATGTGAAAAACCTACTTTTTCAAACTCCTAGTGTTTAAGCTCTATCCGCACCAAACTTTGCACATACAATCTCCAGACTTGCCTCATATCCACAGATTCCCTGAATAGCACTGAATCACCTAGGCTGGGCCACGCCCATTACTGCAAATGGCATGTTGGCCTGTGTCCTGACACTCGCCATAAACCCGTCATCCTTTGTGATGTACTTCCATGGGCTCCGCAAAACCTGGTCACGCGGGAAGGCTTGGCCCCCTTTCATAACTGCTTGCAGTTCAAGTTACTCCTTAAATCATGTAAAAAAATGTAATTCTTTGATGCTTCAAAAGTAGGGATGTAACGATTCACTCAACTCCCGATACGATTCGATTCACGATACTGGGTTCACGATACGATTCTCTCACGATTTATTTTACAAAATGGGACTGTAGACAAATTTTTTTTTGGGAAAAAAACTAGAAAATACTGTATTATTTTTATTTTTCATTGTCAAAAGAATTCTTTGATAAACTATTCAAAACAATGCAATTTAACTAAAAATAAATCTTGAATGAAATAAATAAAGGAATACAAATGAAAATGAAGCCTATTAATTTAAATTCTGGTTCTATAATAAACAATGCAAAACTGCATAATATTTCTTTTTCTTTTAAAAGTGCAACTGAAAATGTATTTTGTGCCTTAACAATTGGACTTTAAAAAAAAAAAAAAACGTCATATTTGTTTGGACCAGCAGAGGGCGCTGGTAACACAGTGGTCGGTTGGCATGCAGATATCTTGCAGTGAAGAAGAGAAGCTGTGCTAGCAGACAGAGCTAATAGAAAAACGTGACTTTTACAGATATTCAAGTAATATTACAGATATTCTTTCAGTGCTAAAGGGGCAATGAATCATTTATTAACATATTTAAGAGTAGAAGGCGGCCAGAAAGAAAGTATTAGCAGACTCCGCCCGCCGCCTACACTTGTGGATAGCGCCCTCTGCTGGTTAAAATAAATTCTGCGATTCAATTTTCAGAAAATCAATATCAACCGTGATACCTATGAATCGATTTTTAACTGCCTTACGATTAATCGTTACATCCCTATTCAAAAGTCAAAACGGTACCCTTAAAATGCGTAAGATTGTGCACTACTGAGCGATTTTGCGAGATTTAGTAGCAGCAGATTTTACGCTTGTTTGTTTATGTCTTACATGAAGCATGGACTATTCAAGCATGGACTAAACAAGGTGAGAATACATGATACTTTCCCAAAGCATTTAGTTGAGGGAATATTCTGTCATATAGCCCCTCCCAGTTTCAGGAAGTGATTTCCGTGTGTTTTCTGTAATTAGGCCCAACCGTAGAGCTGCAGTTGAGCTTCACACACCAGCAGCTTTCTGAGAACTGAAGCCCTTCCTGTAGCCACTCTGTGGGACAGGTAGTTCTTTTTGTGAAATTGTAGTACAAAAGCTCTTCAATTGTTAATAATTTGGGGCTTGGGTAAGACATTTATCCAACTTTTCCATTATAGTTGATCCTGCTTTGAGAGTTTTGACAAGTTTAGGTTTAGGATATTTTTTGTTCAATGGTGTTATTCCCTTTTGTTTGTTTACCTATTAATTTAAAAAAATGAACAATTTATAGTTTGGATTGAAATTGTGAACTCAAGTGGAAATAGTTATTAATTTGGGATGGCAAATTTTTGTTATTTGTCTAATGTGAGCACAAAATGCTAATCATAATGGTGCAAGGCCTTATTATGTCAATACATTTTAAGAGGGAACTGTTGTGATTAGAGCCTTCAGCGGAGCAGTTATTAGTGTCGTTCAAATAGAGAATAATGTCTAATATCTCGGATGAATTCTTCTGGCAGTGTGTGTGTATAAGAAGGGGATGGAACAAGTGCTCTGGATTACTCTCAGTATGGGGTCTCAATCACCTTAAAGAGTGTGTGTTTCGCAACAACTCATTATCATCATGCTAACGTGCTGCCTTTATATATGTAGGAGACATTTTCTTAATAGATACTTTTATTTATTGGTGGAGAGAATATGCTTACACACTAAATATGTTCAATTTCAGGGTGGTTTTACATGATTTGCATCCAAAGAAGGTATTCCAGCCTATACATTCGACATGTTGTTTCTTCTAACATGCATATAATAAGAACAATCTACCATAACTCTAATATGTGATGTCTGCTGCTTTTCCAATCTCACACAATTAATCATTGCCATGTCTGTTATTTTCTGCAGTAATTGATTAACTAATCTAACGCAGCATATTCCCACAATTGACTGGCTTCATTCTTTTACCAGTTTTGGTAATATTCTTGTATTACACATCACCGTCAGAGCGATGTGATTCATTACCCCACCTATTTTTTAATC
This sequence comes from Gouania willdenowi, assembly GCF_900634775.1. Lineage (NCBI taxonomy): Eukaryota > Metazoa > Chordata > Actinopteri > Blenniiformes > Gobiesocidae > Gouania > Gouania willdenowi. The sequence continues at coordinate 50,247,041 of NC_041049.1, forward strand.
ACTCCTCTGAATTTTTTGAATTGCTTTTGTTTGTGGAATACAAACAGGGTTTGTTTGTTTTTTCTTGAATTAATACTCTTAACACAGAGTTTATTTCAAGGAATAAATGATGCTTTTTTGCCTATCAGTGTTTGTGGCTACAGGTTGTAAATCTAAGGTTGTCAGAACCTATTTTAGAGCAGACATGCGGCAATTGATCTAATTTTGTGCGGCAAAAAAGTAAACGTACATAGTGACTGAAAAAAATCCAGAAAAATGTTAAAACATACAAAAGGATGACCAAAATACACAAGATGACTGCAAATATACACAGAAATAACTAAACCATATACATAATGACACCGAAAATACATGAAATGACTGATAATACACTAAAACAACAAAAAAAAACACAGAATGACAGAAAAAAACAAAACTACAATAAAAACACACAAAACAACATACAAAAATACAGAATATTACTCCCAAAACATCATCAAAAATGGAATAAAACCTCTCAAAAAATAAACAAAACACAAAAGACAATACAAGAAAAATACACAAAACTACAACAAAAGGACACAAACCCTTTGTTCTTTCCTGTATTAATGCTCACTTTCGTCATTATTCGAAACAATGATTTGAATTTTGATAATGTCTTTTTTGTGGCCCCTACTGTGATAAAAGTGGCCCATAACTGTTTCATCAACAATTTATTGGACAGTCTGGACTAGGGATGTAACGATTAATCGTAAGGCAGTTAAAAATCGATTCATAGGTATCACGGTTGATATCGATTTTCTGAAAATTGAATCGCAGTATTTTATTTAACCAGCAGAGGGCGCTATCCACAAGTGTAGGCGGCGGGCGGAGTCTGCTAATACTTTCTTTCTGGCTGCCTTCTACTCTTAATTATGTTAATAAATGATTCATTACCCCTTTAGCACTGAAAGAATATCTGTAATATTACTTGAATATCTGTAAAAGTCACGTTTTTCTATTAGCTTTGTCTGCTAGCATAGCTTCTCTTCTTCACTGCAAGATATCTGCATGCCAACCGACCACTGTGTTACTAGCGCCCTCTGCTGGTCCAAACAAATATGACGTAAATCAGTGAAATCACTGTTTTTTTTTTTTTTAAGTCCAATTGTTAAGGCACAAAATACATTTTCAGTTGCACTTTTAAAGGAAAAAGAACTATTATGCAGTTTTGCATTGTTTATTATAGAACCAGAATTTAAATGAATAGGCTTCATTTTCATTTGTATTATTCCTTAATTTATTTCATTCAAGATTTATTTTTATTTAAATTGCATTGTTTTGAATAGTTTATCAAAGAATTCTTTTGACAATGAAAAATAAAAGGAAAATAATACAGTATTTTCTAGTTTTTTTCCCAAAAAAAAAATTTGTCTACAGTCCCATTTTGTAAAATAAATCGTGAGAGAATCGTATCGTGAACCCAGTATCGTGAATCGAATCGTATCGGGAGTTGAGTGAATCGTTACATCCCTAGTCTGGACTTCACTAGTGACTCTTTTACAGTAAACTCACAGGCGTTTGTCTTACTGAAAGCCTCGCAGTAATGCATCAGTCTTCCCTCCTTGACTACATCCACTGCTAATCCGATGGGAAATATTTACTCAACAGACTATATTTAGTACACCAGAAATCCCAGGAGAACACAATGATATTTCTTTGACAAAGCCTCTGCGTATCCCACAGTATGAGCTTAAAAACGAGAAGAAAAAAAAAGTAAAAACCATCATGGATTGAGGCCATGAGTCATGACTCACAGAAACTGGATGCGTGGTGTTGTTTTTGTGAAGAGGGAAGTGAGGGACCTGCACAGCTTAGTAAAGGATTTTTGTTGGCCTACAGAAGACGTCACTTCAGATTAATGGTGGGGAATCTTAGCTTTTGGATGTCACACATAAAGAATCCCATTCTTTGCACCTGAGTAGGAATCTGTTAATGGAATCAGGGTTGGGAGCTGTATTGAATTGAATGGTGAGTTTTATTAGAGGGGATTCGCCCTGTCTTTTTTGGTATCTGTGCACGTCTTTGCATTCAGTTTGTGGTAATCGCCTCTTCTCAGCCAGTTCCATCCACCAAACCTTTCCTCAGCCTTCTCTCTTTCCTCCACCCCTCGTTTCTCTTCTAATCTTCCTGTCTGCCTTAGAGTCAACATCTTGCCTCATGCTGTATTTAATCCAATTTTCCCTTTCTCCCCCCCCCCACCTCCAACTATATTTGCATATTCCTCCTGTGATGTGAAATGAATTGAGAAGAGACAAAATTTTATTTTTTGTTTGTAATTCATGACTGTGGAGTTGTTTGTTTAAGTTGAGAGCAATTAAAACTAAGTTGCTCACATTCATCAAATTTAATTTAAAAACACTCATTGTTACTATTTCCAGAGCAGGCGTCCATATGCATATCACTTCATATTTATTTACATAATATCGCGTGTACTATTTTGCATTTTTTCTTTCTGTTTTGTACTAAATGCCGTGATTGGCCTCGCAGTGAAACAGATTTCCCTACGGCTGAGATTCTTACATTATTTTTTTTTCTTCCACTGACGTAACACTATGGGACTGTAATGTGCCTGCAGCCTCAGATTCCTCCTTTGGGTGCTTTTCTCTATATCAAATAGATGTGTCTAAGTAACATCCCCGCATTCCTTTCTTCTCTACAGTCCTAGCATGTAGATCAAGCCTTGTAGGAAGGAAGAGGGAGCGTGTGCCACTTATTTCCTCTTCCATCTTAAAGTAGGGATTAGTCTGGAAGAACAAGTGCAGGAAGAGGAGGAAAAGGAGATATTTAGAAGACATTTTTCAAATGGTTTATAAGGCATTACTGTATGTTGTGCAAAAAAAAAAAAAAAGATCAAACACGTTGATATTTTGGGCAAAATCAGAGCATTGGTCCCGTACCCCTTTAACCTGAAGCCATGTACCCACTTCTCCTGCACACTTAAAAAACATAATAATGTAATGTTATATACAATGTAGCCCTACAGGGAAATTTCTCTTGGATTTTGACCTATCCTGTTGAGGAATAATATATCATAAATGCCATACTGGCATTTTAAGTGAGAAACAATCTATTGTTTTTAGTAAAATAAATCTACCAAACATTTGTTGATTGAACAAAGAGCAGTAATACAACATATTCATCATCCTGAAACTGTGAAATACAACTCACTACAACTTTGATGAGAAGGGTGAGGTTAACTTGAGACGATGCACAGAATTTGAGAGTCTGAGTCTTAAATCTTTCTTCACGCAAAGTCTATATTTTGTTTTCATGTTTGTCAAAGCTGAAAATCCACTTTCACCCTGTCGTGGTTTCCCAAGGTAGTGATGTGGACGATGAAAAAGGTGGTGGAAAAAAGGATCTTCATTGAAACGTACTTGCAAAATAATACAAAGTTTATTAACACAAGCAGAATCAAAAGAACAGGGCTGGGATAAGGACCCTGGGAGAACAAAGGATGTCAAATCATGTTCTCAGGCCACAAACAGGAGAAAGGCAGGACCCCTGTGACAGCACGAGTGGCCAAAATGTACAGGAGAGATACGCTTATATCCTTCACAAAGTTCTTAGACATCACATGATCACTAAACCACCCTTCTCTGGAACACAAAGAAAGGAAGCAATATTTGTCCATTAAGGTGGTAAGACCCTCACATGGCAATGAACAAAGGCCGGAGTTAGATAGTTTATGGCCTGAATTTACTATTTGAGGAAGAGCAGGAAATGGGGATTGGATGCCCCCCTTTGTCACAAGGCAATGTCACATGCAAACAGCAGGTCCACAGGGACAACTGCTAGGATAGTAAACCCCATGCTTAAGTCACAGAAAAAGGTATATAGCATAAATGAATATCATATTAAGCAGTTAATACACCTCAACCCAAGTATGGGGTGGCAGAGGGCATCAAAGCATGTTTGGCTAGTGCAAAGAAATGTAGTTTGAGGTTTTTTTGACTACTAGAGGGTAGTCTTGCAGAGGCCTATGTGTAATTTGTGGCAATGCATGGAGGCTCCTGACTGCTGGTCCAAATTTGTCATTGGATGCGTACCAAATTTGATACTTTTCTAGGTTCGGACCAAATTCCTTCGGTACTGGTTCCGATTCACGTGAAATCAAATGGTACCATGTTTTAATACCGAAACGCATCCTCATGACTGTGAGGTAATGGAAGAGTATGGCGATTTCCCGTGCAATACCTGAACACAACATTACACCACGCTGATAGAAAACAGTTGCGAGGCTCCTCTTTTTAAAATGCGCTGCAGACTGAGCACCTGCTGAACCGCCGCTCCATGCAGAAACATGACAGGTATAGATGTGAGCGTCACTCCAGAGCAGCGGGCTGCACTGACTACTAGAAAGTTGGAGAACAAGCTGTTAAGGGCTTCACAGCTACATCTGAGCACAGAGATATTTCCTGGTTCTGTGACACACACACACACACACACACACACACACACACGTCCACTATTAAAGAGAAAGTATAAGGGAGCGCCTCACTCTGCTCTTTAATCAGACTCTCCCTTCACCTCGTGGCTGCACACACAGTTGATAAATGGGATTAGAACCAACTAAGCCAGGGCTCCCAGCAGGAATTTTTCACAGCATAGGGGGATCGTGTGGCGTGGAACATTTTGAAATTTGAAACTATTTGAGGACCAAACTTAGTGAAGTAAAGCTAAAGTTTTTTTTTGTTTTGTTTTTTCAATCTTTGTTACTGTCTTACTTTAATGCCAAAAGTTGTTTGTTAGTACAAGGGGTAGGATCATGTAAATTCATACTTCATACTTCCTCAAACATGTACAGGCTTCATGTGCAGGATTTTGGAACCATTTATTCTCACTTTGTTTTGTTTGATTTTTTTTCATAAATTACTATTATTTTCATTGTGGTAAATACACTGCTGTTGTGTTCATGTTCGAAATAAAATAAAATCATGCCTGAGAGAGAGAGAGAGAGAGAGAGAGAGAGAGAGAGAGAGAGAGAGAGAGATAACAATTTATATATATATTATACCCACAGTAATATTGGGGCTGTTATGGAAACAAAAGAGATTTAAAACAACCCATGCACGCCTGGAAGTCCCTTTTGTGTCCAAGTGTGTAACAAATATTACGACGGTACCGATAAAAAAAAATTAAAAACAACAGAAAAGGGAGTAATGTCGCCCCCTACGCTCCGTTTTCAGCAGCGTACTTGACTCCCTAGGGGAGCAAATTTACAACGCCGGGGGTCCCTACGCTCAACAGCGCTGGCGAGAACCCTATCTTAGTTCTTTTGCACAAATGCAAACAAAATACTTTCACTATAGAGACCTGTCACGTAGAGCTGCTTTTGAATTTGTGCATTAAGAAAAAACACTGTGTAGTTGTAGTTTAGGGTTTTAATGGTGAATAAATTTGTGAAGCAAATGTTGCTACAATACAGTTGGTTTGATATATTTGTTAAATACATTGTTTGCATTATTATTATTATTATGAGGATATAGTAAATTGGAACATTTTCACACATGTATTGCTTCATGTGAAAGGTATCATTCCTAGTTGTCATGCTGTTTTAAATTTTTATTCACCTACCCCGCTGTCCCCCGATGACAATTTGTGTACCCCTGGGGATACGGGTACCTCACTTGGGGACTCTAGGCTCGAGAGTTAGGAAAGTTAAGCAATCCAAAAGTGAGAAACCTGCAGGAGAGTTAGAGAAACAAAGACACGCAGAGGCAGGAAAAGGTAGGGATAGTGTGCAAATGCATCCCAATGTACAAGATTGTTTCCACAGCGAACCTGTTCACTTCACTGCAAATAAGTAAAGGGCAGCGGGATGAGAGACAGGGAGGCCCATACTGCTGATGAGAGGTCAGGCTGGTGAAATATAATTGTCAGATGGTTGGAGGACAGATGTGAGAAAGTGTTTGTGTAGCAGGAGGCGAATGAGGTGTGCATGTACTCGTGGCTAGTGTGAGGATTGCTACAGGGACAAAAAAGGGTTGGGAAAAAAATGTTGTACTGCACAGCCGCGAAAAGGGCAACGTGTTCTAGTATTTGTGTAATGATTGTTTGCAGTTTGAATGAAAAAAGTATGACCTGCCCTTTGAAATAATATGAGGGGGAAGAACAAGGCAAAGTTAGAAAGGAAAAAAAAAAGGTTGCGTTATCCCTGGGAAAGATGCTCTGTTTGATTTTTTGCTCTTTTCATTATTGACTTCAATATTTTGTGCTGGGGTCTGCCTACGCAACTCAAACAGTTATTCTAGAAATAAACGAATCAATATAACACGTTGTTCGAAACATGAAATAAACTGAATAAGTAATTGTGGCTAGGGAGGAGAGGGATATTGCTAGTTTTGTTAGCAAACGCAGATGCAGGACCCCCTGTCATTTCTGGTTCATTGCCATCAATGTTAGCGGAGAGTAGTTACCATAGTTACGAGGGTAAAGTTACCAGAACACATGCCTTAATTCATCTTAGGTGCCCGCTTTGAGGCCTTTGGGGGTTTTTGCTGGTGCCAATCCTGGCTTATATTGGGTGGTATAAAACTAATTAGCAGTACGTCAAACAGTGTTAGCACACCCAATCAATCACAGAGAATCACACGTTCAGTCCTCCGGTCGATTTAGCAACTCCTAATTAACCTAACTTTCATGTTTTTGGACTGTTGAATGAAACTAGTTTAGAAAACACACACAGCTAGCTCGAGTGCTCAGCCTCGTAGCTTTTAGCAGCTACGTTCCCTCCATCACTGAGTGGCATTCAAATTGTATTTATCAGCTTAGCATGTTGTACTTTTTATTAAATTAAATGAAACAATAGCCCAGTCTTGTGAAGTCTGTTGATAATGACACAAAATGGACACATTTTTTTGCGTCTGACAACAATATTTCCTCAAACACATTGAGTTTTAATGTTGAGTCACACAGCAAAAAAAATTTAAACATTTAAACTTAAGGCCACAACCCAAACAGACCAAAGACAAGCTTCCATGTTTGGAATTCTGTCTTAAATAGGGATCGACCAATATGGGTTTTTTAGGGCCGATGCCGATACCGTTTTTTTTTTTTTCCTTCAGCCTTAGCCGATGACCGATACGGACTGTCGATTTTCTTGGGCCAATATTTGGAGCCGATACTACTTTTTCATGAGACATCTCATGAAATATTATGGAAGAGAACTGTTCGTCCTTGTCCTGAAAATAGCTTCGACAAAAGTTGGCCTGACTGAAGATAGATTTTATTAACAGGATCAGTGAGTATAAATATATATAATTATAGTATTAAACACAAAAAGAAACCATGCATAGTACATTCCAACACAACCCCAGAACAAAAATTAGCAGAGGAAAATAACGTGACGTCAGATGCGCATTAAGCAACAAACTGTTCAAATTTCTGTTCTAAATTGCATCAACATTAAGAAAAATAAATATTCAAACAAGTAGTAAACTGCTTCTCAAAGTTAAAAACTTTTCAGCACAGTGCTGATTGAGATGCAGAGAGAGAGAGAGAGAGAAAGAAACACATGCACACACACGCTGCTAGTTAACTACAGGTGTGACAACGCAGACGATGCCAATACACGTAAAACACGCAAAAATCAGCCGATTAAATCAGCCGGCCTATGAATTGGTCGATCACTAATCTTTTATCCCTTTTCCCCATTTACAGCAATAGGTAACTATAGGTATTTAACTGGTAAATAACTAGTGGTCAGTTCTGCTCAGACTCCCTGTCTGTATCTGACCAAACAACCCTAAAGATGGCCGCTCATTCATCCAAAACCACCATAACAGTATAGCCTAGGTCCGGCCTCACAGTACCTAATAATAACTAATAACAAATTACCCTAATTACATCTGGTTTTCCCTTTCTTTCAAAGTAGATCCTTGAGAGTGTGGCATAAGTGACTTGTTCAGATAAAAGAACTTAACTTTATGCTTGTATACTTGTACTAATTTAATATTTGCATGGTTTTTTTTTTTTTTTTTTTACCAAGTAATACAGGGTTATTGTAACTTACATAGTGATAGATATTTATTTCTACAATGATGTTGCTCTTAAATACCGCTACATGAATCCGTTTTGTTTCCAGTGTTTTTCGAGGTGTTCTAATGAATATATTGCTGTTAGCATCATGTTTAGCCTGAAAATGTAGCTGGATTCTTTCTATGCTCTTCCTCAGTGGATCCTTTTTGTTTACATGGGGTTGCAGAGCAGCATGATGTTGCAACATCAAAACACAGGAAAGAAAAGAGTAGGAAAGTGTGTCTGCTTTGCTGAGCACGTTGACTGGAGCAGCACTTGAATACAGCAGCACTCATACAGACACGACCAGGTTGGGTCTTTGATGAAAACCATCAAAGTACATGGAGAAGATCTCAAACTTGTAGAAGTGGGTTTTAAAAAGATCAATACTAACATTTAAATCAATATAACCGATATTTTGGTCAATCAACCCACCTCAACTATTACGTGACACTGCGTCAGTTTATCCCTTTCTGTTTCCTCATCTTTCTTTATGTCACTTGCTTTTGAATTTCCTGAAATCATGCCAAATGTGCTTAATACGGTTAATTGAGTTATGAGTTAACATTGCTATTCATTTCTTATACAGGTGCTGGTTATATAATTAGAATATCAAAAAAGTTGATTTATTTCAGTAATTCCATTTAAAAAGACAAACTTGTATAATGTATACATTCATTTCACACAGACTGACACATTTCAAGTGTATATTCTTTTTAAAGTTGATGATTATAACTGACAACTAATCCCCAAATTAGAATATTGTGGAGAGGTTCAATATTGAAGACACCTAATAAACTCAAAACACCTGCAAAGGCCTTTAAATGGTCTCCATGTCTAGTTCTGTAATCTATACAATCATGGGGAAGACTGCTGACCTGACAGGTGTCAAAAAGACGACCATTGACACCTTGCACAAGGAGGGCAAGACACAAAAGTTCATCTCTAAAGAGGCTGGCTGTTCACAGAGCTCTGTGTCCAAGCACATTAATAGGAAGGTGAAAGGAGGGAAAAGATGAGGCAGAAAAAGTGTACAAACAATAGGGATAACCACGCCCTGGAGAGGATTGTGAAACAAAACCCATTCAAAAATATGGGGGAGATTCACAAAGATTGGACTGTAGCTGTAGTCAGTGCTTCAAGAACCACCACACACAGACGTAAGACATGGGTTTCAGCTGTCACATTCCTTGTGTCAAGCTACTCCTGAACAAGAGACAGCGTCAGAACTGTCTCGCCTGAGCTAAAGACAAAAAGGACTGGACTTCTGCTGAGTGGTCCAAAGTTATGTTCTCTGACAAAAGTAAATGCTGCAGGTCTTTTGGAAATCAAGGTCCCAGAGTCTGGAGGAAGAGAGGAGAGGCACAGAATCCACGTAGCTTGAGGTCCAGTGTAAAGTTTCCACAGTCAGTGATGGTTTGGGGTGCCATGTCATGTGCTGGTGTTGGTCCACTGTGTTTCCCTAGGTCCAAGGTCAAAGCAGCCATCTACCAGGAAGTTTTAGAGCACTTCATGCTTCCTGCTGCTGATCAACTTTATGGAGATGCAGATTTCATTTTCCAACAGGACTTGACACCTGCACACAGTGCCAAAGCTACCAGTACCTGGTTTAAGGACCATGGTACTCCTGTTATTGATTGGCCATTAAACTGGCATGACCTTAACCCCATAGACAATCTATGGGGTATTGTAAAGAGCAAGATGCCTGACCCAACAATGCAGAAGAGCTGAAGGCCACCATCAGAGCAACCTGGGCTCTCATAACACCTGAGCAGTTCCACAGACTGATCCACTCCACGCCATGTCACATTGCTGCAGTAATTCAGGCAAAAGGAGCCCCAACTAAGTATTGAGTGCTGTACACTTTTCAACATGTTTCATGTTCATACTTTTCATTTGGCCAACATCTCTAGAAATCTTTTTTGTATCAGTTTTAAGTAATATTCTAATTTTCTGAGATACTGAATTTGGGATTTTCATTTGTTGTCAGTTATAATCATCAAAATTAAAAGAAAAAAAAAAACATTTGAAATATATAAGTCTGTGTGCAATGAATCAATATGATATACAAGTTTCACTTTTTGAATGGAATTACTGAAATAAATCAACTTTTTCATGTATTCTAATTATATGACCAGCACCTGTATATCTGCTGTATTTGCGCCAAATGCACGCTCTAAAATCACAAGAGATTTTGCGCGAGATTTGACGTCTGTCTGTCTGCTAAAGTTGCCTCACATTGCGCCACCAGTTCCACAATGTGTAATATTGTCCCAAAACATGTCAGTAAGGGTTTAGTCAATTATTTCCATTTCAGGAGGTGAAGTCTCTCATATCACGTCATATTTTCTGTGAGAGTCGACCAAAACGGTTGGGCAAAGAGTCAGAAATACATGCATGTGAGCGTATATTTCCTGTCACATTACAATTTCAACTTGATTTTGTTTAAAATAATAACATTTTTAAAAGAATAATAAAAATAAGAATTTTGCCATTCCTGTTTCTGTTTGTCTTTTCCGTCCTTTTTCTGCCATCACGGAAAATTGGAGCTCTTACAATACCTGTTCACAGCTTCTTACACATCTGTAGTACGCCCTTAGAATTTAAATTATTTCAGAAATAAGCCACAACATTTCCATATATTAAAAAAACAAAAAAACAAACAAAAAAAAAAAAACAGCTAGCTGTTCCCTTGTACACTTTGCTGCTTTAAAAACACTTAACAGATGTGAGTGACAATGGTCAAGATTCACCAGGCTGTTTTTTTTTTTTTTGTCTTTTTCAATTTGTTTTTTTCACTGTTGAGAGGACTTGATATTGTTTTCGGGTTTTTTTTTTTTAGCAGAAATTAAACAGAGTTGGTGGCCTTGCATGACTCAATAAATACAACTACAAGCTCCACCCCAATGTCACATTTCAGTGACATTTTAATGACAGTGACAGGAACTGCATCAAATGTCAATTGGTCCTGTCTATCTAATACTGACTCTTTAATAAGGTCATCATTGACACTGATAGGACATCAATTTGATGAATTCCTCCTATCATAACAACTAAAGTAAAAAAACTGCGTGTGTCCTATTATGATGATTTTGGCTGCCAAAATTTTGACATAATAACTTGGAAATGGATGTGCCTGTCTGTCACACTGGTTACGTGTCTGCAACTCCAGCTCACTACAGTTAGAGGCTTCAGGATTAAACCCGTATATGAGTCTGTAATGTGTGGTGGTGCAGCAGAAGTGAACGCTGCACACGTCTCAGTGCTGTGAGCACCGTAATGGTGACAGGGAATTTTTCTTTGGCCAACGGTCTGCATTATTGATGCCCATTACCACAGACATTGTCACTTTCTAGACGTTGCCTACAGGCAGCCACTGTCAGGTAAACGTCTCATGGCCTGCAATAGAACAGATCCCAAAGATGCCTTATTGTACCACCTGATGTCTACCTTTGTGATAGTGAGTGCTACGCCACACACGTCATATAAAGAGATTATATGGCAGATTATTATAGGCAGTGATGTTTTTTTTTTTTAGCTTAGATGGTCAGATTATATTGGTCTTTATCTAACAACATAGATATGGTTTTTTCTGGATTTATTGAGATTATTTTTCAGGGTGAAGAACAAAGGGAAGGGAATGACTGGCTTCTCATAGTGTTTAAAGTAAAGCAGTTTCGGGTGCTCTTGGAAAAACTGGAGGAATAAATCTGTCAAAAAATGGAGAAACCATTCACTCCAAAATGTAAAAAAATCTAATAAGGAAGTAGATACTAAAAAGCCTTTATTATAATAGACAAATCATTAGAAAGAACAACATGTTTCGCCCAAGCATGGTCTCCATAAGGTCTAACAAACATTTGTGGTTGTTGTCACACCAATATATGGACATCACATTGGCCCCTCCCACACCTTGTGAAGTTGAGCCAATCACAGACTCAGAGAGAAAAAGAACAAAACACCTGGGAAAAAACAGGTGATTTAGTTTAAGTAATCAGCAACACATGAAAGAGAGAACAAACCTGAAAAACTAAAAATGAGACAACCCAACATGTGTTAAAAACAAAACAAAAAAAAATCATTTATCTGTTAAATATGTATATGTCTAGGGTTACAATGAATGTAACTCATTGGTTAATACTAATTGTATATATATATATATATATTATATATAGTTTTCATTTGATTTATTGAGGTTTTTTTTCAGGGTCTTCTAAATTCAATTGTTTTCTTATTTTTAAATTATTTGTACAATATTTTTATGTTTAAGGTTTAAATGTATGTAATCCATTGGTTAATAATAAACAGGTCACTTTTATTCATACCTACTGTTGCTGACTATTGTTCTCCGCCTGAGCAATATCCCTTGCACACTATAAAATACGTATTAAAAGTATATATGATTCATATTGTTATAGTGTCGGATTGTTATTGGCCAATACTCAAAGGATGCAGTATCCATATCGTATCGTAAATGAACAAGTTGTATTGGGACTGCCCAGTTCTTCATATGACGTCTTACTACATCTCAAGCCTTTGTGAAGTCCTGCTTGTGGGAAGTAAAGATGGTTTATCCTGGTTTGGCTGGGAGGGGTGTTTGGAAAATAATTAGTGAACAGAACAGAGAGTTTAAGATCAGTCAAGCTACCACAAGGCGGTTGGATGTGGTATCACAGATTAGCCTCAAAGCTGAGGGATTAGAAGGGAGAAAGTAAAGAATACAGGATGGAATGGAACCTTAGTTATCAGTAGAGTCAAACTAACCTGTCTCACGACGGTCTAAACCCTGCTCATGTTAATAAAAATTACAATAAAAAAAAAAAAATGTATGTAAGACCCTGATATGCTAAGTGTAAAAGAAAGCACGAGGGTCTAAGTGATATAAACAGCAATTTGAGAAAATGGTTCAGACTTATATGAGCCAGCCCTAATTATAGGCCTGCACTTTATCTGATCGGAATATTTTAAACCTGATCTTTGAAGTCGAGAGACTGCAAGGCATTTAGCTTGAAACTAAGAACTGTTTCATATGAAAGGAGCCTGATAGCTATAAACCTACTTCCATTTCACTAATAGAAGTACTTTGAAATTGCTGGAAGAGCACTTTGCTAAGTTGGAGAAGTTTCTAAGAAAATTGAGGCAAAACAAGTCTTTAAGTTATACATTTTGATTATTACCTCCAATGTCTGCTAGCAGGGTTACATCCAAAGTCTGTAATGGATTTTGACAACATTTTAACCAAAGATAGACCTTACGCCATGGAAGATTCCATTACATTTTAGAGGGGATCTGGATCATTATACTGATTATGGATCAGTTTAAAAAAAAAAAAAACCCTATCTCTCATTATTGCAGAAAATTTCAAAAATTCGTATCTCAGTTTTTAATTGACAGATTTTTTTGAAATTTGCCTCAGTTATGTCCAGTTGGTTCTTCAATTGCCCCACAGAGTTTCATCCGGAATCGGATCTGAATTGCGCAATTCATTGTGATTTTTTCAAAACTGGGGATGCCCATATTTGCACCTAATGTATGGTTATTAATGGGGATAGAAGTTTCTTATAAGCCTTTAAATTGTGCATGATCATGGTACCATGACGAGGATCACCAATACAGATAACTGCCAATATCTGGCTAAAAGGATATATGGTAGTGGGATGAGATTTGTGCTCTCTTGTTGATAATTTTTTAAAGACATTATTAAATTGTTTGCTCAATTTTTCTGTCTTTTTAAAATTATCTAAATAATTTCTCTCCACACATTTAAAGGAAGATATCTAGACGTAATGGCTTTAAGGTATAATGGGAATGATGCAGAGGAAGTAAACATATGCCGTAATTAGTTCTGTTTCCTTTCTACAGTACTGTCCTCTGGGACTATACAATTATATTGTTGCACAATATAAGTGTATGAATTCCAGTGTGATGTTTGTGTTGATTTTTCACTGTGATGTTTCAGCTGATGCACTCCACCAGAAAACTTTTGTTTTTTGCTCCCCCTTTGCATGCTGGGTAGGCAGAAAGCTGAATTGATTTTGTGGTATTGATCCACTTGTAGTGGTTTTGTTTGCATTCACAAAATGTCACTTTAAGCAACAATTTATCCGTCACACAAAAGGTGACAGAAGAATGTTGCTGATAAGTTCGAAACTCTGGGAAAGCCACATTTGTGATGGCGCCGGTGGCTGCTGAAGTGCTAATGAATCAACCTCTCAAACAAGCCTGCGAGCCAGAAAACCCAGTAAAAATTGCGAGCTGGCTTCAGGGTATGTCATGGGAATTTCACACTTGTGCTTATTTGTCTATTTGGTGTTGAATTTCTCAACCTTTCATACCCTGAGCTCCAATTACCAAGCATAACAATGGTTGCAGCTTGGTTCTCCGTGGGCCAACGATGCACTGATACACACACAAGAAGTGGACAGTTTTGCAAAAAGCTTTGCAGTGTACATTTTCAATACATTTCACAGGATCAAATGGTCGGCCATGCTGCCTAGTGAGATATTTGTTGCTCCGTGAACTTTGATTTAGAATAAAGTGCACAAATTACACAAATTCTAGTAATTGCTGGAGCCCAATTTGCAGGGTTTTGCTTTTGTTAAGAAGATGGCAATGAGTATGGCGCATGCAGTTAGCGGGGTCTGATAATCAAAAGGACTTGACGTAAGGGGAAATAAGTGAGGGTGAGATTAGAAAATGTGTTTGAAAATGATTTGGGTTTGGTTATTTGTCAGCGTTCACAGAAACAGACAGAGAGACAGTTTGAAACTCCATCACAGCCAGAGGATGTGTGATGTTAAGGTGGCAGATGTCTTCTGTCAGATGTCATTTGTGGAATATTCTTATGTTAAAGTTGAACTAGTTATTTTGCACTTTGAAAATATATATTAATTTGATTTTATTGGATTTATTTCAGGGTCTTCTTTCATTCAATTGTAGATTATTTTTTATCTTTCAGGTAAAAATGTATGTAACCCATTGGCTAGCAATAAATACGTCAGTTTTTCTCCTACCTACTGTTGCTGACTATTATTCTCTGTTTGAGTAACATCACTTGATGAAGCCTTTTATAACATTCCACACGACAAAATAAGTAATAAAAGTATGTATGAATTGAACCAATACTGGTATCGGCCAAAGCTCAAGGCTGCAGCACCGGTATTGTATCAGAAGGTAAAAAAAAGTTGTATTGGGACACTCCTAATAAAAGCACTTTTTAATGGTAAATGGACTTGATATACATATAGCTTTATCACCAAACTGAAGTAGTCACTTTACAATATCAGCTCATTCACACAGCTGCCATGAAAGGCGCTGGTTTTGCCCAAGGACCCTTCAACAGGTATGGGCTAGGATCAAACCCCCAGCCTCTCGATCAGAAGATGACTCCTCTACCACCTGAGCAACACTCACCCTAATGCCCAGTGTCAGAAACGTTACTTTAAAAAAGTTATTAGTTATAGTTACTCACTACTTGTTCCAAAAAGTAACTGAGTCAGTAACTGAATTCCTCTATAATAAAAGTAACTCATTACCAAGGAAAATAACTATTTGCATTACTGAAAAAAAAAAGTTGCTATATGTCAAATAATTCAGATTTTTTAGATGCGTGTGTCGTTATGAGGTGCTTCATTAAATTTGAGTTGCTTACAATGGATGTCGACAAAGTCTTTACTCCTGGATATAATGAACACTTCACATACACGTTCTTGTTTTTGACCACAATTAATTTAAAGTAGTGTTGGTATCGCCACCTTAAAAATGCCAACTTTTCATCGGACTGCTCCACGCTCACCATCTCTGCTGCTTCATCAAATCTGTAGTAGTTGTGTGTGTGGCGTGTGTGCTGGCACATGTGTAAAAACACTGGCTCTGATTGGCTACCATGAAACATGACGCCACCTTAGCCAATCATAATCGCTTACCTTGTTATTAACCCACCTCCTCACTACAGCTGCGTATGAAGCCAGTGGTGCTTTCAGATAACAGTTTATTCAATAAATGCATGTAACGCGCCGCATTTAACGTTCAGTAATGGTAACGGCATTGTAACGGCGTAAAAAGTAATTAGTTAGATTACCCCGTTACTTAAAAAAATGCCGTTTTTCCAAACACTGCTAATGCCATAACTTTTTTGACAGACCCCAAACCCTAAATTTAAGAAAAGACTATTTAAAAGTATAATTATGTGTTTGAGCTGCAGACACCAAAATACATTAAAACAAAAGATGTCAAAAACTCATTAAAGGGAATTTACAGTAGAATACTAATATCATGCCTGATTTAGTAAGACAGTGCATTGCACACGCTTTCCAAATGTCTCAACCATCTGCATTTGGAGGTTATTTTTATGTATGCTCCACAGCTTCTGCTTTGTGTTATCGCTTCCTCTAACTACGTTCCAGCTGCCAAATAGGGCTCATCCTCGACTAAACAAGTCAACAGTCGTCTTTCTATTTCTTTTTCCTCGACAGTGCAGGGTTTAATTTTATGGACTGATCAGACCATATGGTCCTCCACAGTCTTATGACGTGCTGAGGAGGAATAGGGATGGCGAGGTTGTGGTGTCATTAGCAGCTACTGCCAGACTTGCTGTAGAATTGCAGACATGCACCACTGCCGGCATTAAAGATCGAGACCTGGTACTGACTTTACAGCAGCTCTCCAAGGCTGTTGCTTGAAATGAAACACTAGAAATGAAATAGGAAAAGTGGAACATAAAGTCCTAGTTAAGCAAGAATGAGTTGTTAAGACTGAGTTGTTTCTTTTATTTATTGATTGCGATCACTTCTGGCATTTTCTATTTCACTCTGCAGCTGCTAATACATCAAGTGATTTCATTAGATTAATGCACAAAGTTGCGGCTACTTGGGTTTGAGTAATATTTTAGACTGAGAAGCAGCTGTGCAGTTAGCCTGATGAATAATTGTGCTGCTGTTTTAAGTCTCTCAACTTGCCTTAATATTTGGATTCAGAACAAGATATGCTTATATTTTTGTAAAACCCACTAATGGAATATTACTTAAATATGAATATGCTCATCCAGTTTTTGGTTGAGAATATTACCACAGATTTGGGGGATTTAACGTTGATTAATGATTTACTTTACATATGTGTGGAATAATCATAGATTTGCGATGCCAGCATATATATAGCGGTGTGGGCAGATATTGTGATAGATTGTGACGAGGTGGGGGAGTTTAGCACTCGGTTTCTGTTGCGCACAGTGGGTGATAAACATTGATCTTGTTTAATCTTTTCGGCCTGCTGTTAATGACGGGAGATGATGGTCCACACAGGACAGACTGCTCACTGGATTAGATGTCTAAATGAGGACTTTATCCTCATCCTCTCGTACTCTTTCCTCATTACCAATAAGCCAGAATGCACTCACGCACTAAGTTAGAGTTTAATGCATGTGATTATTGTATAGTGCATGTGTGAGTATGTGTGCAATGGATAAAAACCGTTTTGTGTGTGTTTTGTTCATGCAAATATAGAGCATTGTACAGCTGCTTCATGCTGATCTGCAAACATACAGTATCAGTGTTGAAGTCATTATTGGGCTGTTTGCAGAGTACAATGGGTGGACAGAATGTCACCAAACAGTGTTTATTTTCACTGGAAAGATTGATTTAGTTTTAGTCATAGTCTTTGGACTAAAATTCAACTTAGTTTTAGTCAGAATTTGGTCATCATCAGAATCAAAATCAGATATACTTTCTCACCGAGGCTCAAGAAATATTACAGATGAAAAAAAGAAACACTAAACAAAGAAAAGAAAAAAGAAAACATACATAATTGAGTAAAATACTGTTAATTAAACAACGATTAATTACAAGTGCACACATTCCAGTAAAATATAATAGAAATATACAAATGTACAAATCTAATACAGATGATCAGGACTATTTCAGTTATAATCCAGTTTTAGTTACCTAAAAGACATTAAGATTTAAACAGCGTAAGAGTAGGGCTAGGTGATATGGACCAAAACTTATATATACAATATACAATATGAATTTCAATAATTTTAATTCAAATGAAATCCAACCAGAAAGACAATTCAGGTTTAAATTTGCTGATGAAAAATTCCACGTGCCAATTTTGGCTTTTTCTCCTATAAGAGACAGCACATGTGAGTGAGTTCTGTTGTGTGGATGCTTAGGGGAAGGTCTGGGTTCGAACGCACTCAGAAATACATCTAACTGTGTTATTCATGCTGTTCTGAGAAGTAGCAAAAGCAGCGACTCCTTTAAGGCACACTGTCTAACTTTTTCCCACAAGGGGCGCTAGACCGGTAACTTTCACGCAAGTGCCCCTAGTGGCCACAAGCGCTGCAATCCTGTTGCAAAAATCAACAGTCAGTCAGTCGGTCCAGCCTCCCTTGTCTTTGGATTGTGTATGCAGACAGTAGTTGACCTGTAACTTCAGGATAAGGATTGGCTCTAAGGGCTGGGGTGCAAAGCGAGGCTGGGCTCACGCCACGGCTACAGTCTATGGGCTGGAGTAGCAGCCGCCACCGCCGCCCTCCGCTCCCCACCGCTTGAGTCCCGGCGCTCGGCCTTCCTCGCCGCGTCGGTGGAGCGCCCCCCCACTCCCTGGGTTTGCCGTAGTCGTCGGCACCCTTCATCGAGGGTTGGCGCGGCGGACGGGCAACCCCGCCCCTTACTAAAGAATCCACATTTGACTGAACTATTGTGGTGGTTAGTGCACCATTAACCCAACACAAAACTAGCATAGGCGATATTGTAATTTGTAAAAGAAAACTTGATGTATCTTGAATCTCGATATATCACCCAGCCCTACATAAGAGTTTAAATTACCATTTATTAACCTAATATTCAATCTTGTTAATATTTGTAAATCCACATAGACAGATTTGATGTGATCAATGGGTAAGATGATTGCTTGAGTTCTGATTGAATTTTGTCCCATGTGACAAATTTATAGTTTTGTTTTTATTAACATGTTGGCATGTTTTAAAAAAAATAAAATAATAATCATCGAGTTATTGTCACTATGACGAAAGTTTTTAGTCAGCAAAACAAACACTGTTACCAAAGAGCCTCGATCTTCTCTGGTGAATAAACACAGGCCCAGGTTTGGTATCAGTGATAGATTCTTGCTGTCTCACTCATAAACTGTGACATATTTTCCTATTCAACTCATGCAGTCTCCTCAGCTTCTGTTTGTATTTGTGTGTACTGGCATCAGTGCCCGTGCATAGGCTGTGTGTGTTTGTTGGTTTATACATTTGTTTCCATGGATAGATATCGAAAAGCACTCTGTGGACCACCCCCCATCAATCACCAGCCCAGAAGGAAATGTACAGAGGGATGGAAGATGGAAAGAGAGATGGGGGTCACCATAGGAAGCAGCGTCCTGAGACAGGCGGAGGTGGAGGTCGAGGAGAAGAGGATGAATGGATGAGATGGTTGAGGCGAGCTCTGATTGAGCTGGGTAGTGCAGTTTATATTCTTTAGAGATAAGGCTGAGGAGCACTGCTCAGCAGCTTCCTCTCCCTGTTGCTTGATAATAGCAAAGTGTGAATAGGGCAAATTGAATTAATGCTGCTGCATGCTATAAAAGCCTTAACTATAATGCAGTTTAAAATCACGTAATGAGGAGAGGGCTAAAATAATTTCACACTCTGGTGAAGAAGATGGTCTTCAAACAAATTTGGAGACACTGCCAAGGCTTTTGTCACTTAATGTGATTCTAGGTGAAATTAAACTTACTCCTACTTTCTTGGGTATGGCTGTATAAAGCCCAATAGGCTATGGTACCATGTACCAGATAACATTGCTGCATTGTGGTTTAAGCTGTAGGGCCTCCAATTATCAGTGATTGCGGAAAAGATAGGAAAAAACCGAATTAATGTTCTGAAATGGAAAAATCTATTTTTTCTCTCTCACAAGACACAGAAATGCCTCACATGCATGTTTTGGGACAATGTCACACATTTACATGCTATTCTATTAGTGATGCACAGAAATAAAAATGTGTGGCCGAAGCCGAAAAAATATAAACGCTTGGCCAAATACCGAATACCAAATATCGAATGCGGTTGTTAAGTTTTTCACAATTTTTTTTTTTTTTAATGCATATATAGCCTAGAATACATTTTTAGACATGTTTTTTTAAAGAATGTAAATGGATATTCTGACATTTTTTAAATATTCCAGTAGTTTTTGATGTTCAAAAAAAGCACAACAAAGTTTTTCATTTATATTAGGCTTGCATATAGACATGCATTCAAAAAAAAAAAAACTACAGTGCATTAAAGGGAAGGTATGATAAAAAAAAAAATCACTTGACAATGGTTTTGCTACAGTGATATACATCCCTTTAGCCTCATTCAGAGGGCCAAATTTGAAAAAGTTCTGTTTTCTCCCTCCCTTGTTATTCCACATTTTGTAAAAACAAAGTCAGCTCCAAATGGGACGGTTGGATTTTGCCCACGTTGGCAGGTGACGTCACCTAACACGCCTCCTAGAATGTAAGTTCCTCCCTCTCCAACTATCCAACAGCTAAAACAAACACTGTGGTTTAATATAAAATATATATTATACTTTATTGCCATATGTAAATGCAAACTACAATACTGGACGCCCAAACTACACTACTTTTTCTGCCGCCAATCATGTTGGGAGTCACTGCTTGGAGCCACGACCATTGTTTACACACATCAGCTGTTAGTACTCCGTGCTAATGCTACACCAGCCTATGCAGCGAGACCCGACATTGCTTGTGAACTGAGGAGAAAACGATGGGGATGTTCACGGATTTGTGGCTCACAGCGCTAACAACGGACTCAGTTGTGGAATTGGACGGTTTCCAACTTTTATGCTGTGATGGAGAGTCTGGCTGTGTTTGTGTGTAAAGGAGGAGCTGCTGCTCTGGTTCTGCAGTAACGCGCACACATTCTAAATCACTGCATGTTGTTTGATTGCGTCATTGTGTCACACGCTCCTAACTCACCAAACCCAAGGCCGAATGTTGCTTTTTTGCAATATTCGGCCGAATATGTTTGGTGGCCTAATATTTGGTGCATCCCTATATTCTATCTCTAGAAAGTGTGACAAAAGGACGAATGTCCAATTCCAACCATTAATCGTGTTCCAAATCTCTTGCTACGCGTAACGAATAAAGTGGTGATCATGTTAATCTGTGATTAAAAATAAATGCAGAGCTTCATCTGAAGTGTGTTTTAATCTGTTGTAATGAACATAAGTGGTTCAGATTATTATGACTGCATTCAAATTTGAAAACGTCTAAGGACAGGTGTAGCTGTCGGTGTATTAGCTGAACTGGTGGTCGTTTTACCTGGTGACACTTCACTGCAGAAGAATCTACAATCACAGCGCTGCTCAGTGTTTCGTACCAAATGTGTCGATGATTTGCTCGTTTGATGTAATTAGAGATTTAAAAAAATTATGTTTTGGGACCATATCACACATTTCTGTTAAATGAGTGACTGAGGGTCTAGCAGTGTAGCTAACATTGCTCTTGCAACAAAATCTCACGTGATTTCAGCATAACATAACAGCATTTCAGCATCAAACTTATAATGCTGGTGTTTCCAATGACCTGGACATGACTCAATTTCTTTCTTTTATCACCTTAGACAGATGACTAGCTGATTAGCCTGATCAATAACCCAAATACAACAAACACAATCAAGGTTCTCTGCTTCCTTCATAGCAGGCTGTTCTGGATGCCAAACACCTATTCCTCTATCTTACTCCGTTGTTCTTCTGGTGCTTTTCCACCTACAGTTCACCATCCAGGGGTTGGGGGTATGACCCCCCACTCTTTGCCATTTGCTGGTCTTGTGATAACCAACAGCACAATGGGGGTGTCTTCTAGGGTATTTTTTCTCTTCTGATTCTTGTTCCAAGAATCATTAACTTCACCTTTCGTCGACTCCTTTTTATAATGCTGTGCTTGTGTGTTTACACATTTACTAAGTCTAGTTCCCCCAATAATGATTCAACACAAGCATTCAGGTTACAAGCTAACATTCTGGCATCTTAACCTTAGCTCATAGAATCAATGTACAGAATCTGATTAAATTAAAGATTAATAACAGTAGTACTTGACTCTTTTAACCCTATTTAGCATGTTTGGTATGATTTTGAGAAGCTTAATAGCCTGTAACGTTATCTAAACAGGGTAAGATGATGAAACTGAAAGGAAACAGAGAGGTGTAATGTGATGCAGAAATGGGTAGGACTGAAACAAAAAATCTGAAGCCCTGTAGAGCTGATACCAACCTGTAACATAGAATGCTAAACTTTAGTGAGTGGTGCATCATATCACAGCAGCCACTTCATCAGGAAGTGAATTGGCCTTGAATAAACAGCCTTAATCCTTCATTGGAATATCAATTATTTCCATGTTTGTGTCTGCGGCAGTGCATTGGTGTTGCATTAGTAAACACGCAAAGCAAAACCCATACAGGATTCATTCAGAACACCGTGACGCTACTTGCTACCGTTTATGTCTCACTTGGGTCAATTGTTTAGACCAATAGTAAAGCAGAGATGCGTTAATGGCACATCTGCTATCAAAGTGCTCCCTCATTACTCTCCATTATCAGCCTATCCGGTGATGGGGACTGCAATGGGAGTTGCAGCTCATCCTGTTTGTAACCATGTATATTTATTCAGTTAGTGACATTTAAAAACCCACGTGTGTGTTTGTTCTATACATATGTGCACAAACGCACAAGGATTTTTCACTGGCTATGAGTGCTCTCAGATGTGCTTTTCTCATCATTAGACTCATAGAACCATAAAGCTGAAATTACCCCTCCATCATCAAACCATGTGGGGGGAGAGAGTGAGAGAGAAAGAGAGAGAGAGAGAGATAGCTCTCCGACACAGACTAACACTAACAGACGGGTGCTGATAGAGACTAATGACCAAATGAAAGCCTAGCTATACTGCACCTTTCTGCCTAGATGGGAAAGAAGAGAGCAACAAATGACCAGCTGCTTTTTCCTCCTCTCTCCTCCACTTTTCTCTTCTCTGTAGTCTTTTCTCTTCTCTGTATTTTTTTTTTCTTCTCTTCTCTTCTCTTCTCTTCTCTTCTCTTCTCTTCTCTTCAGATGTATCCCTTTTCTAGTGGCACTCTCTTAAGTTCCCAGTCCCACAGCCACACATTGAAGTTAAGCTGCACACTTGCACTTATGATATTGTTTATTTGTATTTCAATTCATGTAGGTTAAACCTCATTTTCTTTGAGTTACCTGTGGAATGTCTTCCTGATCTGGCAAAAGATGGTGGAGAGGGCGGAGCTGACTTTTATGCTGAAAGCCAGACCAAGCTCATTGAACTCATAGGGAAGATTGGCAGTTAGATTTTAGTTTGTGTCTATTATGTTCTTCCCTGTGTGTGTGTGTTTGATGGACTGATCAATTAATACATAAGACTCCCCTTGTGTGTTAGTTGGAAGGTCTGATGGTTGTGGTAATATCATACTCTGTTGAAGTTTCTTTATTGGATAAAAAAACACTCCCAAATTTTTTTGAACTGCAAATTTGTTTCCTGTTCCTTGGCTGCTTGGTCCACGACAATCACACACATTTAAAGCTGTCAGCCACTTTTATATTATGCAAAAATCAGTATAAATAACTGAAAACTATGCATAACATGTAGTCATGGATCACAACAAACAAAAGTGGTTTAATGAACCACCACCATTTCTATTTCATTGCCAAGTATTTGTGCAGGCCTTGCCCGCGTGCGCACACACACACACACACACACACACACACACACACACACACACACACAGATTCCCCACTCCAGATTGGTAAATAAAAGCCCGAAGCAAGTTGCCGACCTCAGATCATACGGTTGAAAAACTGCAGGAAAACATTCCATCTTGCAGAGTCCTTAAAAGTAATTCTCATTGACACTTTTTTTTCAATATGAGCATGAACCGAGGTGGTTTGCATATGTACTGCTGTTTGTAATGTCAGTTACAGTTTAGAAAGGCTGGTGGAATACATGAGAGTACTGTACATGCGTGAGTGCATATTATATTGATACTAAGTGTCTTTTTGGAATGCGGGGACATCGTTCCATCACACATTTGGAAATGGAAAGGATACTTCACGACTGGCTCTAATTATACACGCTATCACAGATATTTGTGAAGACTATACTTGACTACTGATGTAGTGCTTATGTAAATGTAACAGATCATCTCTGCAATACTCACACACACTATTAAATACTTATAGGCTCAATCAAATAATTCATTTTTTTAATTTTCAAACACAATGCCGTGTCTATTTATTTACAATATTTCATTTAAAAAGTAAATGAGAAAAGGAGGCACAGCATTTTTATGGTTTCATCCTTCAGGTCACAACACATGTCGCTCTGTTAGGGAGCTATTACATTACGCTGTTATTATTAGGATTTGCTTTGAGCACATGCTTCTGTTTTCGTATTTAGGAATTTGAAACGATGTTGAAACTAGTTTTAGGGCTGTTTCTTTTTGTGCTGTATCTGGGTGAAGCTTTCTGAAGACAGGAAGTCACAGCGATGGCAGTTTTATCATCATAATAGAAGATATTATTAAAATTAGTTAAAGTATTACCCTCGCGTGTCAAATTCAAGGCCCGGGGGTCAAATTTGACTTTTTAGAGCATTCCATTTGGCTCACAGGAGAAATTAAAAATCACAGAGAAAATATGAATCATTGTAGATATAGTTCAGTTCAATGAAACTCTGCAGTTCACATTTTTCCAAAGCTTATTACATGATTTATAAACTCAAAATGTTGAAGGAAATGAGTTTGACACCCTTAACATTACAGTATGTATTTAGCCAAGTACATGTTAGATATAAATTCATGCCATAGTAAAGACTTTATAATTGGCTGTTTTTTCTCTTCTATTCATTTTTTTAAAGAGCAAATTAAATTTGCTTTTGTCACTAATTTCCTTTTCCGATACTCATCAACATAAACTGTACTCACTTTTGACTTATTACACATAAATGTCCAGTCCGCTTTGTTTTTCAGTTCACAGCTCAACTTTCACAACACTAACAGCAACTTACGCTACAGTAGCTTTATCACCATAATCCTTCAAAATGTCTGCACCTCCTTTGGCAGTTCCATATTTCAGTTGGCTGCGTTACACGACTGACATGACTCACAAAAAACAAAAACAAATGCCAACTACCATTATTCACCTTCAAAATCTCAATAAAACAAATGTCTTCCATAAATGAATTTCTTATATGTGATGTCTGCTTATTGCAAATGGAGTATTATAAATGATTTACAAGGAGCATTTGGTGTTTTTGTTTTGTATTATTCACTTATTTTGGTTTGCTCATCATTTAAAAATGAGCAAATGCATTTATTTGAAGATTTTAAGTCCTGGGAGGTGGATTTAAACTTTTTGTGGATGAAAATCCTCGAGTTCAAAGGTCTGCAACCTTTTCTCTACAAGGAGCCTTTTTGCCTCATCTCACCCCGAAAAAAATACCTTCTCAGTGAAGACAATACAGTGTATTAAATACTGTTAAAATTATATAGAATAATGTTTGATTTAAGTTGATTTGATTTATATTGATAATGTAAATGGCAACTTAAACACAGTTTAAAATAAAATAAAATAAATTGACATCAAGAAATAAAACAGCATCTTCAAATTCTTAAACATCTCAGTTTACATGAACACAATGTTATATAAAGTTATATAGTTATTGTATTTGAAAGGCTACAAAAAGTAACTTTTTTTTTATAACGCATGATCATGTGGTCAACACATGCTAATTACTCATTGGTGGTTAAATAAATCTGTTCCCACACAATTAAAATCTCTATTTTCTTCTAGAATAGTGTTTTTGACTTCGTAATTTAATCTGCACTCTGTTTATATTATTAATACTGTAATTTATTTATATTCTACCTCATAGTAATTTATCCACATTCTACCTCATAGTGGAACACCCACAAGTGCCTTGTCTGTCGATTGTCTGTTGTTCGTTATTTGTTGTCCGAATGTCTTTAGTTAAGTTATTTGTTGTATAGTATTGCTAGTTGTTTTTTTGTGTGTTTGTTGTGTGTTTTTGTGTTTTAAGTGCTCTTTTTATGCACTGCAGGTTTGCACTGGGGGTTGGGGGGGGATTGCAATTTCATCTGTGCTGTATGTTTAACATGGTGCATATTTGACAATAAAGAACCTTGAGTTGAGTTGAGTTTTGTTGGTTTAGTTATCTTACCAGTGATTTAAAACTTAAGGTTTACCACAGGTGCAGGAAAGTTGATGGTCTGTAGATGTTGCAGGAGGTGAAGTAGGAAGGTGCTGAGTCATTGTACAACGTGATTTAATTTTAGGTTAAACTGATATATCTTGATTTTATTTGTCATTAATCATTATCAGTGTTTGGAATAACAGCGTTTAAAAAACGGCGTTAGGTAACGACATTTTTTTTTTCAGTAACGGGGCATTATCTAACTAATTACTTTTTATGCCGTTACAACGCCGTCAACGATACTGAACGTTAAATGCGGTGCGTTACATGCATTGATTGAATAATTCCAAAAGCACCCCTGGCTTCATACGCAGCTGTAGTGAGGAGGTGGGTTAAAAACAACGAGAGCGATTATGATTGGCTAAGGCGGCGTCATGTTTCATGGTAGCCAATCAGAGCCAGTGTTTTTACACATGTGCCATCACACACGCCTCACACACACAACTATTACAGATTTGATGAAGCAGCAGAGATGGCGAGCGTGGAGCAGTCTGATGAAAAGTTGGCATTTTTAAGGTGGCGATACCAACACTACTTTAAATTAATTGTGGTCAAAAACAAGAACGTGCATGTGAAGTGTTCATTATATCCAGGGGAGAAGACTTTGTCGACATCCGTTGTAAGCAACTCAAAGTTAATGAAGCACCTCACAATGACACACGCATCTAAAAAATCTGAATTCTTTGACAAGTAGCAACTCTTTTTTTTTAACAGTAACACAAATAGTTACTTCACTTGGTAATGAGTTACTTTTATTATAGTAATTCAATTACTAACTCAGTTACGTTTTGGAACAAGTAGTGAGTAACTATAACTAATTACTTTTTTAAAGTAACGTTTCCAACACTGATCATTAATAGCCTCTGTAAAAAAAAAAAAAAATAGCTATAGGGAGCCATTGCAAAAGTGTCAAAGAGCCACATTAGGCCCCAGAGCCGCAGGTTGCAGACCTCTGCTCGAATTGCTCGGTGATTGTGGGGCAGATTCAAAGCTACAATATAATCTGTTACTCCGCAATCATCAAATTGATATTTATTTAGACATTGTTCCTATAAAATTATTAGATATATAAAGCATTAAATAGTCATCGACTGAATAGGAAGTGGTTGTGGTCAGACAATCCAAACACTTCCGTCGTGCTAATGTTGTTTTGCTGCAATGAAGTTGCAGGCTGTAAACAAACGCTGGAAGTTTTTCTTTTTTAATGTGAAGGGCAATCTCAGGGACTGTCAAGAAAATTTTTCTCAGTATAATGATTCCAGCTAATGTGTTTACTTACCCATGAGTAGAGTTGAGCCACTGGTGTGAAAGAAGCCATTACCTGTTTGAATTATTTCACACCTTTAAAACACATTGAGGCCAAGGTGAACGTAAAGCTATAAAGTAGTGGCAGTTAAAAGACAATTGTCAAGAGAGTTAAGTGTCCAAACACAAACAAAGCTCGGTGTTTGTACCTTGAGGTTTGTGTGTCTCACTGATTGTGATGACTTCAGGGGAAACGACATCAAGAGAACTGCAGACCTTTGCTTGGTGACTATTGCTTTTACCACTTCTGAAAGGATCATGGTTTTTTAGAAAAACTATGTTCACTTGAAACTTTTTTCTGTGGTTACGTGAAGTGAAAGCCAACAACTGTGTTCTTTTTTTTTGTTTTTTTTGTTTTTTGTTTTTCCTTGTCTGCACATGCTGTCAGAGGTCAACACTACAAGAAGTGCAATCATTATGAGACAGCAACGCATGTTTTGTGATTGGAATAAAATAAATTGATTTATTTTATTCCTTAATTGTGACCATCACCAGCCCTCCCTAAGGAAGGGTAAGAAATCTTTTCTTATAGGGAGGATATAAAAAGGGAGAGCAGTGTTACACCTAAGTGGAGGGGGAGGGGGAGGGGGAGGGGAAAGGGAGCAGGGAGGAGAGACTCAAGATAGGAAATAAAAAGGGTGGGGAAGAATAGATTGTTATACAGTGAGGATGAGATGTGAAGTTGTGTTGTGTAATCAAGCCAGTATAGTGACAAGTGTGAAGCTTAGCTATAATGGTGGTTGCTGTGGACAGGGGGAATGAGTGAGTGGTTGTACCTAAAGCAGGTATTTGGGATTAACATGTCTAAGGTTAAGCCCAGTTTGAGTTTTATCCCACATCCCAAGGCATGCCAGTGCATCGTAGACCAGTATATGTGCAAAAACCGCTACCGCAAACCCAGGAACTGCCCCGGGCCCGCAGATGCAGCCAGGCCAGCAGAAAGAGTGGGGGCCAGGGAGCCCCAGGTCACCCCCCCCCCACAACCGAGCAACCCCCCAGAAGCCCCCAAGATCCCAGGCCAAGAGTCAGCCCCCCACACACACATCCGAGGAAGCCCCAAGCAGCCGAGCACCCAGCGCATCCCGCCACCGACCCCAACCCCCAACCCCAAGGCCCCCCGCCAGCATCCCACCAGCATCCCGCCCCTCCCACCCACCCACACTCAAGCACCCAACCCCCGAGGGGAGGGCCCAGAGAGCCACCCGCCCGAGACCCCAGCAGAGGAGCCAAGGCCCACGCCCAGCAGACAGCCAGAGCCGCGCCGAACGGGCAGCCAGCGGGCGCCCGCCGGCGGGCCCAGAGCCAGCAGGGACCGGACCCCAGGCCAGAAGGACCCGGAACGGAAGCAGCACCAAGAGCAGCGCCCCCAGGGACAGCGACCACGCCCACAGTCACCGAGGGCACCAAGGGGATGCTGCAAGTTGCCTCGCCGGCCCCCAGGCGCCCCCCCACCCCCACCAAAGGGCCCAGCCACACCGCAGAGCCCGGCTCACAGGGCGCCGCTCAAGCCGGGGCCACCCGGCGCTGCACCCTCAGGCATGGCAGGGCGCGGCCCGCACCACCCGCCCCGGAAGACCCCCGCCAGGGCCCCAGGGGCACCACCGCAGAACAGGGAACCCCCAAGGGCGAGCCCCCGGGCCAAACCCTCGTGGGGGGTGCCCCCCCACCCCAGCCCACGAACAGGCCACAACCCAGCAAGACAGCACAGCCCCAGACGGTGCAAGAACAGCAGCCCGGTCCCCCCCCCCCGGCGCAAGAGCAACCGGCGGCCGCTACCGCAGGAGAGAGGCACCCCAACGGCACATAACCGATGCGGAGGAGCAGCCCCCAGCCAAAGGCGCAGAACCCACCCACCCGCCAGCCCACAGATAGCAGGACAGACCTACCAAGCGCCCGATGCCGACCTCAACCACTGGAACAGCTAGAGCCGCCCCCCAGCAAAGAGCACCAAGCAACCCCGACCCAACCTCGTCGCAGACGCCAGCACCCCCCACACCGGCGCGGCAGGCTGGCCCGGACCAACACACCGCGAGGCGCGCCCCAAAGGCAACCAAGAAACGAGACAAGCACCAAGCCCCACCCATAGAGGAGGGGCACCCCCACGCCCCACCAGGCCGGCACCGCCCGGAGAGACCCTTCAAAGAGAGCCCCCAGCAATCATGAATGATTGTGTAGAATCATTGTTGGGGAAACACACAGCATCGTAAAAGGAGTCAACGATAGGTGAAGATAATGATTTATTGGAACAGGATCAGAAGAGAACAAAGACCAAAGAAGTCATGCTGTTGGGTTTCACAGGACCTGCAAATGGTGAAGAGTGGGGGGGTCATACCCCAACCCCTGAACTCTGACCTGAAGATGGAAATGCACCAGAAGAACAAAGGAGTCAGATAGAGTAAGATGTCTATGGCATCCAGAGCAGTCTGCTAGTGAAGGAAGCAGAAAACCTCGATCATGCTTGTAGCTTTACATGTATCAGGGTTATTGATTACAACATGTATCAGGATTATTGATTATGTTAATAAATCTAGTCATCTGTCTGAGGTGATGAAGGAAAGAAATTGACTGATGTCCAGGTCATTGGAAACTCCAGCATTAAAAGTTCTACGCTGACACCTCGTACTATTATCAATTATCTGAATCAGTGATCCTGATCACGGTAACATGATTGTTCACACTTTAAAGGCTTCTAAGAAATTCTTATCCCCGTTAATAATGATATATTAGGTCACAATGTATGGACACCCCCATTTTTCCTTTTTTTTTGAAAAATCGCGATGAAATGCGTAATCCTAATCTGATTCTGGATTAAACTTTGTGCGGTAATTGAAGAATCAACCCGATATAACCGAGCAAAATTTCATAAAGATTGGTCAATTACGAACTGATATGATCTATGAAAATTTGCCAAAGTTGCGAGATAGGGATTTAAAACAAATAATAAAATAAATGTCTGAAGCTGATCCAGAATCAGTACATTGATCCAGATTCCCTGCAAAATTAAATGCAATCTTCCGTGGCATACGGTTTCTCATAGGTTAGACCTTATGACGTAGTTCTGCTAACAGAAAAAACGTTTGTGCTGTTGCACGTCTTGCACTTTAGGAGCTCTTTTTAGTAGCTGTCATTGGGCACTCAGTCATCATGTGAAATGTCCTGCATCGTCTAATGACACACTTCTCTTTTCATGCCAGACTTTGCAGAGTGGCCAGTTCAACAGTATAGATACAATCTTCCATGACAGGATGACTCTGAAAAAGCATAAAAAAAGTTTATTTGTGATGATGAAAATGGAAACTGGCTCCGTTGACAGATAGGATTTAAAAGCAATCTCCATTTGACTTTTTTGAATAAGCTATTTTAAAAACAACAACAACAACAACACATATCAGAGTGATGAATTGAATTGGATTTGAATGTTGTGAAGTTTTTTTTTTTCTTTTTTTTAATCTGAATGGAGCAGAATTTTCTTCTGTATTAAAGTAAAAAATACCAATGCTACTAAAACTATCTGAAGGAGGTCAGAAGAATTCCTGCTCTATGTCTCAGACTTGTTTTTTTCTTTTCAAGCCTGCATTGGTAACAAAGTAATCAGGTGCACCACAAGGCCTTGTTACAATGGATGCGGGAAGAAGACACGTAGATGGACACAGCCATAAACCACAAATCATTTATTATTGATCAGGCTCTGCAGTGGAAAAAATAATCAAACTGGTGATTTTTATGTACTTGAAGCTTGTGTAATTGAGGCTTTCGACCATTAAATATTTAGAACTAAAACAAGCTGCACCAGAAGATCTAAAAAAAGGATTCAACAAAGTAATGTATGCTTTGAGCAAACACACCTTTAGACACCTTTATCATGATAACAAATATTTCTATATGCATTCTACTATGTATTATCACAACTTATTGTATTCATTTAAATTGGACATGATCTTGCTCCGATTTTCCATTTCAAAATATTCTAAATTCCATTAAGAGGTTTCCCATTTCTGTGTCAATTTCCTTTTCTCCGTTTGGTTTCACATTCATTGGTTTTTCCAAATCAAATGTCATTACTGGCTTATGAACTTCCATTTCATGCCAAACATGCTTAATACAGTTAATTAAGTTACCAATTATTATGAATTTATTATTTTATAAATCTCTGCTGTATTTTCACCAATTGCACGTGCTGAAATCTTGGGAGATTTCACTTGGCACATTCAATTTAAAAGTGAGAAATTGCGGATAAAGATGTGATACTGTGAACATTTCAGGAAGGGTTTAGTTTGGTTCATACAGCTATTTCCATTTCAGGAGATGAACTTCATAGGGCTAGGCAAGAAATCGATTGAATCGATTAATCAAATTTGTAGATCAAAACAATTTTTATTTTGCAAATTTGTGTTTTAAAATGTATTTATTTTATTTTTGTTTTTTATCTAAATAAATAAAAATTTCCCACCACAGTTTTTTCGGACTTTTTCGCATTCCGATGTGAGCCCGCCCCCTTTTTGTTTACATGTGTTTACCCTTTGAGTAGGCTATATGTGTGCCACAGGCATGTTTCATTTTTTATTCACACTTTGCTGAGATGCTAAGGGAAAGAGTTTATTATTTTTTTAATTGTAATGTTATACGTTATAAAATATGTAGTTATCTGATTTCTTGATCAGAAAATTAAAGCTACTGTGAAGTAGCTGTTACACTTTTGCTTAAACCTGGGTTAAAACTTGAAATTGTTTAATGACAGAGCCTCATTTACTCTTTATTTGCGGATTGTTCTATGCATTTTAACTCTTGAGGACAATCACAGCAATAAAGTTGCACTTTTGACAATATATCTGATGTCTGCAGTCATTTGCATTTAAAAAAATCAAAAATCGAATCGAAACTCAAAATTTTCTTAAAGAAATTTGATTTTTTTTTTTTTTTTTTGTTTAGGCAAAATCACACAGCCCTCGAACTTCATCACATTGTGTCATTTTGCAGAAAAATTGTATTTTATGGAAAAATTGCATGTATGTAGTGCTGTATGCTTCTAAAAAATAAGATCACAATTTAAAACACCACAAAGGTTTTGTTTAGTTTTGATTAAGTTCTTACTTTATTAAATATGTTCGTAATCTGTTTAGTCTGTTTCCCATCTGTTGGTCAATGTACCTCTGTGTGTATCTACACACTCAGGGCTGGATTCACAAAGATCTGAAATAAACACACACACACACACACACACACACACACACACGCGCGCACACACACACGCGCACACACACAACTGGAGCCTCCGCTGTGACTTCTGTCCACATTTGCTGCAGCGATGATCTCTGCGTGTGTTTGCACCTCCTTTTCAGTTGTAGAATTTTTCCGTACTAAAACTATCACCGCAAACAGTTCCAGATTCCATGAATCGCATTATTCTTGTTTTTTTCAACAATAAGTACTTTTTGTTTTTTTTAGCTTTTTACTTTGTAAAACCCCTTTTTCATTGACACCGCTCTGCACTCCTGCCTGTTCCATTAACTCTGCGCCTGGGTCCAAATTCCAACCATCCACCGACTCCTTCCCTTGACAGGTATTAATTTCTTAGTGTGACATGTTCGCACAGCAGAAAGTCAGGCCATAACCTAGCAAATTACCTTTGGTTCATTTCTCGCTCTCTGCCACATTCTGGAATGATCAAATACAGCCCAAAGTTTACACCTGCACTCTAATATATCCCACAGCTGACATAACAGATAGACAAGTGATACTAAAAATATTATGGCACATCACTAGACTTGAATATATATCTGGAATACACCAACCTACTTTGAATTTGTACTTGTGCTTGAAAATTGGGAATGTGTTTCACTTAATTTAATACAGAATACAGTTGTTTAGAATCGGTTTCTCCCTCTGTTAGTTTGTTTTAATATGACTTTTAATTTAATGCTAGACTCAATATGTTTACTTGATGAAAACCCAGCGTTTGTAGTTTATGTGTTTTGCAGATACTGTATTATATAGAATAAAAGCCTGGAAAATGTAAACGCAATATAAAGAAGCAGCTCTTTTCCCCCCCAAATACTGATGTCATTTAAATTTTCTTAGTTGGTCACAATCCACATATTTATGGCTATAGGGATTTGATAAGTCATTCTGAACGTGAATAGCATGTCCATCATAGAAATGTCCTTTTCTTCTCCCCCTTTTCTGTTGATTCATGCTGGAATGATAAACGTTCAGAGCGGTACAGCTGCTGCATTGTAACCATGGAAAGCTAATTCTTGTCCTCAGACATGCAATTTTCTTTCCTTCTTACAAAAAATATGGATTTACCACTGGTAATGTACCCTGTACTTAGCACACGATGTGACTTCTAAACAAAAGGAAAAGTGCAATTTGAATAGTTTTCAATGGTGAGGTGCTGGCTTGAATTCATTATTGTTAAAGGTTTTTCCATCTAAAATATCTAATTTGAGAATTTATTTATTTATTTATTTTTTGTTTAGCCCTTAAATGTACAACATAAAGGTTCTTGTAAGGGTTTAAAAAAAGTAGCAATACCTCAAGCAATCACAGTCTCAAAACATGTCCAACAAATGGCCAAAACACTTCACTGTCGGATCCGATCAGACCTGAAGTGTATTATTTATCGTCATTATGGCATAATGGAGTCACAATGTGTACAACACAATGTTTTTGCGAGCTGGGGTTCTGGATATTCCTTCAACAAAGACACAAACATTATCCTGCGACACCAAAGATATCCACAGCCTCCATTCTCATAACTTTGTTGGACTTGATGAGCTTTTTTAGCAGGCTAACATCTCAAATGTCTCAAATGATTGTGAAATGTACAAATGTCTATAAAGCATGACGTTTTGACAGCTTGAACTCATTTGATTAACATGATCACTTCTTCCAAAGACGTTGGAACCCATTTTTATATCCAACAGGTGTCCAATTTAAGATATTGTTGGGATTCACTGTCACCCCTGGTTTTGTCATGAGCTTTGTTTTCATACTCGTGGGGTAAAAAGAAAGGAACATGATGATCATAACTGACTGCATGCTATGATTATGATGATATATTACATGCATTCATCCTAACACGGGCAGTTTATGCCCGAGGGCGTAGGATCCTTGGATGAATGCGTAAGGTGTTGCTGGGGTTCAAGTTTGAAACTGCTGATTTGTTATCTTGAAGAACATTTTTGAATGAAAACAGGTCTTATTTAAATTCAGCGCTGCTATTTGTGCAATCTCAAATTGTAACCTGAAGATAACAGCAACAAAGCAGCAAACCTGTTTAAGGAACTGGGAGATTAGCATAGTGAGTATAATAGGACACTATATCATTGCTTTCTTATCAAAGATCATACCTTTGTTGTGCAGCAGGAATGAGAATCTGTCTGTGTGTCTGTGAGTGTGTTTTGTGTTATTTAATGGATACATGTGTAATAGTTAAATCTGGGTTAAAAACTGTTGCTTCATTTCTATGTTGTTGTATTAATCATCATCAAAAATGGGACACCCATCAACAATTTTGCACATTTCAAGCTGAAAAATATTTTTGGATTTATTTCCTCTGCCAATATTTTAATTTGCATGTATTTATTTGTTTGTTTGCCTGTTAGCAGGATTAACTCAAAAGTATTAAAATGATTTTGACTTAAATTTGACAAAGATAGATCTTACATTATGGCAGAAATTATTACATTTGGGAGGGATACCTGTTCAATAAATTGATTCTGGATCAGTTTTGCGAATCAGAAAATCCTTATCCCTCATTATTGGCTAAATTTAAAAAAATTCACATCTCAGATCATAAAATTTGACTCCTTTATGTCTGGTTGGTTCCCTAAAGACCACAATGAGATTCACTCAGATTGATCCGGATTGTGTAATTCATCACAATTCTTTTGCCTATACATTTGGACCTACTGTATGGTTATTAGAACCTTCTCACAAGACTTTAAAGTGCAAATGATCATGATACCATGATCAGGATGACTGATCCTAAACTGCCTAAATGAATGGTTGTAAGAATGGTTGGTTATCTTCTGTATGTTGACCCTGCACCAGCAGCTTTTAACTTAATTATATATATTTGTTATTCCTAAGGGCTAGAAAATAACAGAACATCTCTATTTAACACTTAATGCATTTTCTCAGCTCAAAGCAGTAAAAAAAGCGATTAGATACATTTTGTAATTATTTTATCTGAACTACAAGAAACAATGAGTGTAGGCTGTTACAGCTGTTCAGGGGCCAGTGGAGAAAGAGAAAGATAGATAGATAGAGAGAAAGCTTTCTATTCATTTGCCCCACCGTCTTTCTGTAATCATTCATTTTCTGAACCAATTACACTGTTCATGACAGAGCTGGGCAATTATTTTAATAATCAAAATGTAGGGATGTCAGTGTATTCTCCTAATGACTCAGACACATCTATCCTTGGTGCAGTGGAAGAACAAAGTCTCCTTAAGTTAAATAACAAATGAAAGCTTACTTTATCAACAGCCTGTCTGCTTCTTATTGATTTCTACACTCACATAATCTGACGCCCCCTCGCAAACTCACACTGATACTCCACAGTGTCATTTAAGGACTGGAACATCAGATATAAGATATATATATATGGCTGGCTAGCTCAAGTGGTTAGTCACCCGACTTGCACACAGAAGACCCCGGTTCGAATACTGCCAGTGTGGGTCCTCATGCTACTGCCTACCTCATACAATGATGAGAGAATGACATGCCGGCTCAGATGTCGCCCGTCCCGTCCCCGCCCCGTGCTGGGGAACCTCGATGTAAAATGGGCTACTGGAACAAGGCAGAAATGGGGGAGAACAGGGCTCTGATGGAATGCTACTACTCCAACGTGGAAGCTCATGTCCGGCACCATAGCGGCTAAGATAAGCGGGCACATGGATCAATACATGAGCACAGCTCAGAAGGGAATCGGTAAAGATACCAGAGGTGCCAAACACCAGCTCCTGGTATACAGAACAGTCGCTCGAGACTGCAGAACCCGACATACTAACCTGAGCACTTCCTGGATTGATTACAAGACTCAATGCCACATACTTGGATACTTGGATCAATGCCTGGAGCTATACAACATCAACAGGACTCTAAGAGCCTTCATTGCAAACTCGATGAGGCTGTGGAAAACCACCCTTGAACAAGTCTCCATCAAATGTGGCATATTCACCCTGTCCCCAGTCACCTCCTCTACATGGATGACATCAAGCTGTACGCTAAGAATGAGCGAGACATCGACTCACTGATTCATACATTGGGATGTCATTCGGACTAGAGAAATGTGGTCGGATGGTGACTAAGAGAGGGAAGGTAGTCCACACAGAAGGGGTCTCACTCCCAGAAGGAACAATAGCAGACATTGAGGACAGTTACAAGTACCTCAGAATCCCACAAGCAAATGGCAACCTCGAATAGGTGACAAGGAAAGCGGCTACGGTCAAATACCTCCAACGAGTAAGGAAGGTCCTAAGAAGCCAGCTCAATGGCAAGAACAAGTTCCGGGCAATAAACAGCTACGCCCTGCCAGTAATCAGATACCCTGCAGGAATAATAAGCTGGCCAAAGGATGAGATACAGACCACAGATGTTAAGACGCGAAAGCTCCTAACCATGCACGGAGGGTTCCACCCCAACTCCAGCACTCTGAGACTGTACACTAGCCGGAAGGAAGGAGGCCGAGGACTAGTGAGTGTGAGAGCCACTATCCAGGATGAAACATCCAAGATCCATAAGTACATCAAGGACAAGGCTCCAACAGATGACGTGCTCAGTGAATGTCTCAGACAATGGGGAACAGAAGATGAGGTGCTGGAGGTTCCGTCATGGGAGGACAAGCCCCTCCATGGGATGTACCACCGATACATAACTGAAGTGGCGGATATCAAGAAATCCTACCAATGGCTAAACAGAGCCGGACTAAAGGACAGCACAGAGGCACTCATCATGGCTGCACAGGAGCAGGCCTTGAGCACCAGAGCAATAGAGGCCCAGATCTATCACACCAGACAAGACCCCAGGTGTAGACTGTGCAAAGAGGCCAATGAGACAATCCAGCACATAGCTGCAGGGTGTAAGATGCTGGCAGGGAAAGCTTACATGGAGCGCCATAACCAAGTGACTGGTATAGTGTACAGGAACATCTGTGCAGAGTATGGGCTGGAAACCCCAAGGTCAAAGTGGGAAACACCTCCAAAGGTGGTAGAGAATGACCGAGCCAAGATCCTGTGGGACTTCCAGATACAGACGGTAATGGTGAACCAACCAGACATTGTGGTGGTGGACAAAGAGCAGAGGAAAGCTGTTGTGGTCGACATAGCAATACCAAGCGACTTCAACATCTGGAAAAAGGAACACGAGAAACTAGAGAAATACCAGGGGCTCAGAGAAGAGTTGGAGAAAACCTGGAGGGTGAAGGTCTCAGTGGTGCCCGTGGTCATTGGGGCACTCGGGGCAGTGACCCCCAAACTGGAGGAGTGGCTCCAGCAGATCCCAGGAAATACATCAGACATCTCGGTCCAGAAAAGTGCAGTTCTAGGAACAGCAAAGATACTGCGCAGAACCCTCAAGCTCCCAGGCCTCTGGTAGAGGACCCGAGCTTAGAGGAAAAAAGAGACCGCCTGCGGAGGGTGAGGAAGAGTTTTTTTTTATTTTTTATGAAAGTGTATTTATATATATATGAAAAACACCACATAGAACGACCAACCGACAGACTTTTATTCTGCTACGTTTGATAAAAAAATTATCTTGCATCATGTTTTCCACCTCACACCGATAGCAGAGGCGTAATTTGTGCGTTGATGACGTTTCGTTAAAAGATTTTATAACGTGCAAAAAAAACTATTTGCTGCCCTCAAAAAAGTTGTATGTGTATTTGCAAAAGTGTCAAATTTAAAATTTTGCTATTTTCGCTCACATTGTATTTTAATGCATTTCTCCTAGGGAAAAAAATATAAATTTTTTGGAAAATGCTACCATTTACGAACTCCGACTTGCATCAAATGTGAATCAGTTGTTAAACTCTCGGCCCTAAACCAGCTCAATATGGAAATACGGACATTGGTGTGTTACCTACAGAGTGAAGACAATTTAATATGAGAAAGAAGAAAAAAAAAAGCGGCAAAGGCAGAGCACAAAGGCGTTGCTGCAAAGGCGGCACAGCAAAGGCAGCACGGCAAAGCGGGACAACAAAGGCGGTGAGGCAAAAGTGGCACGGCAAAGGCGGCGAAACAAAGGCAACACGGCAAAACGCCGCAGCAAAGGCGGTGCAACAAAGGCGACGAGGCAAAGGCGAGGGCCGTTTCTCACCGCTTGCGGGTATATTTCATTACATTATTGTTGATTTAATGTTTTTACTTCTGATTTTCATGCTGTTAAAGCTGCAATATGTAATTATTTGAAGGGTTTTTTTTTTGGTCAAAAATCCATAATCATCTTATTATATTGTATTGCATATTGTAATCCAAAGTGTGCTGAGTGGACAGTCATTTCTCTTCTTCTTCTCCTGACTCTGTAAATGAACTTTAGAAATATAGGAATGTGACTCAGAAACTTTATCAAAGGAGGAAACAGAGAACAGATCCATTGCATTTGCAGTGTGGAGTCTGTTTCTGAACAGCTGGGATCAGGAGGCCGAGGAGTGGCTGTGATACATGCTTTCAATTCATGTCTCTAAAACATCAGAAAACTCTCCAATAACACAAGATAAAGTCCCTACATTTGTTACTAGTCTCTATGGAGAAAACAGTTGCAAAGAGTTCCACAGTGTGCTCATGCACGTAAGCGTTCCCAAGAAGACCGGTGAGTTTTTTAGGAAGGGAGGGGGGAGTGTGGAGCACCTCACGATTCTGCATATTGCAGCTTTAATGTTTTATGTTGCACTTTTTAATCATGTCAAAACATTGACTTGCCTTGTGTATGCACTAAGCAAAAAAATGTGCCTTGCCTTGTCTAGCTGATTAACAAGACTGCAGCAAAGACAGAGATCTTTAGAGCTCTCTGACCTAGATCAGGATAGGTCGGTTTTTTCAGTGTTTTTGGATGAGCAACATGACGCCTTTTCATACTAATGAAAGAAAAAACAAGCCTGAGTTGTTTTTTTCTCAACAAACATGAGTTTTCTACCAGTAGAATGAAAATTCTATTTTTTTAATAAACTTACACTCTGTCCACAGTCTTCCCTGCTGTGACCCTGGGTTAGCAGGGAGGAGTTGCCATATTGATGTCGATATTATACAACTACAAAGTAGTTAAAAGCATACTGGCTGATTTATGGAATATATTTACACACACTTTCTGCAGGGGTGCAGATTTAAAATGAGAAAATGATTATAACTCATAGTTGGATATCATTTGTAATTGTTCTGGGATTAGAGTGCTTGCATTTGTGTTTACACTGTTAATGTGTCAGCCATTCTGAGCTGCTGCAGAGTCCAGCATGTGTGGTGCCAGCATCCCAGAGTTAATAGATTTCTGTCCCTGGTGATTTCAGCGAGTTGATCCCCTGCTGACTGCCTCACACTCTGCTTTAAGCACTGGAATGGGAGGGAGGAGAGCGTTGAATAGAACCTCCTAAACGTTGCCAACATTTGGTTAATGTACCTTATTAGCCCCCCTTTGAGCAGAATTTCATTTTCCATTCACTCGATGCTAGAATTCCCGCCCCCCCCCCCCAAAAAAAAATTCCACGACGTCTCACATGGGTCATTGGTATTTATGCTTGCACATGCAATTAGTTTAAGTCCACTCTGAAAAATCTTAATTTCATTTTTCAATGGAAGTACAAGGACCAAGGGATGCATAAGGAAAATATGGTGTCTAGCTTAATTTTCTCTGATCACGTTACTGGTTGTTTTCTCTCCAAACATGGAGTCTCCATCTATCTCTTGAGCTACATGTTTGCTGAGCTTCCCCCGTGCGCTTGTATCAGCAGTGTTATTTCACCTTTTCTGCTAAGCATCACTAATACACCTTTCACAATGTGCTGTGCCTAAACTCAGGTTTCCGCTCTCCCTGTTGGTGGTCTTGTATCTGTATTCTCTCCCACCTTTTTTTTCCTATCTCATTTCACTCCCTTTTCCACACACACACACACACACACACACACACACACACACACACACACACACACACACACACACACACACACACACACACACACACACACACACACACACACACACACACACACACACACATTGTTCCTGTGCTGCAGTGGGCAGCACATAATATGTGCACAGAAGCACTCGAGAGAACTTTCATGCTGAAAAGCCACTTAGTAGCTTTATATAGCAAGTACTCAAAGATATGATTAACAACAGGAAGCGTCGACAGAAACAGTGAAACACAGCACACCCACATGCATGCACGCACACACACAAACACTATGGTGGATGGATGGATTATTGCGCACCAGTCCATCGCGCTTACCTGCCTGCCTAACTTTTACTAAACTTACCTATTTTAAGTAGTTAGGTGTAGTGGCAGGTGTGGAGTGACTATAGCTGCAGTAATCAGGTAATCTGTAGTACCTTCTTCTGCGTGACATATAAATACTTTGAAAAAATTGTTAGACGTGCAGGCCTACACACGCGTGCAAGTCAGTAAGTGTGTGTGAGTGTTGATTGTGTTGTGTCCTGTCCAATCACAGCAACGATCTGACTCAGAGCATAACACTACAGTCACTACCACTCTATGGACGGGTGTCGTGACACAGACTGTAACCGGACTAAATAATGGTCCATTATACACTCAACACTCACCTGCACGCGTGTACACGACTGTACGCATAAACGTGTAATAATTTTTTCTAAGTCACATGTCACGTAGTCGGTGATCAATAGTGAAGGGCACCTGATCGCTATAGCTTAACACGTCTGCAAGCACACATGTGGACGTGACTTGTGCATTGTGCCAGTGTGCCCATTCTAAGTCAATGGAAAATGTAGATCAGATGTGCAGACGTGCAGGCGCAGGGTACGCGTTCGTTTACGCGTGAATTGGATTGGTGCACATTCATTTAGAATGGATTCACCCCATACACACACGCACACTCACATGAGCAACTTGTATGTCTACATACTGTATACAAATACTTGACATTTGTTGTAAATTCTGCACATGGCAAACCCCTTACGGCACCTGTCATCCAACTTATTTAAAAGGCAGTGGCTATCCGTACGATTGCCGTATGAATATACCGACATTCTATCCGTACGCAGCGCCCCTATTTGGCCAGTTTACGTCACGTGATAGGTCAGTCATTGGCCAGTTTAGGTCGCGTGACTCAGACCAAAACTTACCCTGACCTCAAACTAAAAATTGCTGCAATATTGGGTTATAACCTAACCCTAACCCTAAACTTAACCCTAATCCTAAGACATTATGTACATGTACTTCGGTAACCGTACCAATAGCACTGGTGGTTGCCCGTACGGCAACCGTACGTATAGACACTATCTGTTTAAACTGTATATAATATAATATATATTGATTATATATAATCATGGCGTAATTATTATTAGTTCGGGCCCGAGCACAACAGTGCGTAGGACCCTATTATTATGCACCTAGTTTTTTTAATTTTATTTATGGTGAAATGATTACATTTTTGAGGGCCTAAACACGTTCAAAAACTAATGAAAATTAGGGAGCATATTAGGACTGGCCAAAAATTTGATATTTTGGGGAAATTGCACATGTGAATGGCAAAATGACTAAATAGCACTCCCTTGAAAATTGTATTGGCTCCCAGCTTGGACAGATGACATCATCACTGTGGAACTTCTACGAATATCTGTAGAATTCTGAAGTCATCACTGTAGAGTGATGATGTCAGAATTCTGCAGTGTACTGAAGAACTATTACTTCAGTACATTAATGATTTCCCTGATCTGGGTGCTGCTATTTCTTTCTACCACACACCTCAACAGGGTTCTTACCAGGATTTTTTCCACAGCATAGGGGGATCGCGTGGCGCGAGTTATGGTTTAACCCAACCGTCATTCATAGTCATAGCGCCACCTATTGGTAAAAGAAATGATAGGCATTGTATTTGCACATTCATTCTTGAAAATGGTCAGCTACTTCTCAACACCTCAAAATTTCTGCCACACCCCGAAATGCAACACACCTTAACGTGCGCCACGTCCCGACATGCGCGTGGTTGCGTGGGCCCATTCAACGCTGCTTGCACCTTTAATTGTAATTGTAACTGTAATTTTAAAAATCTGTTACTGTCGTAATTGTCATATAATTGTAATTGAGTTTAGATAATTGACAATGTAATTGTATTTGGCATGAACATTCTATATAAATTGTAGATAAATTATAAATTAACACAAAATGGGGAACCATGTTATAATTATATGTGCAGTTCTACACATATGTAATTAACAATTACTAAAATATGTTTTGTATTAAGCAAAGCAGTTATGAAAG
Source organism: Gouania willdenowi (assembly GCF_900634775.1). Taxonomy (NCBI): domain Eukaryota; kingdom Metazoa; phylum Chordata; class Actinopteri; order Blenniiformes; family Gobiesocidae; genus Gouania; species Gouania willdenowi. Next base: position 50,290,126 of record NC_041049.1, read on the forward strand.
GGGGCCAAGCCTTCCCGCACGACTCGGCCCCCAGGTTTCACGAAGCCCATGGAAGTACGTCACGAAGGATGACGATTTGTGGCGGACACAGGCCAACGTGCCATTTGCTGTGAACAGGTGTATATGAAGTTTTGGAAGATGTGATTTAAAATGTGAAAGTTAAAGGTCAAAATGTGTTTGCACCCATTATAGCGCCACCTAGCGGTGCACATTTTGGAAAGGGTGGTCTGTGTGGTCTTCTATATCTACCCTGTGAATTTCACAGCCCTCAACATAATACTTCAGCTGAAATAAAGGTTTTTTTAATCTATATTTTATGTTGTAATAAGCCACATCCACTTTTACCAATCACAATTAACATTGCGATACGGTCCCAGGAACAACTCAAGATCATACCCACCAAATTTGGTAAAAATTGATCTTTAATTTAAGAGATATATATATATTCCATATTTGCTGCACCCCCTAGTGACCTACATTATTCAAATTTGCCGCGTACCCCCACAGTCATATACCAACCATGGATCTCAGATTTGGTGTTGTTAGCATTTATTTTGACTTAGATATGCACCAGTTCGCGTTTTCATTGCTAGCTAGAAAAATGTACTCGTTAATAATTTGCGCATATTTTGCCCCAACAAAATTATTCACAGAACTTTAGATCAGGTCCATCTGAAGACTCTACGTGCCAAGTTTCACGCTGATTGGACAAAATCCCAAGGAGGAGTTTGAAAAAGTAGGTTTGCCAGTTTTCGCGATTTTACTCAGAGAAAAGGCGGAAATGGGCGTGGCCTAGCCCAGGTGATTCAGTGCTATTCAAGGAATCTGTGGATATAAAGTTTTTTGAATGTGCAACAAACGATGTGGGAGTTATAGGCCAAAACGCGTTGACCTTAGTTATAGCGCCACCTGCCTGTGGACATATGTCAGTTTTTGCGTCCAAAGTACGCAGGGGGATCTGGGCCCACCCCCCAAAGGGCAAAAAGTTTGATTGGCCGCCGGTGTACTGCGAGAAGAAGTGCCTCAATTTTGTATTTATTTATTTTTTCAACAATCCAATAACTATAACAAGAATGTCATTCATCATTCAACAACACTCAATATTTTCAGTGCTAAATGTTCACTAAGAGCTGGTGTTGGACCGTCTGACTCATTCTACCCCTAAGGACAAAGAGGAACAGGCTCAGATCAAGTGCCTCAGTGTTTCTTGAACAGTTGAGTCTTCAGACGTCTCTTAAAAGTGGAAAGGGACTCTGCAGATCGAACACAGTTGTGTAATTCGTTCCACCATTTGTAGAAAAACAGAGAAGAGTCGACTCTAGAGATTTAGAGCCATGCTGGGCTGGGAGTACCAGTGTAGCGGGCAAGAGGGAGTACACTAAATTACAACAAACACACACAAAATAATAACAAGAACACACACATTCTCCTAAAATGCACAAATCAACAAAAATTCTGAAAATTACAGAAAAGTACTAAAAATACTCCAAAAACAATAACTAAAATCTCACTAAAACACAGCGAAACAAACGTGCATAATCTCTGAAAAATCAACAATTCAGAAAATGACAGAAGAATACACAAAATGACTCCAAAAACCCATAAAATGACTAAACACTCTTCACTGGTGCGCAGAACCAATAACTAAAGGGTTTGGGGTTTGACTGTTGTGAGTGACTGGTGTGAATGAATAATGGTTTCTGTACTGCGCTTTGAGTTTATGTAAATCCAAGCCAATATTCAATTCAATTTAAATTCAATCCAATTCAATTAAACTTTATTTATATAGCGCACATTACAACAACAAAAGTCATCTCAAAGCGCTATCAAAATATAAAATTCGTAATAAAAGGGCGGGCAATTTGAATCCATCGATTCCGAGAGACATAACTGGTCATTTCGGTCATTTGTCATCAATAACTGCCTTGATTTACAATATTTACACAGTACACTGTCATATGTATGTGTATATACAATATATGTTATAATAATAATAATAATAATAATAATAATAATAATAATAATAATAATAATAATAATAATAATATCAAATATGATTATTTAAATCATATCGTTCAAAAGTGCATCAGAAAGTGTCTACTCAGCTTTAGCTCCATTGCGCTGCAACAGTCAACTGCTCACTTCCGGGAACTATTGTCCGTTCACACTATTGGTGTGAACGGAGATGTTGCAACTCTCTCTTTAAATAAGTATATACTGCGTGGAAGTGTAAATTGCGATGTTTAATGTGACGTTCTACTGATCCTGTGATTTGGCATCACATTTTCTATCCCTGTCAGGTGAGAGTACGTGTGAGACTCGTGCGCTATGGGCTCATCACTCGTTCTCACAATTGCTACAAAAGTAAGTAACACCCCCACCCCGCGATCGCAGAAAAACCTTCTCACGTCTCTTTAGAACATGCAGCGTGCGCTCTCACTCATCACGCGTGCACAAACGTGCACACGCACAATATAGTACATTCATTATCATTCCGGAGCTGATAGGCTCTAATTATCTGCCTTGGCTTTGATTAGTCTCGCTGTAACAAGCTAATTAGTCGGCGCCTTGTAAAATCATCGCCACCATTACCACTGAGACATGGTTGGGAAAGACACCAACCAGCACGAGAGAAGGGATGTGTTTTTTTCACCCTGCGAAGGTTTGACAGTGAACTAAATGTTAAGTAGCGAAGCTTTGATTCCGTTTTGATTAAGTGCTTTTTAAATTCCTCTATATGTAATACTATCTTTATCCTGTCGTATTATTCATTTAAAAAAATAAAACAAATCATTCCTACAGGGGAGGAAGATCTGTCTTAAAATGCATAAATTGCTGGTGTGAACGTTTTAGGAGACTGCATCCAAACATTGATTAGTTTCACCGGCCTTATGATACAGCAGCTATTTATCTAACACGAACCATCATTACGTTCGAGTCAGAACTTTTCTTCGAGCAAAATAAAGCCGGAGCAGAAAGCTAGATTAATTATCTTGGTTTTTCCACCCTCTGTTATTATCCCTTTAACAATCCTTTTAGGAGCTGTCACAGACTTTTATAGCTATTGTGTTTCAGTTGTGAGCACTGCACGGCTGCATCGCGTTGTGTTTTACATCCGAAAGCCTTTTAAGTATAAGCGAGTTCAAGAAGAAATAGGAATTGGGAATTCAGCCTCTGCCTTCTCCAGTCGTTGACTCATTTGAGCAAACATCAGGTGTAGAAAAATAGTTGTTGCAGCAGTTCAAGGATTTCACGTTCCTTTGTGTGTGTGCGTGTTCTGCTCGTCTCAGGTAAATAGTCAAATAATCAAGTGTTCAATCAATCAATATTATAAAAAGTGATTTTCATACAAATAGATGCAGCTCAAAGTGCTTTTCTATAGTTAAAAATACACCCACCCCATACAAACCCCGTCCACCACCAGTGTTGGGCAAGTAACTTTCAAAATGTAATACATTACATATAGCAGTTACTGTTATTTAAAAGTAATTTGTTACATTACAATATTACTGTCTCTGAATTGTAATGCGTTACACTACTTTTGAGTTACTTTCACCAAAATAACTGCAGAAGTATGACTAGCATTCTAAAATGCTAAAATATATTTTATTGCAGCTGATTATATATCCAGTGAAGGGTGACGTGGTATAGCATAATGACTGTGTAGGCTACTAACAACCTAATATTATAGGCACAGTGAACACTCATGGCACAATACAATAAGTAATAATCACAAAAGCAGACAAAGTTAAAGTCTGGTAAGTTATGATAATAATATCGTAAATATTTAAAGTCTAGGCCTATTCATATGAAAAACAATAGAGCTAGAAACAACTATAATGTAACCTATAGCCTTATGACATGACAAGACGCACAATCTCTTTCTTTTTGTTTCTATTCTATTATTCTCTTCTAATTAAAGCTCACAGCACAAAGCTGGCATGCACTGGGATTGTTTAACCTTTTAAATGTTGCATGTTAATTTAATGCATTTAATCTCTCGGCTTTTTTAGTGTGCTGTTTTTTTACTTCTGCTTTACTTCTTTTTTACTTTAGCTGCCAGCTAAAAACTACAGCAGATTCCTGCACATTTAAGAGCAGGAATCTGATCTGTATGAGTCTCAGTCTCAGCCATACGGCACGGTGCCGGAATACTTTAAGCTCTACCGGTGTTAGCGTTATGTTGCTGTTTGTAATAATAGCACGCTAGATAGCCCCCTGACCCAGTGACCATACTGTATGCTATGGTACCACTCTCTATGACATCGTTACATTCCCACTAAACATTCGACGTCCACGGAGTTCCAAATCACGTTCATAACGCGTTGGTTGCTCTGGACCACATATGCACGTCTATAGGACGTCCAAAATAGGTTGGCTTCTGAAAGTTATGACTATGACCTCATCTGGACCTTGATATGACATTCAACGTTTGATTGCGCATTACAAATTTAAACAGCCTTGCAATTCCACACTCACAGACACAGACACATGCGTGTGTATGTGCTTCTGTTTATTAATAATCATTATTCAGTGTTATCAACAATCACTAAGTACATATCCAGGTGTACTTCATCTGCTATCTTTTTAAGAAATAATTAATGTCGAGCTCCCATTGAGCAAGTCAACATTGAAACAACGTTAGAAGACGTCTTTTTCGGACTTTGTAAGGTCAACGAACGCAAACAACAAGAACGTCAAAATTGCATATAAACATTACAATACCCCCAAAATGAATGGTATTATATGCTCTTACCTTGCAAAACAGTTTTTAAAATGTATTTTGATGCTGTATTTTGTCATAGTGTTTCAGACAATTAATTTGGTAAACGTTTCAAATAACTGACAATGTACCTTTGAAAGAGCTCTTGAAAGCATAAGTTCTAGGGATCGGACTCATCATGGGCTACCTTTCTTATCCGTCTTTTTGAGATGTCTACAATACGTCGTTTTTGGACGTCCAGACGACGTCCGAAAAAGACGTAAAAACTTTCATTCTGCACCCGTCAAAGATGTCTTCTCAACTTCAGGCCATCACGTTATTTCAATGTTGCTTCAACGTTGGTCTGCTCAGTGGGTTACCTTGTCATTGCTGCCGTTGGTGGGGATTTTGCCATCCTCACTTCTTTTGGTTCAAAGAGCATGGTAGACCGAGTGAAACTTAATTTCTGCTGCTTTGTCTGACTCTTCCTCACTTTCGTCCTCTGCTCTTTTTCTTTTCTCCACACCTGCATCTCTCTCTGTCAACCTGATGTTAGCGTGGCATCAGTCCAGGTGTTTCTTCAAGTTACGAGTGGTGTTTCTCACATCTCAGGTTAAAATGCGTTGTAACGAGCTACGCAGTTTTGTAACGGGTATAATATTACCAACATTTTATTAACGCGTTACTCTCAACACTGTCCACCACACACAGACACACAATTTAAAATAAGGACAGAATAAGGACAATGGCACATGGCTGGGTACAGAGGATCTAGGTAAGGAGACATCACAAGGAGCCGTCTGCACTAGGAGCAGGACACAGATCGTGGGCACAGGGCGACAAGACAGAGTCCCCAGTCCAGCAAAACAGTAGAAGCTATTCACTAACACTGAGGACCACGAGATAGACAGCACCACTGCAGCCATGGCCCATCACAGCCTCTAGTGCAGAGGGCTCCCTCCAATGAAACACTGGGATAGTAATCTTAAAAGATAACAAAACTATAAAAACAACATAAAAGAACAATTCTAAAACTATAAGAACAACATAAAAGCTAACAATCCTAAAACTATGAAAATAAAACTATAAAAACAACATGGAAAATAACAATCCTAAAACCTTCTCAACCTTTTCAGCCCACAAACCCCAAAATAAAGGTGCCAGAGACCCCCACTGTACCTGAAGGTGGTTGAAAACAGACATGAACATTAAAGGGGACATATCATGCTAAATCCACTTTTTTAGCCCTTAAATGCATTTTGTTGTATATTTAGAGTGTTTAGAAGTACAGAAAAAATAAAATTAATCTCTTCAGGTGCTCCGTTGATATCTTTATATTCTGTTTTGCTCATATTTTTCAATCTGTTTTGATTTTTCTATTCTCTATTACGTTTTTTGAACTATTACATCACAGTATTTGCAGCGGAACTGCCAAATTAGTACATCAACTCCAGGTCCAACACGCAATCCGCCATTTTTATTTCTCGCTTTTATTTTGTAGTCCAAGCTCCAGGTTGCAGAAGTAACGAGAGGATAAGTCAAAATGTTTGGTTGTTGGATGTAGTAACCCACACGCTTCATTACACCGTCTCCCAGCATCAGAACCTTTTCAAAGTGCCTGGTTGAGTTTTATTTTTCACAGAAATGTACCCACATCTGTGGGTAAGGTCATTTTTGTGTGCGCGAAGCACTTCAATGATGACTGCTTCTGCAACCTCCACCAGTATAAAGAAGGATTTGCCGAAAGACATCGTCTGATTGAGGGTTCAATTCCTTCTATCTTTGGAGACGACGAACAGAGCACTTCGGTAAGCTGTAAATAACGCTAAAAAATGTGATGATAAGACGTCCCTGTCATTGTTTTGTTAGCATTAGCAGTTGCACCGTCTTCAGACTTCAAATGTTAACGCTGTGTGCTCGTTTTAGATCCTTGATGATATGGCCTACGTGATTTAATTTAAGTCTAAAGTTTTCATTAGTCATTTCATTTTGCCGTTTTTGTCTCTGAAAAGACTGTATTAATATGCATTTTGTGACGTTAGCTTGGCGCTAGCGTTAGCTCGGTGCTTGTGTTAGCTCACTTGTTAGGGTTCTGCAGGTTCATCATCTTCATTTTCATCTCGCTCCGCTGGGTCAGACTCTGGCTTTAACATGTAAAGCTGGATGGACAAGTCTTCTGTTGTTGACATTTTGTAAATAACCTCTGAATAAAAAGTTTATGCGCCGCTACATAGCCGTATCTCTTCTATCAAACTACAAAAATGGCCGAGCAGGGTGGAGTTGAACCGAGTGTCACCTGAAGAGGGGGCGGGGTATGGAGTGTCTCATTTGCATTTAAAGAGACTGCACCAAAAGGAGTTGCTCTCAGAAGCACATCAGAAAAGGGGTAGAAAAGGGGCCTGTGGAGCTATAATAATGAGGAATTCAGACCCAAGCATTGCAATTCTGCTTTATATAGACCACAACTGTATGATTTATATGTAAAAAGGAAGGATTTAAAACCATGATATGTCCCCTTTAAAGAACAGTAATGTTGAGACAGTACCATCTATAAGGAGGAATAAAGGGGAGAGCTTTTTGGGGCCCATCCATAAAGTCAGTAAAATGATGGTCCATTATTATATGAATCTGTGATAACCACATTTATTTAATGATTTGATTAATATCCACTGTTATTCTGGAAGTTTATTATTATTAGCGCTATAGTATAGGCAACTTAAAGATGTAAATCTGTTTCAGTCAGAAATAAATTGGGTTAAAAAAGTTGGTGGAATTGGTGGAAAAGTTGGTGAAATGGGGTTTGAAAAACCACAGAAATTGGTTAAAATTTGCAAATCAGAGTAAAAAGGGGTTAAAAAAAAAAAAAAAGGTTCAAAGTGTCAACAATTACTTTAAACTGGCAAATAATTTGCATGATAAATTGTGAATGTGGTCAAATTGGCAAAAATAATCATGAAATATATATAATAGATAGAGGTTGAAAGTGACAATAATGGGTCATCATATGCGACATTCGGTGGAAAAAGTGGAGCAGTGGTGGAAAGGGTTTAGAAGTGCCGAAAATGTCTTGAAAGTAGAAAAAAAATGTGCAGAAAAGGCACTGAAATTTGATGGCGAAGTGGCAGGAATAGGAGTAATGTAGCAAAAATGCATTAAAAGGAGCAAAAATAGGGCAAGAAAAAGTGATGAAAACAGGTTAAAATATGCTGGTGTAGTTGCACAAAAAGGGGAAAAATGCAAGAACCTCTGATATGATCGACTTCAATCAAGTGTATAAACGATGCAGGAAGCGAGTGAAGTAGAACTATGCTACACATCTGTTGAGTCAGCCCTCGGGTAATGAAAGGATGCAAAACCCCTGCTGCTTTTGTCATGGATTTAAAGCACATAAATAGCCCCGAGTCACAAGCAGGGAATCTTTTACATAATGGGATTTCAAATCCATACTACTCTTAGCCCTTAGGTGAAGAACTTCTGTATGCACTTTGGTTCGTGTTAGAAAGACTGAAATATGATGATAGACATGTCAAGGCTGCAAGTGTGCGGATAAAAACCAGTCTCTCATTCAAGATCTTTGTAATCTTATTCATATCTGTGTGTTTTGTGTGGGTTTAGGTTGAGAGATCTTCTTCTTCTCTGGGGTGAGGCCTAAGAAGATTGCAGGCTGACCTTGTTGGCAGGTCTTCTGACATTGCTTCACTCCACTATGACACAAGATCATAGTCAATATTTACGGAAACAGTGTCTTCTTACGATTCAGTGACTTGCTCCACTTTGCAGAAATAGATTTAGCAACGAGAACGTGCCCCAGTTTGGGAAGCCGCGCAGTTGTAAAAGAGATTTTTGTCAACATTGTTTTCCATATTGTCGTTGTTTGTAATGTGGATAATCATCATTACAGCAAATAAGCAGTGATTCACAGAGACTACATCTCCCTGGACTGTTACTGTCTGCCCAGGCTTAGTGTGAGCAAGGAAGTAATTGGATTCCAGGAATCTCCTTATTCACCTCTGTAAAGCTGTGTGCAGGTGACAAAATGCCTGCAGTCTAAAGTCATCATCCCTATGCACCTGAAGTAGGCGAAAGGCTGCTTCCGCCAGGTTGGGTTGATGAGATGAGTCTGAGGCTCCCTCCCGTGGGAGCCCTGGTGACTAAATTCTTCATGCTGTGCTGACCCTGATGGAAAAAGGAATGGTTGATGTCACATCCACCAGCTACTACTAAATAGCCCGGCGGACCTATTGATATTCACTCACCACTGTCTTATATTCCTCTGAAGAATTTCGAAATTATACGTAACAAGAGGAAAAAAGATAGGAAATAAATGGCCAAGTACTGTACTGAAGTAGTATTTTTTAAGTATGTGCTTAACTTGAGTAATATTTTTTTGAGGGGGATACTCCTTACTTTGACTGTAATACATTTGAAAGACAAATATTGTACTTTTTTTCTTTGCCATATATATTATTTAATGGCATTTATAAGCACAAAAATACAGCTTGATTACAACTCTTGTTTCCCTTTGAATAGTACATTACTGTATCTCATTTAACAAATGAAAAAATAACCAATAACAACAATATGTTACGGTTTCTTTTATTTAGACAACTATTTTCTGGAAATTGACTTTAATCTCCCAACATTTTTCAGCTGTCCACTCCCAGTCTTCCTCGGGGGTGTCTGCAGAAAAAAATAAACTAATAGATAAAAAGTACAAAGCTTTGAAAATATATATACTGTATATACAGCCAGTCGCTAACTGTCGCTAATATACAGGTAGCCTCAGTTGACTCCATTATACCATTGTTGGTGCTGTGTGTTTTTTTTAGCTGCTCGTCTCCTTTTTTTCACATTCAGTTACATGACAGCTGTCACTATGGGTAACCACAGCTCCATCACTATCTCTGCTTTATCCCTTAGGCCCAGACTGGTACCTGAACAAGGTGAAGCTGAAGATCACTGATGTCAACGACAATGTCCCTGAATGGAGTATGAAGCCTTATCCATACCTGGCTGTCGTGTCCCCCGAGGCCCCTGCGGGCACGTTTGTCTACCAGCTCCAGGCTCACGACGGGGATGAGGGAAAAAGTGGAGACGTGGAATACTTTTTGTCGGATGGTGAGCTCTTTTTTTTACTCTTCACACATGACAAAACAAAAAAAAAAAAAAAAAGATAAAGAAAGAGGATGTTTGGGAATAGGTTGTTGTGGTTCCAATCAGATGACTGGCTTTAGGACTTCACCAGCAGTCATTTAAACAGACAGCCACTGGCATTCACACATTCATTCATGCATTCACAGACTCTTTAGGTGTCCATTATTTCTTGTGTTGTCACTGTGCCTTTCGCAGTCTCTGCATCGCTCTCAGAGAATACAAACACACACACGCACACACAGAGTACAAACACTCGCAGCCCGAGGCCTTCACACATTTGTTTATGCACTTATCATGCTTTCTTGCCGGTCTGTCTGCTTCTCTCTGTTTCATACACACAGTAAGTTGTGCTAGCACACACTCATGAACACAAATTGTGCAGAGGCCTGTTAGAAATCTGACAGAGTAGAAGACCCCCTGGTGGTAGAGGGGATAAAGGTTTGCTGGCATGTCAAGGGAAAGAGGAATGTGCTAATCTTGCCAATGGGGCTTCATGAAAAACACAAGCGACTTCCTTCTGACGCGGGTTAGCGCGCATCTGACAAGATGAGTTAAACTACATTTACCACAGGAAAGCCATTCTCCATATGACAATGCTGGGAATCTATTTTTAAAGCAGGTGTCAAATATGATTTTTTTGTTTTTTTGCCTTCCTAATTGTTCCCTGACAAAGTAATTTATCTAAACTGTCTAAGTATTTATTTAAAGCTCTTAGCCAGGGCTTAGCTTTCAAGACATTTGAGATTACTGGAAATCGTTTGTTGCTTGATTATCAAGATCATTCCATCTGGCCCCAAAGTTTTTTTTTTTTTTTTACTCCTTAAACATTTTAGTCATGTATATGTTTTATTTAAAGTGTCACATATAATCTACTTAACAAACAAATGGTTTTTATGCAATATATAGAGTGGATGTAATTAGTTTTATTTTCCATTTTCATAGGTGGCAATTTCTCTTATTTTATCACATTTAGAATTAAAAAAAACAGCAAAACCAGACCAATCATACAGTTTGTGGATACCCGACGTAAATATTTCTTTAAGATTAGAGGAGTCCCGATACAACTTTTTCACTTCTGATACGATACCAATATTGCTGTCTTGCATATTTGTCAATACCATGCTATAATTAATAGGGATGTTTGATATTATCATTTTTTTTGCCAATATCCGATATGCCAATACTGTTCAACACAAAAAAATTCCCATTTTCGTTATTACCGATATCAATATAAACATACTGTAGATGCCCTCTATATATGTATATGAAAATAACAAGTTAAGCTTTTTTTAATGTGATGCCACACTAGATGTATTCCACAAATAGACAATACTTGTTCATATTTATTAGTAGTAAAAGTTCCATATTCATTTCTAACATGTGATTTCAAACAACACATTGGTTTTTCAATATCGATAGAAAAACCAATACCTATGTCACTTAATATTAGATCTCTATTTATTACTTATTTTGTAGTGGTGAATGTTAGCAAAGGCTTGATCAAGTGATAGTAGTCGGACAAAGAACAATAGTCAGCAACAGTAGTTATGAGAAGAACTGATTCAATTAATAATAACCAATGGGTTACATACATTTTAATCTTAACCGTAAAAATAGTCTACAGTTTAATAAAATTAATTTAATTCCAAATTAATTGTTTATATTGGAGATTTTAGATGCCAATATGATCAAAAGCTGATGTTAGGCCAATATCAAATATCAATATCAGATCAGGACACCCTTATTGGAAATATATTTGTATGTGATTTACTTTGCATCATAATAGAAGTGGTTTTGTTTGAACGAAACATTCCAATGTTGCATCTTACAAGTCTGGGGGTCAAATCATCTCACGCCCAAACAGACACAACCCATGAGTCATGTGACAGGTTGGATCAAATCATTTCCTTTTGATTAAAAAATGTGTATATTAAAAAACAGATATAATAAAAGTCGTGATGACAAATATTTTACTCCTTAAAACTAAGTATAAGTTTAACCTATCATTGTATTACAAAACATATTAAACATTAGATTCTTATAGTGGATGTAATGTTATTTGTGTCTGGGTGTAACACAGCTAAACATTATCGCTACTGCTCCATTTGACCTAACTTAATATACAGCCCATTACTCTTTAGCTAAGTGCAAACCATATTTCCTCCTGTTTTACAGGTTTTAAGAAAACAAATAGGCTGAGTCACTTGGAAACAAATATGTGTATTTAAACCTTCTTTTTTTCATATCTGTTCTGAGCCATTTTTGGAGCTTTTCCTTGAAATAATAAATGGCTTTGTGACTAAATGCAACAAAATACAGTTTTTAAAAAAGCAATAAGAAACATTCTCATAGTGTGTTTTATTATTATTTCCGTGGGATTTGTTACCATAGTGTCTATGCCCAATATAATGAAATGTAGAAATCCACCCATCATATATTGCAATAAACTGCAATATATGATGGTTTATCTGGTTTTTGTATTGTAATAATTACATGCATGCTATTCATTTCCAAGCATGTGGGTTTTTGTTTTTCATATTAAAATCCATCTAACTGACATGTGGTTATACCTTGAATAAATAAGTAACTACTAAATGTACAAAGAGCTGCAACATAAAGGCCAAAGGCTTTGTCGAGCTGTAGTGTTAAACAACACAATGTAAAAATAGCTGGAGCAGAATACAGCCATTATGAATAAACCCTTCGAATTCAGTGTTGACGCATTTCTTTTCAACACACACGGGCAATGCAGGAAAGGAGATTTTTTTTTTCATATGAGTTAGTATTCAAACAAGTCGCTCTGCATCAATTCAGCTTCAGAATTTAATGACCTTGCATTTCCATGTAGGTGGTGATGGCTGTTTTGCTGTAGACAAGACCTCTGGTCAGGTGGTATCCACAGGGCTGGTTCTTCAAAGAGACAGAGAGTACTTGTTAAGTGTGGTGGCCCTTGACGGCTTGGGAAGCCGCAGCCCCCCCGCCATGCTCTCTGTTGTGGCGGGATCCAGAGCGCCACAGTTCACCAACACAAGCTATGGAATCTCCATTCCAGAGAATACTCCTGAAGGACAGCCGTGAGTGATGCACATGTTCACGTTCACTCACCTGTTCGGACAGCAATGACCTGAGTTTGAACAACCCAGTCTCCCTCCAAAGCACATAATGACTACACATGTTCACTGTGCAATGGTAGACTTACTACGCATATGCCTGTGAGGGCATAGAGACATTACACATCATTTGTTCAGTGTTTTCTATGGGCCATATGTTAGGTCACATGACCACCTTTTCATCCCGGTTCAGGAAGGAAAACCTTTGAAATGTCCTTATTAGAAGGTCTATGCCTAATAATTGCATTATTTTGCTCCATATTCATTTTATTAACTTTTAAAACTTCTTCTCTCCTTAATGGCGTCTACGAAACAGCAGAGTGGGAACTGTCGCCCCCTGTGGCCACAGATTTTTTCAGGTCACGGTTTTAAGTTATCATCTCTCAGTAAACAAAAGATTTACATCAATTTTTTTTTACTTTTACTGATTTTTAGAGCAACCCAAAGCAGCACAAGTTGTCACTTTGACTGAAAAAGCTGCTAAATGATGCTGAATGCTTCACCTCCTATAGAACTCAATGGACTATAAAAGGGGCTAATCATGTCACCAATGATGCACACTGGGTTTAGTAGTTCCAGTTTTAAAAGTTAATAAAACAAATAAGGTGCAAAAATAATGTGTTTTTTTAGGCATATATCTTTTAATAAGGACATTTCAAAGGTTTTAGGCCATATTTGTAAAAACGGTGGAGGATCCCTTTAAGAGAGCTTGGGGTTTTAGTAAATGTATGTATTTTTTATTTATTTATTTATTTATTGGAGGATATGCCCCTTGAGATGGAACATCTCGTTTTCGAGGGGGTCCCCAACTTAGTTTTAGCTTTGTTTTGTTGACATTTCTAGTGAGAAATGTACCCTTAACTTACATAGTATCCATTCGGTTTATTTATACGACCCGTAGGTTGTTCGCTTTGACTACTGTTTTTCCAATGCCCTTTTTTTGTACCGATGCCGATACCGATACCCAGTTGCATAGTATCACCCAATACATGTCAATACCACTGCAGGGGGATGCCGAGTTACGCGGTAACGCAACCACTTTTGGTGGATTCTTCTACACTGGTGTTTGGCGGTATATTCTTCCGTTCGGCAGACTGTCGATAGTACTTTGAAGCTGGAAATGTTATTGGCGTGTTAATAGTTAGTACTTACCGAAACCGATGCTAGCCTTTTAGTGCCGTATCGGTATTGCCACAACATTAGTTTCGACGTACATTCATCCTGTTTTATCCTGTCTCTACGGTGCTGATAAAGACGCTTAGAACGTACCGGAAGTGATGTTAAATTACCGTGTTTACTATTTACAACCATCCTGATTACGTGAATTGTTTATTTATTATTATCATTATTATTGTTTAAATACATTCACATTCGAATATATTTCCACACCTTGAGGCTAGAAAGTAGTTTAAGACTGTTTAGTTTAGAACTTGTAACAATGTTGAACAATGTAAATAAATGAAAAATATGTATTTTAAAAAAAACTGGACATTAGTCATTATAAACTTAAAGTGCCTTCGCTTAAAAACAATGATTATTTTTAGATTAATAATGGAAGAAAATTGTTATTAAACAAGCACTAAATAAGATTATATTTTATTTTATTTATTTATTCATATGTTTATTTAGTAAGACGTGTCCCATTTTTTAAAAAAAACTTTATTTACATCATTCCATCATCACAAGGATCCTATACATAAACTGATTGGATACTATGAAAGTTAAGGGTACATTTCTCATTAGAAATGTCATAGAAACTAAGCTAAATCCACAAACTCTCTTAATAAATAGCAATTACCAGTGAAAATTTAATGAATGTCCGCCATGTTTTTCCATTCTGAAACGGGATGATGAGGTGGTCACGTGACCTGGCGTATGCCCCATAGAAAACACTGGACAACTGACGTCTAATCAATCTACGCCCTAGGAGACAAATGTAGGAAGTCAATGCATTGCGCAGTTGACGTGCGTAGTCATTCTACGCTTTGGAGTGAGACTGGGTTGGCTTGAAACATACAAACCAAAAATGTAATTTTCCAGTCATTTTAACACAGATCAGATTTATTTTTCTACATAAAGGTTTTTGTTGTCATGTTCTCTCCTCCAATATGTGACTGTTTTTTCAATGATTTAGTAGCCTGGTGCTGGACTATACAATCTGAAAGACAACATCATGATGCAGAAAAAGTGCAGGCAGTGTATCACATTACACGCTTTCTGTATTCTGGCAAACAGTAAAAACAATGCAGGAGGGACACAGACTGACCAACTGGTCCGAGAACATTAATGCATTAATTCCAGGTGGATACGAGTGTCCCTGTTTAACTAAATGTTATAGTACCCACACGCACAGATGCAGAAAGGCACACACCAGCAGTCAAATCTCTGCCTTGTGTTAATAAATATTCATCTGGTCACACCACTGCAGTCAAGCAATAACTGACACATCCTAATCATACTTTTTGGTTATTCAGAGTCTCTTATCCATAAAAAAACAAATTTAGATAGCTTCATAATAGTATAACATTATTACACAGAGCTGACAAGCACTGATTGACCGTTTTTGTAGCACATAGCCAATGGGCCATACAGTAATTGATTTCATTACAGCGCTCTGCTGATGTCAGAAAAGAGGATTTCAATTCTAATTCACCATGAGTGCAGCTGAAATCAAATAGTAAAGACTATCATTCCATAGCTTTTAATCGCTGGCTCTTTGTTCTGCAGCTTCCTGGTGGTGTTTGCCATTTCCTTCCAAAAGCAGCAAATCAGTTACAGCCTGCTGATCAATCCCAGCAGTCTTTTTAGCATTCGGCAGGACACGGGGGAGATCAGCCTCACCAGGACTCTGGATTATGAAAGTGACCAGCGCCGCTACCTCCTGATGGTGCGAGCCAGCGAGGAACCTGGCAGCCTCAGCACTGCCACAGAGGTTAGTTTGATCGGATATACACACACTGTTAGCATGGGTTCATAAGCTCTGCTCCCTTTTGGCCCAGAACTGAGCCCTACTTTGATTTGTCATGGCATCCCTCAGCAAATGTTCTTTTTTCTCACTGAGGTGGAAAAAGCAGCAACTGGACGTGTTAAAGCTCTCAGCCATCATTTCATATCTTTGGCCGTTCTCTGTGGCTTAATAAAAAGCAATGATCTGAACTCTGTGCTGACTTATTGACAGCCAAATGCTTGGCAATAACCACAAAGTGTGGTCTACAAAAAAACAACTGGGCTACTTGGCTGAAAGGTTTTGAAATATTCAGAATCAAAGTGAAAGCTCAAGTGTTTTTTTGTCCCTTGTGGTTATTTCCCCCCATTTTGGCAAGTGTTTTTGTCATAAATGTAAACCGCATGAGTTTGAAAGAGACTCAAAAAGAAGCAAAGATCGAAAAAGTTTATTCACAAATGAAAATCTCTAGATGAATTATTCATCGTTCCCATTGTTCTTAAAACTTTAACATTTAGCTACCCAATTACCATTTCAAGCGTTAACTCCCTTGTCACAGATTTCGTAGACTAGCTCCCTCCGTCTGCTCAGCTACATGTTGTGGAGAAACAAACGTAGATTGGGAAAACCTATCCCAGCTATTTCAGGACTATTACTCAGCTGTCACGTTACACATTTTACACACAGTGGTGACAGGGAGCTCGTAGGGTGGAGGACGGCCCAGGGCTTGGATTTCAACTACACACAGAACATTTCTATTTTTGACTTGAGAAACTCGCGGTGCAAGAAATAGAGAAAGTGTTTAAGACCTATGAAATGCAGCTTAGATTACCTTTTGGGGTCAATTTACAGCACAAAGGCGTTCATAAATTGAGAAGTCAATAAAGATAGATCATGAGTTATGTTATCTCATCTCTCCTTCTCTCGTTTCCTCACCTCTCCTGCTGCTGCTAATCAGGTTCAGGTGTTGATAACAGATGAGAACGACTGTGTCCCAGAGTTCCTTCAGTCCATCTACAGTGTGGATGGAGTCCCCGAGACTGTAACCACGGCGACGTCCCTCCTACAGGGTAAGGCTCTGCTGACGTCATCTTTTACATCCATCACAAACTAAAAGAAATATCATCCCACTGAATTTTACAGAAATACAGTCGGTGGGTTTGAAATTTAAAAAAAGTGTTTCTTTAGAACAGGGGTGTCAAACTCAAATACTCACTCAGCCAAAATGTAAAACTTGGACAAAGTCGTGGGCCAACATTAATATTTATTTAATAATCTTAAACTAAATATTGCAGACTTGCAAAATAGAATTTCAAATAAAAAAAAAAAAAACACTTTTGAGATAAAATTCAAATAAATCATATGCATCTTTGAGTCATGTCCAGGTCCTTGTGTGAGGAGATCCTTCTTCTCCCCATCTATACAATCATAATATGAAAGAAAATGAAGAGCCAGGCAGCTCAGAACTCTTGGAGTGAAATATAAACAACTGCAGGAGAGGAGGAGAACACCATCACTTGTCGAGATCGTTACGTTACGTTATGGAACGCACACGGACATATGGAATCTTCCGCGCACTGGCGGGCCAGCCTTAGTAATCATTTGGTATTGCTTCGCAGGCCAAATATAACTACACTGCAGGCCAAATTTGGCCCGCGGGCCAGAGTTTGACACCAATGCTTTAGAACATATACAGTATATGCTCGTCTTTTGCCCATAATGCATCATTTTGTGTTTCAGTTTGACTTTATCCTAAGTTAGTGTCACTTCCTCTATATGCAAGGTCTTTAAATGAAGGGAAAGTTACTTATAGTCTTTATTGTATACTTGAAACAGGACACTGTTTCATTGAAATAAAGTTGTTGGCCTCTTAGATCAATGCATAGAACACAATTTACTCCAAAAAGAAAGAAAAAAGGTCATAATTGCTGCTTGTTGACATTTTCGTGAGTCAAATTTAATAAAGATTGGTCAATTACAAACTGAAATATGTAGTTTTGAAATTTCACAAATGATGAGAGATGGATATTTTTTAGAATTTGTTTTTTAACTGATCCAGAATCAGTACATTAATCCGACTCCCCTCAAACATTTAAAATGGTTTGAAATCTAAAGCAACACATATTAGGTCGTCTTTTGTCCATACTGCATTAGCTAAGTGCTTCAAAGTGCTTTAAATGAAAGGAAACGTACTGACAATCTTTATTGTATTTGAAACAAGACACACTGAGAATTTTAGAAGGCGAGCAATAAACAGTCACTTTCATTTACGTCATAAAATATTGCTCAATATTGAAGCTGCAATACCTGATAATTTTTTTTATTAGATAAAATCATAGGGTAGGCCTCATAGATCAATGCATCAAATATGATCTACTCCAAAATAAAAGGTAAAAATTGTTGCTTTAAAGTTTGTCTACTGTATCTCGACCGTAAACTCTCCATTTCTCAAGTCAAGTCAAATTTAATAAAGATTGGTCGATTACGAACTGAAATTATGCATTTTAAAATTTTTGCCAATGATGAGTGATGGGGACATTTTGATTTAAAAAGAAAACAAACTGACCTAGAATCAGTATATTGATCTGGATCCCCTCTAAAATGTAATGGAATCTTCCATGGCATTAGGTCTATGTTTGGTTTAAATTCTGTCAAAAAATTCATTTTTCTTATGTAATCTTGCTAAGAGACAAACAAAACAAAAAAAATAAACGCTGGCGAAATACTGCCTTCTTGGGAATTTAATTTAACATGAGGCAGTTTGGCTGATGTCCAAAATGCACTGAAATGACTGAAAAGTCTTTGTACGTTCACGTTTGTGGGGACGTGGCTTTGGTCTGCCTGCTGACAGCAAGGGGTGGAGCTTAGAGGTGGTGCAACTTTCAAATCTTGCTCACTCTCCAAGATTTTAAAAAAGTCAGTTCCATTTATGGTTGACCAAAGTTCTTTACAGCAGAAATACCAAACAAGAAAGAATAATTTTGAGGCACATGCTGGTATTGAGATGGATGGATGGCACGTGGTGTATCATGTGTGGAAATATCTTGGTGGTCCCCTACTTTGAATTCTGTGAACCTCTATATAGAATTATTTAATCTGGTGGACTTTGTCTCCAATTTATGAAATGTCAAAGTTTTACTGCACTGAGAGAGTGAAGTGTCCATTACACGGTCAAGGAAGTTGTGACTGTGCAAAGACACAAATGAACGACTCTGACCTAACCTACTAAAGGTTGATAGTTTTTCAATTGCTTTAACATTAAATTGCTCTGTCACGTTGTGCAACCTTTATACCAAAACTGCATTGTAAAAGTTTAGAACTGCATATAAGACACAAAGATATAGAGAGTAGAGAGAAGAATTGGTATGCACAGGCTGCTGGTGTTTGAAACACAGGAAATAAACACATCAAAAGAATATGCAGTGTGCAAGTATTATGAGCTTCGGGGGTTGTAGAAATAACATTGTATTCACTTATTGTTTCTGGCTGTAGGTGTATAGAAGGTCTCGCCGCATAGCAACACATCTGCGTTTATTCTAATTACTTCAGAAAAAATGCTTATAACCTCAGAGACACACATTTTAGTGTACACAACAATGTGCTTAGTGTTGTGTCTTTTTCCTCTTTCTGAACTGTTTATTTCCAAATGATGGCAAACCTTCTGGAAGGGCACAGTTTGTGTTCTAATAATTGTGGCTGTCAAAGCTTGTGATTTATTACATGTTTAGTGAGGCCATAAAGAGGTAATGATCTACACAGAAGGCAACATATTCATCAGCTAATGTCATCTCATCAGCTTCTTTCGATTAACTGCTAATTGATGGTCCTTGTGTAATGTCCTTCCTTCCTCTAGTGTTAGCCACAGACTGTGATTCAGGGCTAAACGCAGAACTGACTTATTACACCCTGAGTCCGGACTTCAGCGTTTCTTCCCATGGGACCATTTTCCCCGCAAACCGCCTGGATTATGAGAGGCCCAATCATCTGTATGAGTTTGTGGTGATGGCGGTAGACAGCGGGGATGAGCCTCACTCTGGGACTGCAACTGTACGTGTGAGGATGGCCAATGTCAACGATGAAGCCCCGGAGTTTTCCCAGCCTGTGTGAGTAAACTAATGATGAATTGGAGTTGATATTTGATAGGGCTGAACAAATTTAGGAAATGATCCAATTGTGATTTTTCTGGAAGATACATTGGAAAATGGCTAGGGGTGTAATGATTTAGTGTTGCCGATTCAATTCAAGGACAATTTAAATAATTCGGAAATATTCGATTTCAAACGATTCAGTGACTTTAAATCAATCAACACAGTCAGCGACTCCTTTAGAAAACTTCATCTGTGTTAAAGCCAAAGTGTTTCCACACACTGAACCTCAAAGGTGGTACGCTCAGTGACGTGCAGTCAGGGTAGGCAAGGTAGGTAGTGCCTACCCAAGGATGAATTGATATTTTGATTATTTGTTTTAATTATAATATAATTATATATTTTTTCAATTTCCGATAGCCTACAGTACCTATAAGTTTGAAAGTGTCAGCATTTTGTGCTTTTCATAGCACATGTGACTAAACATCGCTATTTCCTGGTACGGCAGAGATGCTGCACAGTCTCACTCCGCTGTAAGTCAGGAGGGGGCCACACCCACTCCCAAAAGCACATTGCTGCTCTGCCTCTGTTCCCATAGCATGTTTTTATGTGTTTGAGCATAAAAACACAGGCTATGGTTCCCCACTATGAAAACCATTTATGTCCAAAGGCAGCTCTCTACGCTGCCTTTGGACGTAACCGTGCTATGCTAAATGCTATACGTACATTCAGGGTGCATTAGTAAATTGATACAACATGGCTGCCGCTACGTTCTCTAGCTAGTGGGCGGGATAACACTACAGGCAGGATGGCAGCGCTAGAGATGATAGAGAAACTTTCTTTTGAGGAAAAACAACAGCTTTTAAAAGACGGGAGACCAACACCTGAGCTACCAGACCTTCAGCAAAGGTAAGGTCAGAAAATTGTTGGAACTTTCTACAGTGAATGGTACAAAAGGTAGGATTGGCTTTGTGGATGCTCCTCACTGAGGCTGTTCTGAGTTGTTGTTGCTGTCTTTTTCTCTGTGTTTCTGTGTTTCCAACACAAACACTGGATGTGCTGCCGTGTCATGAGATATATCTTGTTGGGAGAGTATGGAGGCTATATTAAATAATTGTTGAAGTTTCTTTAATGGTATTTTACGATCTTGATTTTGTTAGATTACCACTTGCCAGCAGAAACATATGGAATTGTCATTGGTGTCGACATTGGTGGTCTTGATTTGCTACGGCCTGTCTACCCAACCCTAGTGCTCACGGCACGTCCATTTGTCTCTCACCAGCTTCTCCGTTTTGTTCGTTGTCTGCTGGCACGCACCGAGTAACGTGTTTATTATTAAAACCCCTTTTAAAACACATCCATATAAAGTCTGCTGTGCTTAAATCCGATGTGTTTTTTCCTTGTATCGATACAATGGATTGATTATCTTTTAAAATGTATTTAGGTCGAATAATGTCATCGGAAAAGCCAACTTGCAGAGCACAGATCTATCTAGATGGCTTGTAGGAATATAAATTGAGTAATAGATTTATTGGATGAATCATTACAACCCTTAAGACCTCAAATATTGGTATTGGCATCGCCCTTAAAATCTCAGATGTGTCAGACTTGTTAGTGTGATCTGTACATGAATGCGTGCTGCTTTTCACTGATGAGTTTAGCATGACAGTAGAAAGACGGGATGTATGCGTGCAATAGTTGACACAACAGATCAGTAGCGCTGCAAAAAACATAGCTTTGGCAGTCACATGATCGCATTGTCCGAAATCTCAATCCGATAACAAAACCATCAATCATTCACCCCTAATATTTGACAAATTTTGCATGTTTTTTTAATCTAATCTTAATCTAGGATGTGGAAAACCGTTGTTAATCAATTATTTCTCACACCAATTGTGATTTTGCTTGATTTAACAAACTCATCTCAATATTTACCAACATTAACATACAATGATACTTTCCTGGCAGGTTCTGAATGGTTGCTTGAAAATATTTTTAATTCACTACTATTGAAGCACTCACACAGAATTGTGGTTTCAGTGGTTTTATTTTGAGACATTTATATATATATATATATATATATAGCTGTGCTGCAAACTGACGGACATTTAAATGTGATCTAGTCTGCCACCAATCACCTTCCTGGCAAATCTGCATCAGTGGGTGTGCAGAACCTGTCACAGTCACTCTGCCGCATGTATTCACCCAAACCCTTATCCTGTCATTCTTGTCTCACTGACCTTTGTTATCTACTTCTGTTGCATTGTCAGGTGTCAGTCTCAGCGGATGGCCAGGTACACACAAACAAACAAGCGAGACAAGAAGGTGAAATGTAGGCAGTCATGCATCAGCCTGAATATAAAGACAAAGAAAAAAAAAATGCTGAAACATAGTTGTAGGGCAGAAAAGTGGAGTAAGCTAAACATTAAGAGCAAATAGACAGAAAACAGTCAGTCAGATGTGCAGATAAACAGAGAAGCCTTTTGGCAGTCAGACCAATACTCGTGCCTGACCTGCAGACAGACAGTTGGAGATGCAGGCATTTAGCCAGATGGGCTGAGTTGGGCGCTCCATCCTAGTGTTGCTTACTGAGATGAAGATAATTGTTTGGCAAGAAGACCAAAATATGAGAGGGGAGGAAAAAAGAATCAAAAAGCATGTACATTTAAAGAGCTGCATTGCATAACGTTTTGAAAATAATGTGAGCTTGGGTTCATAAAGAACCGTACGCATGTGAGTGGATGAGCTAATGGCTCTCAGCTTGTCCTCTTGGTAATTTCTGAATAACTCAACACAGGCTCAAACCAGTGTTGATTTTTTGGACAAGAAATATTGGTCATAGTTTTCGTCGACCATGAATAAATAAAAAATGTACGTGAACAAAAACCATATCAAATTTTTTTATATTTTTGTTATCTAATAAGAACTAAACTATATTGTTCAAAAGGGGATGAAATCTAATCAGGTTTCTTTTTTTGAAAGGAATTCAATCAAAACTGGTAAAGTTAATCCAATTGAAAGTGTGCTGATTGTGTTTGCGGTTGTAAGACGGCTATGTGGTCTTAAGCATTGATCACATTTAATCTTTGTGTGTATTTACAAACATTAAAGTATAAGTACACCATAAAACTACTTTTTTTCTATTGAATACATATATGATTAGGTTTTAAGTAATGTAGTTTATTGATCCTAGTCACACTAGTTCTTTTATTTTAGTGTAAGTATTTAAATGTACAGTTTTTAGTTGTAAATTGTGAATACCCTTCATGGGTTTAATACTGGCTATTATGATTGAATTTTACTATTGGCTTAGATTAGATCAGTTGCATCACTAAAAGTCACTGTTGGCTCCGCCCCTCCTATAAAAGATGGGAGGAGAGACCTCCTCCTCTCACAGCCCTCAGTTAGCATTGATTGACAGTTCCATACTGCACTGTGCAGCACTGTGTGGGCGGGGCTGTTGTGAGTGGGTGTGTCTTAACTACTCTAAGAGCAACGGCCATAACCAAGGCGTTTTTTAATTTCCCTCTTGTGGCGGGTCAGTAAAAACTTGGAGTTGTACTTACACTTTAATAACATCCAACATCGTGTTGATACATTTAAATTTAGCAATATTGTATTATTTGATTTTTTTTTTTAAATGCATTAACTCTTATGCTTTATATCTATTGTGAACTATATCCGTAACAGATTTAGTTGACTAAATTCTTAATGTCATATAGTTGACTGAAATTGAACCAAGACTGTAAAAGTACTGATGACTACATTTTGACTAGTGCTGTCAAGAGATTACAAAATTGTGCTATTAATTAATTATGCGCTGTAATTATTATTCTAAATAATCTCTTTTTTAATCTCTCCTAAAAATTGCTGAGAAAAGCCCTCAACTTGAGGTATTTTAATTTAAATTATTGACAATATTGTGGCAGATTAAAGTATTTATATATAACAAAGTGGCTTTATAAAGTCCTTCATTGTTTTTGACAGATTTTAACAGATGCAGGCGAAGCCATTTACATTCTGCTGTATTTGAGATTAGTCCCAAGGGCTGCTGCCACCTTTAGTTTAGACCATCAGGGGAAATATTGTGTTTAAAAAGGTGAAGTGGACGTATTTATCTTGTGCATGTAGAAATCAAACATGCATTTCATTCGTTTGTAAGAGAAAATTGTGTTTAATATAATTTGTTACATTCTTGCTTTATTGTAATTATAAAGTGTTCCGTTTTGGTTACAAATGAGAGGCAGAGATTGAGGAGGCGGAGCCTCAGGCCTATTAGACTGAGCAGGAAATTAAGGTGGGAAGGGAAAAAATCAAAATGAAGAATACCACAAACACCTGCACCACACCTGGATTATTGGTTACATTTGAACCAAACACTTTGAGTATTTTTTTTGTTGTTGAAGGTTTTCCTTTTTTCTCTGCTGTTATTGGAAGAGCAGATGCTGTTTTGTACAGAAAGCAAATAAATGGACTAAGTTTTTTTTTTTTTGGCAGTGGCTATCTGTACGGTTGTCGTATCAATATATCGTACGCAGCGCCCCATTTGGCCAGTTTAGATCACGTGATTGGTCAGTCATTGGCCAGTTTAGGTAGTGTGACTAAGGTTAAACCTTACCCTAACCCTAACCCTAATCCTAACCCTAACCCTAAGAGACTTTATTTTTATTTTTTTTACCTGAATTGCTCCCTGTGTCAATCTCCAAATAATACAAAATACAAATGAAATAAAACATCAGGTTCATATGTAGTACTATAAAGTTAGCACATCATAAACAGTATGAACACCTTTCTGAGCAATACAATTATTGAACACCAAACTTGTTGCTTTTTCTCTCCTTCAGATAATATTTATCCAGTGAGTTTGTCCATTTGTCAGTCATGGACTTACTCATTTTGGCTTTGAACCCTGTCATCTTGTCCAGCGTGGATTGGAGACACGGCGTGCACGCAGCATGTTGCAGTTAGCACTGTCCGAGTGTCGGTGCTAGCCGCAACATGTTTAGCATTAAGGTGGTAGGCGGAGCAGCAAAAGCTCCGATGATCGGCAAACTCTTTCTTGCACTATTTGCACACTCCTGGGCTTTTGTTTTCCGTCAGTTGTTTTTATGAGCCAAAATGAAAAGCACAGCAGTCTCCCTGTATTGTATTCTGTGCATCAGTATTACGGGTATACTGGGAACTCTTGAAATGAGAAAGGTTATGCGCTGTTTGGAATGCAAAACAAAGTGATTACCGGCAGTTTTTTTTTTTTTTTTTAAAGCGTTATTTTTTTCTGTAACTAAATAATTGCAAATTAACGCATTAAAGTGACAGCTCTAATTTTGAAAATGAGCACTGGTTAATACTGACTGGAAGGAGGGATGGGCATGCAGAGCCCGTACTAATGCAAACAGTCTGGGGGTGTGTTTGGTTGTCTAAGAGGCCGACACAATCTGACGTAACCTGACCTTACGCTCATGATGAAGATGTAGGATGAGCCCCCAGAAAGTGATGCATAGGATGTGTATGTCTCCTCCCAGAGAGCTGCAGAAAGAGGTGGTCTCTGAACTGCTAGACAGAGTACAGGTCACTCATGTTACCACAGAGTGTGCCATAGCTGGCGGAGATGGATCACCCCTCAGCGTTCCTCAGTACACCATCAATCACCAATGCCCCACTCCTTATAAGCAAAGTGATACACACAGTTATGCACATACACATTGGCTAACAAAGGGAACAAAGTCAGCTAGTGAAAAAGATCAAGCTTCTGTTTTTTGTTTTTATCTCCCTTTTACCTGTCAGGCTTCCTCACTTGTTATTTCACCTGTGTCATCACCGTGGTAGCCTTCAGTTTTTTGTCATCTCCTCCTGCCTCAACTTCTTACCATTTATCTTCATCTCTGCACCTTTCCAGTCTCAGAGTTTATCTCCACCCGATTGTATTTCATAACACAGTGGTATATCAGTCTCCCGTGTCTGTCCTGGGCATCTTGCTGCCCAGCACAACAGAGCAAGCAAATCACAGTTGACATTTTAAAAGGCTGTGGATCAAACGCCCCACAGTGGACTGACAATGAGGGAACACCGTTCGTTCAACATCCCAATAGACATAATCATTTGTCTCCGGTCAAGCCAACTAAGAGGACGAGTTAAATCATCGAGACAAGTAAATGCCACAAACATAAGTCTCATCTGCTTGCTGATGCTTTGGTCCATGGAGCTGATTCATATCTCTTGTCTGTGTTTGTGTTTTCATCATTGGCCTTTGACTTCCATGTGTGTGAGTGATCCTATACTTATTTGCACTCCTTTAACCTTTACTCCATCCTTGCAGATATCGAACATTTGTTTCGGAGGATGCAGGCCCCAACACCCTCGTGGCGACCATTCTAGCCAAAGATCCAGATGGTGAGAGTATAATTTACTCCATAACAGCAGGCAACGAGGAAGGAAACTTCGTCATTGACAGCCAAAAAGGTGATGGTTTCTAATTTTCCTGCAAGGCTTCATATTTGTAAGTCTCACTCTAATTGACAGGCTTTCCATCAAATCACACATTCGATTTACTTTTAATACCTTTCTGATACAGTGGTACTCAGTGAAAGTCCACAATTTTCAAAGTCAATAAGGAAAGATATTGAAGGGTGAAAACCTCTATTCCTGCATGAGCGCTGCTTTTTCTATTATTAAGGTCATAAATAATACCTATAATGTAATTTACAAAAAATGTACACTTGTTTTTTTTTGCAGGCGTAAAAGTAATCTATGTATCTCTTGGTTTTCTAGCGTGCGCGTGTGCCTGCATCTTTTTTTGTTTACCCTTTGATCCGAAACCAGTGGAAATCGCTGTGACATTTGTCACCCAACCCTTTCAATTCAATTTCACAACAACTGCTCTATCATAGCTCACAATCTCCAGGCAGCACTTTGCCAGCTCCTCTTTCTTTTGTGTCATCTTTTCATATTTCTTTCCGCGCTCTCTGTGTATCCTCAGAGCAAGAATATGCTAAGGCTGATATCCTCTGGCAGCACAAAAAAATTCACTATATGGCTTCCTGCTTGCTGTATATGTGAGAAGTGGTGGCTCATTGAATAGCTGGGGGTGCAAGTGTTACATTTGTAAACAGGGTTGACATTTAAAGAGAGAAAATTACTGTGTACGTCCCACAGCTCACCTATTTCAATGCACTGGTGCAGCAATGTCAACATCACAGCTTGTCATTAGGTGCTAGAATTCCTGTCTGCTCAGTGGGCAGAACTACCAGTAACACCAGAGAAGAGACAGTCAGACATGTGCATCTTTGTTCCTCAGCCTGCCCTCACAGTTTTAGTCATCATACGTTTTTACTCGACTAAAGTATGAAGCAGTTTTGGCATTTTTTAGGATTGATTACCATTTATCAACATAATATTAGATGATATTCTTTGTGAATACACACAGACAGATTTGATGTGATCAATGCGCAGAGGCATAAAGAGTGCTGATATATTCTACTCAAGTAGAAGTACTGTCGATTGAAATTGCGCTTAAATGCAAGTACATGTAAGTCATACATAAAATACTCAAGTGCTTGTAAAAAGCAACTAAATTAAATAGTACTCAGAGTAAAAGTTTTTAGTTACTTTCACCCCCCACGTTTATTTTTGGTAATACATCTTACCACGGTTCACTTGCATACAGTAAACATCTCATGTATAAACTTAAAAAGGAACAGACCAAATGTGGCACAATTGGAACTTCATATATTTTCCACAAAGGTATCTGTATAAAATAAAAGGTTTGTCAAAATGTACAATTATATTTTAAATAAAATAACACCAATGAATTAAATGTATTATGTTTAATATGGTTGATCGGCTATGATGTGATGCATTTGCTTGTTGTCTGGTCGTTTCATGTTTTGTAGTTTCACAATGTTAGTTGATCATTTTAAAACAAAGAAATATAGTTTACTTAGTAACTGTTGGGAGTAGAAATGTAACAAATTATTTGACATCTTTAAAATGTACTTAAGTACAACTAAAATTACTAATTTAGAAATATACTGAAAAAAGTACAAGTACCCATAAAAGCAACTCAATTACAGTAACGTGAGTAATTGTAATCAATTACTTTCACCTCTGTCAATGCGTAAGACCACATGAGCCATCTTACAAACACCATCAGCTTACTTCCTATTGGATCACTCACCGGCATGTCCCGCCTTCCATGCAACAAAAGTAGTTTTGATTGGATACCTTCAAAAAATAAATTTACTTCTCATTGGATTTCATCCCAAGTGAACATTATATTGATGTTTTTATTAGTTAATGAAATTATCAAGAATTTTCATATAGTTGTTAACATGTTTTTATTTATTTTATTTTTTTCATGAATTAGCTATAGTCTCGTTGTCACTTAAAAAAACAGAGTCAAAGAAAACTATGACATAAATCAGCACTGGATGCTATTGAGGTTTCTAAATACTCACAAACAGATTGGATACTTGCTTGTTATCTGAAAACCATTGATTTCATTGACCTTTTCGTTCATAAGACAACATATAAACAATAAGACAAGTTACTGTCCTGACAAGAAAACTAACATTGTTAAAAAGTTAACATCATAATAAATAACAAAATGCATACAAAAAAAAATGAAGAAGCAATGAACTATTAATAATTCAGCATCCGTTTTTTAAAAACTGTTTTACAGGTTTTAAGTAAAGTGGCATCATGCCTACTTTCTCTGAATATTTAGAGCAACACTGAAAAAAATAGATATGGTGAAATAATGTGTTTTGCAAAAGTCACTGCTCAGCGTTTCAACTGAAAAACACAATTATGATGAAAGAAAAATACCTATAACAGCATTAGGGGATTGTATCCCAATATAAAGAAAAAATACCTTCAAATGTTGACAGGTTTTAACAAAGGCTGTCGGTGGCATACAGTGCAATAGTTTAATTTGTATTTCTGATGGTTTTGAAGCCACACATTTTACGTACCGTCTTGCCTTCATTTATATCAAATGTATAAAATGTATCCACACACATGTTCTTCTTTCTGGTCCAGTGTTTGACATTTTTGTTTTCCAGTAAAAAAAATACATATATGTTCTATATTCACAGTCTTCCATGTGATCCATGGAGACTTCTTTATCACATAATCAGTTTGATTGTGATTGGATCCCTTACCGACTTGTTCCGCCTTCCATGCAACAAAAGTAGTTTTGATTGGATGGCTTCCCAATGGTTCGTTCCAAAAAAAAAACAAACTTAGGCCGTGTTCGAGATGGCATACTAGCAAAATGAGTATGTAGTGCGTTCACATTAGATGGTATGAAAAGATTGAGTATGCGAGAAATACCTGGATGTAACCGCCCCATGATGCATTGCGAGCGGAATTAAATTCATCCTGTGACTAGCTTCAAGCTAAAAATCAAACAAAAGTATCTTCTTGTCTTTCAATAGTTTTTTTTTTTTTTTTTAACATTTTATTAAATATGTGTTTTGTTTTTAAGTCAACCGGAAGTTTTGTCAGTTGCACAATGGCGGGTCTCCGAAAATCTCATAAAATGTTGGAATGAAATGTGTTTCTGCGAGTTTTATGGATCCAATGTCTCTTTCTCGCTTAAAATGCTTTCAGAACTTTCAAAAGTGGCAAATTAACTAAGATATTTAGCCTCAGTGTGCTTCAGGTTTTTGTAGTTGTAGGTACGAAATGCATCTTGGGAAACTTGGAAGTATACCTCTGTGGGAATGGTCATCGACCTGATCATCCTAATCACACCTATCGTATACTGTAGACAGTATATACTCATTGAGTTTGTAGTGTATAGTACGGAGTGGGCCATTTCAAACACAGCCTTAGTTCTGATTGGTTTTCCTCCAACGTGTGAACATTGCGGTTTTACATATCAATACATTTTTATGAAGTTTTTTTTTTCTCTTTAGTCATCATCTTGTTTTCCCCAGAAATGTCTTCTAAAAAGAAATCCACACTGACCAAGATCAGCAGAAAAACACAAGAATAAAAAAAGCTCCTCGTGCTCTCACTTCAGTGATTTTCCTCTACATCACAGACTACTTGCTCGTCCTACAACCACTGATGTTTTCATATTTCTGTTGACAAGGAAGATGTCGATGCAGACGCTCGCTCTTTTATCTCACCTTTTATCTCGAGTCTTACATGAAAGCTCACCAAGAAGTGCAAGCGGATCAGCTAATAGGCAGCATCTGCTGATTCTGGTTAACTAGTCTTTTCAATACTTCATGTTTTTACTCAAGTGCTTGAACTGCATGGCCGTCTTCGGAAGACTACATGCAACTGTTGGAAACATGAAAAGAATTACACTCTAAGGACATTTTCTGGATCCATCCTTGCAATCAGAATTGTTTCCTTTCTGTAGAACTTAAGGGAAACATTTAACACTTGCTATGTCATTTCTTCATAGCTTAAACAACAACAAAGTGTATTTCCTCCTTTTTTTATTGATTGTACGTTCCTTAAAATGCAGGGTTGCTGCGGCAGTAACATCCAGCTTCTTGACTAATGGAGTGACTCTATGTGCACTGCCTGGATAGGCCATATTTTATGAAATGTAATGTAAAAAGGCCGCTCCTTTTCTAGGGTTGATTCGTCTTCGCTCCACGCCGCTGCCAAAGCTTCAAGGCTTGGAGTACGTCCTGAATGTATCGGCGACTGATGACAATGCATCAGGAGGGCCGCATCCACTCTCCTCCACCGCCCAAGTCATCGTCGGAGTAGATGATGTCAACAACAACAAACCTGTGTTTGAGGAGGTAGGGACATGGCATTTTAAAACATGTAGTTTCAACGTTTACATAGACAAAATGAGAGGTTGTGAATATTCTCTGTCATGCAGGTTATTTTTATTTTTATTTGCTTGAAGGTTTTCCTTGAAGACATGTCAACTCTCATTCAGAACTCTCTTCGATAAGAGTTAAATTAATTCAAGGAAAAAGGCAAGCAAGCCCAGTCACTAAATTACAGGTTTATTACTTATTTTTCAAGACTGGACTCAGAACAGTGCCGTGGGGAATAACTTGTGATGCGCCTTGAGAAAACTATTAACAGGTCACCCAGGGTTTTGAGTTATTTACAGATTCTGATTCTAAAAGTGCAGTTTCTAAGCTTTTCAATGATATCAGACAAGTAGAAAATGGAAATCAAAGAGTATTTGGGGAGATTGTGGCCATTTGAATGTTGTCAGTCTCCAAATTAGATTTGTGAGAAATTCTCCCTCCACGTCAGGTCCGGTTCTCCGGGGGTTGCAACAGGAGCAATTGCACCGGGCCCAGGCCTGCGGGGGGGCCCTCCTCCCCAATCGTTCCAAAAAATACAATTCTGATTATTATTTATTTTTATTTTTTTGTCACTCTGTACAAGAGGCCCTTTATATTGCTCTTACGTTCCCCCCCATAACGAGTTATTTTCAAAAATGTGTCAAAATGTGTGTCGTCACGCCCTTCCCTCCACCTTTAATTCGTATTACATGATGGTAAATAGATTCAAATTGGGTTGCCAGAAACGGAGAAAGGTAAAACGAAAAGTAGAAAGTACAAAAAAAATATGCTAAAAAGGTTTACGGCGTATGGTTTAAAGCTTGGGCAGCCGCAGCAGCAGCAGAACAAGAAGACACTGTGGCTGTCCCTCTGAGTGAAACTCCACACACGCGCTTACCAAACCCCCTCCTCAACTCACTCACCTCAGCAGCCACAGCAACAATATTAAGACAGAGTCGAATGAAGAGTTAGTAAAAAAAAAAGAATAGGGGTTTAATTTGGAAATGGTTTGGCTTCAGAGAGTCACTGTGTGTGAGTGAGTGTGTGTGCTGTATAGATCCAGATGTCTACGCGGGTCGATAACGTTATAAACAGGACTCAAAACAACTCGTTACCGTCACACTGCACGTTTATTGTAAGCAGGGGAAGCTCAAACACTATTTATATGTCCTTTCAGATGGGACGGTAACAAAAAAAGTAACATAAAACTCCTTCCATGCGCTCAGTAGGAAGTAAGCTGGTCTGACTCAACCTTGACCTTACGTTTCCATGGCTCCCTTAAAGGGACAGTCCTCAGAAGGCCATCATTACAGCGCGTGTGTGTGTTAGTAGTGGTAAGTGTTATAATATAATACTTCTTCTGATAATAGTATCTGATAAATTCACAAATGTCAGTAATAATAAATCAATAATTGATAGTTTATTGTAGTAATACAAAAAAACTGTACAGCACTTTGGTCAGCTGAAGTTGTTTTTAAAATGTGCACAAATGCACATAATTTGTTTTTAGAAATTATGATATTTTTCTCTACACTTAATAAAGGTTAATAAAGGTCTGCCCAGGCCTAGTTGGTGGATGTCGCTAGTCGGGCGTGGGTGTGTGTGTGCGTGTGGTGGTGGTGTGGAGGGGGCCCTATGCAATGGTTTTGCTCCCCGGCCCAGAATTTCATAGGACCAGTCCAACTCCACGTTTCAAAGATTTCTTACATACCTGAGCAGCCAGCTTAAATGTAATAATGCGAGTCACATTTGCCTTCAGTAGTGAAGCTGACCTCTATCGGTTGACCTGACGTATGCTGAGTCTATTTGACTTCATGACATCAGCTAGAATATTTTGCAAAAAATGAAAAACAAAACGTTAAATCACAATTTTCGCAGAAACAACAAACCAGTGTTTGAGGAGGAAGGGACATGGGAATTTGAAACATGACGTTTCAACTTATAAAGTGAACTAACACAGACAAAATTAGAGGTTGTGAATGTTCTCTGTCATGCAGGTTATTCTTTTATTTTTTTGGATATGCTTGAATATTTTCCTTGAAGACATTCCAACTCTCATTCAGAGGCCTTATTGATAGAAGTTCAATTGATTCAAGGAAAATGTCAAGCAAGTCCAGTCATTGAATTATAGGGTTTAAAAAAAAGGTTTGACTAGACTCAGAACAGTGCTGTGGGGAATAAGTTGTGGCCATGAACAGGTTGCCCAGATGGGATGTGTTTTCTAAGCTTTCCAATTATATCATATGATTATGGAAAGCAAACAATATTTGAGAATGTTATGGACATTTTAATAATGTCAGTCTCCAAAGTAGTTTAGTGAGAAATTCTATCTTCAAGTTTGTGAGATGTCTACCGTACCTGAGCAGCAAAATGAGGGGCATTAACCCAAACCCCAGCAATGGTTCTCAATAGCTGTTTTACCGCAATTTAATCGCCTTTAGTGGTGAACCTGAACTCTTATCGGATGAGCTGAAATATGCTGCTCTTGTTTCTGAGTAAATTTGAAGCACAAAGTGCTTTCTTTATGACTTTGCAAAAAAACAAAAATCACAATTTTTGCAGAAAATAAGGTTTTTTGTGTGTTTTCTCAGCTTGCGCGAGGCCGACTTGTTCCTGCTTTTGTCGTTAAGCGTCAAATTTCTGAAAATGCCTCTGCTCCATGTGAAGGTGCTTTTCCTTGTAAAACAAAACAACAAAAATTAAAAGACAAAAACCAAAAATCTCTTCTCCCTAAACTACCTTAAAACCTACTGCTAAGACTGGCAACGGACACATCCATACAGACAGACATACACAGTTCCTATTGATGTTCAAACCATTAGCACTAATGTCTACTTTCTAAAATGTCAAATTCGTGCTTTCAACCAATTTTCCTTTTGTTGTTGATGCTGTCAACCTCAGCCCTCTCCCTGGCTGTCAGTCATTTTGCCACAAATCTTTGAAAGTGATGAATATAGTAGTATTTTTTTCTCTCATCTGTCAGTTGGTAGTGTTCTCTTGCTTCTTCATTTTGTCTTCAATCACATCTCTTCTCTCACCACCTCACTCTTCAGCTGTTTCACTTTTCACCTTAGCAATCCCATTTCCCTAGCCTGTGTCTTTCTCTGCTGTTTTCCCAGGAGTTATGATTAGCCTGCTCACTCATTCTATCTTTAGGCAGTCCTGTGGGAGTTTAATTACTTCCAGGGAAAAAGTGTAGTGTCATCACAATATACTATACCTGTGTAATTACCTTCCTCCCTAATTAGGAATGACTTGATGTTCAGCAGAAGACACTGATGCAAAGCTAGAGGCTGAGGTCTTTGGGGCCGTCCAGGAACTCTTGCCATCTTGCTGTGTTTAAATATCAAGATAAACCTCTTAGGCACCTCTGGCTATTATGACCTTAGGTCTGTTAAATCTGTGTAATAGCTATGCCTTCCCTGCCAACAGCTTTTTTCTATTGCTTACTCGAGTCACATGCCTTGTTCCATTTCTTTCAGCCCGTTTCCTTTTCGCACTTTTTTTTTCACAGTTTTTTTCATGGTTATTTATTTAAAGGAGACACAAGTGTTTAAATCTGATTATGACTTCAGAGTAAGGCTTTTTATCTGGGACATATGTTCATTAGAGGGGAATGGATAAGACAAAGCTGTTGCCTGCTGGCTCTTCAAAAAAACTCGAAAGTGTTTTCATTTTCCTAGTTGTGGCTTACCACAGCTTTGACTGCTATATTGTGTTCAGTGGAAAAGCAACTGTATATGAAATGTGTGTAGTGACCTTCTACTTAATGAGTTTTTTTCTCTTTGATCCCTGCATTCTCATTATTCTAGTATTTATTGACAATATAGCACTATACATATATATATAAGAAGCCTTTCTTGCATTTATTTGCTTCTTCTTTTGTCTGTTCTTCTTGGCTCTATCTCAGTGCCAGCAATATCGGGAGCAGGCTTCTGTTCTGGAGAACCAGCCGACGGGGACTTTTGTGTTGCAAGTGCATGCCGTGGATGCAGATGAGGGAGCAAATGGAAAAGTCAAATATGGCTTAATGCACAGAGACAGCGCAATGCCTGCATTCAGAATCCATCCAGACACAGGTAGACTCGTCACGTATTGTTGGAGGTTGGGGGGGAAATAGGCTTTAAATCATGCTCATGCAGATAAATGCTTTTGCCTCTTAATGATTGACGTTTGTAATGATCATTTTGAGGTGAAACAATAGAAAAATGAAAATAAGCCACACAGGCTTAATATGCAATGTTCACATTATTACGGGCTGTCTGGAACCTATTGTTAACCTTATTCTTCTTAGAAAATCCTACTTCCCGTATGCAAACAACCACCAAATTCTGCACAAAGGTCCAGGCTCATGCCAGATTGCCTCAGCTGCAAATACAGGCCATTAGTCCTAAAGGAGGCGTACAGCAACAACTCATCTCAGCCAATAGTATTATTATTACATGTAGTACAGATTTGCAACTTTCACCAAAATGTAGCCCCAACACCAAAGAAACCTTTGTACATCCAAACCTGTTGCAAATTATGAAGTCCATCACACTGTTTTTGTCAAAAACTGTAAAACCTATTAAACCTATCTCCTCCCACAACTTTTGCTCAATTGATTCCAAACTTGCAACAGCACATCTTCAGACTGTCCTACATAAACGATCCACACAGATTTATGATTTATCAAAAAACGAGACTAGATTGTATTGTAAACAGCCATCCAACCATTTCCTGACAAGCTTGCTCCTTTTCAGGGTCGCAGGATATTGAGAACATATACTTGCAAATTCTTCCTAAATACAATTTCAATGTTCATCAAAAAAGGACAAATTCTGGAGTTGTTATAGATTATGTTTTTTCCAGCATTTCGAATTTTGTGAACAATTAAAGTCAGACCAAAATGGCATTTTTAAATATCAGTTTTTCACACAAATCATTATTAAACACAAATTGCCAACATCTCAATATGCAACATGTGTTTTTTTTTTATTTTTGTTTTAAACCTGGAATTTACACGTTTGTCTTGTTTTGTCTAAAATCGCTTGGCCCCTGCTGCGCTTCAGCTATAAATAAATCGGCTCTTCTCGAGAAATGAACCTAAAAGCCACAAACTGTATTGGAGATCTCAATGACTTTTGAAAGGTGCATAATAAAGAAGAAAGCAGTGTCTTATTCATTCATCTTCATTTTATGTTGCATTTTTTAAAGATTCAAAAAAATGTCCCTGCACTGCAGTTTATTTCATTTTTTAATCAAAAAGTTGGATTTTCTGTTTCTGTGATGCAACTTTAATGAGTATTGTTATGTATTAACAGGGGAGATCGTGACAGCCAGGCGGTTTGACAGGGAGCGACAAAGAGAGTATTCAATTACTGTGACGGCCACTGATTGGGCAGAGGAACCTCTCATTGGCATCTGTCAGCTCACCATCCAAATACTGGACCAGAATGACAACATCCCCAAGTTTGAGAATTTACATTATGAATGTGAGTCCAGAATTAAGGATACATTTGTTTGTTTTCATATTCTCTAAGATGAAACCTGAAAGTTGACTTAGGTGAATATTGTGAGGTTGTTGAATGCTGTGAATATTTGTATTTGTATCTGTATCAGCTTTAGAATAAGTTTGATACATCCATTCATTTTTTAATCCATCCATTTATCCATCGTGCATCCATCCATCTATCATTCCATTCATCCATCATCCATCTATTCAATCATCCATCCATTATCCATCCTTCCATCCATTTATGCATTTATCCATCCATTCATCCATCCATACATCCATTGTAGCCAGCTATTCATCATCCATCCATCATGCATCCATCCATCTATTCATCCTTCCACTCATCCATCATGCATCCATCCATCTATCCATTGATGCATCATCCATCTTTCATCCAACCATCCATCTATCCACTCATCTGTCTTTGCATTCATCTATCAAGCATCCATCCATCATGCATCTATCATCTATCTATCTATTCATCCATTGATGCATCATCCATCCATCCATCTATTGAATAATTCATCCATCCATTCATCTATTTATCGATTGATGCATCCATCCATTGTTGAATTAATTCATCCATTCATTCATCCATTTAAAAGCACCTTCTTTAACCATTATTTTTTGCTCTTCTTTAGTATCATTAGTTAATTATTTCATCAGCGAACAGAAAGCACTTATTTTCTTTCTCCACAGATTTTCTGAGAGAAGACACTTTGGTTGGAACCAGTTTCTTGCGCATTGCAGCTCACGATGATGACTTCGGCACTAACGCAGCCATCACTTACTCCATGTCTCCAGAGCAACCTGAGTACCTGCAAGTCAACCCTGTGACTGGTTGGGTCTTTGTTAACCAGCCCATATCACAGGTCAGTTGGTAGTTTAAAAAATCACTGAGGATATATAACATGGTGCCCTGTGGGTATCTGTCAGTTAAACAAATGTCACCCGAGAGCAGCTCTGTCTATGACTAGCAGAATGTTGTACGTCTTTTTTCCCCAGAGGTGCTGCATGTGGGAGTATCACAGAATAAGAGCAGTGGCAAACCGGAGCCATTTAGAGAGAGAGTTGCGACAAGGGAAATTTGAAATGCTTGACCGTCACGTGGTTCATGTAGACTCAAATAGTGATGATTATACATATATAATATAATAATCCAGTAAGGTGCTTTAATGCACACATTAATGGGTTTAGATATGCAGATATTAATAATATTAATATCCAATGTGATTATTTAAATGTCTTACTGTTCAAAAGTGCATCACAAAGTGACCCCGCTCTAGCTCCATTGTGGTGCAACAGTCAACTGCTCACTTCCGGGAACTATTGTGAGGCTCCATGAACCGCCATTGCAGTAAAAAGAAAAAACAAACCATTGGGGTGAACAAAGTTGTTGCAACTCTCTCTCTAATCGGCTCTGTGGGAAACAAATGACTTCTAAAACATTCTGGGTGTTTAGGATTCCTACGGTTAAATCTGCTCAACATTTAACAGGAAGCTGCTTTGATATAAACGTCTCTCCTGCAAATAAATATAAAAAAAATACTTTAATGTCTTAATGGATGGTGCATGTTTTAAAAGAGCTAATTATCACTCACAGAACACCCGTTCAGCTTTGGAAACACTCTTACTTTGATTGATTAAACTCAAGACTCTTTAAAATTGTCATTTTTCATCAAGGACTGTAATAGGACTGGCAGCATTCAGCAGATAAAGACAACACAAGTCTTTTGAAGTCGTTAAATGAAACACTTTATTGACGGGGCGGTGGGGGGTGGGGAGGGGGGGGTGGATTATAATTTTTGGATACTTCTGCGCTCATTGTTTCCCTAAGGACAAATTAAGCAGCTCTGTTCCAAATAGGAATTATCTCCTATGTAAATTATTTTGTGCACAATGAAAACTTGCTATTAAGTTTGGCAAGCTGCCTTTCTCATTGTTGTTATTTGTTAACTATACTATGTACTCACTTCACCCAGTGTTTTTTTTTTTAATATATATACGTATATTTTTTTTTTTATAGATTTGTTTTAAACTTTGTCTTGCCTATCAATGGATACCTATTTACTTGTGTTTTTAGCTTTTATTTATTTAAAAGGGAATCATTCTTTTGTTCAAAATTTGCTCTAGCGATATAGAGCTGTTTATTATTTAGCACATTTTGAATGCACGGGTGTAAGAGATCGCCAGCAATTCAGCTCATGCAAAATTAACAGTGTTAAGCCCCAAAACTTTGCCTAACAAAGCAGCTGCACATTTCAGAACAGTTTCAGAAGCTATTTGAATCATCACAGACTTTGTGCTACAACTAAGATTATAAAAGCACCTCATTAAATGTTAACCGGCTCAGCTGTTTTGAGAATTCCTTTTTTTTGGGATTTTTTTCTAGTAGTATTAAGGACAAGTTTACACACCAGGTTTCACAGTGAGATGTGGGAAGTTGAAGTACATATGCCAGTGAACAAGGGTATAAAAATCTTATACAGCATCAACACACTGTGCTATACTGCTCCTGAGAGAGTTACCACTGCCATGGCCATATCAACATTGTGCTCTGGTTGTGACCGGACACTATAATAAGATAAATGCAATGTAAAGTAATTTTTGATGATTAATACTTGGATTTCAGTCAGATAATTATGTATTGTGGCAGCAACAGTTCTTGGACCTTTTGATGCTCTTATGCTTTGAAATGAGGCTTGACTGGATTACTCCAGATCAGAAATGAATAGAAGTTAGATTTTTAAGGGTGAAAACTGGTTTCCTGTAACTACTTCTACACAATGAGAAAGTAGCCATGCCCCGATTTGTATCAATAAAAAAATGGGTAACACTTTATTTGAAGTTTTATACTAAAGGCTGACATTACGTTGTCATTATTATGACCTTACACCTGTCATTAGCATGAATAAGGTGTCATGAAGGCTGTCATTAGGTGTCATTTGTTACCCTAACCTTAACCCTAACCCTACCTAACCAAACTAGATCCCTCCACCTAACACAAAAAATGTCAACATAGCTCCAAAGGTGTCATAATTTAGCGAGTGACACTTAATGACAGCCTTCATGACTCCTTATTCATGCTAATGACATCATAATGTCAGCCTTATGTATAAAACCTTAAGTAACGTGTTACAAAAGGATGTAGCTAATGAATTAATTAGTATATGGCAAAACAAAGTTTTTGTTCCAACAAAGTTGCAGAACAACAGCTTGAGGATATTAAGTGAATAGTTTTCTTTGGGCTGAATGCTAACTTAGTATCTGGCTTAAACGTCCACACTGTCATTCTTTTATTGTACAAGCAAATGTAAGAATGTTCTTGCTAGCTAAATAACAACGTAATGACTGCCTTTATGTTACATTGGGCTTCTTTTATTGCCTTTTGTTTAATGAAATTACTTTCCTAATGGAGTCTATATAACCTATTCAGGTCTACAGATCAACTTATCATGCTTATTACACATTTTGGCACTTACACACTCTTTTTTTCCAACAAATGGGCATTTCCTATTACAATTACTACTGTAACTGAAACAATGCTGTAGAGCAGATAGAAAACAATTATATAATCCAATAAAATATCACGATTATTCAAAGTTTATATTTCCTTTCTGGTCTGTTTTAGCCATATAATCAAACTTTACATTAAGTTCTAAACACTTGCATTAAACACCTTGAGGAAATCTTGTTCATGATATAAAACCATTCATCTTTGCCATTAAATGTTACGGTAAAAATACATTTCATGCTTCAAATTCATGCAGTGTTAATCAGAATCAAAATTATTTATTAATAGCCACACAACAGAGTTGGTGGAATTTGTTTTTGGTACAGCACATATGCAGTAACCTGTAGCATTGGTGGAGCAAAGAAGTTGTGAACAAGGGGGAAATTATACCAAGATAAATTTATACGTATATACCAGTTTATAAACCAGTTCTTTTACACATGTATTTTATGAGACCATATGCTATAAATACTGGGACTGACTATTTATATGGGAAATTGGAATTTAGTTTTGAAGCATGAGGGAACCGTTTTGGGAGAGATATGCTTAGAGTTTTGAGAACATTATTTCTGTTTAATGTAATAAGCCAAAACAGAAAAACTGTAATAATAAATGGGTCAGTTTTTCTCATACCTCCTGTTGCTGATTATTGTTCTGTGTTTGAGTAATATCACTTGATCAAGTCTTTTCTAACATTCCAGAATACAAAATACATCATAAAATATGTAGGATTTGTGCCAATATTGTATCGGATACATATCGGTATTGGTCAAAGTGTAAGGCTGCAATATCGGTATGACACTGAAAGTGAAAAGATTGTATCGGGACGTCCAACCCAATTCTAAATAGAAAAAACACATAACCCCCCCTTTAGATATACCACATGATACGCCCCACACACAACTCTAAATTGTGGAATGGGTTTTGTGTGTTTTTTTTGACATTTATGCTCTATTTTTCCGTGATATGAGTTTAATAAGCATCAAACCCTCCATCACTGCTATATTTCACTCCCTCAACTCTTTCTATTGATCATAGAGGACCTACATCACAAGAGAGATTATAGCAACCGATGGAGGCAAGGGAAATACGTCCGTGGAGCTTGCGGTCACAATAACCAATGTAAAAAACCAGCCTCCACAGTGGGAAAAGGACAGTTACAGTGTTGTCATTCCTGAAAACACAGCTAGGGATACACCTATAGTGGTAAGTGTGCATTTGAAATTATGATTACTTTTTACAATTTTTGGTTGATAATTTGTTTTCTTGCAATATTTAATAGAAGACACTGTAATTAAATTACACTTTCCGGTACAATGATATAAAAATGTGTATTTATATTTAGTTGTTTTAAATGAGAACTCTTCAAAACTACAAATATTTGTTATTCTATTGAATTAACATCGCGATTCAACTGCACAACATAAAAATGACTTTCTTGTTGACACATATGTATTCAGCTGAAGAAGCAGGAGCAATTTACCTGGACAGGTTTTGTTAACACTCTTTTTCAATAGAATTGAAATATTTGAATTTTGATACATAATACAAATGTGCATTAACATTTAATACATTTTGGGAATAAGTTATTAATTCCTGGAAATTATAAGGTTAGGGCTTGATATTTTGTTAGAATGATTAGGAAATACGGAAACTATCTATAGGCTAGACTCAATGACTTCCTGGAGACGGAGAAGACTAAGTGGTAAATAAGCAGGCACTCAGAAGCGTACGTGCTGGAGATGGTAGGATCAGTTTTCTCATCAAGAGTACAAACTAGCATATTATTTACACTGTTGTAAACCTGAATCTTCGGTTTCAAGGAGTTACATTATGCCATTGTCCATGCATAATGTTTACCTCCCATCAAAATTAAGGACAGAGTTGAGACCTTACCAGATGTGAAAGCATTTTATTAGAAGCAATTAAACAAAAGCATCTTCAGATCTTAACCTATATTAAAGTTACAGAAATAAAAGAAAGCTGTTGGCCTGTACATTTCCTTTATTAATCAATTTATATTATTCAATTGTGATTTATTGGTTTTCTTTGGGGAAAAGAACTTGAGAAAGTAAATATAGACACAATTTGATGACTATTATTATTAAGGTGCAGATCTAGGAAAGAAAATAGTTATTTTAATCCCACAGTGAACCAATCTCCACGACTAATCATTATTATTTTTATTTTTTTTACTATTGGTCGTCTTCAGGGCTTAACCTTTTCTAATATAATTAATTTTATCAATAGATCAAAGCCTGATGACTTTGAAAACATTAAAAGAACTTGGCAAACCAATATCTTTATAAAAAAACAAAACGATGAATATCTTTTCATCGGCTTCAGGTTCGAGAAACAGGAATAATGTGATTATTTTCCTTCCTGTCCTTAAACTACTCAATTTTCCTGAATTAAAATCAAGCTTGTTTTTTTGTTATTATTAATATTCAGACAATCAAGGCCACCTCTCAGTTAGGGGATCCCAGAGTGACCTACAATCTGGAGGATGGGCTGGTCCCTGAAACCAACATGCCAGTTCGTTTCTACCTCTCTCCCAACCGGGAGGATGGCACTGCCTCCATTCTGGTGTCCGAGCCTCTGGACTACGAGACAACAGCATATTTCTCT
Source organism: Gouania willdenowi (assembly GCF_900634775.1). Taxonomy (NCBI): domain Eukaryota; kingdom Metazoa; phylum Chordata; class Actinopteri; order Blenniiformes; family Gobiesocidae; genus Gouania; species Gouania willdenowi. Next base: position 50,332,526 of record NC_041049.1, read on the forward strand.
CTTCGGGTTCGGGCACAGAATGTGGCCGCCGTGCCTCTCGCAGCCTTTACAAGAGTTTATGTGAATGTTACAGGTATGCTCGAAAATGTCCCTAATATGCCTTTAACTCTGTCCATTTTTAGTTTTTATAATCTAGATTTTCTCTGTAGACAGCACTGCTTTAGATACTTTTGAACTTTCCTCTCTGTCCTTAGATGTCAACGATAACGTACCATTTTTTACGTCCTCTATCTATGAGGCGTCAGTGACAGAAGGAGCCCAGATTGGGACTTCAGTTCTTCAAGTTTCTGCCCATGACAAAGACCTGGGACTCAATGGAGAGGTTTGTAATCAACTGTATGTATTCATTTGCCAAAAGAAATCATACCGACATTTTTCATATTGCTATGATATTCATGTTACACTGTGAATGACATTGCATAACAAACTTTACAATCCCATCAGTGCAGAAGCTTGTTGAGGTCGTGATGGGAAATGTGCCATTGGCCGTCTGACTGATTGTGACAGGATTAGTGAGACGCAGCATATCGACAGAGTTTGGACTGAAATGATCCAGCAGGATGATAGTTTGATGGAGAACTTGATTTAGACATTTTTCGCTTCAAGGCCCTGCATTTATGCTGCTGTTAGAGTTTATGTTAGATTACATTTTAAACCCCCTTTACTTCACAGATCACTTACTCTCTGCTGAGTGACAGCAGCGGTGACCACAATCTGTTTCGAATGGACCCAGTGCTTGGTATCATCTACACAGAAGCTGTGTTTGACCGGGAGGCCCGTGGCTCTTATTTGTTAGAAGTTCAGTCAGAAGACAGCCAAGAATCAGCTCGACCAGGCCGGAACAAGCAGCCAAACTCAGGTTAGATATTAGTTGGATGGATGGATGGATGGATGGATGGATGGATGGAAGGATTGATGGATTGATGATTGATGGATGGATGGATGGATGAATGGATGGATGGAGTGCTTTTTGTTTGCAAGTGCAGTCATCCATATAAAAAAAACAAGGTATAATCTCTATGTTCTTCTTACAAGGTTGGGAATATAAAATCATCCAAAATATCAAGTGTTATTCTAACCTGAAATAGACCAAACCTCATATCTGGCTCAATGCATTTAGCTAAATACTGTTCTTTTGTGACTGCTAAACCCACACCAGTGTTTTAGATTGCAAACCAAAGATGCAGGATTTATCACATTTATCAACAGGTCACTATTGCTCAAGGGGGCAGTGGTGGTGTATGTAAGACATTACATTGTACTTTGTGATGTTTGTAAACTATCTTCACTTTAACTTGAAGGGAACGCAAACGTTGGTAGCACTGTAGCCACTGAAGGCCTGGTTCTCATTTTGTGTGGCTCTAAAAACGAATCGCCCAAAAAAACATGTAATTCAACAAGGTAGAGAGAATAACATAATACTAATTGCAACAAAAAATCACAAAATGATCAAAAAATACACAAAAGGACAAAAAAAAAACACCTCTTAACAAATCTTTCCCATATTAATGCTGAGCTTGGTCAGTTTTCTAAATGCTGACATGAATGTTGACAATGTGGCCCCCGAAACAGACAATCACATTTTTGTGGCCCCGACTGTGATAGAAGTTTTCCTTCACGGCTCTACTAAAAGCTTGTTTATGATATTACCTTTAACAATAAAAAATTAAAAAAGCATCATGTTTTTTTGCTAATGGTTATTTAATTATATTTAAGGGCTAACTGGTAACTGTTTTGCCATAACTCTAACCTACCATTAACACCAATGGTTTACTCACTCTAAAGTTTGTTGTAGTAAAAATATCAAGCATTGTTTTTTTATTTATTTATTTTATTTTAACTTTTTAAGTCCAAAAGTAATGACAGTGGCATGTCAGCTGTCACATTGTAGTTAGCATCAAAGACAATGATATTGTAATATGGATATACCTTCATGATGGATTATTTTCATGAAAACTCATGTTGTTGATTATAGAACAGGTTACTCGCACCGTTGAACAAATGCTCGATGGCACTTCCTATAAATTCATGTAGATGTTCAGCAATCTTGAACATAACACACAAATAATGTAAAGAACAAGGGTGGCAAACTTGTTATGGTCGAGGGGCCACATAAGACCCTATTTGTTCTTAAATGGGCCAAATTAAAATGTGGAGTTGTGGCGTAAGGGTTTAGGGGACTTATTTAGTGTATTTCAAATCTACAAATACTGCTTCTCTCTGTGTTTACGACACACTGCATCAGCATTACTATCATTGATAGAATGACATCAATTGAGATTTAATCGCCCGAGCATTACCAGAAAATCTACCGGTACCTCTTTCCATGTGACTCATGATTTCACACTTGAACTTTTTTTTTTTTTCATTTATATTTTATCTTGATCAATATTTAAACAGCTCTGTGTGTGTGTGTGTGTGTTTGTTTTTTTGTTTTTTTTACCATGTTGTCTGTGTGAATTTTCTGCTGTCATGAAAATTATAGTTGAAGGAATTTGATGTGATATCAGTGTTCAGGTATGATTTTTCCCTCTCTTTTCTTAAAGTAGGTAAGTTAGAGCAGTAAAAACCTGTCTTAGGAGCTGCCAGGGCTGATTAGCATTTTCAATGAGCCTTAGCTGCGTCTACGTATCTTCTACTTCCAGAGCGGCTTCTCTCCCCAGCAAACAGTACCTGTCTGTCACAGTTGGGATGCACCAAGAGAGGATAGAAAAATAATGAAAAAATTCTACTATTATCCTCTCTCTTTAAAGCAGCACCAAATTAACAAATCACCCATGTGCTCTCTGAATGGGTAATTCACTCTCTAACAAAGAAAAAAGCAACATAATGAGGAGGCTGTAGATAAGACACAAACACTTGTCATCTGATAAATATTTAACCCTCCCTGATGAGAGGTTATTTTATCTATCCAACAAAATATCGTGTTAAAGAGATGTAGCCCCATTACAGTAATTCTTTTTGCTAAATACTGTTACCTTGTTAGAACAATACACTTGAATAAATGAATAATTTATGCAATTTCACCAGATCTTTGTGAATAATGTTGTCTAATTTTCATGTCAGGAAGGCACATTGCCTTTGGTTAAGTGCCTCTTCCCTGCTAAATAGTGACAATGAATTGTAGAATCAATAAACAGATGGAATGAGAGTAACACATTACACTGTGTGTGTGTAGGTGTGTATGCACACTGGGTTGTTTATTCTGCCATTCTGTCATTCTTGCAGACACAGCGTATGTCAGGGTTTTCATCAGCGACGTCAATGACAACAAGCCAGTCTTTGCTCAGCGGCTCTATGAAGTCGGAGTTGATGAGAATGCAGATGTGGGCCTCGCCATTGTCACTGTTAGCGCTAATGACGAGGATGAAGGTATGGCAAAGCTTGCAAATAAACAAGAAAAATATTCTAATGAATCCTAAACAAAGGTTACCTGTGTTCTGTGAGTGTCCTGCTGATATTTCCCAACACATTATCTTCTTCGTGGCCCTTTTTCGGTGAGCATTAAATGCATTTTGGCAGTTGAACAAACGCAATCTCTATAAATTTTTGTGCCAAGTAGGCCCTTTTTTTAGACACGGCTTGCATATGTTGCAATAAGCCTAAAAAGACCCTTTGGGCAGTGTTTCCCAATCTGGCCTCAGCTCTGCAGATAGGATGTTGCTTGGATCATGCTGCGAACTGGATTTAGTAGTCATTTGAGTTTGTGGTAATGCACTGAAGCACATATGTTCCAAAAACAAGGACAAGCTCCCCCACAGTAGGTGGGCAGGATTTTAGCCATAAAGCCGTAGCTCATCCCTCTGTATAGCAGTAGTCTAAGAGCACTTTATCAAGGGCTTTTAGGTCTTTTAATCAAGTATTTATGGTGAACAAGGCTGCAGCTTAGCCTGGGATGCAGCAGTAATGATTAATATGTGTGATATAACACCAACCCCTAGCATTAAAGTTAGAATACTGTTGTTCTTGTGAGAGAGAAAGTCCATCTGTCTTTTTTAAAAACTCCATGCTGGGTTTGACTGCTGTAAGCCTGCCGGCACCTTGTGGCAGACAGGGAGCCCTTAGACAGTTAGGGTTATGTTAATCGTACTGATTAGTGTATTTACATGGCATTTGGCTACTTTAACCCAACCGGATGATTGAAAGACTTTACATTTAGGGAGATTATTTTATCTACTCCAATGTTAAACTTCTGGATTGAATGGTCTCTATGGAAATGGAGCAAATAAGTTCAGATATTGACTTTCTTCTTTTTTTTTTTACTAAACTACATCTCCTACCCTCTTCCAAGCCTCCAAATTATTCCCCAGAGGGCACTATAAGAGTCTATTATTCTGCTTTCACTCTCATGCTTCCTTTTACTTTTCCTGTGCTCTTTTTAATTAGTTCCTGATTAAAGCCGAGAAGACAAGGTACAAAGTTTTCATTTAATTAAGTAATCAAAACAAGAAAGGGATACATGAAAACCTACTAATGCTCAGGCTGTAGAGGAAATGAGTGTAATAACCCGTGTGGTTACACCCCTCTGTTGTTGAAAGAGTGCGGCACCATATACACAATTGAAAAGATGAAAGTGCTCAAAATGCAGGGATTTAAAAAAGAGATACATTTCTGAAATCTACTGAAAATACTTACAGTTATGTCCCTTTATTTTAACTGCTACAGGGGCCAATGCAAAGCTGCGCTACCAGATAACATCTGGCAACAAAGGTGGGGTGTTTGACATCGAGCCAGAAGTTGGAACAATATTTATTGCACAGCCACTGGACTATGAGCAGCAAAAGAGGTATAAGCTACTGGTGCTTGCCTCCGACGGGAAGTGGGAAGACTATGCGGCAGTGGTAGTTACTGTGGTCAACAAGAATGATGAAACCCCAGTATTTTCCAGGAATGAGTACTACGGATCTGTGACAGAGGAACTAGATGGATCTCCTGTGTTTATGCTTCAGGTGAGAGACCAAGATTATCTTTAGCTTTAAATTATTGTCATGAATTCATTCATTCATTCATCATTAATCGGTATGTAATGTAAACTAGTCAGCCATTCTTGTTTTAGATTGGGGAGAAAGTAATCATCTTTTTATTTTAGGTAAATTCAATTGTCTGTATTGTAAACTCCATGTTTTGCTTTAGATTGTTTAAAAGCAATGGCAAACTTAAAATGACAAAACTGTCTTGATTGTCAGAGAAAACATTAATTAGCTTTTACTGTGTGAGAAGATATCAATTTTCCTAGCAGGATGTTTTTATCTTTGCAGGTGACGGCTACTGACCCGGACAAAGATGCAGATCAGGGCGCGATACGATACTCCATCCATGGACAAGGGGCAGAGTCACATTTTATGATCAATGACATCACAGGGGAGATGTATGCTCAGCGAACCATGGACCGAGAAGAGCGTGCGGTCTGGCGCTTCGTTGTCATGGCAACAGATGAAGAGGGCGAGGGACTCACTGGCTTCACAGATGTTATTATAATGTGTGGGACATTAATGGACAATGCCCCAACCTTCTCATGCGCACCTGATAATTGCCATTGTAGCATCGATGAGCACTCTCCCTCCTGGTGCTTTTGTTTTGGAAATGACTGCTGTCGACCTTGATTGATGAGCAGCTGTGGGTCAGAACGCAATCCTGACCTACCGGATTACAGAAAAATGATCATAGTGCCAACAATAAGGGAACTTTTCATGATTGATTCCAGCACTGGCACCATATCTGTAGCAGCTGAGGGCCTGGATCGAGAATTCACTGACGTCACCTACTGGTAGTGGAGGCCAGGGACGGTGGAGGGATGACGGCACAGGCAACAGTCACAGTCCTTGTAACAGACATCAACGATCATGTGCCAAAGTTCGAGAGGACTTGTGCAGTGCTCATGTATCGGAGGGCACAAATGAAGATGATGCTATTTTGCAGCTGAGTGCCATGGACCCCTGATGCAGGCAGGTATGGACATCTGGCTTACAGTGTGGTAGAAGGTGACACAGAGCAGCAGTTTTACATTTGTTAGTCACAGACCAGAACAGACAGGTATTCTGAAACTGAAGAAGAGCTGGGACTTTGAAAAATCCAGAAACAGCGGCGGTTTAACTTAACCATCAAGGTGGAGGACTCTGACTTTTCAAGCCTCATCCATTGTCTGATTGTAGTGGAAGATGAGAATGATAATGCTCCGGTATTTGCTCAGAACTCTTACCAGCTTTTCCCGTTGCCTGAGGACGTCAGTGTAGGAACCAGCGTCATTCAACTCCTGGCTACCGACTCTGATTCAGGTCAGAATGCAGAGCTATTGTACAGTATTTCACCCCAGTCAGACCCCTATTATCAATTTACAGTCAGCCAATTTGGTGTAGTCACAGTGTTTAGGCCGCTAAATCGGGAAACAATGCCTGGTTATGAGCTGGTTGTCATGGCGACAGACCATGGTACTTCTCCACTGACTGGTAGTGCCACAGTCCACTTAGCACTGCAAGATGTGAATGACAATGGTCCAGAGCTGGAGACAGCCTACACTCCCGTGCTATGGGAGAACAGTCCAGCACCTCAAGTGGTCTGGCTCAACAGGACCTCTACCTTACTTCACGTTGTGGACAGGGACTCCCCAGAACAGGGGCCTCCTTTCTTTCTCTCCCTACCATCAGTGTACTCAGTTGACTTCCATCTACAAGATCACGGAAATGGCTCAGCCACAGTCACTACCATGCGAAGGTTTGACAGAGAAAAACAAAGCAAGGTGTTCCTACCTGTACTTATGTCCGACAGCGGTGATCCACCAATAACAGCCACAAGTACACTCACCATCACAATTGGTGACCAAAACGATAATGCCCATCAGTCAGGAGAGAAGGATGTCTACGTGTACAGCCATAAGGGTGAGTCACTAATTTTTCTGTTTCATTTCCTATTCATTGTTGTTTCTGCTACAGCCTTTTGCGCTTCGGGCAAATCTTGAGTGAAAAGGGAAAACTGAAGCAACAGCCAAATAAAAAAATGTTTCCTACAATATCTGCATTCTATAGTCTGGAATTCTTTTTTTGTTTTCATTTAGCATTTCCATGGTGTTTTGTTATCAAATCCTTTCCAGAGGTCTAAAAACATTTCTTCTTCAACAACTTGTCGTTAAAGCTTATCATAACACCCCGTTATTATAAAGACTGATTCTTTTTTCATGTTGCGTTAATCCTTTTCAGGTACATTGGTCAGGTTTGCTGGCTTGTTAGTGATTTGATCACACACTATGATTCGTAGTAGTTTTGGTAGTAATGGAAATCAGCACCATGACTCATATTGGCTGCCATTGTTTACCCCACTCTGGCACTGCAGGTCGATAATAACTTAATCCATACTGAGATAGCCTTGCTTCCTTAAGCTCCATGCTCTCTGAAGTGGAGCACCGAGAGTCTATTCATTCCAGCAGTGGGACTCCACATTATGAGCATAATAAGTAGAACAGAACACAAGAATGCAAGATAAGGCGAAGAGAGGGTCGAAAAGATAACTCTTAGCATCAGCAGAATCTTTCCAGACTGAATCAATGCGTGTGCTTGTGTTTACCTTGAACAGGAAGGATGGCAAACGCAGCTTTGGGGAAGGTGTATGCCCCAGATCCAGATGACTGGGACAACAAGACTTACACTCTGGAGACAAGTGCAGCCAAGTAAGAGCTCACTGTTGAACAAATTTAATTCCTTTTTTCGAAACATGCTGATCCCCAAATATACAGGATCAGTACAAGCGCTGCAACAGTGCAGAAGCAGAAGAGTTGTTATCAGTGGTGCGTGGAAAGTAAAAAAAAAAAAGAAAAGAGAGAAGTAATGAGTCTCAGTAGAGACTCCATATATCTCTGGACCAACTAGTATTACACTTGATCTCACATCCTACACTTTACGCTAAAATTTAAGCTACCCATGCTAGCAGGAATTAAACCACTGCTCCCATGAATGAATAACAATATTGAAAATAAAGCCCAATTTAAACTCTGTAGGGATGTCTTGATCCAATCTTGATATCAGATATTGTTGGGTATCAGCAAAAAACAAGCAGGCTATTAGATTATAGCCTTTATCTAAAATATGATATATGTATTGTTTTTTATTGGATTTATTGAGGTTTTTTTTCAGGATCTTCTAAATTAGGTATTTAACGAACATGCATGCTCTTCGAATGTGAACAAATCCCACTCCCAACAAACCATATCGTGCACATTTTAAAGGTGAAAAAATGGTTGGATACCAGCCACTCACGACCCGACATCCATTTAGTAATAAAACTCCTCAATTTCTTTTTCTTTTCAGATCCTCTTTCATCTTCATTTTTCCCTGTGTCGGCAGCAGCCTTCCTTTTTTAGCAGTTCAGGTTTTTCCAACACCTGATAAATATCTCCACGTTTGTTTATTTTGCACCGTTCCGTTTGTCTTCTCCGTCCAATACCAAACCATAACAATTACGCTAACTTAAGCACGTAGCCAATTGTTATAGGACACGTCACAACATAGTGTTCATGGGAAATGTGGGATTAGTACAACCATCAGATATACATTACGTTTTAAAATCTAAACACACACAAAAACCCACAAATTTCTTGGCAGAAAACAGCCCAATCTGGCAACAATGACTTGTCGCATCGTTTCTGCAGCCTGCCGATTCAAACAGACACAGTGGTATTTGTTTCGTTCTTCACCAGCCAAAATGGCTAGTAACGCTACAATGTTAACTGCCAAAGTTACTTTTTACCTGCAATTGGCGGGTCGGCGTGTGTGAATTTAAAGCCCTGCCAGTGGTTAATATTAAATGGGTCACTTTTACCTACTGTTGCTGACTACTGTTCTCTGTTTGAGTAATATCACTTGATCAACCCTTTTATAACTTTCCACACTGCAAAATAAGTAATAACATGCATGATTTGCATTAATATTGAATTGATATCAATATTGGCCAATATGCAAGGATGCAATATCGGTATCACATCAGAAGTGGAAAAGTTGTATCACGAAAACTTAAAACCTAAAACTTTATTTTGTTTGTTACACAATTTTCACGTGAGGAAATGGCCCTTGTACTGTATGTGCTGTTTTGAAACTCCAGGGGCCTTGATTAACTGTTCATTATTCATACACTAAAGATCAGGTTCTAAATACCAATCGCATATTTGCTTTATTCAACAGCTTCTGAGAGTTACCATGACAACTATCAAACCTTTCATAAGCCGAGACATGTTGGCCTTTTTTTTCCCCTTACTTCTTCCTTATCTTTCTGTACAGGTGTTGCTTTTCTGATTTGAATAGTCTTTTAATATTATTTTCCCTAAAAGTTAGATTATTTTACTTTCTGCCTCATAACTAGTCACCAAAGTAAATATTCTTTACTTGTCTATCTGCCTGGCAGGTGTTCTTCCTGAAGAAGTGTTTAGAAAAAAAAGGCAGTTGTACAGAACTTGTTTTTACTTTTTCCTAATGCGTGGCTCAGTCAGGTTTCCTCTTCTTACCAGCTTCTCCCATTCTTTTAGGTACTTCAGCGTGAACCAAAGCTCAGGAGCACTTACTCTTCGGCAAAACACTCCTTCAGGCAGCTACTGGTTGAAGGTCGGGGTGTCGGATGGGGTGTGGCCTGATGTTTTCTCAGGAGTCCGAGTACATGTTCGGGAGGTGGAGGAAAAGGCCATCCTGTCATCTGCTTCGCTGCGATTGACTGGTAATATCGAGCATTGAAATGTCGGCTCACCTCCCAAAGTCTTTAACACTTACGTTCTTGCTGTTCAGCAAATGGATAACTATTATTTTACTTTTTGTTGTTGCATTTTCCTAAAAATGATAAGCTAAATTTGAAATTTGATATAAAAAGTTATCAGTTGAATTCCAAATCTTAGTCTTCAACTTTGAGAAATGACAGCCCACTCTTTGTTGTCACTGATAAATTCTTGTTTGAAGCTGATGTTGAAAGAGGCTGCTTCTCCCTCTGGCTTGCATAAATTGGTACTTTTCATTCAATTGATTATCGAGTTGTCAATCTAGTTAACACAGTAATAATAGCCTGTCATGACAAATTTTATACATGCATTATTTAACATTTCTAAGCATTAAAAATATCCATTTGTCAAAGTTTCTGGAAATAGATTCCTCCCCTTTTCACCATCCTGAGGTTTGTGTTAGTGTTCATTTCTCAGAGAGTCTCTCAGAGCAAATCAGAGTTATAAAGGTCAATTTGAAAGTGTCAGGTAAAGTCCTTGACATTTAAAAAGCCATTTGGTGAACAGAGTCAAAGACTATTACGGATTCGTCTGACAGAGAGTCATTAACATTTTTGGGAGATTAAAAATGACTGCTCAGTTGGATTAGATATTTCAAACATTCAGTATCACATATACTATGGATTCATTTTTTCTGAACTGTTGTTTGTTTAGAAGTCTGGCTCAATAGCTAAAAAGACTTAAATGACTGTCACAACTTGATTATTTCATGGAAGATTCCAAGGGTTAAATAAGGATCAATATGGCAAGATGTTTAGGTTCTTGCGCTGATGGAATGGGGAACTTGGTAGACTTTGATCAACTCAGTGCTTGTCATTCATGAGTCGGTAGCTCTTATTTCATTTCCATTCTCTTTGTTTCCTAAAGGCATTACAGCAAGAGATTTTATCGACTCTTCCGTCGAGAGGAAGACTCGGCTGGAGGCGTTCTGGGACTTCCTGTCCGAAACCCTGTCCATCACACCAGCAGCTATCAACATTTTTAGCATAGCAGACCGAGAAGAGAGAACAGTGGACATTCATTTTTATGTGCTAACTGATAATGGATACCTTCGCCCCGAAAAACTGCACACTGTCCTTGCTGAACATAAAAAGAAGGTACCGTACATATACCATCATGTTGGACAGATAAAGATCAATGCTAATAAATAAAGCGTTACACTTGGGAACTTGAGGGAGGAGATAACAGGGATTTCTTTGTGGCCTTTTATTTTTCCACCAACATGTCTCTTTGTCTCTCTGATCAATTTTCTGTCTGCGTGTTTCTGTCTGTAAAACAATCTTTTGTCTCTGTTTTTTTTTTTTTTTTTAATCGTGAGTCATTGTTATTCCATTTTAGCCCAGCTATTTTTCTTGCGCATTTAACAACAATGAGTTACCAAATAATAAGACATGGATGTTCAAGGCCTCACCTTTCTGTCTTCCTTTACTGATGGAGCTATTTTTCTAAAACAAATGCATCTTTCTAAACCACCACCATCAAAAATATGAGAGATACAACTCCCTCTAATCTCCTTTTACACTTATTATAATTCTCCTCTGTCTCATCTGATCTCTGATTTCCATCCAATCTACAGCTACAGTCTCTCCTGCGTGCAAATGTGAACCAAGTGCAAATAGACGAATGTGTGCGCACCAGCTGCAAGACATCCAGCGGCTGCTCCACACAGTTAAGCATCAGCGACTCCCCCACATTGATAGACCGGGGGGCTTTGGCCCTCGTCTCTGTGAAGGTGACATCAGTGGCTGTGTGTGGCTGTGCTGCCAGGGAGAGGAGCCATCAACCCTGCGCCTCCTACCCTCATAACCCATGCTTTTATGGGGGGACCTGTGTAGACACTGAGAATGGCTACAGGTGAGAACGTCAATCAATTATTTCAGAAAGAGAACAAACAGGAAAGGCAGTCTTAAAGATGTACATGCAGATATATATGTGGGGCCTCCGATTTTCTGCTTCAAAATTCCCCAAATTCCATTTCAGAGTTTACCCATTCACCCTCATGTCTGCGTTACGTTTCACTTATTTGTTTCATTTGACTTCACTGGCTATTAAACTTCCTTAAACCGTGCCAAACATGCTAAATAGAGTTAATAGTCAACTACTGTTATTAATTTTACACTTTATATGCATCAGATGATTTACAAAACAGGATGGTTACGCTGAAATCAGGCCGAATTATGTTGCAAGAGCGACACATCGCTAAACCCTCAGCTGTCTGTTTAACAGGAAAAACACCATGGAAAGGCTATTATATGGTTCCAAGATATTATTCGTGAAACCTTTAATTCCAGCCAACAGCCGAATGACCCTCACGTTTTGCACAAAATCCTGCACCACCAGTTAATCTAATACACCAACAGCTAAACCTGTCTTTATACTAATTCCTTTCAGATTTGAATGCAGTCATAATCATCTGAACCGCTTGTTCATTACAACACATTCAAAGTAAATACTTCATATGAAGCTCTGCTTTAATTTTCATCACAGGATAACACGATCACTAGACGTAGTGCCTTTGTCACACTTTTAATCCCAAAACAGGCATGTGAGGCATTTCCATGTCATGTTGGGACCCAATTTTAAAGGAAGAGAGAGAGAAAAAAATCAGATTGATTTTTCTGTTCCTTTACCGCGAACACGGAAATCAGAGGCCCCATAGAAGCTTGTTCCGGATGATTCACTAGTTTAAGTACCTAAATTAATTGATCAGATTCAAATTACCTTCTTGTCACTGGAGCAAGCTCATAGTTAGCTATTTAAGTCAACAACTTGGCAAAAAAGAACATTGTTACTATAGGTGAAAAAAGTAACAATGCACCTTATATAATCAAGAAGAAAAAGTGGGTCAAGGTTTTCGTCAGCACAACCTGTCCTCATAAATCTCTCTGTAATGTTTCTTCTCTGTATTGTATCTCAGGAGAACAATTAATCAAATGAAAGTGAGAGAAACAATTACCGGTACTACTAGGGCTGCTGCTTTATTAGTCCTCATCTGCTTTCTCGATGTATGCTGAAATATGGACGAAGTAAACAGTACGAACAGAAGGCCCTGAGTTAGTATCTGACGTGGAACAGAAAAAGGGCATTCAAGAGTGGCAGCCTAAAAAAACCAGTCCAGATTCAATTAAGATCCTCTTTCAGGAAAGTTTTTTCAATCTGCCACTTGTCCTTTTAGGTTTGAGCCTCTTCTCTGTCTGGCCAATTTAATATTTAGTGGCAATGTAACTTACATTTCCAACCAAACATTCTGTGACAAACTGTTTCTTTGGGTGTTGTAGGTTGAGAACCTAGTGACAAAATCAAAACAAGGACTTATGGACAGATGACAGCTAGGTTTATTTCAGAACAAAGCAGCTTTCAAAACTATAATTTAAACCAACACTTGATATGTAATGGACTCATTAATTGAAAAATGTGTCATAACCTGACACAGACAGGAGTAAAGTTGGTAGGTAAGCAGACAAACCAACAAGCATCAGTCATCAAACACACTTAAGTAAGTGGAGGCAACTAAATCCGATAAGTATCTGATATTTTGCAATGCGACTGCTGTCTGAACAGCGAGGTCGCATTTATCCAACCTTTCGTAAACATAGTGCGGCCTGCGTAGTCACGTATTACCTCAAAACCTCTTTTGCACATGCGGGTCACTTCAGGGTCTCATTCAGTGAATTTCTAAACTGACCAAAGTTGCATTTAATGTGTAATATGAACAAGCAGACTAAGAAATATGAACAAGCAGACAAAAAATTGGATTTCTGTTTAAAAAAAATGAATTATGTGAACATATAGCCTAATACTCCCAAATAGCAGGCTGGGAGCAGTAAAAACCAACAAATATCCTAAACCTATTTATAAAGAAAGATAAAAACCAGACTCAGGAAAAAGAAAAACATAGATGTGATTCATACGCCACAGGAACTAATACTATTTTTAAAAAGGAACATATTAACCCACCAGGACAAGTCATCAGGCTGTCAGCAGGACTTGTACACACAACCTGTGAAGTGAAAAGCAGAGACACAAGCACCACTGAATGGATTGAAGAAGGTTGAATATACTAATAATAGCTTACATCAAAACAAGGCCCACAAAGCCAGACAAAACCGAACCAAATCAATACTATAAAATTAACCTGAAACAGGACCCGGTCTTTAATAACAGAACTCCACAGACCTGCAGGTATTGACTTTTTGCATGTCTGTTGTCTAAATTTGGCCTTGAAAAAAAAAAAAAAAAAATTAAACCTTTTGGATGCATTTTTTTTTTCTTAAATTTGAGAAACAATTTGGACTAAAGTGCTTGGTTTATCATCGATTACCAATAAGTGTTGACGACCGTGTGTCAGTAGAGTAGAAACAGTTGCGTTTGACTGTGTGTGGGGGGACTAACTGTGAAGAAACAGCTCACATTTTATGTCATATTCACACTAATGCGCAGATTAAATAAATATAGGCCATGAGGATTAGCAGAACTCTGCTCCCCCACCTCCCTGTGCTCACAACTCCTCCAAAGACCATTTAATGCCATCAACATGTTCATGGAAGTTATCTGAATACATCCAGAACAGGCAAACGCAGAGGTCTCCTTTTCCCTCTAGTCGCCTACAATTTTCATGTAGCCGATGAGAAGCAGTTCTTGTTCAAAGCATGATATCTCATTGTTTGTGATAGATGTATCATTGCACTTGTACAGCCAATGCCGTACAGTCATAAGGAATCCAGTTTTGGGTTTACAAATGTCTGTCCAAGCAGCTTAAATAAAAAACCTCAGTCAGCCAGTTATCAGATTTAGTCAGTTTGAGGTGCAGAAAAAACACCATGTTCTTCTTGATTTGCACTGACATTTTGCTCCTGAGTCACATGAAAGCGTATTAAAAAGCGTGAAGTTCTGTGTAGCCTTTAGCATATGTATGAACAAGGCTACCTAAAGCCATCTATTTTGCCGCGTTGGGATCAGTATTCCTGACAGGTGATGCCCCTCTGCAGAATAAACAGCGATGGGAGTAACAGCCCCTAACAGCCTCAGTACACATAGCCCTTCTCAAACACTGCATGGAAATAGATGGCTTTGACATTATCAGTAAAGCCAGCTTGTTTTACACGCCTCCAGTGAAGAGGACAGGCTGAGATCAACCAGTATCCGCAATCTTCACCATCACAGTGATTGAATGCACTGTGTTTTTTATTGCTTTCACTGTCTTTATGGCATTTTGTGCAATTTTCATTTTGGGATGGAAACATTGGACTCTCCGTATGTGTTAGAGCAGAGCTCCTCCACATTTATGCTCTTATGTAAGTAGAAGAAGAAGAAGAAGAAGAAGAAGAAGAAGAAGCACGTGCACAGATAACAAGTCATGTGTACCCGAGGAAGGAGAGGGTGACTGGTGGGAACGGTGGCTTTAAAAGTCAAGGAAAACCTGTGGTGCTACAGAAGATAGGAAAGTGAGAGAATTGGAATTAATTATGTCCTAACAAAAGGAGCATGATATGCTGGGTAGGAACAGTCCCCTGAGCGTTCAGCTCACACAGTTGGGACAGATAAAGGACAGGCCAAAGTAATGCTATGTTCATAGCTAATTGATTTTAGGTGGATGGAAAATTCCGGGCTAATGCAAACCATTGATAATAAAAATAAAATAAAATAAATCCCCACTGTGTTAATGTCTAGGGTGTTAGAGCAAGTCCAAACTTCAGCTGTGTGAATCAAAAAGATTGTCACGTAGGACATGGAATCGTCTCCACTCTTATCTGGAGATTAGCTCAAAACTGAACAGCACCGATTGTTCCTTTCACCTTGTCTTGCCTCGATTTTGCTCATTGTTTTGTTTTGTGCCCCCCCCCCCCCTTTCCTCATGCTACAGGTGCCACTGCCCCCCACAGTTTGAGGGGCCAGACTGTCAGCAGACCAGACTCAGTTTCCTTGGCAACGGCTATGCCTGGTTCCCCCCAATAAGGCCTTGCTTTGATAGCCATCTTTCACTGGAGTTTATGACAGAGGAAGACAACGTGCTGCTACTGTATGCCGGCCCATCGGCCACTCTTCTTCCTGGGGAGAGCGAGGACTTCATGGCCATAGGTAAAATAAAAATGTGTAAACAATTCACTATGTGTGTCCTCAGGGGCCCTAAGCCAGTATTACTGCACTAAAAACTTAAAACTTAATTTTGTATGTTTAATCACTGGATGGGGCTCTACCAGAAATATTGGGCAAATTTTCTTTGTTAGTGTCCTACTGAGGGATATAAACACTTGGTGACCAAGTCACACCATAAATGTGGTTGCACACAGTTTAGCTCCACAGTTTAAGGAGGAGAATGTAACACTTTGTCCAATGCTGTGAAATACCTTTTTTGCCCAAACTATAGAGGACTGGTTGAGATTCTTGAACAGACTTCATGGAGTCTATATCCAACCCAGTCTCACAGTTTTGGATGTCTCCGTTACGTCATTTAATCTATTGTTTCGTGCTTGCCAACACGTTTACGTTCGTGATGGTCAAGAAAACCTGCAAGACTGCGTTGGGGTAGCGCAAAATAACTTGAAGTTTGTGTATACTAGCATAATAGAAATTAGGAAATTGTGTTGGCACCCACGAAACAATAGATTCAATTAAGTGATAGAGACACGAAAAACCTGTGAGACTGGGTGCCGTTTTATTTCCTGCGTTGTTGCAGGCGTTTTTCTAAAATGTAGGCATGTTTGCGGCACAGTCCAGTTAGAGAACCCCTCCTGTCAGTGTAGGGGAATAGAAAACAACTTTTCTCCACTGAAAAAGGTGTTTTACATCCCAGGCCAGGTCTGGCTCAGACTGCAGACACAAAGCAAGTTTTCACCTTTACAGACTAATCAATATTACAATCAGTGCCCTTATGTGTCGGGCGCTGATTGCAAAGTTGCGCATGTAAAGTCGCGTCAATTAGCTTTTATTTTGGTACTTAGCTAAATATTTAGTTTCACTCGTTACATTTAGATTTTACATTTAACATTTAGATTTTGATTTATACATAACATTTAGCATTTAGGTTTAATATTTAACATTTAGATTTAACAATCAAAAGCTAGATTTAGATTTAACATTTCAATTTAATATTACATTATATATATATATATATAATGTATTTTTACAAGAAGAAAAAAGATCACAAATTTTCACAAATATTGCTGTAATGCTGGTCAAAAGTAACATAAAAAATTCACATTTATTTTCGCAAGCACAACTTTACAACCAGTGCCCCGCAGAATTACAAATTCAAGTTTTCCTAAATAAATATATTCTGAGAATTGCTAAAGTGGTATGATCAGCATGTCATTTCAAATGATTTCCAGAGAAAATTAATATTGGACATTGTAGTTATTGATTTTGTTATTGAAATTTCCTTTCGGTGTTGCACTTTGTAGTCAGTCCCTGAGCACTCCACGCTTGATCCACAGCTAATTGAAATCAATGTATCCATTTAGCTCATCAGACGAACTCTAATGAAAAAATCAGGTCTGCCGCGTGTTTTCTGTGTCGCACAGAGGTTCAGACTGTGCAAAACAAGAACCAAACCTGAAGAATAACAGGAGAGAAGAAGCCGCTACATCACACAGAGAGGATAAACATACACGTAGACAATGATGCAGCAGCCGCTCTGTGTCCAGACACTCAGCTAAGAGGGAGGCCATTCAGTAAATGCAACACACCTGGGTGCAAAACACGAGGGAGCCTAGTCAGTCAGAACACGAACACACTGATGACACTTAAACTTATACATCCGTGTATTTCTCACATACTCAATCTTCCCATACTATCTAATGTGAACGCACTACATACTCATTTTGATGTCAGACATAAGATGAGTAGTACATTAGTATGTGATTTCGAACACAGCCCATAACTCCCAACAAGTAAATAAAATGAAATCACACAAAATCTTACAGACCCTGACGCCTCTGGTGAGATACAGTATTAATGTGAGAAAATTGAATTTCTTTTACTGACAATCACAGCCAGCAGACTCTATGCCTCTCCAGTCAGGCAGGGTTATCTTACTGAACCACGCTCCTGAATAATCAGGGAGTTTGATCCATCTGGATGAAGTGAGCGTAATCCTGAGCTTAAAGGTACTCCGCCTCTCCTTTAGGGAGAACACGCCTTCTGTCCACACTTGAATAATGAAATAAGTCGGCCTCTGGCTGCACCGCGTGTGCTGCGCCGCCCCAAAATATAGGGGCCTGAGGCTGCTGGATATTCAACGTCTCACTCAAGGACACATCAGCCTTTATTCATGCTGACACAGAAGCTCAAAACTCAGTCGCACAGTGAAGGAGAGCAGTAAATAATTTATCAAACCGAATAACCAATTGGACACAGTCAAAGCTGTGTTAATCTTTATTTTGACAGAGTGAAAAAAATTATAGATCGCTTTCACATATTTTTGGTGACTGGAAGAAAGAAAACTAATCATTTTAAATTGACAATAACACAAATGCCAACTCAGGTGTGTATTGGAATAATGGATCTTTGCAGGCCATAGGCAATACCATAGATTAGTATAAATTGTTGGTTTCATTTGGAGACCTACGGCTATCATAATAATAATCCTGACTTTATATGGAGACGTACTTAGCTATTTCCATTCTCATGCACTTTTCACAAAAAAAGGGCTGCTTCAGCCAAAATGCACAGCACATATTAATTCACTATTACATCTATTCAGCCATGCGTATACATTTTCTTTGATTTCCATTTTTGCTTGCATTCTATTATGAGGTCAAATCGTTGCTATTTGTTTTGCTCAATTTTTCTAAAAACAATATGTAGCTTTTTATTCAACACATCAATATGATGCCAAGAGCAGTTGACCCAAAAGGCGTCTTTTATTTTCTGCTATATTTAAGATAGCAGATAAGATTACCACTCCTCTCTTTGTCTCAACGTTGTGTGTTTGTTTGAATCGGAGATACTTTCATGCGTCCCCTGAGTTTATCTTCGGCTGACACTGCCGGGTTTTTGGATCTCCTTCTTTTGTTTTCAGTTGGCCTTTTTTTTTTACAGCTTTCATTTCCCTACTGTCTTCTCTCTGTGCTTCAAAAATCAGGTTGATTTGTTTGGATTTAGAAATACTAGTGCAGTGCCCGTAGGAAGTATGTATTTGCTATAGAAAAGTGGGAGGTTAAGTGGCTTTTTCATGGATGGCCAAATGAGGTTGTGTTTGAAGGTGGGACGGCAGAGACATTTAGGTTTGTTGTGAAATGTGTAGTGGTAACTATCGTGTTCTCATCTATTTTGGCTTTTAGCCACTAATGTTAAAGTACCTTACTGGTGAAAACGTAAAAACAGTTATGCAACAGCATGATATTTGTGAGCCCACTAATGTTAAAGTACCTTACTGGTGAAAACGTAAAAACAGTTATGCAACAGCATGATATTTGAAAGTGTTTTGAAGGCTAAATCTGGTTAGATTTCTGTTTTGAGGATAATTAAAGGGTATATATGATCAAATATTGTAATAAGTATGAATTTGTTATCCATCATGGTTATGCTGTTGCGTTGGTGTTAAACGCAAACCTTTAGTACGTTTAAACAAACATGTTCAGTTTTGAATAATCCGTTTTAAGACAGAAATTGGTAAGAAATTATGGTTGTTATAGCACAGTGATTATTTTATTAGAATGATAAATTGTTCAGTAATGGTGAACGTTATTGTTAGTGAGGGTCATTTAAATCGTAAACGTTAAATGATTAAATATGTGTAATATTTATGCATGTAACAAACACACACCCAGCTTTACATTGAGTAGTACCTAATTCTAGATGTGTGTCGGTCGTGAACAAACCGACTCTGAGAGCCGGCTCTTTGACGTGAACGGCGGGAGCCAGCTCCTGATTGGGAGCCGCTTTGCTTCTCTCTTTCTTTTTGTTCTCTTCAAATCGCATTTGATTGGTCAATGTTTTGTCTCTGACTGCACTGAACAGAGGGGGGAGGGACTATGGTGTCACATTAATTTCAAAAAGCCACACACGTGAAAAAACATCCGCGCGCATCAAACCCGTAGCGAGCGGGCATGCGCTCGTGGTCCCTCTAGCTCAGGAGGTGGGGCGTGGGGGGTGGGCTCTTCAGTAATTGGCTCTGGTGCGCACGTGAGTGTGGTGGCTCCAGTGGACAATGGTTTCGGCATTTATGAATCCATTTATTAACGGTATCATTGCGGTCCACACAAATCCGACTTTGCACACCCTTGAACCAAGCAGCAGCCATGTTGAAACTCTCAGGTCAGTCTGATCCTTATCCGCAGAGATATTTGAGGAACACACTCACACACACACACACACACACACACACACACACACACACACACACCACACACACACACACAGACAGACAGACAGACAGACAGAGATTCCTTGCTTTTATAGAGAGATGTTTCTAACTTATTCCTTCTTTGACCTTGCAGCATTGGCTTTTAATTTATTATAACTTCTTTATAGTGAAATACCTTGATCTCTGTATCATTTTTCTCAGAGCTGATTGGTGGAACACCAAGCCTTAAGGTTAACCACGGCTCAGGGACACTGGTTCTTCAGCTAACTAATAATGTTGGTGTGACTGACAAACGCTGGCATCGCCTCGATGTGAGAAGCAACAATAAGGTAAATGCAGGTCATGTATGTTTGTCTTTGTGCTGGTCATTGAGTTTTTTAAAGACTACAAAGTAGAGCCTGGCCGATTCTAGCTATCAATGATAAATTGGGCTAATTTTAATTGATCGAGATCGGTCAATATCCAGACCGAATAATCGGTCAGGTTATGATAAGTATTTGTTTTAACTTTTTTGCTGCATGTTTTGTGCTGTCCGTTCTGCATTATAAACTGCCACTTTTTAATTGAAAGTAATGATAAAATTACAACAACACAATTGCATTTGGCCCTTTTTGGTTTATCCATTATTATTGTTTAAGATTTATGCAAATGTGTTTATTTATTAATTTATTTGTTTATTTTATATTCTAATCCGGAAATACAGGTTGCACAAATTTGCCTTTTTCAGATTTTGCAATGGCTTTAATGTCCTTATTTCATTTAAGTCGTGTTTTCCTTCTTTTTCTTGTTTCATATTTTGGATATTATAAGAATTTGTGTTCATATATAGTATATATCCTATGTATATAAATCTTATAACATCATATCTTGGCCGACAATCAACTACCGATTGACATATCAAATATCAGCTTTTAAAACCCTGATTTACTTGGTTTTATGTATTTTTTGTTTATTACAAGACAAACAATACAAGTATAAACCACAAAAAACACAGAAAAACAACAACAAAATCCTGACAAAGTACAGGACAGAAGCACATTAGCTATACACTTATTATATAATATAAAAACTTGGTTGTATTTAATATTTTATCTTTAATATCATATATTCTGTTTCCTCACATTTCCCATTTGAATTTTTGTTTTTTTATTGTTTTTACTATATGTAAAGCACTTTGTAACCCTGTTTTTGAAAAGAGCTATATAGATAAAGATTATTATTATTATAATCGACATCGACCCTAAAAATCCCCTATCGGTCGGCTTCTATCCATCATCCAAATTTCCTAAACTTAATTTTTTCAACTTCTGAGATTAGAGATGTAATGGAAATAAACATGTCCAGCTTATACAGCTCAGAAGAGATACAAAGTTTTTTTTTCCTAGCATCACTTGACCAGCTACTCACTTATCCTCTGTGGTAATAACCTTTCTCTCTACCTTTTTCCACTTTAAAGGAAGTGCGCTTCACTCTGGATCGATGTGTCACGGCGATCGTCATGGAGACAGAGGGCGTGGACACATGGGCGATGACAGAAGACCGCTCGTCCTGTGAAATCCGAGGGGTCACACCCTACCGGGAAAAGTATGATTTAAACTAAATATTTCCTGTGGGCTTTTCTTTTTTTTATACCCTGCTGTACGATAATTAAGCAAGAATACAACTAAACTTACATGTTTGTAATAAGTAATTAACAATTTGGGCTTAAGATTTCTCTGGAGAGCCTTGTGGTGTTTTTTTTTTTTTTTTTTTTTTCTGTTTGTTTACACACTACTAACTGAGAAGGGTTTTGATATGCTCTGTTTTTTTTTCAAACCTGAAATAATTCAAGGTCCTGAGGGAGGGAGTCTAAATACCCCCCGTTCCCACGGGACTAAACAGTTCTCTGGAGCAAAACAGGCAATCACAGCAGTAGTGGTTGAAAACGTAGAACAAACACACACACACACACACATACACAAATACATGCACACATACGTTTTGTTTATTCAAAACTTGTATTTGCATTCATCAGTTTTATGAAATGCTCTCTCCTGTACACTTTGTCAGTGAAACGACAAATCAAAAGCCAAACACGAGCTTCAGTGAAGAATGATCGACTCATAGCATTTTAATGATGGATGTTTAATTGTGTTTTCACATAATTTGGCACGCAGAGTTTCCTTGTTGACATTTCTAACACTGGGTTTTGACTCAAAATTTACATAACATCAACCACAGTCAGTCTTTGGCATTTTTATCGGCGACAAGAGCTCTAAATGATAAATGAAGTCTTGGTAGCATAAAATAATAATATTTTAATGTAGTCTTTTGGGAGGTTACTCAAGCCACTGACTAATGATCAACATTGTTAAAAATAATTAAGCTAAATTAACAAAACGATAAATGATAATCTGTGACTATACACAACATGTGGTCATTACAGGTTAGGTTAGGATTCTTTTTTTGTACCAAGAGGAAAAAATGTTTTACAGACAGGGATACAGCAGTCTAACATGAAGTGTAGAAAGAAATGACAAAATAACAGAAAAAAAAAAAGCTGACAGGACCGACATAAAACATCAGAATACAATTAAAATTTCAACAGCAATACAATAAAATTTAACAGGAAACATGCCAACAATCAAACCTTTCAGCTTGCCAGAAAAGTTGCTTGTGTGCAGGAAAAAGCATTTTAATACAAAAAAATCAGTTGCCTTTGGCTATAAATACAGCAATTGCTAGAAATTCTCCAGTTTACACATTGGCAAAACTGGGGGGAAAATATCAGATGAGGTCGACGTAATGCCGTAATTTGTGAAAACCAGACTCAACCGAACGAAACTGAGCAAAATGAGCATTTATACCTTCCTATTTCTTAGCTGAATCTTCTGTTATTTCTATTATAACCTTGAGACCTTGTGTTTTGTGCAATTCCTTTTCTCTTCCATTCGTCCTTGCTTTCTTTATTATCCGCAGGTATTTAAATGGAAGTCATATTCTACAGCTCGGAGGGGTAAACGAGAACATGTCGTATGAATATCCACAGCTACAGCACAAACACTTTACAGGATGCATTAGGAACTTACTCGTGGACAGCAAGGTAACGTATAGGTCAAGTTGCAAACACAGTTCAATGAAGTCGTTTTATAAGATGGGTTGGATGTTTGAAAAAATTGATTGCTGTACGATACTCTTTTATTACTTTTTTTTTTTTGAGAGGACCGGCCTGCAGATTGGTAATGCAGGCTGCATGAATGCTGATGTTGCTCACACATCCAATTTCTGCTGGTCTAGATTGTTCTTTCTGTTGCTCTAAGCATCTTTTTTTTTTTCTTTTTTCTTTACAAAAGTTACGCTTCAATATAATATCTTTTCTGTATTTCATATCAATGACTGCATTCGACTTTTAAGTATTTTTTGTAACTATACCTCTGAAAGTCCAGCCAACACTAAGTCAGGCAATTAGGCTTATTTTTTCATTAAATATAAATGCAAATTTTCAACTGATTCACTTAAACAAAGCATTAATGACAACAGTGCAACTGTCTGAAAATAATGCATTAAAAATGTATTAAGAAGTAATAGAAACGTGAAATAAATAGAGATAAAATTAAAAAAAACTCCTGCTGCTGCAATAAGTCATGGATATTTTCTTTTCTCTAATTGACTTCACCCAGTTTTGTTCCGCTGGTAAAAACCAAACCTCATTTAATGCTGCTACTGTTGCCATTTGCAGAAATGAAATACTTCATGACCAACTGATTACAGGTGTCAAGTGTCTTCATTTGATTTATTACAAGCTTTTATGTTTTTTTTGTTTTGGCTTGTTTTGTTTCTCATAGATAAACCGTAACATGTATGCAAATAAACATTTTCTGGGTTCATTTAAACATTTTCCACACCTGTTGTCAGTGTGAATAATTACAAAAGCACTATTAGCATCCCCCCTGTAATGTACGCTCTGTTGCTTTGTTCAATTGTTGAGGCTGAAAAGTAATAGCAAAATTGTTCTGTGATGCATAACAATCAGCCTTTTCAGTATCAGAATTAGATTTATTCAAGTTCATAACTAACAAATTCAAGTCGAGCAATAGCAGTAAGTATTTTCCCATCATTAAAGTTGCACTATATCTAAACTGAAGGTAGATTAGTAGTGTGAAAATACTTGTGAATCCAAAGAGAAATTATAACATTAGTAAGAATGAAGTAAAAATACTTCTGTGCATCCATCTATGGCAGTGTTTCTCAAATACGTGTATCCCTCGGGGTACGCAATGGCACTGCAGGGCTCACTTGACAGAGAGAGATAGGAAAATTAACAAAAAAAGGGTCAGTCTTGGTCCCACCCCAGGCGTAAGATGACTGGAAATTCTAAAAACTATAGAAATAAATCTGTTCAGGACCCCTAAATCAGTGTTTTTCAACCTTAAGGTCAGGGTTCACCTGGGGTTTAAATGGGGTCGCCTGAAATTTCTGAAAAAATTAAATAAATTGTATCTCTATACTTTCACTTTGTGAAATATAAATCTAGAAAATATCTGAGCTCAAACATGATCAAATAATTGTCTTTGGGGTCGCCAGAAATTCTTGATATCAAAATGGGGTCACGATCCAAAAATGGTTTGAAACCAATGCACTAAATACTGTTTCTTTCCACTTATTTACAAAATTAGATTCTTTAAAATGTGTTATCACTCATTCATTCCATCATAATGCTCTATTGTTGTTTTTAAATAGTTTTCTTAGCAAAATGTAGTCGGACAAAGTGGGTACTTCGATTCAGAAATAAGAGAAAGAACTTAAGCCAAAAATATTTGAGAACCACTGATCTACAGGACTCCACATCCCATGTGTACAACTTTTACGAGAATGTCAATGAATGGAGTGTTTACAGTGTAGGTCAAAACAAACTTTTGAGTGTCTATTTTAAGCTTTTACATTTTTTTCAAGCAAAAACTCTTCGATTTATTGATCTATGAGGCCAACACTATGTCTTCATCTTTAAATAAAGATACCGATTGGTCTTTATGTGTTCATCCTTTTGTTGTTTTTTGTATTCAGGTATATGACCTTGGATCTCCTGCTGAATCGTCCAACACTTCACCAGGCTGCATTCTTACTGACGACCTCTGTAACAGCATGGAACAGCTTCCCCTGTGTGGCAAAAGGGGCCGTTGCCATGGGCAGTGGGGCCAGTTCAACTGCCTGTGTGAAAACGGTCTCACAGGGCCACAGTGTGAACAAGGTGAGGAGGTTTTAGTTGATCATGAGTTAATTAAAGAAAGAAATGATCAGTTTGGTCTGCTACGTACATTGCACAAGCCAGATGTAAAACCTTGGACTTACATGTTGTACATTTGCATAGCAGCACACTCTAACAGCACACTCTAACACTTCTCTCATGACAGTAAGTTAATTAAACAAGTCATCTCTGCTTTTGATTGGCAAGCTGCTCCAGAATTTTCTTTCGATGGTCGGAGTTACGTTCAGTTCCAGCTCCTTTGGTCTCTGCCGGCTCGACAAACCAACATCCAGGTTGGGGTTCGGACACGTGCTGCTGCAGGCGTGATCCTCAGCCTGCTCTCCAAGGAGCAAAATGAATACCTCCGTCTAGAGGTGGGTTAGAGCTGGTCACTCTCCTCCTTCTTGACAGCTGCAATTGTCTAGTTTGTGAGCCTGAAATGATGTGATGAATAGGCCAAGACAATGAATGCTGCAAAAGCTTATTCAATCTTAGAATGACTAATAACAGGGTTGGAGACACATGGGTGGATACTTTGTGGGCTGTTGATTGACACATGCATGTTCTCTTCAGTAAGTCGGTTTCCTAAAAGGGATTGTTGAGACAATAGAGAGAATCCTGATTATAAGGTAACCCTTCTTCGTAAAGAGAGGTAACTAAACCCCAAAACCACTTTCATCTGACAAAAAAAATTTATTTGGGTGTGAAGAAGTGCTGCTGATTGATTTTTGTCCTTCTCAAGACCACACAATCTGAGACCAAGACTTACCCAAGACCAAAATACACCAAGACAAGACCAAGACTTTTAAGAGTCGAGACAAAGTCAAGACTAAGATCAAGACAAGTCAAGATTGGGTCTAGACCAAGACCAACACAATCCATTTAAAAAAACAATGACAAGGTTGAACAGTTAAAGAGCAATCTCACTTTAATTTTATTTTTTTTAAATATGTTTGACTGACAAAAACAAGGTCTCTGCAACTCTTCAAAGCACAACATACAAAACTACATTCTTGCAAAAAATAAATCCTTTTATGTATTTAAAAGCCACTGACCGGAATTATTTTTAATTATCTAAATGTTCATTTGGCCTCAGTGTTCTGGATGGGTCTTAATGGAAAATCCCAAGTCGTCCAGTCTGAGATCGAGACAAGACAGAGTAAAAATGCTCTGAAGTCTGAAACAAGGCCAAGACTTTCAAAATGGGGTCTCAAGACCAAGACTGGACCAAGGCCAGTCTTGAGTGCTACAACACCTATAGGTATTGATGTTTTTCATAAATGTGTCAATAGTGTTTCAACTAGCAAAGGTAGATGGGTCAAAAGAGGCCGAAAACCCACTGATTGCAGATTCATTAAGAATGCGTCTCTGTTTTTTCAAATTGGAAGTAGTCTGTGCCAGTGTGAATGACGGATTAAATACATTGCAATAGTGGTCACTTATTTGAAAATTTTCAATACTTAGTTGGTCAATTTTTACTCCAAAAGAAAAGACCAAATCTAAAGTATGTCCTTTTGTGAAGTAGGATCCGACATATGCTGTACAAAGTGAAAGGAGTCCATAAGAGATACCAGCTCAGCTGCCATGGGACAAGATTAATTATCAACGTGGAGATTGAACTCACCAAGGATTATAACACTCTCCAATTTAACGATAGATGACATAAACTCGGTAAATTAATCGAGAAATAAACGAGCAGAACCAGGAGGTCGGTACACTAAAACACAGTGAAAAGAGTGTTCGTTTCCAACCTTACACGTCTGAAGCTCGAATTTGTTGTATGGGTTCTTGTCCATCAGTCTGCAGCAGAAAGAGTCCCGGTATGCCAGCCAAGGAATACCAAACACGAAGCAGTCTGGGGGGCACAGCTCGTTGAGATGAAAGTACTCATTCTCCTGCTGTTAAGTTTCCGTGAGGCACATGAAATCCAACTCGCGGGACTTAAAAAGGTCATTCAGGAGATGTTGCAATTTTGTTAGCTAGCAATCTAGCATTCTGCAGGCCCAGGCATAGTGACACTCCCTTGCAAGCCCATGTAGATCTTTGGCGTAGCGACCGAAGACATCTGTGATACACACCAAGGTATCAGGGGAGGCGTCTGTGCAGCGGCGCACGACGCAGACCGGTGTCCAGACGTGCGGGGGCCACAGGCTGGATCTACCACAATCCAAGAGTTTCCTGGCATCCAGGTGTAGAGAGGACAGGAGCAATCCCGGGATTAAACCTCCAGTACACCTTGATCCTAACTAGAAGACCTCCGCATCTACCCCGCTTTTTGGCTCGCTTCCTCCATGGGACAGGTGAGCACAGCAGGTCAGCTGGTACTGAGGCCAAGTGAGGAGGAAGTCTAGATGCTTGATCCTTAAAGTTGTGATTTAGATACTCCTCATAAGTTTGAATTAGATTAATAAGTGCCTGACGGTCATACACTGGCAACCCAGTGATATTCTGGTACAAAACTTTGCAGCAATAAACAATAGTTCAAGCAGAGCAGGCAGTATGCGGTCGGTAAACGCTGGCGCCATCTTGTCCTGTCAAAGTGTCAGCTAGCAGAGCATAAATTGTTCTTTGTAATTTTATAGTGTAGACGGCGTGTCTTTACTGCTCCAGAAGCCCCATCCATAATCAAGGCATTTTTTTGAATGTTCAGCTTTCGACACACTTCAGCGTAAAAAGCTCAGTTTAGTTACTCTTTCAAGTTGTTTGTCTGGTAATGTTTCACAACCAATATAGTAGTAGTATAGTTTTTTACATTGTTTTTTTAGTGTTTTAACTTGGCTTGCATTCAGTATTGTGCCCCAAGTCATGCCTGTTTTCCTGCTGCCTGCTCTTCTTTTGTTGGAGTGGATCGGTGATGACACAGAGTCAAGATTTCTCTATTTTGTCGAGCTCCATCACAACATCCCCTCCTGTGCCGGACAGACTCCTCAGCAGACATGAAGCCTGTGTTTCGTGTCAAACCCTCTTGAATCATTGACTAAGTTGGCCAAGTGTGAACAGCACTTTGAACTGAATGCCTCTGTTAGATCTGCCACTTCTGGCTTGCACACAGGTTACCTGTTTGCAGCTACCATGTGAATTCCAAACCACTGGCCTTAAAAACATGTCTTGTCTACTTACTTGTCTGACAACCCTGTTTAAAGCCTTGTGTCTTGTTCTTTTGGGTCTTTACACTACAAGAAGAAAACTCAGTGTTGTCCTCACCCCTTGTTGGAATCCCTACTGTGACAGCAGAAGGAAAAAGCTCTAGTCTTTACTTTATGTGTCGAAGCATCTCTGCGAAACTCTCACTGGAACTAAATTGGTGAGCTGTATAAAACATCTGATGTCTCTGCGGCAGGTGGTGAAGAATTTTCAGCCCAGTTGTTTCAAAGCTCTTAGAAACACTTGAACACAAGGCTGGTGTATTTCTCAACAACAGGCTCTAATTTAAAGGGCTGTCTCACTTTTTCCTTAAGGTTAGATACGGGATAGAGTGCACTCTGAATAAATAACCACACTTACACTCAAAACTTATAAAGATGCACCTTGTGTAGAAAGAGAAGGATTATGGTGTGTCTGTAAAGGAAACATTTATTCTATGCTCTCTGTGAAGACATTTTGATTAGATCTTAAATGATGTACTGCACGCTACCTTCTGTGAACAGCAAAGACCAGTAAAGAAAAAAATATCACAATTTTTATTTAGAGAAATTGCTTGACTCAAAGATTATGAACTTCCACCTCTATACATTTTTGTTTTGTACACTTAACTGTGATTGCAAAGATCTCCAAAGGTGCTTCAGAAAGTTTTTATATCTTCTGGAGAGGGATAGTTATGCAAGTTGCAGTCAGTGGTTTGTCTTTCTCTCAGCATGCACTTATTGTTCTCTCACCGAGTTGCAAAAACTTAGGTACGTTTAGATGCTGGACCTTTGTTGTTCTGAGTCATTGTGTTAGTTTAGAGATGCCTGATGGTCTTGTTTTCCTTTTCTTTCTTTTTTCTTTGTGCAGGTTTGTTTTTCTGCTTTGTGTCAGTTTTCTCTTTTCAGCATGGTTGGGTGAATCACTAACACTAATCGTCAGGTCTGCTGAGTGAAAATGCCCAAGATAGTAATTATTTTGTCAGGGAATCATTTTTACGCATACAAGTTGATTTTGAGAATGACTTTAATTCCTATTCTCTGAAAAGATGAAGGAGCAATATTGCAATATATTTCTACCTTCGCCAAGGAGGTAACACTTTCACTGCCGTTGATTTATTTGTTGTTGTTTTTTTGTCTTTTAACAAGATTACATCAAAAGTACTGAATGGATTTAAAAAATATTTAAACCAAAGTTAGAACTTAAACAATGGGACTTTCCATTAAATTCTGGAGAGTATCTGATCAATGTACTGAGTCAGTTATGTCAGTTGGTTCCTCAAACACCCCACCGAGTTTTATCCAGATCGGATCCAGATTGCGCACATGCATTTCGATCTACTCTATGGTTATTAATAGGAATAAAAATGTCTTCTTGGTGATGGAACTCAACCACCCATTGCACATTTGGCCCAACTAACCTATATAGTTTAGCAATTTCTCAAAAAAATGGGTGTGACCATACATTTGGACCTGCTGTATGATTATTAATGGGAATAGACATTTCTTCCAAGCCTTTAAAGTGAATGTTTATGGTATCATGAACAGGATCATTGATCAAGATAACTATGAATATTAAAATAAACAGGGTTTTTGCCACTTGGTGGAGGTTTGCGGGCTATGAGTGTCTGAAATGTTTAAATTGTTTTTCATAACAGAGCATCCGTAATGTGTTTCCACTCAACTTCTGTTTTGTATGCAACGCCACTTGAAAAATAATGCTGCTAGAGTTACCTGCTTCGGTGCTGGTGGTCCACATTGCAACACACCGCTCCCACTCTGGTGCGTGGTCTTTTTGGAGGTGAACCAATAAATCTGCCTTCAGACAGACTTTACAGTGGCGACTGCTTTGCTCCTTATTGTGGTTTCCACTACGATACCATTTCTACATGACTGACTGTCTATTGTCCTTCTTAGCAAACAAAATCCTCGCTTCCTGTAACAAACGCCAACATGTTTACATTCCTCTCTTTGTACGAGGCAGGTAGAAGGATAGATGCAGTGATTTTCAATTTTAATTCAATTATCGTGCAGCACGAGGAGGCAGTCATTAAATATGCTTGTCGGTGGTGGAAAAACCTTTTAATTTTACCTCTTGGACAGCCTGAGCTCTCAAAAGACTGGTAATCACTGGGGTTGAAACTCAACTACCCATTGCAAGATTAGCCCAGGTTGCCTATATAGTTTGTCAGACCTTTTGCTTCTTTATTCGATCAAATTTAGCAACAATATCTTTGGCTGCCTCCTTCACCCCTTTAATACACTAGTTAGATGTGACTTTGGTGAAAAGCTGTTTCAGGGCATTTAAATAAAGATTCTAAATATTGGTGGGTATTAAAAGGCAACAAAGTGCATGCTGTCGGGGAGAGAGGGAGAGAGAATTAGAGAGAGAGCCTGTCTGTTAGTGCGAGTGTGTCTGTGTCCTCGAGGAACGTTTGAGATGCCCATGCTGAGGGAGCAATAGCTAATGCAGGCTGAGCTGAATGTGAATTATCCTGCCCCACTGTTTCCAATTAAGCTTTGGACATGTACAAGCCGCAGTTATGGGAGGCTCTCATTGGTTAAATTCATTGTGCTCACTCATCCTTAACTGCTGAAGATAATTGTTGTTTCTTGTACACCACTCCTGCGGGAGAGCTCATGGTTCTGCTGTACAATTGTGAGCAAAGCAAATCTGAACTGCGCTAGGCTCCGAGGTTGAAGAATTAATTCTTACAGCTGAAACGCCAGTCTCCTTGTTTAATCACCGCTTTCTGGTTGGAATTTTTTAACCTACAAAATATTTGCTTGGCTAAACCTTTGCTTGCCTTTAATATGACAAGAGCTGGTCTAACTCTTTGTGTATTACTGTATATCAAAGATATTTTTTTCTTTATATCAACATAGAGTCCACCACCATATCAGTTAACAAAAAACTTTGGAAAAAAAAATCTCAAACGGATGAATGTGAGTAATGTGATGACAAAATCAATGCCTATTATAGGGTTGGTTAAATCAACCAATTCCATTTTCATTATTAAAGTCTCGACTCGATTACAAAACAATTTTTAATGATTATCAATTCGATTTTCGATTACTCACGATTATTGATCTGCAATTTAACATCAGTCAGCTGCTGAATTATTTGATATCTCTTTTGGCTAACACCTCAAAAAAACTTCAGAATTGTATAGAAGTACAACGATATCCAATATCCAAATTGCCTAGTTGGTATTACAATTTAAACAATGTAAATGATAAATATTTGAAAATTTAGGAATTGATTCATAATCAATTATCTTTTTTCTTTTCACCATCCCAAATGCCTATATGTTCATACTCATAACATTTGAAATGTAGAAAATGTAACTAATTATACGACCAGCAGTAAGGGACAATTTTATTTAGTTTTTTTTTTTTTTTTTTTTTAAAGGGATGGAGGTGTGAGAATAAATTATTTAATTTAACGTTTTTGGCCACAGACATGTATTTAACATGGGGACTCAATTATTATTATTATTATTATTATTATTATTATTATTATTATTATTATTATAGAAAGATAAAGAATATGATTTGACATAAACTGTGAAATAAAAAAACATCTAAAGATGCACTACTTCTCTAATTTTTTCAATAATGTTTACTTCAAAAGGTTATATTTGCATTTTTTGTGCATTACCAAAGGCAAAAGTGACTGACTTATTTAAAGAGTAAGTACAGCCCTGCCTTCTGCTGACCTGCCACTTCGAGGGAAATTCAAAAAATGCCTTGATTATGGGCGTTTCCCACTCAGATAGCCCGGTCAACGCTGTGCGCAGAGAGACTGTAATACACACAATGATGTGTCGGTACACACACACATAGCGAGTTCATAAGCAGAAATTTGTCACTACAACTAAAGGCACATACAATCACGACGTAAAGCTCACACACAGCCTAATGCTGCGTTCACACCGGATGCATCACGAAATGTCCGTATGTCCAGATTACATACAAAGTCAATGAATAGATGCGTCCCAGATGAGAAATGTTTCCCGTGCAGCGGTACGGTCCGATCCGCATGTCAAGTGCGTTGGCTGTGCGAGTGCGCTCCCGATTTTACATATATCCGCACACAAGCACATTTGCAAGAGTTGAAAATATTGAACTCATGCGACTGTTTGGCATGACGAAAGCCAATCAGAGTCTTTGTTGACGATGACGTCAGGCCATCAACACAGACACCGGTCTGTTCACCCATTCGCAGGGGAATCTGAAAGGATCTGTTTCAGCCAATTTTAAAATTCAGTTGTATTAGCCGGGATTCAACCCTTCATGGCCAGTATACCGGACATTTTACAACTAAATATGCAAAATTAAAATACGTTTACAAAAATGTGAAGAGTGGGACTAGGATCAATTAACAGCACCACTTAATACCCAAATACATATGTATGCAGCAGAAAAAAGTTGGTTTGGGGTGTACTTACTCTAAGTTATGCATTTCTAAGGTCATTATCACTTTTTTCAGCTCTCTCGGGGTCTTCTTGCTGTCTTCTACAACCTTGGAGATGGAGACCACAACATAACACTGCCTTACAATCGTCTGGATGATGGAGAATGGCATGATGTGGAATTGGACCGGTACGGAAAAGAGTTCACCCTGCGAATAGATGGTGGTGGAGGTCGTCGAGAGGTCACAGCTTCGCCTGGCCCAAGCCAGGAGATCATTATCGACCCCTCAGCTGTGATGCTTGGAAATTCTTTTCCATCAGGACACAACAGGAGCTTTCTTGGTAGGTGGCGGCTTTATTCTTTTTTTTTCTTTTTTGAAGAAAAAAGCAAGTTAATTTTTCTCCACTAGGAAGACATTGTACAATTAAATGGACATTTTAAAGCCTCTTTACACTGGCTTTTTTGCACATCGCAGTAAGAGAGGTTAAAAGATATGTGACTGACAGCCTTGCAACAAAAGAGACCCCACATTACTTTTCAGACTGTGTCAGAAATTCAGTACAATCGTAGCTCTACATCTTCTTCCACTCGACCTGGAAGCATCTGAGCGGATGATTTAATTGATCCGTCTGCACAGTGTTCCTCTAAAACTATTTTGACTTTCTACCGTGTAGTTCTGTGACCTTAGGCTCTTTAGCATGCAGCTCTTTAGCATGCAGCTTGTTAGCATGCAGCTCTTTAGCTCAGCTCTTGCTGCTCCTGTTACTAATGGAACAAGAGATGGACCTCCAACAGGGTTCTCTTAGTCTTCATTTGACAAAGTTTCCTGAAACTGTTTCTTCCTTACTAGAAATTTTAAATAAGGTGTTTCAAATGTGCAGGCAAATTGATTAGTAGGACAATGTGATTAATTGTGAGATTACTAGGAACACCTGCAAATTACATAATTGTCTGCACCAAGGATGTCATGTTTTTACCAATGTTTATTTGTTTTTAGTTTGTCTGTTAGCAGGATTACATCAAAAGTACTTAATGGATTTTGACAGAATTTAGACCTTACGCCATGAAAGATTCCGTTACATTTTGGAGGGGATCCGTATTAATATACAGATTCTTTAAGAAATTTGATTCCGTTATGTTAGTTTCTCAATTACCCTGCTGAGTTTCATCCTGGTCAGATCTTGATTGTGCATTTCTTTGTGGTTTAAAGAATATAGATATTTGGACCTACTGTATCGTTATTAATGTGAATAGACATTTTTTACAAGCCTTTAAAGTGTGAAGGATCATTGATCCAGATAACTATAGGTTATTTACATAACCCCAGTTTTCTGAGTAATATGATTGAGATGTCTCACTATGGGATGTACGCCTCTGGGTCATTCCTCAGAAGCCCAAGCTCATTACGCCAATCCTGATTGGCTGGTGAAATATATTCATCCGCAACAGGTAGTCCACCTACTATAAGAAGAGTGGGTGGATGATACTATGCCATTCAAATAAGCAAACCTCCTCTCACTCTCCCAGAAAAAATGGTTTTCTGGTGAGACATCTCACTTATATTACTCAGAGAACCGTGGTTATGTAAATAACCTATAGTTATCTTTCAGAACATTTGTTTCGATGTCTCACTATGGGATATGGTAGCTCCCGTATTGCAGACAAGCTTATCACGTGTACACTAACCCACAGGTCAAGCACTGTTCCGATCAGGACAGGAGAACCTCCTGTGTCACGCACGGAGCGGAGACATCAGCCTATAGAATCGGACAAAAGTGAGGGACGACCAGCTCACGCCGCACAATTGTTCTGAACAGACACTCCCCTGAACAGGGCCCAGGATGTGGCTAAACCCAAAGTGGAGTGTACATGCAAGCTCACAGGCGGCTGCAGACCCTGACTCATATAAGCCAAAGCAATTGCCTCCACCACCCAGTGACCGGAGACGGCTTCCGGGGGGACACAGCAGCAGTCGCGGGAGCAGGTGTGCTGCGACCAGCGGTTCCACCGGAGGCATGCGGGGCAGACCCAGGTTCTCCATCGTCTCACAGTCGAGGGACTGGAAGACAAGGAGCAGTTGCCTCGTCGAACCCTTGATTGCGGGGGAAATCGCTTCCCCTCGTAGCAGGACCTGGTCGTCTCTGCTGCGACAGTTGAGCAGAGGTGCGTCTGTACACGTCTATCATGTTCGAACCGAGGAGAGGAGAAGCTGGTGTGCTTCCCTCAGCTCTCTCTATGGAGTCAACAGAGGCAGCGGGCTTTGCAGTCCAAGCCGGAGTGACAAAAATGTTGTCTTCCTCTGAGATGAAGAGCTCAGGGGTGACATCTTTGTCGTCCACACAGTTCAGGTCTAGGATGTCTTCTTCTAGTGGAGGAACAGTTACGAGGTCGAGCTGGGAGCCCCAGCTGGAACTGAGCCTCACCGCGGGCTCCACACAGGTTCCCGTTTCCATCTCCGTCATGACGGCGGTGCCGTGGGGAGGAAGTTACGGGTCCTGTTGAGACAGGCTGGCTTGGAGTACCAGCCGTCTATGGAGGATCTTCACCATGAAGACGGTGCAGTGGCGGCAAGAGCCGGGGGCGTCGTGGGCCCGTCGAGCATGTTCCAGCTCGAAGCACCCTGAACACACCTGGTGTGTGTCTCGACCCAAAATGTTGTTGCCGCATCCACAGAGGCGTGCCTCTGAGCCTCCAGGCCCCCTGGTATGTAGGGCCTTGTCTTCCATTTTTTCATCTGTGGGAGCAGAACCAACATGTGGCACTTGGCGACCGTGGTGGGGTGGCCAGGGCAATGTTGTAACCGCATCGTTAACTGGAGTGTTAAGCCCCAAGCTTGACAACTGTGGTGTAGTGTCGTGGAAAGTGGTGAGCCAAGCCTAAAACAGGTGTGTTAGCGGTCAGCGTTTGACAGCAGTGGTGAGGTGTCAAAGCGGTGCTGCACTGAGTGTGGAGAGCAAGGAAGCACCGGTCGACCTTGTGTGGTCGAGAGCAAAAGCATCCAACAGTAGCGTCCGGCGACAGATTCCAAAAAAGGGTCCACCTGTGGACTGTTAAGCTGCTCTAGACGCAAGATAGCACCGAGTGAGAAGAGGTTTTTGAATGGCGTAGTATCATCAGTAGCATATATCTCATAGTGAGACATCGAAACAAATGTTAAGAAAGAGAACTGCCAATATCTGACTAAGAGGATAGTTGGCACTTGGTGGAGGTTTGCACTCTCTGAGTAATCTTGTTTATTAGGCTAAATAATGAATGATCAATAGTTACTAGATCAAAATAGACTCCTATGTCGGATGAAAACAGAATGCTACATTTGTAGTCAAATTTAAAACCACGCATAGAAAGATCAGCAAATTGTTTCCCCTCTTTACAAACAATTTTCAAATCAACATTTGTATGTCAAATTCACTCTTTTCTAATTCACACATTAACATAGAAACACATGTATAGTTTTCAAGCATCAGTCTGTTAGAAGCATTGTGTTTATAATGATTTTGTTTCCCTCAGTGCAAGAAACAAATGGCAATCACTTCAACCTAAGCCCACTGAGGCTGATACACATTTTCCACATAAACCCCAACTAAAGGCTGATTGGCTCTTTGTTGTACAGTTATTATCAGAAAAGTACACTTTGAAGGGGAGTTAAAGGCACAATGGTAATGGTATAATGTCGAAAAGTCGAGAAGAGGTTGTGTTGTGAGACAATGGAGCAAGAGGTGAAGATGTGGTAGTAAAAGAGGAAGATTCAGGAGAAATATTAAAGCTCTGACAGATGGGATCAGTGCTGCTGTAGCTGACCGTGTCATCAATAATGGGTTGACTCTTCAGAAAGCTGAAACGAGAGTCGAACCCATTCTGAACTGCTGCACCGTAGCAGGTGTCAGTCAGGGAATTTAGAAAGAGAACATAAGGTTAAGAAAAACCTTCAGTGTGTGTGGAATCTAAAAGCGTTTCATACAAGACCATCTCACAGGGACACCTTCAACAATGCCCTCTTCTATAAATACTTAACCTAGCCTAGCTTACACGCGACACAAGGCTATTCTAAATGCTATCTAGGGTATTTGTTTAGGCTTTAGTTTTTACATCAAGAGGAGGACCCTGAAAATGTGTGTAAATTACATTTTTTTTAAGTTGTAAGGAAATGAAAAATACACTAATAAGTGACAAGCTTTTTAAAAAAAAACAAAAAAAAGAAAAACAAAGTGCTACATGCTGAACATTAGCGTTTAGTTTATTAGTGACCATGTGTCACTTTTGTTGTCAGTGTAATTTATAGATTTTTGTCCAATAACTCATCCCCAAAATTTAGTCCGATAATAAGGACACTTCTGCTTTCTTCTGGTATTATTGTACAAAGTTTAATGGTTATTGATTAATTGGCAAAATTAAACTAAAAATGTGCTCTTCAAACCTATTGGAACAGTCATGTCATTATTAATATAGATTATATCAGCACCACAGCACCCCTGTTGTTAGTCATGGTTTACTGAGTCCGAGGGGTTATACTGACTCTGAGGGGTTATACTGAGTCCGAACTCTTGTGCTGACAATGAGGGGTCTAGAGGCCTTGTTCTCCATCTTTTTGTCTGTGTTGTTGTGCAGGCAGAAGGAAGTTAGCAGCTAGCTTGGCACGTGGTAGGTTGCCACTGAGCTAGCAGGAGAACCAACATGTGGTGCCTGGCGACCGTGGTGGGGTGACAAGGGCGGTTTTGTAACCGGGTCGTTAACTGGAGTGTTAAGCCCCAAGCTTGACAGCCGTGGTGTAGCGTCGAGGAAAGTGGTGCGCCAAGCCGAAAACAGGTGTGCTAGCGGTCGGTGCTCAACGGCTGTGGTGAGGCGTCAAAGCGGTGCTGCACTGAGCATGGAGAGCAAGAAAGCACCGGTTGACATGGTGTGGTTGAGAGCAAAAGCATCCAACAGCAGCATCCGGCGATGGATTCCAGAAAAGGGTCCACTAGTGGACGGTTAAGCTGCTGCAGATGCAAGATAGCTCCGAATGAGAAGAGGTTTTTGAATCGCGTAGTATCATCGGCCCACTCTACTTATAGTAGATGAAACTACTCGTTGCGGATGAATACATTTCACCAGCCAATCAGGATTGGCGTAATGAGATTGGGCTTCTGAGGAATGACGCGGAGGCGTATATCCCATAGTGAGACAAAAAAAATGAATGTTATGAACTGCCAATATCTGACTAAGAGATAGTTGGCACTCGGCATAGGTTCCGAGGGTTTATACTGATTCCCAGGGGTTATACTAACACTGAGGGGTTAATACTGACCTAGGGGTTATACTGACTCCGACGGGTTATACTTATTCCCAGGGGTTATAATGACTCCAACGGGTTACACTGACTCCGAGGGGTAATACTGACTGTGGAGGCTTATACTGACTCTGAGGGGTTATACTAACTCTGAGGTGTTATAGTGACTCTGAGAGGTTATACTGTCTCCGAGAAGTTATATTGACTCTGAGGGGTTCTACTGTCTCCGAGGGGTTATACTGATTCCGAGGGATTACACTGACTCCAAGGGGTTATTCTGACTCTGAGGGGTTATACTTCATTGTAAGATTCTCTTACTGGTTTTTAAGTGTCTTAATGGTCTTGGGCCTTCATACCTTACTGAACTACTTCTACCCTATGAACTTTCCTGGGTCCTGAGATCCTCCGACGCTGGCCTCTTAGTAATCCCTACAGTCAAGACATACACACACAGTGAGGCGTTGTTCCAGTTTTACAGCCCCCGTCTGTGAAACAGTCTGACGGAGCACCTCAGGGCTGCAGAGCACGTTCATGTTTTTAAGAAAAGGCTCAAGACCCACCTTTTCAATTTAGCTTTTAACTAATTATTTATTCATTTTAGGATTGTTATCTTTTATGTTTTTATTTGCTACCTTTTGTTGTTTTTATAGTTTTAGGATTGTTATCTTTTATGTTGTTTTATAGTTTTAGGATTGTTCTTTATTGTTGTTTTCATAATCTTAGGATTGTTCTTTTATGTGATTTTTATCGTTTTTAGGTTTATCTTTTAGGATTACTATTCCAGTGTTTCCTCGGAAGGAGCCCTCTCCTCTAGGGGCTGTGATGGGCCGTGGCTGCAGTGGTGCTGAGTCGTGGCTCTCAGTGATGGTGAATGGCTTCTGCTGTTTAGCTGGATGGGGGGCTCTGTCCCAGCGCCCTGTGCCCACGGTCTGTGTCCTGCTCCTGGTGCAGACGGCTCCTTGTGATCTCTCCTTACCTAGATTCTCTGTACCCAGCCATGTGCCATTGTCCTTATTTTGGTGGGTGTATTTTTAATCATGTAAAAGCACTTTGAGCTGCATTTTCTATGTATGAAACCGCTTTTTACAAATAAAGATTGATTGATTGATTGATTCATTGTACTGTCTGCAAAGGCTTTTACCGACTCCGAGAGGCTATACTGAGTCCGAGAGATTCTCCTGACTCCCAGGAGTTATACTGACTCTGAGGAGTTATACTGTTTCCGAGAACTTATACCGAGTCTGAGCGGTTATACTGACTCCGAGGGGTTCAATTTATACTTCCTCACTTGCATTTTCTTTAGTAAATGCAGTTCGTCTAGTTTCTTCCTGTTTCCTCGTGTGAAAGTATAACAATCATCTTAGTCTTAACAAGAGAGTCAATGGCACTAATCTGTATTTAAATAATGTGTAGGCCTCATGCTGCACAAGATGCGTGAACAACAGAGCACAGAAAATATTCAGAAAAGCATGCAACACGATTCTTTGCCGTAGGCTGTTTGTGTGTTCACGTGCATATGTGTTCACTAGCCTGTGTAAAGTGAGTCTGTTCATAATGGTGTCGATGTACATGCCTTTGTAATTGAGTTTATTGCCTTTCCAGTTATGTAAATGTGTCAGGGAAATATTTTTGCTTGAAGAACGAAGTGTCTTTGACACTTAAATATTTCTTCCTTTGTTTACATCAGGTTGTTTGCGGGATCTGAGGGTTAACGGACGCACCATCCTCACTGATCAGGAGCGGGCTTTGGAGGGACTTCACGTTATCGCCTCCCAGGGTGTCTCTGTCGGCTGCCCTTCAGACGCCTGCAGGAAACACCACTGTTCCCCTCCCTTGGTTTGCGTGGACCTCTGGAGACATCACGAGTGCAGGTGTGGTAAATGTACCGAATAGATAAAGCAGCATTTAATGAGGCCTCACCGAGTCAGAGAGAAGCTCTGTATACATTTACATCCAGATGGCGCATACACAACTCAAACCTACTTGTTTCACAATAGTAATGGCCACCCTCAACTTGCAAATTGCCATAACAAATGATGTCAAAACCTAAACACTTGCTATTTATTCACAGCAGCTGGTGCTGCATAAATAAACCACCTACTTTCAAATGAAAAAATACTTTTTTAATGTAGGTCACTGAGACTTGTACAGCGCTTTTTAATTTTTGTCAGCTAAAAAACAAAACTACCAATTAGCAATTTTCTCTCCAAGGTTTAAACACAGGGGAAACAGATCCAGACAAAAGATAATGTGTCACGACTGCTGGTTGGTTACATGAGAGTTTGGTTGCACTTAATTGGAAATCTTATACATAAGGCTGACATTATGCTGTCATTAGCATAAATAAGGTGTCATGAAGGCTGTCTTTAAGTGTTGTTCACTAAACTATGACACCTTTGGGGCTATGTTGGCATTTTTTGGGTTAGGTGGAGGGATCTAGTGGGGTTAGGTAGGGGTAGGGTTAGGGTTAAGGCTTAGGTTAGGGGTTAGGGGTTAGGATAGTGAACCGGTTAGGGGTTAGGGTAACGAAGGGTTAGGGTTAGCTAGAGTTAGGGTTAAGGTTAGGGGTTAGGGTAACAAACGATACTTAAAGACAGCCTTCGTGACACCTTATTCATGCTAATGACAGGTGTCATGTCATAATAATGACAGCGTGATGTCAGCCTTACATATAAAACTTCAAGTTAAGTGTTCCCGAAAGTTTTGGTCAAGATCACCTGCAAGAAATACAGACAACTTCTTAAAGTAGTTGCTGTAAAGAGCCATAAAACAGGGACGCACCCTCCTATCCCCTACATAACTCACACACACTCACACAGACAAAGTCATACACACCTTGATTTACACCCAATAGTCATTTTAAAAAGGTTGCTTTACTACATCTTACTGGGCTGGATTTAATTTTAATTAGAAGTTTTTATTATCGTAGCCTGTTAATTAATTTGTGTTTTTTGGTTGCCTTTTTGTGTATTTTTGTTGTCATGTTGTGTGTTTTTGGAGTCATTATTTGTGTTTTTGTTGTTTTGTGTGCTCTTGGAGTCATTTTGCATTCTTTCATAGTCCTTTTGTGCAGTTGCTTTGGGGGCTGCACAACATTAGATCGAGGGCCACATGTGGCCCCCGTGCCTTCAGTTGCCGATGTCTGATTTAGATGATTCTGATGATTATTTATTTGATTATTAGTATTTAACTTTCAACTTTTGTTGAAAGTCGTTAAAATGTGTAAAAATAAATGTCCAAGTTTGAAAAAAAAACAAGCTTTGCCTTTTTAAGCGAAGTAAAAACAACATCTGTGGCTGCGTCTTTCCTTTTCACTTTACCCTCGCTTACAAAATAAATGGTGCAGAAACAAAGAAAAGTGATTTAAATAAGGTTTATTTGATTAAGGATTATGCTTTTAGGATAGAAACTTTCAAATTCAAAGCCTAGTTTTGTGACATTAACTGGATTTGACATTAGAGAATGAGTCATGACATCTCATGAAACTCGTTGTCCTCTGGGATCAAAAGTAATCAAGTCAATAGACTTTGTACTACTCACTACATACAAAATGTGATATTATTTTCATGTTTACATAAAAGCGTGTAAATGAATGTAAGGTCAAACTGACAAAACATGGAACTAACAACACAGAGAGCAATTAAGCCTTCATTACAAGGAATAAGATAAGCAACTAAGAATGCTGCACAAAAATAACATCTGCATTAACTCTCCTATTATCCTGAAATATTACTAATACATTTTAACCTTAGGGTCACTCTGACCCCAGGGATATTTGCCTCCAAATTGTTGACCTAGTTTTTGTGTCAGGCACAGTTGGTTATTTGTTGAATACATACGTATATAAACCTTTGATAATGAAACCATGACCTGTTCTCTAGCGCCACCATCAGGCCAAACTTTTAGTTAGTTTGAATAATTTATCTTGAATAGTTTTCATCCAAATCTTATCAAATTTACTGACAACATTAATGACAAGAGGAGTATTAACCCTATTGGTTGTGGTGATGATACCATCTCCACCATCAGGTCAATGGGGATGTAAGCTGACACACAGGCAAGTTTTACACAACTTGGCCCCCAGAGTAACACCAATGCGTGCAATATGTGTTCAGCACTTTAAAAATATCATCATGATAATTTTATGCTTCATCAATTGTACCGATCGAATTCCGAAAATACAAGAAATATGAAGCATAAACGTTTAATGGGGTCAAATTGACCCCAAGGATAATAGGGGGGTTAAAGAATGCCCATTATCTTTACACACATGTTCTGGACACGTCCCAAACTACCGCAGATGTCTATTGGACATCTTTTTTCAAAGCAATCTTTGACATTTTAGGTCTACAAATTCAACCATCCCCTCATACAGCTATTTTTGGCTGAACCCCACTTGGTTTGGTCACTACAGCGATGCAAAACAATGTAATAGCCTTTGTATCCCTAATCACCCGAAAAAGAAATTCTCTCAACCACCTTTATTTAACGTTTGGCTTCATGATGTTTTGACCCTGCTTAAATTAGTAAAAATTAAAGTCGCACTCAGGGGCTTATCTGATACGCTTTACACTCACTGGAGGCCGCTACTCGATTATGTTGACCATCTCCCACCCAAGGATGGGTGGGAGATGGATGTGGGAAGCGCTTAAGACATAAAACAACGTTCTATAATGTGTCTTTTTTTTGTTTTGTTTTTTTGCTGTTTTTGCTTGGGTGTGCGTTTAGATATTTATTTTTAATCATTTGGGAATTTATTTTTTGATGTATTACTGTTTTTGAACCAGTTCAATGTTTGAAGGGAATGGAAATGTGATTGTATGTTTGTTCGTAAACAAAAGAGGCTGTAAGTGTGATTCTTGTAGTTGTAATGGAACGATATTGCAAAAACAAGATAAAAAAGCATAAATAAAAAAAAAGAAGGCCCGTTATTATTAGTGTATGAGTCAAATGTCGTGACCTGTGTTACAAACGGAAGAAAAGTATTTCCCTTATCTACAATGAAGAATCTGCTGTGTTCCTCACCACTTCACAGCTCACTGTTTCACTGAGGCTCTAATGGTGTGTTAACCTGAGAGAACAGTGTGCATCACCGCTTTAGACTCTGCAGGATGACTGAATTTTCTGCCTGTGATTTCAACTCTGGATCCTGTGTGAGAGCTCCCATTCATATTCTGTGATTGCCCCTCTATACCTCAGGTTGCAACTGCTGCTAGACACTGGGGACTGAGGTGATATATATTCAAGGGATGTATTATATTGTGAGAATCTAGGGCTGCATAGCCAATCCTAGGTTTCCTTTCGTTTTTTTCTATTCCTTTAGTTTTTCGGTGGCTTTTAAGGCCATGTATCCCTCAATGAGCATATCTTCAAATCTACTACAAAAACTGGGACTCTTCAGGGATTTGTTTTCACTCTGTCAGCTTAGGTTCATAACTCCACCGTGTTATTTTTATCTGACAGCTTCTCATGCGTGTCTCTCTTCTCTTATGCTTTACACTTCTGTGTTTTCTCTGCTCAGGTGCCCCTCAGGCCACATGACCAAAGAGAGCTCTCTGGGCAAAGTGTGCATCTACACGCTGTGTGCCAGCCGACCTTGT
The DNA here is from genome assembly GCF_900634775.1 of Gouania willdenowi. Lineage (NCBI taxonomy): Eukaryota > Metazoa > Chordata > Actinopteri > Blenniiformes > Gobiesocidae > Gouania > Gouania willdenowi. The sequence goes on from NC_041049.1 coordinate 50,376,208, forward strand.
CGCCATGGCACCTGCGTGCCCCACTCCCCGTCCCGCTACTCATGTCAGTGCAGCGAGGGTTACAGAGGACGGCACTGTGAGGTGACACTCGCCATGTTCCACAACGAGAACAGCAACAGCCTCAGCCTCAGCTCCATGTTCGCCATCAGCATCTGTGTCATGGCCTTTTTAGGTAGCTATGTCGACTATGTTATGTTCTATCTCTGGTAACTCATAATGTCACCATCCAGGGCTGGGGTCAATTACAATTAAATTTTTGTAATTACAATTACGTCTTCAATTTTCCATGCTCAATTACAACTCAATTACGATTACGTTGATGTTTGTTCCAATTACAATTATTATTATTATTATATTCTCAATTACTTAAAGAGTAACTAAAGCCCTGCTTTCTCCTGACCTGCCACTAGGAGAAAAATTCAAAAAATGCCTTGATTGTGGGCGGGGCTCCTTGAACAGTTAAGACACGCCCCAGTCTATACAATAAAATCTCCAATAAACAATCTATGCTATGCTAACTAGCTACTCATTACTCAGTGTAGCTCTTTATTCACTCTTCTCTCAATCCAACCTACTCACCACAGATTGTAGAGTCCACAGGTGCTAGTTTTTATAAAATGTGTTTATTTGTGACGCAAGATGGTCCCAAAATGTCACATGATCTTGTTCTTAGCCAATAGCAAAAATCAGTTATAATAGCTGGGTTTCATCCCATAGAGGGCAGTTACTTTGACATTTTACAACAAAATATGCCAAATTGAAATTGTTTGACTAAAATGTTGAGAGTTGGACCAGGATCAATCATCAGCACTACTTCATACCCAAATACATTTTTATTCAGCAGGTTTTGGGGTTTAGTTACTCCTTAAGTTCAATTGCAATTAATCACAATTACTGAGCCTTTAATAAATAACCCCATGAAATTGATCCTTTCTCTTGTGTTAGCTTTCTGTTAGCAACGGGTCAGTTTCTTAAATCCACTGTAAAATCCACAAAAAAATATATTATCTATCATCCGATTTGTTTTTCATCTCTTGGTTACCTTGTTAGGCCTCTTAAGCAATGAAAATATTGGTAATAATATTTTTGTGTAATGATTCCCCCCGGTTTGCTTTTAATTAAAATGTAAATGACAGTTTTTGTAGAATGTTCATGACAGATATATAGAAAGTCATTTATCTGAACAATTATATCTGTTAGCTGTTACAATTATAATTACCACAAAATTGCAATTAATTACCAATTATGCAATTACAATTATAATTGATCCCAACCTCGTCACCATTTCTATTCATTCTTTGTGTATAAAATGTGTTTTTGTTCACACTTTAAAGCTACTATTGTGTGTTTTCTTTCTGTCTGTAACATCTTTGTCTTGTTTTGTTTTCAACCAAGATTTTCCACTGTGAAATCTGTTTACGCACACATTTCTACTCAGGCACGTACACACACACACACACACACAACTACATTTTGTAGCTGTATTGATCTCTCGGGTTGTGCCTGGATGTTTTTCCTCCATGGGGGGTTGGTAGACACATGAAACAAAGATCTTTACATGGAGGAGGAATTGTGTGTCTTAATTTATGATTCATGGAAACACTGTAAATATCCCTGGAGATGCATGCACTTTCTATATGGCTTTTTCTCAATTGCTCCTTTCTGTTGTCTTCAATCCTTCCCATGTTGATCCTCCAACATCACAAGTCACTTTCACTTTAAGCCTTACTTTTAATACGTCAAATATATTTTATATCCCACCGTGCACTTGTTTAAACCTCTCAATGTGTGTTTTTTTTTTTTTGTTTTTCATTTCACTTCACTGTGTCAATTTCTGTTTTTTTCCAATTCAACTTGAATGTGTCCACGTAGTGTACTTCAGTGTTTACTGCATGTAGAGCTGTAGATTGGATTTGCGGTAAAAACTGTTGAGAAGTGTTCTTATTGCTTCCTGTGTCTTTAAGACTCTCCCGAGGCTAAAGGTTACATTTAGGGATAGCATTTGTCATAAAGTTTGTTCATCAAAACCCTGCTGTGTTGTACTCGGATGTCAGTCATCCCATTCCAGGAAGAGAGATAACTTAGAGTTGTTCTCGGAGCAAGGATATAGTTTAGTATGTTAACAGGAATATAATGTAATTTTTCTGTTTTAATGCGGAACAAATTTCAAAAAATTACCAACATACTTAACAATGCCATCTTTATTGAAGAAAAATATTTAAAAATCAGTATTTAATCAATATATTCTAAATAATTTATGAATAAATGGTATTTTTGATATAGATCAAACATAGGTTATGTTTGTCGGCCCCAGTAAGTTTTTTTTTTTAAAGAATACACGTTTTGAATTAAAGGGGAGCATTTTCAATCTCTAGACTAGATTGAAAAAGACTAGTCTAGAGATTAACCAGTAGTTTAGATATACTAGAAAATGACTTTACCACCTAAAAAGGGAGAAAAATCGCTCATTATTTTAGTAGAGCTTCTAAATTATTCAACATACATTGTTAGTTAGGGCATATGTCCAAACTCAGCACTTAAAATGTTGTCAAAATATGTTACATATAACATAATCCTGCAAACAGATAAACAAATAAAATTAACCCAAGTGAAAATAGTACTATTCCTCTGCAGAGGTAATAATAAATAAAGTAAAAATAAAGCATGTAATTAGTAACAATTTATTATATTTAGCTGTAATAGGAAGAGATTGATGATATTTGATGATGAAACTATAAATCAAAAGTGTAAAGCAGTAAGGCAGAAGTGATATATGATAAATGATTGACAAAAAAAAGTTGGGAGAAAGCCTTGAGCAACATTACAAAGTAAATGTTAAGATATGAAAATAATATCATTTAAAATTAATAAAAGAATCTACGTCTCTTCAGACAAACACTCTTGCAAAAGATGGGCCACAATAATAGCTGTGAGTCTGTGAGTAACTTTTTAATTGATTTATCCCCTGGTTTTCGATGTAATAAAGAACTAATCATTCTGTCACTGAAATAAATGTCAGTAAACACTGAAAAATGTTATTTAGTGCTTTGATGACATTTGAAATCATCTCAAACCCAGAAAGTGAAGCAAAACCAAAAGATAGAGAAAAGCTTTGATGAAGCAGAAGAATCAGTCATCAAAACCTTTAATCAGATTTATTACTCACCTCCTTGAGCTCTTGATGTAAGCCACCTTAGTGCTGATGACACAAGCCCGCGTGTATAAACAGTGTAATAAAACTGCATGGTTGATGGTCTCATAAGCGCGTTGAGATCTAATAGGATCAAGATTCAATATCTGGCCCCATGTGCTGCCGGCGGGGCATTTCTAAATGTGTATGCATTGATAGCCCGACTATCATGTCAAAAAAGATGAACGATTTTTTTGATTCAATGTTAACTCGGAGCAAAGGAATGATCTGATTGTGTTAGTTTTTGAAATTATGGCCGAGGTGGGTTTTTTCTTTTTTTTTCATGCGTTTTACAAAGATGGACGACCCAAATGTGCGAGTGGCTTAGCCGTTGTCACTCTCACACCTCTTTCTATGGGGTCTTCCCCCCGCCCATCATCACTGTTTATGAGTCTCTCTGTCACAGACAGGCTTATAAAATGCCTGGGCAATTCAATACACTGTCCCTGCCTCTATAACTGACTCAAAATTCCCTCCAGGGCATCTGACTAGTATTGGGACATCAGTTATTCTGACGTTAGAGTGTGAAATGTTTAAAACAGCTTTCAATCTTTGTTACCAAATTCAAAGATGATGAAGTGTGGCCTCAACATCATTCATGAATGTTCATGAATGTTTCTTTCATGAGAACAAAAAAAAAAAAGTACATTTGATGTAGCTTGTTTCGTGTTGTAGTGAGGCAAACTTTTTTTTGCACCCAAAGTCTGATTAGAGAAGTTTTTTTGATGTTTGTGTCATTACATTTTCAGACATTGAAAATTATATTTTTTTAATTTTACATTGTCGGGTTTTTCTCTTAAAACCTCATGTTAAATACAATACAACCAGTATTTTAGTTAATGAGCTTGTCTGTGGTGACTCTTTATAGAATTATCCACCACAGGCACATTAAAAGTGTGTCTCACCACAGACTGAGTGATGACTGACAGGACTATACTGTCCTGCCTGAAAATGCATCAAAAGGTTAAAAAAAAATCCTTCATCCATTATTAAGTTTCCCTGCCCCTAAAGCTATGATCTGTTGAACAGCATTTGAGTTGGACTTCACTTGCTCTATTGGCAAAGCGAGATGATGATCCTCATTTGTTCAGCATTGACACTCAGCTTCTTGATGAATGGATAGAAATGAGCCTCTCATCTGGGCTCTGGATGCAAAAACAATCATGTAAAGTGCCTGTTCTTTTTACTCTCTGAATGATTAATAAATGAATTATTTATTTCAAACTCATCCTCATCTTTCATTTGTGTCGTTTCCTTCTGCACCTTCATCTGTTTTCCTTTGTCTTTTATATTCCAGTTGTGTTTCATCTCCCTCAAACTTCATTTTCCTCATTAAAGACACAATGGAAATGCAGAGAAAGGGTTAAAGTAGCTGGAGATGATATTTTTTAAATCAGATAAAGACATAGTGTAGGCCTTGTAAACCAATGAATTGAAAATAATTTATTTGAAGGAAAAAATGTGTAAAATGTAGCAATTTACCACTTAGGGGTACGCGATGGCACTACAGGGGGTACCTGAGATTGAGAGAAAGTGGAAAATTAACAAACAAAAGCATTAAAAATATGGGATTTTTAAATATTTATTTTTAGTTAAAATGATAATCATAATAATGATGATGAAATGGTCTTTATTAGAACATGAACTGAAAATACAAGTGTCCGTCTTGATCTCACAATAGGACGGAGATGACAGTAAATGATGAAACTATAGAAATAAATCTATTCAGGAGACACTAAATACTGTTTCATTTCACTTATTTACAATGGGATTCTTTAAAATGTGTGTTATCATTGATTCATTCCATCATTATGCTCTATAGTTGTTGTTTTTATTAAATAAAATTCAGAGCAAAATGTTGTAGTCAGATAAAGGGGATACTTAAAAAAATAATAGAATGGGGTATTTGGACCAAAAACGTTTGAGAACCACTGCCGTATACGGATGATTAGAAGGGTTGTTATGTCATTCTTACTCTGATTTGTTAAGGTTTCATTTATTCAGACAACTTTTTTTTTAGGAAAAATTACTTTGATCTCCTGACATGTTTCTGCTGATTGCTTTGATGTGTCCTTATGAGTCCTTTCCGGGCGTGGCCAACTTGAAAATTCTGTCAGGCTGGCCATGTCCCCTGTAGCTGATGGTCTCTGGAGAAGAGTGCCCCAGGTGTGGGAGAGTAAAAATGTTCGCTCATCTCTGTTGATATATTTAAGCTCCACTTTTTGATGTCAATGGCTTTTTTGATCCAGTGTTTGTGTTTGTTTCCTTCTGTCCCATTTATTTTGGCATCGTCCAAGCCCATGATGGGATTTTTTTTTGTTTTTTTTTGTTGTTTGGTCTGATATTGCAGACTTGAAAATTTCCTGTTGTGCTCGGTTAGTTTTACCCTACTGATGTTGTATTGTTGCAATAGTAATCCTGTTTACTTTGATCTCCATGTCAGGAGATCAAAATGCATTTCAAAGTACCTGTACATTTCTTGAAAGAGTTGTCTGAATAAATCAAACATTAACATATTATTCAAAAAAGCAGACAAAATGAACTTGCTGTGATTTCTTACTCTGCCAAAGTGTTTTCCCAGCACACGTTTCTGGTGTTTTCACGGACTGAGTGTTGCTACAAATTAATGGCAAATGTTTATTTTTGGCCTTTCACAGAAAGATCCAAATCCAGCCGAAAATGAATGTCTCGCGGCGTGAGGTGATATCACTGGGAAAACTGGGAACAAATCAGAACAGAAATGGTGTCAAGCAAACCACTGTGCTCTTTGTCTGCTGAAGAAACAAAATAAATCACATTAATAATGAAGTAAAAACACGTCTTTGCATCCGTCTACTAGACTTCACATCCCACAATGCAATGCGCAAAACTTTTCCGACATTGTCAATAAGAGTGTTTACAGTGGAGATTAAAACCAACTTTCAAAACGTCAATTTTAACCTTTTACCTTTTTTTTTCGGAGCATATAATCTTTAATTCACTAGGCTTACACTATGCCTTGATCTGAGTAAAAAATATTCACCTTCAGTGTGCGAATGAAGAGTGGCATTGGGCACAGCACTCCTCATTTATAATTCACAGTTTGAGCCTTGCCTACATGATTCCCACCTACATTTTAGACCAAGAAGGTATTGCTGTTATGAATTAATGAATGACTTACTCATCTTCACCCTGACTTGAGATCGATCTCACTTGAACGTATATATATTCTAGCCAACTGTGGGTGAACTACAGGGGTCAAGGTAACTGCTATATGAGTGCATTATCTGATGTATTGAGCACTTCTTTGTAGTATTATGTTGAATATCAGCTTAGGTAGTGTTTGGGGGTAAGGGGAGAACAAGCCTGGAGGCATGTGGTGAAAGAGGAAGGCTAAGATCTTAGTACTGGCGTTGGGTTCTTATTATTCTGGTGTTTTCTGCTTCTGCGTTAAAATGGAGGGAGGTCAGATGATCAATACTGCTCTACCCTTCACCCCAAACTAAGGATGGTGCGCTGAAGATCAACGGGGAATGCTCATGGTCTCTTCTTTTTCTATCTTGTATGAGTCCTGTATTAAAAACCGGCGAGGTGTAGCATCTGAGTGGTTAAAGATTTAGCAGGTGGGGGAACAAATAGAGATGAATTGTAAATGAGATGCCATTTTTAATCTCGCTGAGATTAGCCCATGGGGAGATGTTTATTCTGTCTTTATGAGTATCTACCTGTTAGTGTGACCCGCAAACAGTTGTCACCGCATGAATCCCTTTCGGAGCAATTACTTTTAAAGAAAAAAAAAAAAAAGACTCATTTGATTAGCACGCAATTCACTAAATATTTTCAACTAAATCATACTTAGCTCCTTCCAAATCAACTATTCCAGCTAAAGTAGAAACTTTCTGGTGGTATGAGATAAAAGCCAAGGCCAGACTAAGGCCAGAAAAAGCACTAAAAATGCAACAGTGAGACTTAATGAGTGGGTACGAGACAAAGGAATGGCAAAGAGAAGACCAAAGTGCTGAGATGGAAAAGAAAGAGTTAAAGTAGCAACTAGTAAAAACAGATAGTGAAGAAGGAGGGGAAAAAAAGAAGAAGGATGGCAGATGGGAGAAAATATTGGTTGAGATTAATGGACTTTAAAGGTCAGTCCAGCATGTTGTATAATTCAGCACACAATAGCTTTGATTGATGTCTGTGCTTTAGGACCTTTCCTACTCGGATTCAGCAGCATTCCTCTCTGCGTTACAGCCCAAGCCACTGAGGCTTTGAGTTAAAGGGAGGAGTACAAATTCAGTTAATAGGTTTCTGAGGAACTGAGGTCTTTGATAAGACAGGAAACATCAAAGGGAATAGGTGAAACGGTTTGTGCCACTGGTTTTCATGTATGTTCCATTAGTGTCCTAACTGTACAGTCAGTGCAGCTAATAGGCCTTACAGAACAAATCAGTGTGATGGAAAAAATATGCTCCTGGTCATTAGATATTAGTGTGCACGAGACACCAGCTTCACTCCCTTTATCTCGAATGTTTGTTGTTACAATGCCTTTGATGACGATGACATTCCCACTATACAAACAGGTGCCGTGTCTTTTACCTTATACCTGTCCTTTTGTCAAAACACCTGTCGATGTCTTTCTGGGTGTTTTTAATACTCACAATCTTTTTCTGATGAAGTAAAATATGTTCCTGCTCTCTGGCACCCCTCAGTGTTGATGCTGGGCCTGTTTCTCTACTCCTGCTGGAGGCGACACAAAGGTGTGAAGGAGGGAGTGTATCATGTGTCTGCACACCACGGCGAGTGGGAGGACATTAGAGAAAATGTGCTCAACTACGACGAGGAAGGTGGAGGGGAACAAGACCAGGTAAATACAAACACATGCTGATATTTGTACTTGGGTCAATGACGTGACACTGACACCTAAATATTATGCCTTATTTTATTTTTATGCATAAAAAGATACCAAATATGTAGCAACTTAGTATATATGTGCTCACTGATTTTTTTAATGTTACTTACTAAATTACTTCTGCAATTTATTCTGTTATTGAAAGTCTCAAAATATTTTGTGTTGCGACTGTCTGGCCATTACTGCTGTTTTAAAAAAAAATCTTTCAAATGTATTTCCTGCTCTAATTTAGTTATATTATAGTCCTGTATAATATTTCAAAGTATCTCTATTATTATTTCCATCATAATATTCATGCAAATCTTGCCCGATGATGCCCATTTTAAGAAATATCATGCAGTGAAATCTTTATACGTCATTGACCCACTATCAAAATGACCAAATCCTATACAGAAATGTGACTTTCGAAAGCTCTGTTTCACATTGGTATTTATATTTGATATTGTAAATTATTATTTATGTGCTTATGCATTATATATGTTCTACTTTGTTTGTATTTATAAAAACTTAGTTTAGTTTAATGGTGTTTATTGGTGCCTTAAAATGAAGCTGAAGGTCAGTTCTTTATATGTCCACGATTGAAAAATATGAAAAAAATAAACCCCAGTATTAGTAATTAAATCCTTTTTTTAGGTAGTGCTGCTAATAGCTGTTTCACTTGACTGGAATTGGATACTTAATTACATGGCTAATCAATGGTGCTACTGTTTCCAACATCTTTTTAATACCCAGTGGATTGTCTTTTTAGGCCTGTAAAACAAGCTCATGCACTTACAGGCATATGCTGAGCTGTTCAGCTTTTATTGGGTTCATGTGGCGAGTGTTGTTGGATTTTGAGAATGCTGTAAAGGATTCTCACTGTTGAGACGCTTTGTCTTTATTGTGAGAAAGCTGTAAAAAAAAAACACAGAAAAAACAGAAAGGTAGCTCCTGATTGGTTGACAATGTTGCAGGTTGTCTTCAGTAGCCAATCATTTGAGGGGCTCAGCAGCCGTGTACCTTTCTTCTTCTACATAATTGGTATTCATACAAAGTGCTGCTTGCTACTAAAGGCAAGTGTCCTTTGGCAATTTCAGCAAACAGCATACTCACTTGCATTTTCTCTGGAAATGCTGTTTTTTTAATCCTTAAAGCTGTAGATGATGTACATTTTTGTTAATCCAATTAAGACATAGTTTAGGCCTCAGGGATCAATAAATCTAAGATCATTTGCTGGAAAAAAACATGTAAAAGGTTGAAATTGGCACTCTTCGTTTATTAACATTTTCTGAAAGGTTTGTGCATTGCATTGTGGGATATGGAGTACCGGAGACAGATGCATAGATGCATGTTTTTACTTCAGTCTGTTACTGTGTTTTCTTAGTTTTTCTTTACCAGACAAGCAGGACAGGAACTGACGTGACACCAGTTTTGTTTCCGTTTGTTCCCGGTATTCCCCGTGATATCACCTCACTCCGCAAGACATTAAATTTCACCCGGATTTTGATCTTTCCGTGTAAACCTGAAAAATAAACATCTGTTTTGCTCCAACTTTCAGTGAAAACACCAGAAATGTGTTAGGAAGTCAGTTTAGCAGAGTTTTTTGGGTAAACACAAGAAATGATGGTAGGAATGAACTAAAACACTTCTATGCATCTGTCTATGAGACTCCACATTCCATAATACAATGCGCGTAACTTTTCCGGCAATGTCAACAGTGTTCATGGTGGAGATGAAAACAAACTTTCGAGCAGCAGTTTCAACCTTTTTATTTTTTTATATACTGGTATTAGGAATGGGCGCATGGTGGCTTAGTGGTTAGCCTCACAGCAAGAAGGTCCTGGGTTCAAGCCCTGGGGTGGACTTGGGTCCTTTCTGTGTGGAGTTTGCATGTTCTCCCCGTGCTGCGTGGGTTTCCTACGGGTACTTCGGCTTCCTCCCACAATCCAAAAACATGACTAAGGTTGATTGGAGTCTCTAAATTGCCCATAGGAGTGAATGAGAGAGTGAATGGTTGGCTGTGTCTGTGTTGCCCTGTGATGGACTGGCACTCTGTCCAGGGTGTACCCCCGCCCAGCACCCTATGAGAGCCGGAGATTGGCACCGGCAGACCCCCGCGACCCTGTTAAATGGGAATAAGCGGGTATGAAGATGGATGGATGGTATTAGGAATACACTATGTCTTCATTGGATCTTCATCAGGTTTATGTTTTGAAAATGTATCAAAAATAGCCTCTTCTTGTCTTCTGACCTTTTTCTCTGTTGGTTCCTCAGAATGCGTTCAACATGGTGGAGCTGCAGCGTTCCCTCCAGCCCAGCCCTGCACAGTCACTCCGCTACAGTTATCCACAAAGCATCATCTCCTACCCACAGACGAAGCCTCTCCAAGACAACACTAAAAAAGCAACGACCAATGGCAATGGCAATGCAGCTATCGCTCTGCGTCTGGCCGTCCCACCCTCAGAGTCGGACGCCTTGCCATCACCTCTGACTTTCCGGCGCTCACAGAAAGCCCTCTCCTTCTCCAGCCAGGACTTAGCACGCTACCTTTGTGAGGTCATCAGGGACATGGAACATCCAGCTGAGTTCAGTACCATGACTACGCCTCGCCGCCCCACAGGAAAGGCGCGCGGCCTGGCTGCGGTGCGCTCCCTCAGCTCACTCAGTTCATCTCAGGGTTCAGAGGTCAGGCTTCAGGTGGCCCAGGGCACCCGGCTGGACAGGTTCAAAACCCTTCGAGCTGTGGTTAGCGATTTTAAAGGAGACTCCAAGACTCCGGAGGGACCGAGAGACAAATTGAAGGAGAGCAGAGGGCAGTTAAACTGTGAGAAGAGCGGGTGAGGCTGCACTTAAAGAAGCTCAACTGAAGCCTCCAAAAAAGCTGAATTCATCAGAAGTGGATGGTTGGAACCCAAAGGGAGATCATTAAATGTGAAATACTTTGAGACTGGGAGGTTGCCCAAGGTCTATGTGAAGTCTGCTATATATGTACTGTAATGATGAATCTTTGAACATTTACGTTCTTTGATATGAAATGTTTACCAATGAATGACCAGATGTTATGTATTGTTTACTTGGCATTGCAATGTACAGTATTTACTCCACAGACAGCACTTTTTTGGAAGCACTCTGTGTCAAACTACTCATGTCACCCAAATCATACGGGGAATGTTTGCAACTATAACAACAAATGAGTTTCCTGTGAGATAACTGGATTCTCTGTACCGGTAATGACTCATGAAATCATTTATGTGGCAAAACGTTGTTTGTTATTTTTCCATTTGTATTATTTATTTCCCTTTGACGAAATAAATATCTTTCATAATAATTCACTTTATTTTTCAAGCGTGCAATAGGGACATTCACTGTTTATGAAATACACCATTAGATGTTTGCACTTTTACTTGCCAGTTACCTTATTGCATTAAAATGAGTAAGAGGAAGGATTTTGATGCCTTGGAGTTGGACTTGGTATTTACCAACTGCTGACCTACGGAGATGCTGATGCAAAACAAAGTTTTGGAGTATTAAAAGTTGTCTAAAAAGGAGAAAGATGATTCGGATACTTTTAAATCACAAAAGAAAACACTAAATGTTAGAAGGTTAGAGGTAAGGTTAATAAATATTTACCTCCAGCAAAGAGGTAATGTTTTCACCAGCATTTATTAGTTTTTCTGTTAGCAGCATAACGTTAAAGGTATTTAATGAATATTGATTAAAATGTAACCAAAGATAGGAATGGAAGATTCCATTAAATTTTGGAGAGGATCTGATCAATATATTGGCCATCCTGTCTGTCATTGTCCGATCTCAGAAGCCATAAGCAAGGCTGGGCCTGGTTAGTACATGATTGGGAGACCCCTGAGAATTCCAGGTGCCACAGTGGGGTGACAGTTGCTCGACTGGTATCTGTCATTGAGTCTTTTCACCGACATAGCCTGCCATGAATGTGGTGTGAGTGTTGAATGTTGGTGGTGGTCTGAGGGACCGATGGCGCACTATAGCAGCCTCGCTACCATCGGTCTGAAAGACTAATGGATGAAATTTGAGTGTCTAAGTGAAGCGCTATATAAAATCCAATGCATTATTATTATTATGATTCTGGATCTGTTTGAAAAATAAAAAAAAAAAAAAAACATATTTCAGATCATTCGAGTAATTTAAAGATTGTATATCTTGGTTCGTAATTGACAGATCTTTAGGAACTTTCACTCAGTTGTTGGGTTAATTCCTCAAATACCCCAATGAGGATTGGAACCATATTGCGCATTTCATCTCAATTTTTCAAAAAATGTCCTTTGTTTTTTTTTTTTTTTTTTTTTTTTTTTGAAAATAAAAAAATGTCCTTTGTAACTTTATCATTATTAATGGGGATAGAAACCTCTTCCAAGCCTTTAAAGTGTGAACGATCATGGAACTGCCAATGAGGATATTTGGTGCTTGGCGGAGGCTTGCGCTCTTGTCTAGTATATTTCAGCGATAGACAATGGTCCATTTTTTTAATTTTGGGGTGAGCAGTCTGGTTGGCAAATGTCCGACAATCCCAACCCTTACAGTATGTAGGCTACAGCAGTAGAGAAACACATCGGGTGCCATTCCTGTCAGCGAAGAAAAGGAAGATGAAGATGACGCTACATTTTTCAAACTAAACAAAGCTGTAGGGTCAAAGATATGGAGAAAAAGAATTGGCATAACAAATACAAAAGTCTGCTGAATTTTTTCATAAACTAGATGAAGAGTAAATTAAAAAAAAATGATTTATACTCGCTTCAATCGACCATTGATGTTCAGCTGCATTGTTGTGCTGATGGACACATTGTCTTCGCACACTTAGAGATAGTATTTAAGCATTGTTTGTCCATGTCTATCTGTCAATGGTGATGCTGCTAGCATGTCATTCTTGCATCTTGTTGAATCCATGAGAAAAAAAAAAAGCAGTTCTAAAGGCAAACAAGGATTTTTGCCAGCTGTACATAAAGGGACTGTTCATCATCACTGATCAAAGTGGAGGTTTGATCCTGAGCCAGTGTGACTGACCTGCCTCTAATTTTGACTAATGCTGGTCATTGTTAGCATGAGTGTTTTGATGCCATCGCAAACATGGGGAGAACATGTGAACTCTGCACAGATATCAAGGCCTTTTTGCTGCAAGCCTAAAGAGCTAACAAAGTGGTTGTGATCAGTAAGTATGAAAGGAATCTTGTGTTCTTCATTCATTACGACGACAGCGCCTTCGACAAACAGGAAAAACTCTTCTAGCAAACCATTATCAGGAATATGCGTCTGATGGGGAAACATATGGGGTGCCGATTGGAAAGTTGCGCATGCTAAAAAAAAACAGCAACTTTTGACCAGATTTACAGCAATGTGTGTGAAATTTGTGATGTCTACTTTTCTTGTTAAAATATAATGTCATTGTTTAATCTAAATCTAAATGTTAAAACTAAATGTCAAAACTAAATGTCATGGGTAAAACTAAATATTTAGCTAGTATGCAAATTCACCGGAAGTACCAACATAAAATCTCATTGACGTAAAGAGCATTATCTGTGGTCTATTTACAGACACATTTAGATTTAACATTTAATATTTAGATTTAAAATTTGTTTAAATGTAACATTTAGATTTAAATTTAACATTTTGGTTTAAATGTAGCATTTAGATTTAATATTTAACATCTAACATTCACATTTAGATTTAATATTTCAACATTTCACATTTGAAAATATTAATATTAATACTGACGTATTTTTATGAGAAAAGTAAATAGCACAAATTCTGAAGCATTGCTGCAAATCTGGTGAAAAGCAACATAAGAAAATCACATACGTTTTTTAAACGTGGTTTGTTGCTAAATTTTGCAAAAAAGTTGCTGTTTATTTTAGTACGTGAAACTTTACAATCAGCGCCCGATAGAAACAAGTCAGTTCCAGTATTAATGATCCATCTGCAGTTTTTTTTTTTTTTCCCTTCTGACCAGAGCTTGTGAAGGATGGACTCAGAGTGGGGGCTTCTCAGCAGGCCAACATATGCTACATCTTCCTGAATAGCTCACCATTACCAGTGTTGGACAAAATAATGACAGAAGCCAGACGACTGAAAGGGTAGATGGAGCAGCTGCAGACTGCTGATGATGTGGATATCTGTTTTCTGTTTATTCACACACACACACACACACACACACACACACACACACACACACACACACACACACACACACACACACACACACACACACACACACACACACACACACTTATCATATAGGCTACATGCGTTCAGCCCCTTGATAGTTTATGAAGATTCAAGTCTTTATATGTCTAATTTCACTAAAACACATCATAAACAAAAATCTGATTGACTCTTCCATGTTCAGACATGATTTCTTTCTACTATTACATGCTGCCATCTATTGGCAAAGCAACCACACTGCTCATACATTTTTACATTTAGGTTCTCCCAACAGAGCACATCAGTGGGGTCGTCTGGCCTCATCACAAGGTTCATGTTCATGTGAAACTACAGCATTGGACCAACTTTTTCTGTCTCCATCCAGAAAGCTATTGCATCATCGGTTCAGTCCCACTGTGTACAGTTTAATATGAGACTGGAACACATAGTCCTAAAATATAAAACACTGCCCACAGCAACATCATCAAAAAATTATAGATAACACTTGTAAAGTTTCTTAAAGCTTATTCCAGGAGTCTAGAAAATCAATGTGGAAAATTAAATGAGTGTCACAAAATTGCCTGAAGGGTTGAATGCTTGGTAAATGTGGTGGTTTTATTGTCATTTCCCACCTTTTTCTGTCTGATGGTCTGTCTATATGAGACCGTTGTCAATACTAAACCAAACCGCCTTTACAATAAAAAATGGTTAATAAAAATGTTTCCATTCAGCTCCATATGTTTATTTTAGTGGCAAGGCACATTATCCTGCTTTAAAAAGTAATTGGTTGCCAATACTTTGATACATCATCTATGATGTATATTGTGAGCTTTGGTTGTACATCATTTAGTTTTGCCAAAATAATACAATAATTTTGGTTTATAAGTCACTTAACTTGTTATTTTTTTCTGCCTCTCAACATTTTTAGGCTGTTTAGTTGACTTAATCGCTGCCTATTACAACCAAGCCTTTTTGATGACCAAATAAAGGGGATATTAGTGTCATTCAATGTACTTTGAAGTGATTAATATTGCAGCACTAAAGTGTATTTTCATTTCAGAACATGTATTTCTGCTGCTGGCCACTAGAGGTCACCCTAAACCCAGGTCAGCTGGCCATGAACTGCAGCAGCACCAGTGGAAGACTGAATACAATAGTAACTGTACTGTACACCTTAGTATGAAGTATTATTAATGCATGTTTGCAGTCATGTTTAATAAGTCATTTCTAAATGAAATGTTATTTTAAACCAGAAGTCGTACACATAATTGCTTTCATTTAGTTTAGTCACAACATAGCAATAATAATAATAATCATCATCATCATAAAAATTTTTTAAATGACAGGTTTTTAACTCATGATTATATGACTGTTGCTAATTAATTTGGAGTAATGGTTGACAAAGAACTTTATATAGACAAATCATTTATATGATATGTATGGTTTCTGTAACATCTGGAGAATTGTATCAAATCCACCAATCAGGGAAGAGAGAGGAAACTACATGGGCTGCGCAATTAATCAAATTTTAATCCTGATCACAATTTTAGTTGCAACAAATTACACAAATTTGATCTTCTGCAATATTTGCATTTAAAATATGGGCTTTTTTTTGTATAATTGCTATTTAAAGCTTCATTTTGTACCGCAAACTGTACACATTCTGAGGTCTGAACATCTCCTCTGATGTGTTTCCACATTCTCTGCACTATCTGCATGTGAAGTTCAAGTTCTAAAGTTAAAGCTAAAACTCTGAAGTAAAGTTGAAGTTCTAAAGTTAAAGTTCTTTCTCTATGTATTTATTTAGAAAAGGGAAAGTACATATTGATAAACATATGAAATTCATTGGTTTCGTATTTTAGTTGGCAAAAAAATAAACACATTTCATTACGTCATTTATGGGCTCTGCACTCTGTAATAACGTATTTATTTTGTTAGCCTTTGGTACATTTTAAATTCTTGGGCTAATTAAAAAAAATAAAAAAAATTGTATAATTTTTATTTAAAGCTTCATTTTTTACCGTAAACTGTACACATAGTGTTTGTTTAAATATATATGTATATATACACGGTACATATAAAACTGTTTTTTTAAGAAATGGGTTGAAACATCCACTCTCTCTGCACTGTCTGCATGTGAAGTTCAAGTTGATGAACATATGAAATTCATTGGTTTCGTATTCTAGTTGGAAAAAAAAATACACACATTTTATCACGTTGTTTCTCCTTAATAATAATGTGTACAGTGTTACAGTGTTCTGGGAACAAACTAATATACTGCACATACCCAAGTGTTGTGTATTGCACACGTATCCTGAAGTACTATATGTATTGCACGTACCCTAAGGTAATGTTCTAAAGTTAAAGATCTAAAGTCAAAGTTCTAAAGTTTTAGGGCACAGGCTGTTATTTAACTAAAACTGTATAGGTGTGTTTCTCATAATGTTGAATTATTGCAGTATAAATACAACTACAATATTTACTATACTGACTGTACAGCATATGAATTATCACTGTGTGTTTTTTCTGACTGTCATATTTCATTCTCCATAGACTCCTCATTAGGAGAAAAGGTTGGAACAAAAACATTTGTTCATTCACCATGTGCCCCTTTTTAACTTTGAGCCCCTGCCTCTTCAAAGGTCAAAGTTCACACGTTCACAAGGAGAAGATAATGTTGCCCACCATGCTGGTCCCTCTACCAGAACAGCCATCATTATTCAAAATGCCCAAGTTATCAGTGATTATGATTGAAGTGTGTCATATTACACAGCTGAGTGCATCACACGTTGTTTTCTTTATGGGGCTGGGTTGCCACAGACTAGTTTAAATTCCCCGCTGATCCTTGTCCACTGCCAAAAGCACCAACAAGCATGTGAGCATTAGACCATAGAGCGAAGAAAGAAATTGGCAGCATTCTTTGAGCACATATGACACCAGGAAGTGCAGTGGGAAGACCAGAGAAGCCAGTGGGAAGCTTTGGGCAGCAGTGTGCTGGTAAACACATTCATCCTGCCATTCAAATGACTGGATTTAAAGGATCTGCAGCTAATGTGACGCATTAGATTCTTCACAGATGGAGTTCCTGTTTCAATATGTAGAAACTTTGCCACTTCTGTACCCGTTTATCATGATTAGGGTTGACAGTAAAAAACAAAATCAAACAGTCAAGATACACACACAGTTACCCTTACAGTCAATATAGAGACCAGGATTGTGGTCAATCACATAAAATAAATAAAATTTAATTTTCAATTACCTCTGTTCAATTACAATTACATTCATATTTCATATTTTTATCCTGAGAAAGTCAACTACATTTATGTTCTCAACTACTAAAGTTATGTTACAATTAATCACAATTACTGTGCCTGAAATAAATAACTAATACTAGTTAACCTTCCTCTTGTGTTAGCATCTCTTATGACAACGAGTCCTACATCAGCTATAAAAAAAAATAAATAAAAAAAAAACACTAAATGGCTATCATCTAATTTTTTTTCTAACTATTGGTTACCTTGTAAGGTGTTATGGCAAATTTTATATTCATCATAATATCGTCAAATGTATGTTCATGTGTACAATTTGTCATGTTTTAATACATGATGACTCCATTACTCTTTGCACTTTTGAACAGCTGAATCATGTTAGATTAAACAGTACAGATCGTATTGTACTCAGTGCAACACAGAGTCTCTGCTGAAGGCCAAAACTCAAACTCACATGCAGATATGCATGCACACACACACTATCAAGGATAGATAAGAGTGGCGCCCAATCTTCCTCATAATATACACGTCTTCATCATCCTCAAATGTTTCCACTGTTGGGCATCTGACTCTCTCCTTCTCCTCACCTCAGGGTGGAACTTTTCTGTTATCTGTATAAAAGCTTAAGCTGTGAAACTGTTAGTTAGAGTGGGTCTTGCCTTTTTGCTCTGCCACAAGCATTTTGCCTTTCATTCTTTCAGGATGGAAGCTTCTTTTTTACTCCTTTTTATTTTATTTTATAATAAATCTTTTTTATAAAATCATCAATGCTCCGACTGGACTCCATCATTCAACCAGAGCAATAAATCATGCCTCCAAATGAGGTCAACCGCAAATTTGCCGTAACAAAGGCTTCCTATCAATGAAAATATAGGCATTGATATTTTTGGTGTGGGCATCTTAACTGTACTGTCCTCGCTGATGTGTTGAAACTTCAACTAGACAGCCAGCCAAACTCCGTACAAAACAACAAGGGAGTCAGGATGCAGCGTTCAAGCTCCTTAGTTTATTGCAGACTCTATGTGAATGAAGTTAAGAATCAGGAGTGAAACTGAAAATATAGACACATACATTGCAATTAACAAAACCTCCTTTTTACAAAGACAAGTTTCAGTCATCAAATAATAAACAAGCAACTACTTCACGCTTAAAGATGTGTACTCATTGTTTAAATGAAAGGCATTAATCTATGTTAAATACAAACAATTAACATGCAAAATAAACATTACTTTTCCTATGATAACAACAATATACATGTCAATATATTAAACAACTGAATAAACAAAAGAAGAACTTACAGGCAATGCATCTTTCGGAGAAACAACCGATGATAGCAGAGAGAGACTTCAGCTCCTACCACAAATCTAGCCTTCTACTGGGCCATGTGCTCACTAATACTTCCTTCTTCCTGTTCTTAAAGGAAGTGATGCAAAAAACCCCAACACTAAACAACAAGGGGAGCTAACTACAGAAACTAAATACAAAGAAAAAAAAAAGAAAGAAACAGCTGTCTGTATATCCCTAGATTTAAATTTTTTTGAATGGTAAAATGTGGGAATGCTTGGTAGGAAACATATTTTAATAATTGTTAATATGGGTAGAACTGTAACATTGTTCCCAGGTTCTGCATTTAATTGACAATTTTTATAGAATTTACATGGCAATTAATTACAATTAAAAAAGTCCATTGTCTAAACACAATTACATTTTCATTATGATTACAAGAGCAACAGATCTTTAAATAGCAATCAAAATTACAATTACGCCATAAATGTAATTAATTATCAATTAAACGACTACAATTATAATTGACTCCAACCCCGATAGAGACATCTCTGAAGCCACATGCTTGAGGACTGCATGCATGTGCTCAGAGAGAACATATGATAATGTACAACCATAGTATTGTGCGCTAAATGGTAACTGGACTTTTGTTACCACTTGACTAGTCCAAAGAGTTCAGCCACATTCACCCTTTCATTACACTTACTCACACATGTATCAGTAGTGACAGAGCTTGGTGCTAATCCTTCAGTGCAAGGAATGTAGGGATTAGCCTTAGTGTCATGCCCAAGGAAACGCATGAAGGGCCTCCGATCATTCCACCAGCCTCTCGACTTTTTTGGCTCAAGGTCCCCCTTTCTCTTATTTCTGAATTCACGTCCGACTACAACATTCAGAATACTGAAAAAAAAAAATAATAATAATATATATGTATATATATATATATATATATATATATATATATATATATATATATATATATATATATATATATATATATATATATATATATATATATATATATATACAGTATATATAGAGAGAAAGAGAGAGAGAGAGCATAATGTTGGAATGAATGAGTGATAAGTTTAACACACATTTTAAAGAATCAAATTCTGTAAATAAGGGGTTGAAACAGTATTTAGTGCCTTCTGAATAGATTAATTTCTATAGTTTTTTATCATTTCCGGTCATCTCCTGCCTGGTGTGGAACCAAGACTGACTCTTGTATTTTCAGTTCATGTTTTAATCCATATGATTTCCGTTAACATTATTATGATTATTATTTTTAACTAAAAACATTATAAAACCCAGTGGCGGCTGGCCAATAGAGGGTGCTAGGGTGCCATAATTTTCACTGTCAACTCTTGTTAAAAGTTGCGCATGCGCAGTAACTCCTCTTCAATATGAGTCAATGGAGTAACTCTGGGCACAGCTTATCTGCGCCCAGAGTTAAATGCAGCTGGATCATTTACAAATCACCAGTGGTTGGCCAAAAGATGGCGCTAGGGCGCCGTCCCACAACTCACCGGTTCGTTTGAGTAAGCCATAAAAAATAAAAATGTATAATTAATTAAAAATACTATGAAACAAATGTATATCTGTATTTAGATAATCAGAATAAATATTATAGATAATAATTATGTGTTGTTTCATTAATTTGTGTCTAATTGGTGACGTGTTTCCTCCTTGGGGCGTAGTAATCTTTATCGTCCATTCTCGTTAAAAGTTTTACATGCGCAGAAACATGTGCAGCCACTCTTTTACACAACACCCCCTTCCCGCCATGGGATAGGCTGACGTCACAGGACAATAAAAATAAAGTAAAATAAAGAAAGAGAAATGAAATAATTCTGCTTTCCATGCCTACCTGCTGACCCAGCATAAACAAAGACAGGTAGGACCCATTTAAAGCACTTTTCAGAAAAGGCAAAGAATTATGAACAAACTGGGAACAAACTATTTGTGATAATGTCAAATCTTGAATATGTCCATATTTTGTAAATTTTGGTCAGGTCTTCATGTATATTCATTTACCACTACCTTTGTCACCCTCGTTTTAAATTTCAAGAAGTACAGTATAACCCTGACACACACCCACTCACTCTATTGTATATAACAGAATTTCTCAAAGTAATGTACGTGTACTTCTAGGGGTGCGCAATAGCACTATAGGGGGTACGTAGGAGAGAGAGAGAGACAGAGAGAGAGAGAGAGAGGAAAATTAACAAATGAAAGCAATAAAAATATGGGGTGTTATAATGTTTATTTTTTAGTTCAAAATGATAATCATAGTAAATATTACCAGCAATTCACAAAAAGGCAACAAAAACACCAAATAAGAGAAAAATATACTGAATAAAGCTAGATTACCTCTTATCCCGTCTCACGGAGCTAAATCACCATGGTAACTTAGGCTGAAAGACTAACCTGGTCAGGACCAAGTTTTGTTCTGGCTAAGATCTGAGGAAGTGCTAAAGTCCCGCCTCCTGACCAATCAGTTCTCTTAGAAAACAACCTGGCCTTTGTTAGATGATCCTGGTTGGTGCAGATCTGACAGCTGCGTTTAGGAAAGAAAGATTATTGATGGATTAATGCAATCTTTACATTTATCCTTTAGGAAAGATATAGATTTATATCTAATGTACTGATCTACAATCAGCTTATGAAGCCTGTGTCTCCACATGCGCGGACGGGTGAAGTCATTCATTCATTCATTCATTCATTGATACGCTATAGTGAGGCTGACAGCATCAACAGGAACATACTCCAGTGAAGCAATGTGCTCTCATTCCAGTGTGTGTGATAAATAGAGGATTACAGTGTGCTGTAATAAGTTTAACTGATCAGAATGTATCCGTTTATCGTCAAATGAATTAATATCATAAATAATCTCAAGCTTTTACGCATTAACAAGTGTCGGCAGCTTCCTGCCTGTGTTCTTCCACTCCTGCCTTTTCTGTAACAACAGTGTTGTTTTTGGTCTGAAATGTGGATTTTAATTATTCACAATTTTAAACTTAAGCTGAACACATAACCTGGTTGGGACCAGGTTATGAAATGGATCAGATCTGAGCGAGTATAAAAGCTCTGCTTCCTAACCAATCCCTCCTGGTGCGCTGCACTAACACTGTTGCTCTTTGCTGTAATCATGGTTTTGAATCCATTATATTTGTTTAAGATCATAAGCTGTTCCTCCATTGTAAAATAAAGTTGCTCTGCCAGGTTTTTCCATTGTAGTGATCGGTCAGATGCTGCAATCTCCACCCTTTTTATGGGAGCGCGCATGAAGCAGGCTGAAATCACTTAGCTTAAATTAGAGTGTTGTTATCAACCTTCGTAGGACAGCTTCTCTCTGACAGGGAATGTTTGGTTAGGCGAAGCCCGCAAACAGACATATACCCATGATATAATTATCTAGCTTCATAGTAGGGGTGGGCGATATGGGAAAAATATCATATCACAATTTTTTTCTTTGTGAAATCACGATCACGATTTTATTACGGTTTTTTTCATTCAAATCATTTAGACTATTTTAAAGTTATTTACCAATAAAACAAACCAAATCACCTACTTAAAATAATCGCCCTAAATGGAAAAAAGGAATAAATGATCATTTAGGACAAGGTAATTATGTTTTGTTTTTTTTTTTTTTAATTGTATGTAAGCAATTCATCAAACTGGTTCCTCGTACAATTAACATCAAACAAAAAGGCTGGCATGTTATTTTAGTCACTCACACTTTTTACTTTGTTTAACTAAAGTGGTGTAGCGTCACTTGCTACATAACAAGGCAGCATATCAGTCTAGTGATTTCTATTTGTTTTATTAATAAAATCCTACTTAAAGCAGTGTTTGAACTCCTCATTTCACACAGTTTAGACAATCATATCCTTTACGAGATAAAACGTTACTGCTTTGGTTACATTAGACCTGGGTGATATGGACCAATATTCATATCTCTATATTTTTCCTCAAAATGGCAATAGATGATATAAACTGCTTTTTTTTTTCTTCATTTTTTTCAATAGTTTTACAAGAAAAACAATAATGGGTGAAAGTCAGTGGAGAAAAATGCCACAAAGACCCTTTTATTAATCACTAGCAGCACAATATCTACATTTTGTATCACTTTTGACTTTTTCCTTCATTAACTCATTCAGTAGCAGCCATTTTCAGATTTTCTACCCCCCTCAGTGACAGCCATTTTTGAGCTTTTTGACTGATTTTAAAGACCCACAGAATATTTTCTACTATGACTATCTGAAATCTGACACCAGCTTCTGAAAGATTCTGAAAGCCTTAACTTTCATCAAAAAAAAAAATTAATAGAGCAAGTTTTACACAAATCTTCAGTTTCAGAGCAAAAACCTGAGAAAAAGCCGTTTTCTAAAAAAAACCCTGTCAGTGACTTTAAAGCTATTTTTTGCTTTAGTGACAACTCTAGCATCTGAACATTGTTTCCTTATATAAAAAAAAAAAACACAAAAAAAAACACTGAGACTGGGCTTTTGATGGCAAAATTATTATTATTTAGCTATCTATGTCAGAGTTGAATGGATTTCTTACTGTATTTTGGCATTCCTCCAAGTTTTTTTCCCATCAGTCTGCACACACGCAACTTCCTCTTCCTCCCGGACATACAGAGTGTCACTGCGTTCCCCGTTTTTTTTTTTTTTTTTTTTATCTCACCATTGCCACACTATCCATGAGTTCCACACATGCTCTGGTCGAGTGTGCGCTGCTGGGAACGTCAACTCTGTACGTAGCACCATTTTCTGTCTCGTAAACGCCTTTTGTCCTCTCCCTCTGAGCTCTGATGAGCATGGATGATCTCTCATCCGATGGTGCGCTGCTACCTCCTATTATTTTGCTACCTAGCTCACAGGCTGGGGGTATTTATAATAATAATGATAATAATGGCTTGGATTTATATAGCGCTTTCTTCGAGGAGACTCAAAGCGTGTTACAGAAACCATTATTCATTCACACCAGTCACTCACACAGTCATACCGGTGGTGGTAAGCTACAATGTAGCCACAGCTGCCCTGGGGCATACTGACAGAGGCGTGGCTGCCATTTCGCGCCTACGGTCCCTCTGACCACCAGCAACATTCATGCACAATTCATACAAGGCAATGTGGGTAAAGTGCCTTGCCCAAGGACACAACGACAATGACTCGGTCAGAGTCAAACCCCCAACCCTTCGGTTACTGGACAACCCACTCTACCACTGAGCCATGGTCACCCCAAGGATTTCACAGACACGGGACCGCAAGGGTTAAAATGTGAACTACTGACGGTTCTACAATCTCCGTGATTTGGGAGATCTAATATCGTCAGATCGCACACCCTTACTTCATAGCATACCCCCAAAAAGAACAGGCAACCAACAACAAAATACGCAAAATGACATAAATACTATTACCAGCAAAACACAAAACAACAACAAAGATACACTAAATAAGAGAAAAACACACTACGAATTACACAAACATAACAGAGAACTATATAAAACAACCAAACAACACCAAAAACACATAGATAGATAGAATAACTTAAATAATACTAACCACACACAAAAACAAAATGTGCAAAATGACATCAGAAACACACAAATTAACACACAAAAGACACAAAATGATGATAGAAATGATCTTGATTAGAACATGAACTGAAAAAACAAGGATCATCAGAAGGGAGATGACCATAAATGATAAAAACTATAGAAATAAATCTATTCATGAGGCACTAAATACTGTTTCTTTCCACTTATTTGCCAAAATGAGATTCTTTACAATGTGTGTTATCGCTCATTTATTCCATCAATATGCTCTATAGTTGTTTTTTCACAGTATTATGAGCAAAATGTGGTAGTTGAACACAGTGGCGGAACCAGAACGTAGCTTATGGGTGAGCCTGGAAAAATCAGAATGGCCTGATTATTTTTAAAGCTGATATGAGATGTATGTTAGCAATTTATGATAGGCTATAATAAAATTTGCCGGGCCACTGTAAATTAGCTTATGGTACAAACAATATACCTTTGAAAAACCTGTGAAACTGGATATACAGTAGAGACCGCTACTCCACAACTAGACCTCTGTTCTGTCAAATTTCAGTCTGACAAATTTTTTTGAAAAATTTACTCAAAGATAACTGTTTAGCCTGTTCGTTTAGCCATTGTCCAACAGCTGTATCTAGCTGCTCCAGTAACCCGCATTCTGATTGCTGGTCAACGTAAATTTCGCGACGGACATCGTTCAATCACTTTAAAGTTGAAGTTGGTTTTTGTTAACGGTCCCATGCAACAACCACAAAAACAAAACGATTAAATCTGTAAAATAAAAGCAGAGTCAGGAAGAAACACACAAGCACTCATATCCTTCTCCACGTTGCGTCTCTTATTTCCTTTAAAACACATTTACATTCATTAGCTTAGTTTACTCAGCAAAACAAAAGTATTAAGCAATAAATCAACATTCTCTCATAAAACATTATATTCTGTACATTAAATGAACAAAAAGTGCATATTGGGCTTTCGACTCTCTACGAAAGACACATCAGGAAGTCTTAGGAATAAACTGGAGCAATTTACATAAAGTACATCCAAAGTAAACATTCAGCGCAAGCTGACGAACTCTCACGATCTGCGCCGCTCTGTTTTACTGTTGCAGTTTATTAAACTTCTACAAAACGATCCAAAAGCTACACAAATCATCTTTACATTACATACAGCTTCTTTTATAAGTAACACAAAGCGTAAGGCTTTCATTTATGGTGATTTTTTTTTTTCTTTTTTTTTTTCTCATGAATCTCACTGGGTGGGCAATCTGTCAATCTGGGTGGGTCTGTGCCCATACCAGGCCCACCCCTAGCTCCACCCCCGGTGGGAAATAAGGAGGTACTTGGATTCAGAAATGAGAGATAAAGGGGGTAGGGGAGACCGGGGCTTGTCATGTTGCAATTATCTTGTTCACCAGAGGGCGCCGCTAAAAAGTGGAAAACTAGTTTTCTTCCTTTACATGGTCATGTAGGAAGAGAATAGCACATTGTGAGGCGAGGTTAACACCAATTATCCATTTTTCACAAATCAAAGTAAAAAATATCAACTTTATATCTTTCAAAACAAGCTTCTTTCAGATAATAATCCTAACAGTGACACGTGTGGACTTGCTAGAAGAGAGATTAACTCATTCACTTCCAGCCCGTTTCAGAGCAGCCAACATACCTGTCAAGTTTTGGATTTGAAAATAAGGGAAATTTTCACTGTGATGGACTGGCGCCCTGTCCAGGGTGTACCCCCGCCCAGCGCCCTATGAGAGCCGGAGATTGGCACCGGCAGACCCCCGCGACCCTGATAAATGGGAATAAGCGGGTATGAAGATGGATGGATGGATGGGAAATTTTCAGGCGCCCGCTACGAGCCGTCCCACCCGCCCAACCAAGCTCCAGTATCCCTTATATTTTAAGAGAGCTGTACAAGAAATCTAAAATAGCCACTTGTCAACCACTCACTAAATACAATCATGTCATTAGAATCTGGTAGGTTGACCTTTATTAACATTGAAATGCTGTGAAAATTCCTACTAGGGCTGGGCAATATGGACCAAAACTCATATCTCAATATTTTTTCTCAAAATGGTGATATATACAATATAAATCTCAATAATTTTATTTCAAATGAAGTCTGAAAAGAAAGAGAATTCTGGGTTAAATTTGCCGATCCAAAATGCTACACAGTGACATTTATTAACAAACAGCTGCACAATATGTGCCACTTTTGGTTTTTTTCCCCTGTAAGGGACAGCATGTGTGAGTGATATGTAATCTGTAATATGGCTTGCTATGCGGACGCTCTGAGTTAGGACTGTGTTCTAGAAGTAAAAGCAGTGACTCTTAAAACTAGTATTTTGATACAAACTACTGTATATACAAGCTATTATATATATTAGAAAACATCTTAAATCTCAATATATCGTCCAGCCCTAACTCCTAAATTATACAACAGCCTAAATTAAAACATAAATGTGTACATGAAGCACATGTGTTCATTTAATATACTTACAGTTCATATACAAGTCAACACGTTGCATATTTACTGTTAATTTCACGTTGCTTGACTTTAAGTTAGACATTAACATTTTATTTTCATTACATATTTTCTTTGCATTTCTCATGCTCACTCATGTGGTTCTCTGGTATTCACTAAAAACTTTTTAGAAACATTTATTGCAGACTTTACATCCATTAACACTTTTTGAAAGCGGTGTATATCTGTGGAGCTTGTGATTGGCTGATTTTTCATGGTGACTTACGTCATTCCTTCCCCCGTGGTAATTATTAATCTAACAGAACGTGTAACTGTGTCACATCCTGCTGCTCTTTATGAAGGTAAACTCTCTGTTCCTGTTTCCAAGGTATTTACACAAGTTCTTTGGTTTTTTCGCCGGAACGTCTTCATTTATCATCTCTTTTCTGAGTTTTTTCCGGGTTTGTTGCCGCTGTCTGCACTAATCTCGCGTGAACTGACACTCAGGCCATTTCAGGTGGCATTTCTCGCGAGACTAGTGACAGCGTTCAGTTTAGTGAGGCATCCTTTAATTATCATTACATTAAAATACGAGATATTTACGGGAAAATACTAATACGGGACGATGGCGGGAAAGAGGGGTAAAATACGTGGGTTTCTCGGCCAAAACGTAATACTTGACAGGTATGGCAGCCAACCCCATATTGCCAGGTGTTTTAAATGATTTTCACTGATTTTTGAAAACCCACAGAATATTTTGTCCTATGACAATCTGAAGTCTGAAACCAGATTCTGAAAGATTAGACTCTAGTTTCATCAGAAACAAATATTTCGTTTCTAGCTTGTTTCGTTCTTCTGTAATCAGCAGTTGAATAGAGGCAAGTTTCACACAAATCGCCAGTTTGTGGCAAAAAAGCTGAGAAAAACATATTTTTTGAAAAAACCTATTAGTGACTTTGAAGCAATTTTTAATTTTTTTTGCATTAGGGACACCTCAACATTAGTTTCCTACTATAAAACTACAAAAACAACACTGAGAACGGGCTTTTGATAGCAAAATTATTCTTATTTTGCTATCTAGGTCAGAGTTGAATGGTTTTCTTACTGTATTTTGGCCATCCTCCAAATCTCTCCCCATCATTCTCTACACACGCAACTTCCTCCTCATCCCGGACATGCCGAGTCTCACCACCTACCCCGTTTTTTTGATAGTTTTCTCTCACCATCACGACACTCTCAATAGTCCACTTAGTTCCACACATGCTCTGGTCGAGTGTGAGCTGCTGGGAGCTTCAGCATCAACTCTCGTAGCGCCATTTTCTGTCTTGTAAACTCCTTTCCTCTCCCTCTGAGCTCTGCCCAACATGGGTGGCTGCTGCCACCTACATGGCACCAGTTGGTCACTACACCATCGTACAAGCTTGATATTCACAGGAGAGCTTAGTCTCCTAGCAACCCCAGCCGAAAAACACAATTAACGTCTAAAGACGTCTTTGGTAGTCAACGTTACTAGCATATAATTATACTGCATTTAGTGACAATACAATGTGTATAGTGACAATACAATGTGTATAGTGACAATAAAATGTCAATCAAAATTCAACTAAAATAGCATAAACTTATGGGAGTCAACAGACAGCATAAACATATAATTTCAAATTGCTATTGCAATCGTAATTGAATTGTAAATGAGTTCAGATAATTGACTTGTAATTGTAATTGGCATAGGAAACATATAAAAACTACAATTCAATTAAACGTAAAACTGGGGAACCATGTTAGTTCTATAGCTTACCATCAATAAATTGAAATTGAGGGGTATACTGACAGAAAAAAGGCTCAGACACCCACTCCAAAGACATTAATACCAATATTTTCATAGATAAGAAAGCCTAACAAGGTAACCAAGAGATGAGAAACAAATTGGATGAAAGACAATATTTTTTAGTGTATTTTACAGCTGATTTACAATATGGGTCCAAACTGACCAGATATCAAAAGAGATCCCAACAGAAAGCTAACACAAGAATAAGGTTACGTTTTATGGTGTTATTTATCAAAGGCCCAGTAATTGTGATTAATTGAATGTGAACTTTAGTAATTAAGAACGTAATTGTAATTTGAAAAAATGCTGGTCCCCATAGTCATAATTTAGCTGTAATTGAACAGGGATAATTGAAGACGTAATTGCAATTGAAAAATGTAATTGACCCCAACCCTGACATAAGCAATAACGGCTGACCTGTATGAAGGTGGCACGATGTCCATGGTCACTTGCATCATTGGATACATGTCTGATGAGATCCAGTACATTAGGAGGTGGGGGTGGGTGGGGTGGTTTTGGAGAGTGGAGAGGAGGAGCAGGAAAGCCAGTGTGTTTGATGTGACAGCTGGAGATTGTAAGAATGAGGGGTGACACAGAGCTGCAGTTCTCTTCAACCCTGGGCCGGTCACCCAGTCATCCTGTCACTCACTCACTCACTCACTCTCTGAGTTTCTAACTCTGTTTACACTTGTGTTATTAATGTGTGTGCGTGTGCATGTGTGTCCTCAGGCAATGGATCTGAAAGGAGTGACAGTGTGGCGTGGCCCTCTGTCAGTCGCCCAGCAAAGTGGCGTGTGTGTCAGCTCTTCTGACAGACGCTCTCATCCTGCTGGCCAACGACGGCGGCTGCAAATGTGGGACATGTCTTGTGACAGAGCAACACAGCCTACACGACAAGTCGACGTGCAGACAGGACACGAGCAGTCGAGTTTGATGTGACGTGGGTGGGGGGTGGTGGGGGGGTTGGGGTGTGGGTCACTGCTGAGGGTCCCTGGCTCTGCCAGGGTGAGTGAAAGCTGCTGTGATCTCTGCACAGCTTGAGACACGGCGATGCTGCTACACCTCATGGTACAACCTTTTGTTTGACGCAAGAGAAACCTGTTTCTGTCAGAGAAGTGCCGAGACGCTGCCTCGACGTGCTGTGTATGGCTTGTTAACATCAAATAAAGTGTTTCCATACTCTGTGTCACTGAGATTACCTTTGGAGTCAGTCACTTTAAAAATGTGCCACCTGCAGCAATGCTGTACACGAATTAAAGGTTTTAAAACCCAACCCAGTACGAAGGGAGCTGTTCCACATAAGAAGATACATAGGTAAGACTTAACTTGACGTTTTACACATAAGGCTGACATTACGCTGTCATTATCGGTCATTAGCATGAATAAGGTGTCATGAATAGGGCCCTATAAAATCCACGTTAACTGAATCACGTACGGAATCGCGGAATCGATCAATGTAAACAAAATGCACTGTTAAAGGCGAAAATGTATAGAATCGAGATGAAACGCAGTCATTGTGAGACACGGAACGTTTTTTCATGGGGAAATATTTCCGGGGACCACTCATTAGGTGCACCGCCCACCCGCCTCCCTTCTTGGGCACTTTAAATACCGTCTAAACTACCCGAAACACCATCTAAACTGCCAAAAAACTACACAACTCATCACTCACTCCAAAATACAGAGCCAACTAGTTCCTGCTTAACTTTAATGGTAAATGGTAATCGGACTTGATTTATATAGCGCTTTATCTATACACTGAGGTTGTCTCAAAGCGCCATACAATATCAGCTCATTCACCCATTCACACTCACAATCACACACCAATGAGACTGAGCTGCCATTTCTCGTCAAGCAGCACTCCATGAAAACATGATCAGCTTCACTTGCTCAAAGTGTTTGAACAACTTATCAGAGCGACAGAAGATCCTTGGAAAAAGTGGTTCTGTTCTGGACGAGACCACTGATGCCACAGATTGTCCTAAACATCATTGGCTAATGATAGTTTCTGATATTACCAAACATTTTGGCCCCTAGTGGTGAAATAACTGATGCATCCTTGTGCCCATATACAGTATTTTTGTTTAATTATTACACTCTAGAATGATGTCATCAGGATCATTTAAATTAGGTTAATTTAAATTAAGTTGATCAAAACTTAATCAATAAACCTGATCAGATTCAGTAAACCATTGATCCCTGAGGGGAAAGTGGGTGACATTATTGCTGATCTCATACATCTTTATATGACATATAAATAATTAAAAAGGAGCAGTCAGAATATTCCATGTCAGTACAACTTATATCTACCTTTTAATTGTATTTTACTAATTATTTTAAACAACATTTTTATTTTTGACTTATATGTTTGTTTAATTATGGTTTCATTTTTATTTATTTTTTTTTCATCAGGCTGTCATTAGGTGTTGTTCGCTAAATGATGACACCTTTGGAGCTAATGGCTTTTTTGGGTTAGGTGGAGGGATCAAGTGGGGTTAGGTAGGTTTAGGGTTAGGTATGGCTAGGGTTAGGGTAAGGGTTACGTTGTGGTTATTTTTTCTCGATGAAACCCTCTGAATGTTTCTGAACCGTTCAGTTTGGTATGGGGGGTCAAAGGCAGGGCATGGGCCAGTGCATGTTATTTGGATTTCTCTGATCCATACATTCATCAAAGAGTTACTGAAGGTGTATCAGTGTTGGATGTATGAGATGCATCCAGAGACCAGAAGTGGGAAGACCGGATGCAGTCAGCCACCTCCGAGCCTGCTTGGCTGACCCTGGAGATACACTATGTGCAAGTAAGATAGGAATGAACATGGGATGGGGTTTAGGGTAACTTAGGGTGAGGGTAACAAACGACACTTATTGACAGCCTTCATGACACCTTATTCATGCTAATGACAGGTGTCATTTCATAATAATGACAGCATAATGTCAGCTTTTACATATAAAACTTCAAGTAAAGTGTTACCGATACATTTTATCACACAAATAGGCTTCCTTTATACTGGGGGATGAGAGATTGAAGATCCAGAACAGGCCACTGAAGTTTTTTACCAAACAAAATGAATATTTCCACATCTTTATGGACCATGCTTTGTGCATTTGTGCGAAGCAGAACCAAACAGGTTCCACAAATTTGGAAGCATGACAATGTCCAAGATTTCTTGGTATGCTGAGGCATTAAAAGTTTCTCATCTTGTCATCTATACCCACTTTCATTTATTCTGACAAATTTTTTCATGAAATTTACTTAGATATCCTGACATGTTTCAACTGTCAATTGCCAGTCAACCTCAGAAGCGTCTGCTAATTGCTTTGATATGTCTTTAACATCAAGAGGGGACTCTCTTCTCCAGAGACCATCAGGCAACAGGGGGCATGGCCAGCCTGACAGAACTGTCAAGTTGGCCACACCCATAAAACACTCATAAGGACACATCAAAGCGATCATCAGATGCCTCTGAGGAAGACTGGCAGTTGACAGACAAAACATGTCAGGATATTCAAAGTAAATTTCCTGAAAAAAGTTGTCAGAATAAATGAAACCTCAACATCCATCCATCCATCCATTTCCCAACCTGCTTGTTCCTGTTTTTAGGGTCACAGGGGTCTGCTGTTGCCTATCTCCAGCTCTCAATGGGCATTAGGTGGGGGTACACCTGGACAGAGCGCCAGTCCATTACAGGGCAACACAGTGACAGACAACCAGTGGCAGTCATGTTTTTTGGATTGTGGGAGGGAGCCGGAGCACCAGGAGGAAACCCACGAAGCATGGGAAGAACATTCAAACTCCACACAGAAAAGCCCCAGGGCTTGAACCCTAGACCTTCTTGCTGTGAGGCAGAATGAACTTGCTGGAATCAGACCCACTTTTACTGTGGATGTACAGGGGATGATCAGGTCGTGACAGAGCCAACATTTGGGCAACCAATTGGAACTTGAACCCACGATCTCTGCATTGAGAAGCAGCATGGCTCACCAGTTTCTTTCACTTGAATCAAGGGACCAATTCCATCTCCTGTAAAGCAGTACACACAATAGCCCTGCTCTATACCAAAGCTTTCACTTGGCAAAAGAGTCAGATGAATACCGTTCTCTTGGCAACCTTGAACGTGTCTCACTTACTCAGCAGTGCCGTGGTGACGGGCTTTACATCACTACATCCAACACTTTTGCATGGCAATGGTGATTTATGGCTTGGATGCAGCTGCTCAGCCATGGAAACCAATTTCATGAAGCTCTCCACACACTGATCTTCAGCTAATTTAAAGGCCACAGGAAGTTGGGAGGTTTGTAGTGATTGATTCTGAAGAAAGCTGTGCACTCTGCACCTTAGTATCCACCTCTGTCGTTTTACATGGTCTTCCAGTCTCTGTCATCCCCATTCACTTCCACTTGGTTTTGTTGTTATTTTCTAACAATGCTGTTATTAATAGCACAGTTCACTGGAGTATTTAGTAGCACAGAAATTTCCCAACTGTATTACACATGTGTGGAGTCCCATTACAGCAGAGGTTCTCATCCCTGGGGTTGCGAGACACCGGGAGGGGGTCTCCAGATGCCTTAAAGAAACTCTGAATATTTTTTGAACAATGTGAGCCCATTTTTGCTTATTTTTACTCTTTTTCTGCAACTACACCAAACTTGTCGTATTTTAACCTATTTTTATCACTTTTTTCTTGCCATATTTTTGCTCCGTTTAATGCATTTTTGCTACATTACTCCCATTTATGCCACTTCTCCATCAAATTTCAAAGCTTTTTCTGCAAATATTTTTGCAACATATAAACCCTTAACACCACTTTTCCCACCTAATGTCACATATGTATGTTGACCCATTATTGTCACTTTTAACCTCTTTTTACCATATTTCATTCTTATTTTTGCCAATTTAACCACATTTATGATTGTCATGCCCATTATTTGCCAGTTTAAACTAAGTGTTCTTACTTTTCAGCTAGTATTGACACTTTGAACCATTTTTACCACTGTCCATTTTTGGCCACTCTAATTTGCAACTTTTAACCGATTTCTTTGGTTTTTTAAATCCCATTTCACTGCCATTTCCACCATTTCTGGTCTCTTTTAACCTATCTTATTTCCTACTAAAACAAGGATTTACATCTTTAAGATGACTATATACTATGGGTCAAATAATAATAAACTTCCTGGATAACAGTGGGTATTCAGATGAATAAATAAATGTGGTTATCACAGATTCATAGAACAATGGACCATCATTTTGCTGACTTTATGGATGGGCCCCAAAAAACTCTCCCCTTTATTCCCCCTTATAGATGACCCTGTCCCCTGTCCCCACATGACTGTTCTTCAATGTTCATGTCTGTGTTCAACCATCTTCTGAAAAGGTTGAGAACCACTGCTATATGGTATCAGTCTGCAGATCACTGAGCTCCTGAGGGTTACACATCCACTAACAAATCTGTCTGACAGAAATCTGATGATATACTTGAATTCGTCTCAAATGCCATTAAATAATTACCAGAGTTTCTCTTCTGCTGTCTTCAAAATGAAGGATGATTGTGAAATGATGAAAAGAGGAGCTTCTGCTGACAGTGCCTGTTTCCTGCAGTTCTGACTCAGGGCCTACAGATGGCCCCCTTCACCACACCTGAGCTCTGACTCAGGCCACTGAGCTGTGCTCACCTCAGGTTTCAGGTTTCTTCTCAGAGCCAGATAGCCTTTCACTAAGAGGTTCAGTGCTCTGTTATTGTGCTCTGCAAGGATGCACCGCAGCCCATCAGTAATGTGCTGCAGACACTTTATCATCCTTTATATAAGGTGCCTTTGGTGGCACAGTTGTGATAGATTGAATTTGAGTTATTGATCACTGTCCTCTGTGAAACCCCAAATGTTCTAACAGACCGCAGTCACATCCAGAAATCAACCTCTCATGCAAAAACCCTGGGAAAGCATTGTGAATGGCTTTTAGTATAGTGCGTATAGCACAGGTAGCTCAGAGGCAGAAATTGACTGAGTTACAACAGATTCTCTGAGGTGTTTCTGCATTGAATGTGGCCGTTTGTGGCTGTCAAAGAGTTTGTCCATCCATCATTGAAGAAGAGTAGGGCTGAGCTGAACATTGATGGTGGGAGAGGAAGAGGGGGAGCAGCAGAGGCCGGCTGACAGATGGGCTTAGAGAGTGAATCATTGACAGGGGCCTGCAAACGGATGCTGGCTTCATCAATAGCTCAAAGCCTGTGTGATGAATTACTGCAGGCAAACAATGCTGAATAAGCAAACTTGTTTTTAACAAAGCCAGGTGGAATTATTATCACTTTTTCAAAGCTATACAAACATCTAAACAATATGTTGCCTTCAAGTGCTTGTAACAAAGCAATTGCAGAGCATAAATGATGACTAATAATATTGTAATACTTATTATACAGTTTATTCCGCTTGTGTTATTTTCTATACTTTGGTCATAGTTTTATGAATCATGAAAACTTTCCAGCTAAATACTCATGGATGTGTTCTCATAATATTCTATAAACATTTAAGATGTGCAGAATATTATTGCTACTACTCTCTTCGTAAACAATTAAAGCAAAAATATGTTCCACATATTGACTTTAAGGTGGTATTCCAACATAAATTATAGTTCACAGATCACAGAAATTTCTGCTTTAATTATTTTCATGCATCACTAGTTTTAATGAACATTTCCTATTGATTATATAATGCAGACATCATAAACTGGTGGCCCGGGAGCCACATACAGCCCACGGTCTAATTTTGTGTAACCCCTAACCCAAAGTATTAATGACTTCAAAAACACCCTAAATACAGAAAAATAGGCAAAGGAACAGCAAAAATACACAAAAAGAGTAAAAATACACACAAAAATAAAAATATACAAAAGTACTAGAAAACCACTCAAGACAACTACAAATATGTATCTAAAAAACAGCAACCAAAATACACAAAAATATTTAAAAAAAAACATCATAAACATTAAAAAACAAACAAAAAAAAAAAATTACTCTTAATGCTCAGGTGGGTCATTATTCTAAATGCTGACATAGATGTTGATAGTGTGGCCCTCAGATCACATTTTTGTGGCCCCTGCTGTGACAAAAGTTGCCCATTTCTGATCTAGCGTTTGCAATGGATGGGTATGACCCACTTTCTGTGATGGAAAAATTTATACTTTGATATTAAGGAATTATAAACTACTGTTATGATCTGTTTTCTTAAAACCTTGAGATATGCTACTCGTCTTAATATTATATATTCTAGACAGACGGCATCAACTGGTTCTGACAAGTCCTTTGGAAACCTAGAGACGATCTGAGTTGACTATGGACGATGGCAGTTTCTTCTTAGTAATACTCACTTCTCCCAATTTTCTTTTGAACTGCTAAAGTAAAAAAAAAAAATGATGTTTTTTTAGTTGCAATCCTAGTAGTTTATATATTACCTGGAGCTTAATGTTTAATATTTGACATATAAAATGAGTTTTCCATTTTCTTAAAAAAAACAAAAAAAAAAACATTTATATTTCATAGAATCTATTTTTCTTTCCAAACCAAAGAAAGTTCAATTAGATAATCTATAAAAAGGTTGTCGTGAAGGCAGAGCCGGCTCTACACAATGTGGGGCCCTAGGCGAGATTTTCTTTATTGCCCCACCTCGCCCCCTCAATATGCGATTTACTTAAAAAAATAAATTGAATAGAAGTGTTTTTACCATTGTCTTTAATGTATAACACAACAAGTCACAAAATATAGGTGCTTAACCGCAAAGTCAAAATCCTGTGAATGGAAAATAATAGCGATAAAATATTATACATACAACAAATTTAAATAACCACACTGTTTGCAACAAAAAATATATATACATAAGCTACATTTATAATACGCAATAACTATATACAAAAGCTGTACAAAATATACAATGTACAACTATTTGCAAACTACATACAAAAAGATTAAAAATATTCAGATTGTTAACAATCATTACTTCAAGTTGTACAACATAATCATTCATTTTCATATTTGAGCCCATTCAAAACCAAGGTTGGTTTACAAAGCATACAAATGTAATTTCATCAAGAAAAAAATAGGTGTAAACAATATATGAAAGCATAAATCAAATTTTTTCCCTGAAGTCCAACCTGTGCTTTGGCTTAATTAGCTTTCAAAAAGAAATAATAGTTTTCTATACCTTGATGTAACTTTGTTTAGAAGTATTGTGAAGGGTCGCTGGCTTTCCAACATGGCGCTTAGCACCACCGCAACAAACTAATGAAAAAATGTCTTTTTAAAGATTATATTCTTAAAAACCAAATGGACCGATACACTCATCGTTGAATCTGATTGAAGGTTGCTTATTCAGTGTCCATCCATTGATTTCATTTGGGACTTTTTTGCCGAAGTGTGGCTGGGTTGCCGAACACCCAGAACTTAAAACAACCATTACCCCATCTTGGAGGAGGAAAACAGTGGTGCGGCCAGAAGGTTTTCAAAACAAAAGCAGTTAAAGAAACATATTTTTTCCGTAATTTTTCCGACGTCCCCACCTTAGGCCACGACGCCCTTAGCATTTGCCTATACTGCCTATTGGGTGAGCCGGCCCTGCGTGAAGGCCCCGTAGTAGTTACTGCCAGTAATAAATGATCGCATCAACTATAGAAACTAAATGGCAAAGACTAAGATCACATTATCTCAAACACTGTTGTGAAAATTTTACTCCTTCCTTCCCAAACTTTTCCTCCCCCTTCTCTGTTAGTCTCCTCCGCCCCATTACTGCAGACGGAGCTCCACCAGGTGCTGCTGGAAACAATGGCTGCTCCCATGCAGCGATCAATGTTATACCACTGATGGGCTCTCATTCCTTCAGCAGCAGACGTGATAAATGACACGGCCCATATGTTACAGCAGACGAGGCTCTAGTCATCAGCCGCCTTTGTCCCCATATCCAACGGGAGCTATGCTTTGAAAAACCTATGCATGAACAAAGAAACTTCCACACACGTTTGGGTCGCAAGCCAAGATTGTTGTGATCGAGCTGCAGGCCAGTGTTCTATGGATTAATAATGACAAGGCCTTATTCATTGGAAATACAAACCAGGTCTGAGCCGCCGCCCTTTTTGATATTTTTATTTTAAATTGTGGATGCAGTCTCCCCTTCCTCCTTCACTGTCTCTGTGGCAGCAGTAAATCCTGATGTCTATACAGGTAGCACTGGCCCCTGCCGGCCGTGTCCCAGGTGTCTTGTCAGCTGTCAGAGACGTCCGATAACAGACAGGGATGGCATGACCAGCGGGCCGGGCCGTGTTGGATGGGTCAGCCGTCAGCGTTGTGGACAGACAGGCATGTGGCAGTGATCTCCCAGTGACAGGCAGTCAGAGCCGCCCAGAGCCACCAAGTAGCACTCACCCCCTGTCATCCCACCTGACTACAGGCAGACAGGAAGCTCAGGATTCTCTACTTGGCACGCTGCAGATACGGCTGCTTTCTCCCCCGGTTGTTACACACGACATCCATTGTGCTTTCTGCATTGAAAGATCCTTCTTTATCTACGAACCACAGCTACGAGGATGCTGACTCAGTCCTCACAGTGTTACATATTTTAATTGCATATTAACAAAAGCCGTAGCTACTGTATACTGTAAGGGCTTTTACTGTTTCAACTCTAAAATGCATCATTGCAGACAAAGGGAGGTAATGAAACCGTCACAATAATTAGGGAGGATCGTCACTTTTGTTTTCTGCGTACTTTATTATTATCAATCAGATCTTTGTCCGATAACTCATCCCCTGAATACCCCACAGTGTAAAGCAGTGGTTCTCAAATATGTTTGGCTCAAGTACCCCCCTTTCTCTTATTCCTGAATCCAAGTGTCCCCTTTGTCTGACTACTACATTTTGCTCAGAATACTGTGAAAAAACCACTATAGAGAAAAATTATGGAATGACAGAGTGATTACACACAATTCAAAGAATCTCATTTTGTCAATATGTGGAATGAAAGAGTATTTTGTGACTCGTGAATATATTTATCTCTACAGTTTTTATTTTTTCCCGTCATCTGCTGCCTTGTATGGGACCAAGACCGAGCCTTGTATTTTCAGTTCATGTTTTAATCAAGATCATTTCATCATCATTATGATGACAATCATTTTTATAAAACCCCATATTTTTAATGCTTTCTCTCTCCTTGTAGTGCCATCGCATGCCCCTGGGTGTACACGTACCCCAATTTGAGAAACACTGGTGTAAAGAACAATAATGACACGCCTGCTGTGTTCTGGTGTTTTCATAAGTTTAATGTTGATTGATTATTTGGCGAAATTAATTTAAAAGATTTCCCATTCAAACCTATTGGAACAGTGATATCATTATTATTACGCCCTCTGCTGTTAATCGTTTTTATACTGACTCCGAGGGGTAATTCTGACTCTTACGGTTTATTCTGACTCAGAGGGATTTTACATATACCGAGTTAGTTATAGTTATTCTGTTGTTTTATTCATGCCAACTCAGTTTCCTTATATTTTGGTGCGTCTAATGTGCTTCATTGTCTTACTTTGATTTAGTTACTTTTGTGATTTATTATTGAATCTTTGTACTTCAATAACTTGTTACTAGTATCCATGTATCTACTTTAGTTTACAATCTGTGTTCAAAGTTTGGATGTTGTTCATTTTAGTTGGTGGTATTGTTTGTTTGTTTAATTTACTTAAAGAAAAGAAGAACACATAACAGTTATTTCACTCTACACTTATAGTGTATGTTTAAACTGCCTGAAAATGCTCTAATGAAAACATTTGAAACTAAAAAACTAATAGAGGGACGTGAATTGAGGTCTGGAACACTGCACTCACTCAAATGATAGGACATAATGTGGTACAGCTAATAATAAAGGGTTGGTTATTAGGGCACAAGCATCAGGACATCATCCTCATTCATAATAATTATCCAGTTAAAATAATGAAATAATTCAAATGACGGAAATTGTAAAATAATGTACAACTTTTAAAATGATAATAAAGTCAGTGAAACAATTAAAATATTTAAAATCAAATCAATTTAATATTTAGTTATGTGCTTCAAGATGACTATTGTTGCATTTTACGCTATGTAAAAGAGGGCCCTCAGCATTCTTTTATTTATAAATCAAAAGGAAAAATAACATGCTGGGGCTGAGGGATGGTAATTCTGGCTTTATACTTTTATAAACATTAAAATTCAACAACAACCAGGAGGGAGGGGTTTCAGGCTAGGATTGGGGCAGAGGTTGAGGAGGTTGGGGTCAGAGAGATGGGTCTGGGTTTTTGAAAAAGTACTGCTAAAAAAATGTAGGTTGCTCTCCTCCATTCCTGTACCAAACACTTGAATCAAAAGCCTGTTAGTGATCGATATCTACACGTGTGTACAATGTCACACACCAAAACTGTTAGAAAGGTACCACTCTGTCGTTCATGTTTGGTTTTAGGAAAATAACTTTGAATTTAAAAAGATCATCACGAAAAAAATCATGTGGAAATTGTGAATAGATTCATTCATTTACATCCCAGTTCCACGGTTGCCGCACAGCAAGTCAGCGTCCAAGTTCAAACGACAGAACTTGTTTACCACGTGAGATAACATCTATTACCATTGGTTTAACGACAGACATCTCTGCAGATTTTCAGCTAATGGAATGGCTGTGAGTGTATGTTTACCTTTAACTCCTCTCTGCTTCCTGTTCTAGGTCTGACAGGTGACATTTGGAACGGTTCAGGAGATGTATATGCCATTTGTATCCATGGCAGGGTCAACGTATGCTACATGACCTGCAGGACAGAGAGCTGGAGAGAAGATACTAATCTGGCCTGGGGATCGATACGGCCCAGAGAGGAACTGATAATTGACTGGTGTCAATCAGTCAGCGTGTGTTTGTGCAGCCGTTAAATGTCTCTTTGAGGGGGAGAGGAAGGACAGGGTGAACTAAAAATAGACATTTGCCTTTAAAACAAAAACACTATAGTATGACAGGCCTGGGTTATGGATATTTCTCTTGTGATACGTAATATGTCCTAATGCTCAAAGTATCTATAATGTAGAAATGACCCTTTTGAAAATGGCTTAATACTATACATTTCTTGCTGGTATCGTTATTGCTACTGTTCAAATGGGAGGAATCATTTTAATGGCAAAGTTTTAACCGAATTTGAAGAAAAGGGCATTCTTATATTAAAGTAATTATTTTAGGGGTTATAGGGATTTTTTTCTTACTCTGCCTATTGTGGTAATGTGATTTAATGAGAATGTAGCAAATGGATTTCTATGAGGATACTAACGGCCCATTTCTAGCCGTCAAACTGCCATAAATCTGTCATTGTAAATCAGGTTTTATGAATGATTAAAGCTCTCACATATTGCACTGATGTGAAATAAACACACTGCAACGTTATTCATTTTCCAGGGATTATTGTTTTAAACAATTAACTTTACCGTGTGACCTCAGAATGGGACTTGGCTGGACTTGTTGCTAGATTTGTCACTAAGAAGCAGAACAACAGTAGAATTATGTTTTATGTTTGGAGCTTGAGAGAAACCCAAGGTCATTGGCCAGGAAATGTTGAAGAAAATCAACAAGCAATTAACGAGAAGAATGTATGCGTGGCACGTTTGATTAAAGCACGGAGTTCAAGATTGCACAGTTGACATCTGTAAAATAAACAACAAAATACTTGCACCATGTTTGTAAAAATGACCAGAATTTGTTCCATTCTCACTTTGGGTTCAACTGTTCCTCGTGTATTATGTTTTTTTACCTTCTTTGATTCACTCTTTTTAATGGATTGTTTTAAACCCCTGTTTCTTTACTCTTCTTTGTGATTTTACTTCCGTCGTGTCTTTTGTGTTGTGTTGTAAGGCCACTGTAACTAACACTGCTGCTAATACTACTAATTTAGCGGTTGCCGTTTCCCATTTAAATGAATGGTAATTGCGCCACAATCTAGAGAACTATTTGTTTGGAGTAGACTATTACCTTCAGACTTGGCTGGTTCAGCAACAACATTTTCAAAAACGATGTGTGGCTCATACAGGATTGGAAAGTACAGAAGTTAATAGAAGTGGAATGGAAAATCATGACTTTAGATGCTTTGATATTTAGAATATCAACATGTTTGTGAAAATATGAACCCTAGAACACTATTGGCAGGTGATTTTCACCAGACCAAATTTACATGATTTTAACTAGTATAGTGCCCGTTGGAAGTATGTATTCATACAGGGGGAGGAGCTTAAGTAGAGTTGTCAATTATGGTCAAATGAGTATGTGTTTGAAGGTTGGATGTACAAAGAGGTGTACATACTCTGTACTCTGTAGTGTTATAAAGGGGTTTATTTACAGGTGCAAAATAAAATAGCATGTGTGATTTCCCTGGTTTAAATCTATCGGACATACGCATGACAAATGTTTGTTGTTGTTTTTTTACTCGTCTTTGTATTTTTTTTGTTTGGTGTATTTTTCTGTAATGTGTGTTTTTAGGAGTCATTATGTGTATTTTTGTATCTCTCCGTTGTGTTTTTGTGCATTTTTTGTATAATTATTGTTTTTTGTTGCCATTGTGGTGTGATTCTGGAGTCATTTTGTGTATTTTCTGTTTAAATATTTAGTTTTATGTATTTTAACTCGTTTTCATATTTTTGTTGTCGTTTGGTGTATTTTTGTGTTTGTCAGAGTGTCTTTGGTTCTAGAGTAGCTTCAGCAGCTTCTCTTTAGAACTTGTGGATGTTCCCCTACTCCAAAGCCCACTTTTTCCTACAGACACACGTTCGGGTAATTTTTGTAGTGTTAAGGCCTGTTCGCACGGGATGAGTTTTACCTAGGGACCACATGTGATTTGCAATAATTGCGGAGAATGTCTGTGATGTTAATCCCGTGCGAATCGGCCTTGTCAATAATTTGTAAAGTAAAAATTCCCCTGCAAATGACCTACTATATTTTGCTGAACTCCGAGGTCCTGCGATAATACAAATCCATTAAGAATGGGCCGCTCTGTAATTTGGACAGAAATGGGCGGGATCGGGAGCCAATGCGTGATTATGCGTTGTTTTGGTTCTGTGACGCATGTTTATTTATTTTTTTATTAATTTTAAGGTTTATTCTCGCATCCAGTGCCTACTTTTCTTCTTAGCGCCCGCCATGTTGAAAACAATGTGAGTGAATGCAATACGCAGCACGTTGACATCATATCTGGGAGATGTAAATTTCAGCAAAATCTGAGGCTTCGGTTTTCCCGTGCGAATGCGTCACATAAAAAGCAGATATTGGGAGGGGTCATTTATTTATTACATGGGGTCCCCAGATTATACTTATCCTATGTAAATAGGGCTTTAGTGTCCCATTATTACTACCCTGTACGTAATGACAGCATCTCAAAAATAAAGTAAAAGTAGTCCTGAAATTCCCATGTTATGTTTATTTAGACTAATAAATGAATATCACAAAGTGGTGCTTTCCATGGAAATTGATATGGTGATGAAAATATTTTAGTCAGGTGATTATTTTTACTTAATCGAAAAATGAGGTTTTTTTTTGTTCCACTCTTCTTGTTTTTTTTTTTTTTTTTTCTTTTCTTCATTTTGTTCGGCATGGCATAGTTGAAAATAACAGAACACAACTCTAATTTGTCATGGATTGTCATATTTTGATTATATGAACTTTTATTGGGTATATAGCAGGTAAAAGTCATGTGATGGTGTTACTAATATTTAGTGTTCTAGGGCTAAGCCTGTATGCTTGAGTGTGCACATTTGTGTTAAATAATGCCATAAACAATGCACAAA
Source organism: Gouania willdenowi (assembly GCF_900634775.1). Taxonomy (NCBI): domain Eukaryota; kingdom Metazoa; phylum Chordata; class Actinopteri; order Blenniiformes; family Gobiesocidae; genus Gouania; species Gouania willdenowi. The sequence continues at coordinate 50,419,653 of NC_041049.1, forward strand.
ATCTACACTCAAACATTGTTCTCTGAATCGCGTGACTTAACAAGAATCATTTCTTAGCATTCAGGTTGGTTAGATGAGAAATAGTTGTAAAAAATGAGTTTCCTTTTTTTTTTTTTATTCTTTATTACTTCAGCTCATTTTTGTTTCCAAAGCTCGGAGGAATGGTTAGAATGGTTTATTGTAGAAACACTGCTCTTTGTGCATCAGTCAATGATATGATTGACTAGATTAAATTCCTGTTTAATGCCCAACAGTGTGGATGTAGATATAAAGTTGAGTGACAGTACTAAATCAAATTAATTGGAAATGAAGATGTTCAGAGGATAGTAAATTTTCGCCTGGCACTGAAAGGGAAGCACTTCTTTGGCTTCAATTGGCCTGAAGAGTTTTTGGCTTTGATTGCCATTAATCATAAAAAATAATTATTTATTTAATCAACCTTATTTGTACAGCATGGTGTAGGACAGACAAAGACAATATACGGCATGGACACAACCTCACGTTGTGAAGCGATTTGTTATATCAACATGTAAATATTGGTAAACATGTCTGTGAGACGAGTCACTGAACATGAATCCTTTCTCCGAGCATTTCTGGATGTACACGTCTATACACAACTCTGAAGATATGCACGAGTAGAGCTGTGCCAACAAAACACACACACACACACAAATCACATATTAGTGGCTTAAACTAGGAATGCGTTGCAATGCTCGAAAAAGAAAGAGGTGACATCAGAATATGCAAAAAAAAAAAAAAAAAGGGAAAAAAAAAAGACTTTGCCGCAGGCCAGAGATTTTTAATGATGAATCCATTCATTATAGAATAAGGTCATTATGCTTTTGTTGTCATGAAATGTACACATTCATCATCAGTCCACCCAGGAGTGAGTCTATTGTCCCTCTTCTCCAGACGACCTTGGCTGGGAAATTTATAAAGCAGAAGATAACACACACACACACACACACACACAGAGAGAGAGAGAGAGAAATGCAAACACAGACACGGGCAAACATGTATAGCAGAGCAAGCATCGAGATCCCCAAGGACGGCAAACATACACACGATGAAATAATTAGCTAAACCGTGTTTATTTCAGCTTCCACATTCATAAGGAAGGGGAGGGAATTATGCAGTGATGTCTTTTGTGTGTATGTGTGTGTCATTTCCTTACTGCAGACTAAACCAGATATATGAGTCCGTAATGAAACATTTTATGCTAATTGTATTTGTTTATGAGCAAATTAATGGCAGCCATGCAAAACGGATGATGATGTGAGCACACATACAACATGATAGGATTCCTGAGGAATTCATTAGCTGTTTGCAGGTAATTAGAGGAAATGATTAAGGTGATTAGAGAGTGTCACATGGACACATGCGTGCATTCACACACACAAACACACACAAGTGCAGACGCAACACTTCAGTCTATACACCTTCCCCCCCCCCCTCCCCCCCCGCCCCCCGCCAACATCCTCTTAGGTTTTTCTGCAACTCTTTGTGAAAAGTGCTGACACGGCTTTGTGGAATAACCAAATCATTGAATACGGAGAGATTTTTGATGCTGCCTTTCTTTCCCCTCTCTCATCCTCTCCATCCTCATATATAGGTCCGCTGTGAGCAAGGTTCGCCTCCAGTCACACATCCTTCATACCGCACCCGGTCACAATGTGACACATGCAGAGGTGGCATATTGGTGCATCAAAGATACAATCGGGTGGAGAGCTCTGCCAACACAATGCAGGAGTGATAAATCAACAAGATGGAGCTGCCCAGCACAGACAGCTGTGCATCAAAGACAATAGCCTGCTGTACAATGCAATAGCGTGGCACAAATATACAAAAAACAGAGCAACATATAGTGGAAATATAAACTCTGCAGTTAGCAAAGATCCAACAATTGTGTGCGTAGCAGGAGCTGTAACACAGAGGGTAAAACCCACTGATTATCTGAGTGTAATAAGCAAGCAGCCTCTTCTTCAGTGTAATTGGTCTGCATTGGGTCTGCAGCCGCAGCTCGTTAGTGTCACAGCAGAAATAATCACGCAGTAAAAACCCCATCCTGTGACTGATCACCATATATCATACAGATACACACTTACAGATGCATGAACGATTCCTCCTCACACACACCCACAAGCTCTTGATAGGTGGGGCTTTAGTGTTATAATGCAGATTTGTGCATTAATGTGAGAGCTTGAGAAGGAAGCTTAATAGGTTGTCATGTGAATTGGAGGTTCTTTGATTTATTCAGATATATCTTTGTTGCTGCTGTTTTGCACGGAGCAGTTTGAAAATGTCTGCTTTGCTTTTATCATTCCAAGACTGCAGATGGAAAAGATAAAGGCACAAACGCGATGTTTAAATCTCCCACGGAGAACACAAACCTCCCAGCTATAGAAACGCACTGTAGAAAAACACTTTGATGTTGCATGTAAGATTTTGGTAAATGACTTCAATTTCTTTCCAAGTGAAGATTTGTTTCAGCCACACTAATGATAATGCCATGGTAGGTTTGCTTTTCCTTGTAAACTACAGCGAAATTTGACTGTAAAATACACAACATCCACCAGAGCCTCTGGAAATACTTTTCATTCATGCACATATTTCTGTCTGTCATCAATCAACTTCCATTATTTTTGAAGAATTGCGATGCAATGCATTCTAGATCCAATCCAGATGAAACTTTAGGAGCCAACCTGATATATTTGAGTCAAATTCCATAAAGATTAGTCAATTATAAACTGAGATATGATTTTTTTAATTCTTGCCAATGGTGAGTGATAGGGAGTATTTGACACTGATTCAGAATCAGTATATTGTTCCATAACCCCTCCAAAATGTAATGGAATCTTCCATAGTGTAAGGTCTATCTGTGGTTAAAAGTATGTCAAAATGCAACGGTAAAGTACTTTTGTAATCCTGCTAAAAGACAAACAAACAATATAACCTTACATGGTTATAATGTATTTGTATTTTACAGATATGTATCATAGTTTGTTTAGTAAAACTGCACTTTATTATTATTATTATTATTGAGCAGCATGATGTTTTTTTGTGTTTTTTCGATTGTCCAAAATCTAAAATTCTACTCTTTCAATAATTCAAAGGAATCGTGTTCAGATTTTTTTAGTTGAAGGTGTGCGTGTGCGTGTGCGTGTGTGTGTGTGTGTGCGTGTGTGTGTGCGTGTGCGTGTGCGTGTGCGTGTGTGTGTGTGTGTGTGTGTGACAGATGATCTAGATTCAGCCTGTGTACCATCTCAAAGAGAATCAAAGCCAAACACCCAGGTATACACCACCTGCACCACAAGTCATTTAAATGTCCTCCTGGGCTATCGTAACATTGGGAAAATTCAATCACCCTGTCTGCTGTTGTGGGGTGGTGGGGGGGGGGGGGGAGCACGTTCCCTGAGATTACTTGCTAAGAAACTTAATAGCTAAGAGCATTAAATGCTGGTTGTTGCTGGTACTGTTGCCAATGGTAAATAAATGATTTTGGCAGTGTATACAGACAGGAAAATCAATATTGGAGGGTTTTCTGTAGCGTTGGGCCTCTGTGTTCATGTAAACATGGGAAGTGGTTTTCTTCACACCTCACAGTGAGATTACGTCTCACCACTGGAGGCCTGCCCGGACCTTGAGGAAGACGCAGCTCTCAGCTTGAGTATGCTGCTGGCAGTAAGATGATGTACGAACATCTACTCTATGCTGTATGCACATAACCACCAATAAAGAAAAAATCATCCCCTGGTTGCATAGGCTCTTTGTCAGTGGAAGGAAATATCTGCAATGATTATTACAATTAATATGGCGGCTGGCTGGAAGGCTTGGAATTTTCTGATCATTTATTAAGGTTTTTTGTCTATATGGATGATGGTGTGGTTTCTATGCTTTAAAACAAAAAAAAAAGAAAATTGGGCTTTCCCATTTTGTGTTGTGACCTCTCTCGATTTCTCAGTTCAGACCTTAGTTGGGGGCAAACGGAGGGATGGAGACAAGAGGCTGAGAGGAGAGTTGGGGGAAGGAGGGGTAAGGGAACCACTGCTCAGCCATAGTGACCGGGTGAAAAGGCAGTGCAGATGTAATTTGTCCTCAATGGCTGTTTGGGAAGAGTAATTGTGGTGACATTGGCAGGTCGATACTATGGATTTTTTGTTTGGAGTGCCCTGTGTGTGTGGCGCTAAGGGGAGGCCAGGAAATATAACACTGCTGCTCAAATACAATAAAAATGGATCGAGAGTGTGGTGGTTGTTTGCAGAGCTGGTAGCCATCGTTTGGCTGTGGATGTCATACTGTAGCCTCTGTGGTTATCAAACACATCCAACCGTTCTGCTCTATTAACGCCAACTGTTGGAGGCTTCAAACGGCTCTTTTAAACTTATTTAAACACTTAAACAACGCCATCATTTTAAAGGTACAACAGGAGGAAATACATCCCGACTACAAGCAACAAGCAACAGGGCATGGTAGCAGAGTGAAACAAGTTGGCCTTGTAGAAATCACACACGGCTCTTAAATGCCTCAGTTTGTTGTGTATTTATTGAATAAAGTTGCACATTTAACAGACCACAGTGTTGCCAACTGGCATTTGTTACAGTGAATGTACTCAAACAGTTGGGGGCATAGAAGCCTCAGGGGAGACCATCCGATGCTACTTCTGGTGTCTCAGTCAACTCTAACATGATCAGGCAATGGCGTGTGAGCACACAGTGTTTGACCACCCTAAGAAAAGTAATGAGGAAAAGAAAAAGCAGTCATGACACAGTGGAGAGACATTTTAGCTATCCGAGCTATGCATACAGACAAATCTAAGCTGGTTACACACATAAAGACAATCGGGCTGTTCCCAGTTCCCGGATTTTTCCCAGTCCCGACCAACAACGACAACAGCAGATTATGTTATGTCTAATAAGATAATCCTGTGGTCTGAGGTGTGTTAAGAATAAATTTGTCCTTTTTATCGGCCAACAACCATAATATTAAAGTTGTTGAATATTTTCGACCAAAACTCCTTGTGTGTGTGTGGGGAAAGACGACGACTCCTAACTCATGACATTGTCATTTGTGACGTGGAACGAAATGAAGTCAATTAAGATGCTAGGTGACCGAGAAGCACATAATGCTGCGTTTTAGGCAACTCAGAAATTCTGAATTTCAAATTTCAATCTCCGAGTTCAGTGGCAGCATGTTGAAGTATCTCAAACATGGCAAGCTGGTATAAAGATAGAATTTATTTGTTTCCAACTTTACCGAGTAGGAGCTCCGACTTCAGGTGGTGTTCCAAGTCTACTTTTCAAGTAGGAGTTGGGAGTTGCTAAACGTCTTTTGATCACACAAGATCTCTGGCTTGGAGGAAGATCGGTGGTTGGAACAGAATTAAGCATGTGGAGATTAATCGATACAAATCAGTATCTAGATACAAACGTGCGCGATGCAAGTGTATCAATTCATTCATTGTGCATCGGTACAATTTACGGGTGAAATTGAGATGCATCAGTCACTGCGTGCCTGCATCGGTAAAATCCATGGCTGCATCGATTTTTTTCATCTATCCTTCCATTTATTTTCTGACCCGCATGTTCCTGTTCTCAGGGTTGCGGGGCGTTTTTTTCATGTCGAATTTCATTCTATCTTGTGTTTCCGAGGCACATTGAATGCACCATCACTGCTGCGTGTTTTGTTTGCCAGGGGATTCAATGTATCGCCAATGTATCGTAACGTTGGTAGCATATTGAGTTGCTTATCGAATCGTGGTCAGTGATGGAGAATTACATGCCGAGACAGTAGACAGAATGGTTAAGTATGACGTGCTATGTTGGGAATACTGGTGCACACATGATCAAAACTGTTCTTTGTCAGATATTTGATCTTCATGTATGAGGTCTGCTTAGATCTCTTCTGATTTAGAAAATTCTTGTGCGTGTACCCCAATCAACCCTCACTAGTTTTCCAATAAAGGTTCTGTAAAAACATCATTCACATATTCAGTCCTTAAATAAACTAAGTGTACAGATGAAGCCTTTCTTGGACCCTCAACCCTGATAATTATCAGCTCATCATGCCCTAATAGGACGAGGCTCATTGTTTTAGGGTCACCTAATCCAACACAGCCAGGCCAGCTTTGTCTACACCACTCTTGTCGTCTTACATCAGATCATGACTCACTCCAAAATGATGCTCTTTGCGTAAAACCATTAACAGAGTCAACAGACACGAACAGGAGCACATTTTGACACTCAGCCGCTGCCCTGATGTAACCAAGCATGACACCTGACGTGGGGAAAAGGTCACACGACTCGTCAAAGAGACAGGGGTGCCTCAGACGAAGAAGGCATGGACTCAAAAATGGACGCTTCCCAACGGCGATGATGGACACATGGCTGAAGCATGGCCTTCTGGGAAGGGTGGGAGGAGTGGAAGTCCTGCCGGGATGTGTCCCTTCGAGTTCCTTCGGCTTGTTGATGAGCGGCGTCCTCACTGATTTCACATAATCATGCACACTAAGCAAATCATGTTTTTTGATTAACAAAACCAGATACTGAAAATAGAAATTATATATGTTTCAAAATCATTATTTAAAGGTCCTATATCATGATATTTTTCACCCATCTCCATTTGTTCAAAGAACCCCAACAACATAGTATTTGAGGTTTATTTTGCAAAACTTGCCTGTTTTTCTGAGTTTTAGCCCTATGAAAAGTGATTTTCTGAGCAGTTCTTAAAACAGGCTGTTTTGGAGCCTACATATGCAGGTAGGTGTGTCTGTAGACGCTGACTCTTGCGAGGCAACTCAGTGATCACCAAAGCAATTTTCTTTTGCTATCCACACACTCCTGTTATTGTTTTCAGCCAAAAAAACTGCACATTACTGCAAAACACATGGCTTTTTTAGCGGCTATTGTGATTGTGAGTCCGTCTCAGTTCTTCAGGCTGTGTATTTATCACATCAGCAGCAGCAACAACAGAGAGATACAGCTGCTTCAAACACCGGAGTGTTAAGCTGCTAAGTCACTTTCTGCTCCTCCTTATCTCTATTAACTACAGGAATAGTGCATTTAAGGGGATAATAGGTCCCTGTACGAAGTATAATTCATGTGCAGTAGTTCATGTTTTATAATAAAACATGCCAGTTTAAGGGGTATTGCTTAATTTTATTGTCCGAACTGGCAAATGCAAATATACAGCATGTATATATGTTGGAGAAAGAGCTGTACTTTATTAACTACCTGCACTGTAAACATAAACCTTGCTACCTGTCCCGAATTGACTAAATAAACCCGGTGTCCACATCTGACCAGTAACCCTACAACTTGACTCCGTCTCATTCCATTCAAAACTGCCTCAACACCCATTACAGTCACAAGTTTGATGCATACATCCTGGCATTTTCTTTAACCTTGTCTTAATCACAGCCAGAACAAAAGACTCAAGGCAAGATACATCCAGAACTGGCCACTAGTCTACAACATGGTGAACACATCTTTAAACCCCAGGGTGTCAAACCTGTTTAGATTCAGGGGGCAAATACATTGCAGCTTGACCTCAAGTGGGCCGCAGATTTTGGGTCGGGTAAAAAAGATTTTTTGTTTTCTAGTTCTAATTTCCGTGTTTAAATGAGATATCCAAGTAATAAATGATAGATAACAGTCCCTGCAGGATGATCACTTTAAAATTCAGTGATTTATGTTACCATTTTTTGTGTTATTTAGAGGAATCTAAAGTTATTTTTAGATAATTTGCAATTAAAAATTTGTAAAAATATATGTAAAAATTGTGAGTCCCTGAAAATATTTGAATTTGTGACTTTGAAGGGACTGAGTTATCTACAACTGAATTATTTGGTAATTTAATCAATGATTCATGTTTTCTCAGTCATTTTTAACTTTCTCCTGCAGGCCAAATTGGAGGGACTTTTTTTGGCTACCCCCTTTCTCTTATTTTTTTAATACAAGTACCCCCTTTGTCCATCTGCAACATTTTGCTTAGACTTAACTATTTGAAAACAACTATAGAGCATAATGATGGAATGAACGAGTGATAACACACTTTTTAAGGAATCTCATTTTCTAAATAAGTGGAAAGAAACAATATTTAGTGCAGTGGTCCCCAACCATTTTTGATTTTTGGATCATGATATTTTCATATCAAGAATTTCTGGGGACCCCAAAGACATTTTTTCTAGATTTCTTTATTTATTACTGCATTTTAATTGAACTATATTTATATTTCACAAAGTTAAAGTATAGAAAAACAGTTGTTTAAGAGTGTGTGTTGTTTTAATTAAAAAAAAAAAAGAAGAATAATAATTACAAAATTTCAAAAATCTATTTTAATTTTTCAGAAAATTCAGGCGACCCCACATGGGGTCCCGACCCTAAGGTGGAAAAAAACTAATTTAGTGGCTCCTATATAGATTTATTTCTACACCCTTTATCGTTTCACCTCACGCCTAGTGTGGGACCAAGACTGACACTATATTTGTTAATTTTCCACTCTCTTTCTCTCAAGTTCCCCTCTGTAGTGCCTTTGTGTACCCCAAGGGGTACACATACCCCCATTTGAGAAGCACTGCTCTAAATGTTGTATTTGGCCCCCAGGCCATGAGTTTAACACATGTTCTTTAATGTCTGAAAGCCTTTATATGCATAGTAAACACTTGCAGGTACAGAAATAACTCATGAAGGAAATACCTCAATGATTCTCAGATTCAGGTCCAAATCCTGAGTTAAAGCTTTACTTTCATTTTGTAAAGATTAGTGCCATCCAAATACTTTTTCAAAGGTTTTTTCAACTAGGTAAAGTTGGCCTACAGTCACATTAGAGCAAATTAAAACATAATAATATGTGTTGCTTTTGATTCATAAGCACAAACAAACAAAAAAAACCTAAAGTTGGTATTTTAACAAGTTGCAGGAATGTCTTTAATTCCTTTAACAACGTTCCTGTGAAGGAATTATGGACTTTCCATTACACTCCATGTTTAGTCATTCACACATGTGACAGAAACGTTGCAGATTCTATTCATAAAAGATTGCCAGGGGCAGATGGAAAGAGAGAGGTTGGTTTTAGAGAGTAAGTGAGGCAGGGATGGATGAAGAAAGAGGGTGAAAGAGAGGAAGAGCGTCCCCGGGGCCCTATTAGAGGCACTTCTGAGGGCCTGTGACATCTGACTGGATCAGTGTTCTTCAGTCAGAGGCTCTCCTCTTATCCACTCCCCTACTGGAGTCAATAAACACATCACCTACGCACAAACACAACACACAGTAAGTGAGCCTCTGGGGTGAACCAGATTAGTTCATTTAGAGAGAGCTTGATTCTTTCTCTTTGAAGGTACACAGCTTACAAAACATTTAATGAGGATGTCAGAGACGATGCATGTGTGCCCTGCATGGGAACATGGGACCGTTTTTAAAGACACGGTTGTTTACTTTGCTTCTGGTCTTTGTGTGGAGCAAATCATTTTTAGAAATTTCACTTCTTTAAGTAGCCCGTGTGATAAAAGCAGTTAGCAAAGACTAGTGGCTACATTGGCAGAAAAATAATAATAAATATTATAAAAACCAACTGACGAGCTGTAAACTCTTTCCTTAACATGCCGACAGTGCGGTGGCATCAAGCTGGGTGAAACTTTGAAAGTCAAGCGGTCCTTTATCCATCCCTGCTCTGACCTTTCTGCTACACTGCCCTGTATTCACTGGTTGTCAGTGTTAGTTTGTCAGTAGCCATCCGTCTCTGTCCACCTCCACCCCCAACCCAAATCCCTGCCGACCCATTAGTCGACAGGATCCGAGGGAGCGGCAGCGTGGTCAGCCTATGGGGGCCTCTATTCTATTCCCTCCCTTTCTTTCCACTCCCTCTCAGCTCCCGTATCCACGTAGCACGCGGCTCATCCAGGTACCCCTGAGGAGCATCGCTGGCTCACTTTACTTAACGTAGCGAAAGCATCAACCCAGCACTCCTGTCTGCATGGCTTCAGGCCCCTGGGAGCAGCAGAGAGGCTGATAGCTGCTGGGACACAGAGAGAGATGGTGGCATCACTGCAGGGCATTGGTGATACTGCTGCTTCACACTCATCTTTAGAGTCTGAACCATAACACTGACATGTTTATTGAAACAAATACACCAATTTTTCATATTCTTGAACTCTGCCTTGTTTAAACGTATGAGGTGTCACTATGCAAAAATGCAAAATGCAAAAATGGCAACAAAAAAAAAATTATGTGAGTATTTAGATAATATTCCACATAGAAGAATGGAAATAATACCATATTTGACTAAATGAGGTGAATTTTACCTTGCATGTACAGAAATAAATACTTTGAAGGATGTTGATAAAACTAAAACCAGGAGTATATTGGATAACTGAATAACCGTTTAACATAAGGAAAAGCTTCAAAACACCAGTGTTCGATATCAGCTTTTGCCGGTTTCTGATATTAACCGATACATTGACCACCTCCCCCCCAATCTAATTTTAGGGCACATAATACTGTGTATCTCAATTAAAATTACAGGTTAATCCTATATAGATTTGCAATGCTATACTGGTTGTACTGCAAATAAAAAACATAATGAGAGCAAAATTAGAATATTGATTCAATGGAATGGAAAAAGGGCCAAACTCGTTTGAATTATGTTGTCTAAAACAAAAGCGCAATTCGTTTTTTATTATCTGTGGAAAAAGCCAATAGCGATGTAGGTCAATGTTACATTTTACAACTAATATTGGTCGACAATACCCATGGGTAAACAACAATCCTCTGTTGCATTTTAGTTCAAATAAGAAGCAATTTATTTTAAGTGGGCCGCAGATTTTAGATTTTGGGAAAATTAGAAATTTGAACATTATTGTGCACTTGCACTTCAAAAAATTGATAATATACGTATGCGGCACTGATAATATTAAGCAATAAGTGGCAGACATCAGTCCCTGCAGGATCTTCACTTTTAATTTTTTAGATTTTGTGGCCAATTTTTGTGTAATTTGAGGAATTTTGTGGAATTTGAGGAAATTTCGTGGAATAATTGGAAAAAAATTCAGGATTTTGGAAAAGTTTGAGTTCTTTTCATCAATTTGACATTTATTGAATTTGTGAATTATTTTGGAGATATCTACAACTGAACAAGTCGGTAATTTACACAATGATTCATGGTTTCTCTGACTCCTTAACTTTCTCGTGCTGGCCGAAATGGATGCTCTAAAGAACTGGATTTGGCCCCCGGGCCTTGAGTTTGACACGTGTGCTCTAAAATATAACAGATATCCTGTGAATAAAAATCATCATCAATAATAAAACTGAAAAACACAAGCCAGAGCTTATAATTGTGGTTTATTTTATTGTCCTACATTTACTTTCAAGCATTTTAGAGTAAGAGGACGTATATTTCATTCTTGCCCAATACTCAGCTTTGGGCCCCCTGGTGGCAATACAAACAATGTCAATAAATGGAGATCAAAACAAACCCTCAAACAGCAATTTCATCCTCTTACATCTTATTTTCTGACCAAATGATCTTCGATGTACCTATTTATTTGGCCTATACGACGTCTTCATCTGAGATTTTTGTCTCCAATGGTTTTAAAATGAAGTAATGAAAGAATAAGGAAACGTGTTAGTGAGAGAGTTAGTGAGTGAGGGTATTAGGATAGTGATGTACTCATGAGCGACAGAGGAACAGATGGAGGAGGAGCAGAAAGGTGGAGGGAGGAGAAATAGACAGTGAAAGAGGGAGGGAGGAGGCAGTTGCATGTGATTAATGGATGGGTGGTAGTGGGGAGGCTGAGGCAGACTGGGAAAGAGCAGAGTGACAGTAATAAAGTGAACCTGCGTCCCATTCATCTCCTTCATCCCATCTCCTGTCTGACTGGTAGGGCTTTACACACTCTGACTAATGCCACGCTCTGCATGCGGGCACAGACAGCGGTGCCACACACTGCTTCTTGGCTTCCTTACACCAGCACATAAAAATGAACGCACACCTTCTTGAGGCCTCCCATCGTCTACTTCAAGAGCTCAATCATTCATCAGCGGTGATCGCTGCCTGAGAGATCAGAACTACCTCATCGCCCTTTATGGGACCTAAATCATGGTGCGTTTCAGCCTCATCTGCCATAAAACAATTGCTTATCGTTGCTTTAACAACAGGTCAAACATGGTGGTAGTGTTCGCCCGCAGTCTGGCAGTCGTGACCTTTCCTGACTGGAATGTGAGTTTCTGCTTTTTAGCACCTGGCTCACATCATTTGTTCTGACTGCTGGCTGCTATATCGGTACTGTTCACCCTATAGCTTTTTCAAGGATGACTGTGTTAAGCGGTTGGGCTAAAGTAAACTGTGATGCTTGGTGACCTTCCCCCTGGCTATGATAATGAGATGCATATCCCAAATGTGGTCTCATTAACCTGTCCTGAGCTGTTTCAGTTCACATGTTTTACATTGATTCTGCGCTGGGGGAACATAACCCTCAGAATAATAGGGTTATGTTAAGGTTGTTACCTCCGCTCATGACACGCTGCCTTCTCGCAGACTTTCTGTAATTAGAATAAATTAAACACAACCAACGGTAAGGATGATGAACCTAAATATTCATCCTTCCGGGACTGCTCACCGCATTAATGTGAACCCTCTCCGACCTTGTACGTGAATCAAGAGCCTCATTCATGTCCCCTAACCTTCGCAAATGAATATGTTATTAGAGTCACTCCAGTATATGTGCCGGCGAGTGTAATGTTGAAATAACTTTCAGATGAGCAATCATTTATCTTTCAGTCTGCCAAGTAACTAAATCATAATGTGTGAGCCACGAAAGCCTCCAGCGAAAATAAAATATATGACTAGATTGGCTTAAATTACCTCGACACCGACTTGATAAAAGACCCGCCATGTTATTTCAATCATTAGTGGTTTTAATTGCTCCAAGGTGTAATGAACACATTACTAATTGATAAGGTAAAGGCAACAGTAAAAATCCCTGCTCAACGGGCCCCACCTGCATGGGGCAAATCTGTCTTCATATCAGCCACATGACTTTTGCCCGGACAGACAATAGATTAAACAATGAATGAATGATTTATTAGCTGTCGTTGTCATGCTATTTAGATGGATGGATGTACACGCCGCATGACCTCACTTCCTTGTTCTCTGCCTTGTTTTCAAGGGTATGGAGAGAGGAGGGGGTGGACGGGAAGATGTTGGCAGGGCGGGGCAGGTCAGGCACACCACTGGCCACTGACAGGACTGAGCCACTTGATCAATGATCCCTGGATTCGATATTGTGGCGAGGTGTGAGACAGCTGCGACTGAACATTACCTATGGTGGGACAAAGTATGTGTGTGTGTGTGTGTGTGTGTGTGCGTGGGATGAAGTGCAAAGCCAGAAAAGTAACTACCTTTACTCTCACCAACCTTACCTCCCCTCTCTTCCTCCCTCTCTCTCTCTCAAATGGGTTATTCTGGCGATGGCCCTGACAGGCCATGGTTTGGATTTTGATTTATGTTCCTGTGAAGCTCAAATCAAAGATTCCATCTACTGCTGCTTTATGGCAGCTGGGATGATGAATGGTGCAGTCTCTCGGTCAAACCAAGCCTCTGTGTCTTTGCCCCACATTTTAATTGCTAAAGTAGCCAGTCATCGCTCAGCCCTCCTACCCTCTCCCTGCCTCCAAACCCTACGCTCTCCCTGCCTTTCATCCAATTGTCTCTCAGCCTTTCCTAATCAATGCTCAATAATGTAACTTTATCCTTTATATACTGTATATCCATATGTACTGTCTGAACATCCCTCTACAAAACTTCCAAATTAGCAATGTGATTTTAATTTCATTTAAGTCATAGTCTTTTGACTAAATTTCCTCTTAGTTTTAGACAGAATTTAGTCATCTGGACTATTTAAGTATAGTCTATAGCAGGGGTCACCAACCTTTCTGAAACTGTGTCCTACTTCATAGGTACTGTATAGACCGAAGGGCCACCAGTTAGAAAAAAACTGAAATACTACATTTTCACAATTGCACTTTAATTAGAGGGTAAGTTAGGCTATCAGTAACTTAAAAAGGTAGGAAATAATTCCAGCAAGTTCTTCTTGTGTTCTTTTTGAATAACATGTTAACTACTATTTTTCACATCAAAGCGATCAGCAGACACCTCTGAAGAGGACTGGCAGTTGACAGTCGAAACATTTTAAGAGATCAAAGTAAATTTCCTGAAAAATAGTTGTCTGAATAAATGAAACCTTAAAATATTATTTTAAAAAAAAAAGACCTTGCTGGAATTATTATGCGGAAGTCAAGGAAGAATCAAAGCGATCAGCAGACACCTCTGAAAAAGACTGGCAGGTGACTGTCGAAACATGTCAGAAGATCAAAGTGAGTTTCCTGAAAAACTTTTGTCTGAATAAATGAAACCATAACATATTAAAGGTAGGAAATGTTGTGGTTTCAACATGAAACACTTTATTTCTCCTAATTTATGCAATTGTTTCATTTTCATAAAATATCATAGAAAATCCACCTTGTGTTTTTATGAATATATCTTATAACATATCATATTATATTATAAAACATACCACTGACAATACACCAGACCTGCAACATTTAAAACCAGTTGTCACAATGTTTCAGTGGAAATAAAATCAAAAAGGTTATTATCGTATGAAAACTTTATCAGCAGTATTTAACTTTACTAAGTACTAAGTACATCTCTCTAATGTATTTATCTTTGTGAGTTTCAATCCTGGAAAATTAATCAAATTTTAGATGGAGCTCATTGGTGACTAGAGCTCTTCAAATGGTCCACCAGCGTGGTGCCAAGGTTGGTGACCCTTGTTGTAAAATGTATAGCAGTCAAAGACATCTGGCAACCTGAGAGCCACATGCGGTCCTCGGTCTAATTTTTTAACACAAAATTGTAATTCAGGAAGTTGGAAGTTATATGAAGCCCAACCTAACCCACAAACTCCAGAAACACCTAAAACAACAGCAACATGCGCAAAAGGTTTAAAAACTAAAAAAAAACAAACACCAAAAAAACCCACACAAAAGGACCACAAAGACAGCAAAAAACATTTGTTCTTTCCTGTATTAATGCTCAGATTGGTCATAATTCTAAATTCTGACATAAATGTTTACAATGTGGCCCTCGGAACATTTTTGTGGGGCCCGCTCTGATAGAAGTTGCCCATTTCTGGTCTATAGTGCAGAGGCTAAAAGCCAAAACCTTAACTCTCAGATCCCTCTCTCCCACTCCCTCCCCGCTGCTCTCTTGCCCTGCCTCCAAACTTTTCAAAGTCCCTCTCTCAGAGGAGCTAACAAGCTAACGTTAGCCCAACAGCAACATCACAGTAATATAACATGCACTGTTAAAAGCATATTACCGCAACGCTTCTCTCTCTCAATGTGCACACACCTCAGCAGCAGCAACAACACAGTGTCACTTACAGCAGTCCACACAAACAACACATGCACTACAGAGTTCTAGTGTAACAGTTACAAATCAACCATAATATAAATCAAGCAGCAGTAATTACCTTTCTAGCAGAAAAGTTACCATTTCCATCTTCTACTCCTCCAGACCATACACTGTAAAAAAGACGGCACACCAGCCCGTGAAAGGGGCGGGGCCTGTGATCAACAAATCCTGGCTCTGATTGGTTGTTTTTGCTCGGTCGCGGTAAATGGTAAATGGACTTGATTTTATATAGCGCTTTATCACCACACTGAAGCAGTCTCAAAGCGCTTTACATATCAGCTCATTCACCCAATCACTCTCACATTCACACACCAGTGGGACAGGACTGCCATGCAAGGCGCTAGTCGACCACTGGGAGCAACTTAGGGTTCAGTGTCTTGCCCAAGGACACTTCGACACATAGTCAGGTACTGGGATCGAACCCCCAACCTCTCGATCAGAAGACGACCCACTACCACCTGAGCCACGGTCACCCAGCGGTGCATTGCCAAAGGCTGCAGGAGCAGCAGGGGGGACTCAATGAGTCTGTTTTTTTCACACAAACTACTAGTTTGATGTAAAGCTGTCCATACATAGTGACAGCTTTATCAAATATGACAAAAAGTCACTTTTATAAGTTGCAGACTGCACCTTTAAGCCACTTAAGTGTTCCAACGCAATGACCTATTTGACGCGTTAAACGTTACTTTGAAAGAGTGAATTGTCGTAGTCGTTCTAGCCAGTTGAACAATTGGTCCCTTTATTTCAATGGATTAAAGTGTTACTTGGCCTTTACAATTCAAGTCAGAAACTGTTTTTCCTTCCGGGTGAAAGTTTTAGTCAACTAAATGACATTAAGATTTCAGTTGACTAAATCTGTTACGCATAGAGTCGAATAAAATATAAAACGTTTAATTTTTATTACTTGACAAAAATACGATTATATTTTGATATAGTTTCCATTCATATGTATTTTTTTAATTACTTATAGTCTTGTTATTGTCACTTAAAAACATGTAGTCAGCGAAAACTTTGATAAAAACATTTTGAGTCAACAAATTCGACACTTGCAGTTGACGCCCCGAGTGTAGCCATCTGAAAATATTTATAATCTACCAGTAAGCACTGAAGCCTAACAGACATCCCCTAATGTTAAGAAATAGTATCCGTCTCTCCAGCCAGCTTACACTATTTTACACATTGAGCATTAGTGCATGATATAGAGCAAACAAGTCTGATGAAGGGGAAAATTCATTACCACATCAACATAAAAAGCCACTTTATTTGAAGGAAGAATGTGTAGATGTCAAGCTCTGATAGAGTTTATGTTTTCTCACTATTTTTCAAAAGTAAACACATTCTGTGGTACATGACATTACTAAGTAGGTTAAGTATAGCCCGAGGCCCTCATCCATCAGAACAGAATGAAGCAAACATATTCTGCTCGATGAGAGGTGAAAGTTTTCCACTGTGCCACGATGACATTTAATTTTTCACATCTCCGCCGTGTTCCTGGGATGAATTTTGGCAGACCTGGTGCAATTTAGCTGCTTGGCAGTTTGAAATTGGGCGATGAATCACAACGTGGATTCAATGGGAGCCAGTCAGTGTACAATATTTTTTCTGTGTCAGACTGGAAAGATAGAAAGTTAAAAAAAAAAAAAAAAAAAAAAAGGGAATGATACAGAAAGAAGGTATCGAGAGGATAGGGGAGGAAGAAAGAAAAGGAGTGTGTTCACGAATCCTCTTCCACACATGCGCGCCTATCATATAAAAACAAAGTATCACAGTTGACAATACTAAGAGAAGCTGTGTGTGGCTGCACACGTCTAGCAATAGCAGAGGTCTTTAAGGTCTGCAGTTGGATATTTTGACAAAGAGCAGGAAAGAAAGGAATCAATAAAGTCAGGACTTTGCCAGTCAGTGAGCAGAGCGGCAGGGAATGCAAAGCTTCTCTCCAACCCAGAGACAAACTCCAAATGAGCAACCAATAGACTAACACTGCCTCTGACACCAGCCATTTGTTAGACTTTCAGTGGAATATGGTGGATGCACAGCTGATGGTCTGGAACTGGGACCAACACACCTAAATAGTGTGGACAGTGAGTATGCTGGCAATAATGCCTAAGAATACAAAAAAATACTTTTTGGAACCAACATACTGAAACCTGTCCATAAATATATTTACACACATCATAATTCAGGCTCAACGTCGGCTGTGTCTGTGTCTGTGTGTGTGTGTGTGTGTGTATGTGTGTGTGTATGATATTTTGTTTTTCAGTGACTGCATTTATTTACATCATCTCTCCTTCATCACATTGTGAAGGACATAGAGAAACGACATTTCAATCAGAATGAGAGCAAAATTTAGAGCAAGGTATTTTTAATTCCTTTGAATAAATGTTTTGTAAGTGATGGATCCATGTGATTTTTTGACTGATTTTAACTTTGTTTTATCTTTGTCTAATTTAACACAGATGTTATTCTTACATTAGAGGTTGTGGGTCGGCTGCTATTGGAGCAGGATAATAGTCTAATACAGTGAGATTCAGGGTTGGTGTAAAAGGGTCATTACTCTGATGTTCTATCTCTCTATCCTGATGTTCTATCTCTCTATCCTGATGTTCTATCTCTCTATCCTGATGATCTATCTCTCTATCCTGATGTTCTATCTCTCTATCCTGATGTTCTATCTCTCTATCCTGATGTTCTATCTCTCTATCCTGTTTTGTTCTCCTCTTTCTGTCCACTAACCCCAAGTCGAAGCAGATGGCTGCCACCTCTGAACCTGGTTCTGCTGGAGATTTTTATTCCCACTGTCAATAAATGCTTGTTCATGTGGATTTTGTAGGGTTTTTGTCTTCTTATTACAGATTTTATATTTTGATAGCGCTGTGAGATTACTTTTGTTGTAATTTGCTCTATATAAATAAAGTTGAATTGAATTGAATTGAATTACTCACCCACACGTACAGATAACAAATGTTCTTCAGTCATTCACAGCGTTTCTGTATAAATTTGTTAACAATCAATTTTAACTCAGTATGTACGTTAATGGTTTGCACTTCAATTTGGTCTAGTTTTCATTTGGGTCAAAAAAAAGTGTTGGTCAGAAAATATTTTCACTCAGGCCTAATGATGCACGTTAGGGAAGAGTTTAATATTTAGTTTAACTAGTTATCACTATGGAGAAGATTGATATTTTGCTTCTGGAACATATTCTTGACAAACAAAAGACTCACTTTTTCCCTTCAGCCTTACAGACTAATCATTCAATACTGGGAATACTGGTTTCAGTTTATTTGTATACCTTACTCATTGAAAAGAGCAAAAATCTGTACTAAATTCAGGTAGATGATACAGATATATGAAAGAGTGGCAAGTACAGAAAAATATTTCTGAAACATTTAAAGCTGCTGTGGGCAGCAGTGCCTGTACGGTATTTCATGTGAAGATTATTGTCATCCTGATGCCAGCGTGTCCCCAAAGATATACCAACATGACATTTCTGGTGATTTCAACAAGTGAATAAACAACGGAGGATGTTGATTTTGCAGCTTCCTACAGAAACACCCAAATATGGCCAAAATTTATTGTCTTGCCTTGTGACGTCATATCACATGGAACACCTAAAACAAACCAGAACAAAAATGGCATCAAGCGAATCACTGTCTTCCTTGGCTGGCAAAGAAACACAAGAAATTACAGTAAGAATGAAGTAGAAACACTTCTTACAATCTGAAATGTAATTTTAATTTCATTCTACCAGATTTCCAATTTCAACTAAGTACGAAACTTCTCCAAATTTCACATATTGTGCCCCACAATTTCAAACTTCGGCATTTGTTTGTGAGTAGAAAATATTAGGGATCATCCCCAGCATATTGATTTCCACTAAATTGTACTAAAAACACCATGACTTGATATTTGTAATCAAGTGCAATTTGGGGGCGACTTTCTACTTGACTTAGAATGGTCTTCTATAGGTGACCTCAGTGATCTCTGCATTTGGAATGTGCAAAGAAGGAAACAATGGTTGGAGTCAAGGGACCCAGTGTGCTTGCTTCTTTGCCTGGAGCTGTATTTTACAGCAATCAATCAAATACATCAGAGGAGGCTTAAAGCAACGCCAAAAAACAATGCCTGTTGAAAGGTGAGGCAACAATCAATGTGTGATACAGTATGTCTTGGTCTTTGGGCATATTCTGGAAAATTCTCAGCTTTGGGTGTAGCAGGTGCTAAAACTGTGATACCTGACACCAGGTACTATAACCCAATAGAAACACTAAAACCTTGAGGAGTTGAGTAGAGACATTCTGATAATCTCAAAAGATGCATCAGACTGACAAACACCAGGCACAGTGAGCTTTACATCAGAGACTTTCTTTACTGCTTCCTTACACTGCATCCAAGTTTTATGTGGGCCCCAAAAGAGTGATACACACATTAGCAGGAGGTGAGTATCTCAATAAATCTGGTTTCATTCAGTAAGATGGTTCTCATTTGCATGCATGTTTGTATGTGTTTTGGAGAATCTACGGAACCTTTGTAAAATCCCTGTCCATTAAAGAGCAATGAGTGAAAACATAGCACTGTGAAGTTATTGCTTTTTCAAGGATGCATTAGTTTGGGTAAGACAGACAGAAAGTGATGAATCAGAGCAGAATCTTTCTCAGTGATCAAAGAGATTAACAGATGCTACAATATTCCAGTTTTGCATAATGTGTAAATCTGGAATGGCTGTGTATGAGTTGACAAACAAGGAGCATCCCTTTCATTTATGAAGTGACCCAGTATGTCGCTTCCACTCTTGCTCCACTTGAAATCTGGTTGGGAAATGTGAAGTGAAATCTATGTGTGTTTAGACGTGTCTTTGTTTCTTCATGTCTGGGACATGAGAATGATTCAAAATGCCATGTTGTTGTATGTGGAGAATTTTCACAAACACACTCGTCGTGCAGAACATGTTGTCATCGTTCACCTCACTGTTTGTGCGAGTGATGTCTCCAATCACCATCAAACACGTCAAGGTTTCACTCTCCTTCTCGGCCTTCTCCTCCAATTGAACAAATTGTCCCATCGTCCTTTTTGCTCCTGCAGTCTCACATCTGTGCTGTCACTTTCTGCTGAGGCGCTCACATTTGAATGAACAAACAGAAAGTTGGATACACTCAAAAACACTAATGTCCAATACAGAAGAATTGTCAAGCTGGTTTATGTTGTATAACTGTGAAACCCACATTTAAGGGGCCTTAAATTCTTAATAACCCTTCATATTGCTTTGTCTCCAGGAATTGTTTGTCTCAGAGCTCATGAAGAGTTTAAAATAATTTCATATATTTTAAGAGTGCAAATGTAAGCTATAATTAAAAACATGAAAGGGAAATGCAAAATACACAAAAGCAGCTCAACTGAAATACTGTTGTTGGTAACCTTTACTTGTAGATATAAGAGACCAGCTCTGATTACTCAATGAAGTGCATAATTTACAGTATGTGAATCCAACTAGTTTCATCAAGTTTTTTTTTTCTACTTTGTCTGCACATGCTGCACAAGTTCAACACTACAAGAAGTGCAATCTTTTAAAGACTGCAATGCATGTTTTGTTATTGCAATTAAATTAATGAATTTATTTTATTGCATAATTGTGACCATCACCAGCCCTCCCTAAGGAAGGGTAAGAAACACTTTATTATAGGGAGGATATAAAAAGAGAGAGCAGTGTTACACCTAGGTGAGGGGAAAGAAACAGGAAGTCAGGGTAGGAAAATGGGCAGTGTTACATCTAGGTGGGGGAAAGGGAACATGGAAGAGGGAGTCAGGGTAGGAAATGGAAAGAGTGAGGAAGAGTTGAATGCTTTAAAGTGAGAGTGATATGTGATATTATAGTTGTGCTTATTGTGTTGTGTAATCTGTTCAGCCAGTCTGGTGGCAAGCATGGAGCTCAAGTATAATGGTGGTGGCCGTGAACAGAGGGAGGGGGAGTGAGTGGTAATACCTAAGACTGGTATTTGGGATCACCGTGTCAAAGGTTAAGCCCAGTACGAGTTTATCCACGGCCTAAGACATGCTAGTGCATCCATGACCAATGTTTGTGCAAGAACCGTTTCTGCGAACTCATGCACCACCCTGGGCCTGAAGACGCAGCCAGGCCGGCAGAAAGAGCGGGGGCTAAGGAGCCCCAAGCCACCCCCCACGACGGAACAGTTCCCCAGACGCCCTCAAGATCCCAAGCCGAGAGGCAGACACCGCTCCCAACATACACACCCGAGAAAGCCCCAAAGAGCCGAGGACCCAGCGCACCCGCAGATAGCAGGACAGACCCACCAGGCAATCAACAGCAACTCCAACCACCGAACAGCAAGCGCCACCCCGCAGCAAACAGCTTCATCCCGAAGTGCCATGCAACCCCGCTCCAACCCCGGCACAGATACCAGCACCTGCCCAGCACATCGCGGGGGTCGCCCCCAAGGCAACCAGGAAAGGAGAAAAGCATCAAGCCATACTCGAAGGAAAAAAGCACCCCCACGCCCCGCAAGGCCAACACCACCCGGTGAGACCCCACAAAGAGAGCACCCAGCAACACCCCCCTACGTCCCCCAGAGGCCCACCACCTCGTCATGGCCAACCGCACAACCCTGATGTATCTATGCTCTACACAGTGGCCCAGCTATTAACAAAGACACCCGACAGGCCTAAATGTGTGAACCAACCCACCACCCTGTTATGGTACCTCTTCATTCCCCAATGGAGATGCACTTCCCTATGTGTGAATGTGTGTGTTTATTGAATGTATGAGGTGCACGTGCCTGCACGGCCCCACGGTACAACTCCATCCACAGGGAGGCGGCCCCCCACCCAAGCACCCCCAGCCAGGCACCGCCACCCCACACCAATGCCGCCAGCATAGTTCCCCCCAAGTAATATAGCTGATAGTGGGATCCAAATGTTGCGCCCACCGCCATTTTCAAAAGAATAACATCATATTGTCCAAGAATGCATGACACCAACTAAACACCAAAACGTCAGATTAAAATGCTATTTCACCATAGACTTTCCACTGGAGTGGAAATACGAAGTGTAATCCTGACATGGCTTCAACATGATATCTGAGCGCTGTTTGGCTAAAATCTCCACACTTCTAGTACAATGCAAGTTATTCTTTTCATTCATGTCATACCATGTTTGCTAGATATATGGCCGTGGTGGCCGTACAGGGAAGCCCATTCTTACACTTAACATAACTGGTGAGGTAAATTACATGCAAGCACAAGAACACCTGTCACAAATTAAAGGTTGATTCTTGGGGAATTAGGTATTCTACATACGTTCACAGCACTTATCATAGACAGTGGCACTTGTACTTACAGTTTAAATGCTCATCTTACAGAGTTACAAATGGATGAGTTCACTAAAAGGCTTGTTCATAGAGTATGCCACTTTCAGTGCCAGTTAGTTGAAGAAGTATACAGCCCTACAGCTGCAGCTTCCAGCTCTACAGGCAGTCATGACCAGGGGAGTGACCTGGGAAGAAATCATTACTCATTGCTGATTGGATGTCGTGATACAGCGTCACTCAAAGTCGCTTGAAAAGTTCAAAATTTTCAACTTTGAGCAATTCACTCGCTTAACGTCGCGTCATTTACATTGATTTTAAATGTAATCTAGATGCCTGATTCACTAAAGTCGTGTTCGGTGTGAACGCACCATTACTCCAAGCGTTCATGAATGGAGTTTCCAAAAAGCATCGACTATGCAAATACAAGGTAAACATCAATCAATGAAGCAGACTGCTTTTAAAACTATTTTAAGATTTAGGAATATATAGTTATTGTTATGTGGCTCATTGTAAAATTTTCATTGTGCCTCAAACTATGAAGTGCTATAAAACATTAAAATTTGTTCCTGTTTCAGATAACAAAAAGGAAATCAAATTAGGCAACCGATAACTATAGTATTGTAGCAATATTTATATATTTATCTCAAATGAACTGGAAATAATTGTAAACAAAAAGGCACAGTTTGTTTGAGAAGTGGCTGTAGGAAGCAAAGCTTATGTTCAGCTTCCGTTACATCTTTTGCTAGATTTATAAGTTGTTTACCCATGAAAATAAATGAAAATATACTTTTATGTATATTATATGATAGGGCACTGCTTTTAAAACATACAAACTCAACAAATTTATTTACAAATTAAGAACATTAAAAAATCTTCGGTAACTGATTACCTTCACAGGGCTAACTCAACCTAGCTTGTAAGATTCTGAACTCGAGGAGTCGTGCAATGTCCATAAATAGAGAGAGGGGTTAAAGCTGTTTATTCATACCGACTACTCTGTTACTTTCTGCATTATACGTTAAATAATAAGCGAAATTGAAGGAATTAGTTTCACAAACATTGGCAAAAACAATCAGAGTAAACCTCATGTGCTGTTGTTGTTGTTTGTGTGTACAGGTAAGCACTAGATTAGTGCTGTCTCTACTCATTAAACTGAAGCCTACAAAGGCTTTTGGCAGGCCCTTTACACATCCCCTCCAACGCCACTCAATATCACATACCCCCAAATATCTCTTCTCATTACCAGATCGGCCTGTTAGTATTTGTTACCCAAAGCCATGCCCTCTCCCTTCAGAGTACTTTAGATGGATTTCCCATTTTAAATCAGCGCAAAGTGGAGCGGCTTCGATTGGTGCCGACATTGGTGGAGTTCTCCAGGGCAAACCAGCTGTGACTGGACTGATGTGTAGCTGTCACTGTGTCGTGACATGATATAATATGAAATGATATTGAACAACGGTGGTTTGGCATTAAATTGTTAACAGAGCTTCAGGTCTGACAGCAGCCAGTTTATAGCTTTAATCCCATGGTCCTTTAAACCTTGTTTGACATAAATTGAGTTTGGCTTCTTGACAGGGAAAAAAAAAGAGCAATGACAGAAAACACTATGTCCTTCTGTCTTGTTTGAGACAGAAAGTTTTACTGTCTCTGAAGTTTATATTACACCTAAACCAAAGTGAATTTAGATATTACTATCATTTTTAAATATGGCATTGAGTCTCCCTTAAATTAAACTTGTTTAAGGCAGAGTTTTAATGAAATTACACTAAACTGAGATTCTTTTGTGACAACTCAGATTTTAGACGGTCATCTCATCTCATTGTTAGAACGCTGACATCTGGTAGTAATCTGTGATAAATCAGCGATGTGGAGCTCAATGAAAACCCTGAACACAGGTCTGCGGGCCCTGTTACTATGACTAATGCCTCGACTGACAGCGAAAGATAAGACTCATCCTTCACCTCAGCTCGATCCATTTCTCAGCAATAATGTTCATAATGGAGTGCTCTGGTGTCGTTATTGTGCGAATAATTTAAATTGTGATTTAGGTTTGTGGGCACTGAGGTCAAAGTTACAACACCGACCGCTAACCCTGCACCAGATGAGATAGCTGAACATAATTCTTCTTAATATAAAATTAGTACGCACACACACACAAAAGAAAAAAAGGAAATGACCGAGCGGCAGCGGCTGGGTGTATAGTTTAATTAGATGTTTCGGTGACATCTGTTTTTAAGGAAAAACTGCAACTCTGGCACATTAATTCACTCCGCAATGAATGACTGAATGTCAATTCAGGCCATGAAATCACCAAGAGAGACGTGTGTGTGCAACACAGTGATGCTTTTCCATCTGTTTGGCAAAAACACTCTCGCTCTAACACTGGCACCATCAGTGTGCAGTAGCCAGAATGAGGAGGGATTCAAGATGGCCTAAAGCTGACTGGAACGCCTTTTGAATGGGAAAAAATGAAACAAAGATGGAGTGGACATTATGCTGCTGAATCTTGGTTAAGGACACTTCACAAGTGTGTGACAGTGTCATTAATCTCCTGAAATTACAGACAGAGAAACCAATACAACAGAATGTCTGGCTGTGAACGGAAAACCTGCAAAGACACATTCACCTTCCTGTGTATAGGAATCCTGAGGAAACTCAAAAAGAGCTAGGGTTAAACTGCTGGCATACATTACATCACATCACATGTGCAAAAAAAAAGTATGTTTTAAGGTCTACGTTTGATAGAAAATGTCTATTATTGCTTTCCAAAAGAATAAATTGTTGTTTTTCTCTTGCCAGATAAAAATGTGAGACACCGCCTTCCTGCAAGTGACTGCAGTCCAAGGAGACCACTTGGCACCTGGAGTGACAGGCTGCCATCAGCGTGTAAAGATGCTAATATGAATTCTGATCACTTGCTCACACAGGCAAGGGAATTACTGCCCATCACCAGCATCCAGTGATTCTCCACACATGGCAAAGTCAAGGGGCGAGCAGTAAAACCCAGGCAAATTGAGTTGGCACCACATCCAAAGCCAGATTTTTTGCTTAAGACTTGCTTTCCGGATAGCGACTCAAGATGTGCACTATAATGCAATAGATTGGGAGCTCTGCCCTCTAGATTTAAGGCTGATGAGAAATTTCTATGAACAATAAATTGCTGAAACTGACTCTGTCAATTTTCACTCCTGCACAAGGCAGCGTAGGGTCAAAGGCTAATTACCAAACTGGATAGAAGGTAGACAAACATGCAAATTTTGAAAAGGATTGAATTTTTATTTCTGAAGGAAGAAAACCTAAATGTCAAATGTAACTCAAGAAAAAAAAACTGTGCATCTAAGGAGTGCAAAGTTTTTATAAAACGTATCATAGTTTTTAACCGTTGAAAAATAGGTACAAGGTAACACAAAGACAACACACTAGTTATGTGAAGGACTAGTTTGTCATTTAAAGGTTGATGATTGTCATACAGAAGGCCATAGCTAAATGAGACTGAAGAAACATTAGTGTAGAACTTCAGATTTTAAAACAACTTATTACATTTTAACTTCTCTGTCCAGTAACTATAAAAGGTCCATTTTGTTTGCTTGGAGTATTTTAGCAAAAAAAATATTTACTATACAAGGCTGTTGTCTCATGTAACAGGACAATTAAATGTGAAGGAATAGAATTGTGTTCATGTTTGAAATTAATAAAATCCTTCTTTTAAAGCTGCATTATGCAGAATTGTGAGACTGGAATGGAAACAACCAGGCTCCCCCTCCCCTCCCTGTTTCAAACCCACTGTTTGACCTGAGTGTGTTTGGGCCTTTAAAGTGTCACTTCTCCACGTTGTTCTTCCTTTTTTTGGCTTGCTTTGTCATGTGAGCTGTTGCGCCTAATGCCACGATGGGGACTAACGCCTGCTATTACACTTTCACTACCAATAGGGCGTGAACATGCATCGATTTTTGTCCAGCAGCCAATAGTAAAAAGAGCTCTGATTGGCTGTAAAAAAGCAACACGCTCCTTGTTTTCTAAAGCTAAAATACAAAGCCAAGAGAAGGAGCAGAGGTCCAGTGTCCTCTCAGAACGCTTTGAATTACAATATGCTGAAAGGTTATTATGGATTGTTGTCCAAATGATCCCCAAAAAACTTACATACTGCAGCTTTAAGTATTTTATTTATTCATCTTGTTGATGAAAATGTATTTTGCAGCATGGAAACCTTCTGAGGCTTCTATCAAGGCTTGAATTCCATCCTTAGCTGGGAAGAAGCATCACTAAACAAGTTGTAAAAAAAAGGCTTTACAGAAGTGAAAAAAGGAAATTTTATTTCTTTACTGTTTTGCCAGAGGAATTACAGTTAAAGGTATAGAGAAGGATTTTCCCAAAGTGTAGAAAAGAAACGCCCTCACCACTTTTTGAAAAAATACACATACGCAACACTCTACCTGCTCCCAAGAGGGAACGCCTATTAAACGTGTGCAACAGAGCGTGCACAAGCCCAGTTTTCCTCGTGCACAGTTGTTTACAAGTTGGTGTCGATTTGCACCTGGTGAGAATGGCAAGCTTCAAAGAATGGCTGAAACCGTAGCTCACAAGACACATAAACAC
The DNA here is from genome assembly GCF_900634775.1 of Gouania willdenowi. Classification (NCBI taxonomy): domain Eukaryota; kingdom Metazoa; phylum Chordata; class Actinopteri; order Blenniiformes; family Gobiesocidae; genus Gouania; species Gouania willdenowi. The sequence continues at coordinate 50,447,035 of NC_041049.1, forward strand.
TTGAAAGTGCGCATGCGTAGCAAGCAAAAACTAGCTAGGGACGAGCACGTACGACGGCCTTACGTCAGAATGATTGACAATTAGAAGGACCAATGGTCTTTATGATCCACCCAGAATTTGAAGCCAAAATAACATCCTCCACAATACCTTTAAAATACGACAAAGACATCAATGTTATAAATCAAGGAAGAAATTCAAAGGACAACAAATATATTTTTAGGGACAAAATCATTTCAGAATGAACTTTCAGAAGCACTCTGGCCCACCGTCCCTCCTGCCAGATGCCATCTCCTTAGCGATTCCCTGCTTCCCTCTGGAGAGTGATGATACTGTTTTCTCCGCTGAGTCTTCCCTTGCTTGACATCTCGACACAAGATGAGGGATGTTCCTGTCTGCCTCGTCACATCACAGATGTCCTGATTCAGATCCCTCCCATCCAACACCCTGTGATGCCTCTCCTCAAAAAGCTGCCCGTCCATCATAAACATCCTTTCTTTTTTATGCTCCACGCCCAAGAAAAAAAAAAAAAAAAGAGAGAGAAAAGACAAAAAAAGCTCTCTGAAACTCAAGCTGACAGCACTACGGAGACTGATGTGAAATCAGAGAATCAATGTACCAGATGTAGATTTTAATTTCCATATAAAAGGTACATAATTCAGGTCACTTATACAATTTATTCTGTATTAAACTGTGTTAATCACCTGCATCTTTCCTTAATCAGTCCTTTTTCTAAATGTTCTGAACATTTCAGCAAGAGACGAGTCTTAAATTAAATCCCTCACCTTGACTTCATATAAATGTAATACTGTCAATATAGGAGATAAAAATAGATAGAACTGTAGCCATCCATTATCTACCTGAATATTTTAAAAGGTGCTTTTGGTGGTGGGGGGGTTGAGGCAGGAAAGAGGTGGAGAAAGATCAATGGTTGAGTGCTGCCTCTACAATCAGCAGTGCACTAATTGAAATGGCGAGGACGCATCAACCGCATCATATTAGCAGATTCCTCTCAGTGTATTTCTCTCGGAATGAAAGAACCTTCTCCCTTGTCATTTCTTCTGTCTGGACAAGGCTTGAGAAAGAAACATGCTGGATGACCGCCTCTCCAGAGAAGCGCAGTGAAATGTTAAGGAGACCTTTTCAACGCCCGGCCCACACAGTTTGTGAATGTTAATGTCTTTAATGAAGACACATGCTGAAAACTGAACTGAGCAGCTCAATAACAACGGAAAACGAAGAGAGAAATAAACATTAAGATTCACCAGGTTAAGGCTTTTGAACAAGAGAAAAAGTGGTAATATTTCAGGAAGATTGAGATAGTTTAATGTGGCTCAGCCGACATATTATAAAAGGTGCTTACTTTGATCCTTCATCACATGTTCACCTTTCCATGAGCTTTTCTATTTTCAGTGTGAAGCTAATAGATTGGGGTGTTGAAAAGGTTTCTCTGCGGGCGAAAAATGAGAAATGATGAGAGATTTTTTTAGAATGAAGATCAATGATAGAGTCCAAACGGGATAAGGAGGTGCAGCAGAGCTAAAGCCATGCAGGGATGCATGTGCTCTCGTGTAAAATGATTGTATTGCACGACCCGAGGCCAAAGACATGAACTTCATCTCCCCCAATTCTCTTTACAGGAGTGGAAATGACTTGGTGTCGTCCATAGGTGATTTATATAAATTAATGAATGTGGTTATTAATAGGCAGTGGTTCATATATTAAACACAATGATGAAAAGGTATCTTAAATTATAAATCCTTTGTAACAACCTGTTTGACTTCAGCTCCTCCTGCATATCTACATTTTCAGAATGAATCTACTTTCAGTGAAATGACTTTATATAGCCATTACCTTTAGAATCCAACCTATCACATTTAACCCTCGTTTTTAGACAGACGATTAGTAATGAAACGGCACACAGATATAGTTGTGCAAATATAATGTAACATTAAAACTCCTGGAGACAAAATTATTTTATAAGATAAAGACATAGCGTAGGCCTCATACATTAATAACTCTAAGATTATTTGGTCGAAAAAAGGTTGAAAGAGGACTCGGACTTTAATGTGTTAAATGCGATTAATTAATTACAAAAAAATAACGCACTGAAACAACGCTGTCAATTGTTCTTTTGTTTTTTATGCACTCCAGACAGCGCAGAACTTTTCTTATTTCAAGAGTTCCTCATACCCATAATACTGATGCACAGGCTACAATAGAAAACAGGAAACTGTTGTGTTTCGTGGGCATTCATTTTAGTTTATTAAAACACTGGATGGAAAACAAAAGCCCAGTTGTGTGCAAATTGTGAAAGAAACAGTTTCCCGATCACCTGAGTTCTTCTAGCCTCTGCTACCACATCAATGCTAAACATGTAGCAGCTAGTACGGACACTATGCAGTGGCGGAGCCAGAAAATAGCTTATGGGTGGGCCTGGAAAAATCAGGATGGGCCTGATTATTTTTATTGCTGATATGAGATGTATGTTAACAATTTATGATAGGGTAAATAAAATCTGTAAATTAGCCTACGGTACGAATAATATACCTATGAGTGGAACTAGATATGGAGTAGAAACAGCTACTCCACAACTGGACCTCTGTTCTGTTAAATGTCACTGTTGAGACCCAAAAGAAACAAGAGGGAGAGAACGAGTTTATGTAGGCTATTTGATGAAGCTTTATTGTCTCAGAGGAAAAAACACACGAGCACTCATATCCTTCTCCACGTTGCGTCTCTTATTTCCTTTAAAACACATTTTCAATTGAACTTCTTTTCAAATTCAAACACATTTACAATTTACTTTTTGTGCATAAATCTACAGGACAAAACAACTACACTAGTGCTAAAGGTTCCACTTACCATTCCACACCTTTACTCTCCAGATTTTACATAGAAATGTATCTAATAAATCTAAAACAAAGCTCTTAATTCACAGAATATATTTTTACAAAATAGATGTTTTATTTTATATTTTATTTTACTTTTTCATGAATCTCACTGGGTGGGCAATCTGTCAATCTGGGTGGGCCTGTGCCCATCCAGGCCCACCCATAGCAATTTATGATGTGCTAACTTAAAGCATTTCACATGAACCTGATGTTTTATTTCATTTGTATTTTTGGAGATTGACAAAAGTACACAGCAATATTCCCGATGATTTAAACTAAAGGTGGCAGCCCTTGGGACTATAGTTTAAAATAGATCAGAATAAATAGAAATGTAAATAGCTACGCCTGCATCTGTTCAAGTCTGGTAAAAACGTAAATGACTTTATAAAGCCACTTGATAGATATCAATCTTTCAATGATCTGCCACAATAATGTAATTAATTTCAATGAACATACCTCAAGTTGAGGGCTTTTCTCAGCAATATTTAGGTGAGATTAAAAAAGAGATTAATTAGATCAGTTAATTACAGAGCATAATTCATTCATCGTTCAATTTTTTAATCTCTTGACAGCACTAGTTGAAATGACTATGATTTCTTGCGTTTCTCCACCAGAAATGGAGGAGAATGATTAGCTTGACATTAGCTTTGTTCTAGTTTGTTCCCAGTATTCCCCCGTGATATCACCTCACCCCACGAGACATTCAATTTCGGACAGATTTGAATTATTCCGTGTTAACCCTAAAATAAACATCCGCCATTGTTTTGCAGCAACTTTCATTTTGTGAAAACACCAGAAATGTGTTGGGAAGTCACATTGGCAGAGCTTTTGGGAGTAAAAACAAGAAATTGTGCTAACAATTGCTATGTAATTACAGAACTCTCCCCTGGTCAGTTCTGGTCAGACGGCCCTAAGCAGGCCAGATACCATCATACGCTGATAGCTCACACCAGGGCCTCTGCCTGAGTAGGCCCCGCTATGCTTGGACTACCGCAACATACGTAATCCTGAGAGCAGTGAACAGCAGCAGATTCACCAAGGCACACACACTGGAAGCTGGTTAACCTTCGAATCCCAAACTGTGTGTTTGCCCCAAAACCTTTTGACAATAAACCGCATCTGACCAGCAACCCTAAAGATTGACTATTCATCAAAACCACCACAACAACAATGAAGTAAAAACGCTTCCCAAAACTTTTCTGAAAATATCATTAAATGGAGTGTTTACAGTGGAGATCAAAACAAAGTTTTGAGCTGCAATTTCAACCATATACATAGTTTTTCAAGCAAAGAAATCTTTGATTTATTGATCAATGAGTCCTACACTATCTGATATAAAATCATCATTTCCAGCAGCTTTAAGCAATTGAATCAATCAATATATTTATAGCAATCATGTTTCAAGTGCTGGCGTTAGTGGTTTACTACCAGCAGAACACAAATGGCTCTCACTACTATCCACTGGACTCTTCAAGGCCATCAAATAAGGAAGAGATGCTGCCCTGCCCCACTCTGTTGTCCGAAGGGACCACTGCGCTTACAATGGTGTCACCTCTCCCCCGAGGGGGACACCTCAAAGTGATTTGTGGTTGGGGAAGACTGATGAACTGCTATTGCCACCCGGTTTCTTTGCAAGATCAATTCTACATGTAGGAGTGTGCTTTATGAATGATGGAGACCTCCCTAAGCCATCCATACAGCTGCCCAAAGACACAGCCCAGGCCCCCAATGCACCTACAAGGCCGGAATAAAGCAATCACTCTTCTCAGCAGCACCATGCATTATGCACCCCCCCACTCCAACATGAACATCGCTACATGAATACACAGATTAGACAACAAAACACAGACAGGCCAGACTGTCTGTTTGCAGGATGTAATAAATACATTGTAAATCATCTCGTATCTGAGGCCTTTTGAGGGAAAAAATACCTCAGATACATTTTATAAAATTACTGTCAGTTTAATTATTAGTTTGGACAAACTTGCTAAAAAGAGCTTCTTGCTAACTAGCAGCTTGTAGTCTGGCTCTGCTCCAGCTGCCTGACTGGACATGCACATCACTGGGTGTGTGTGTTAATACAAGAGATTTGTGAAAGTACAAAAGGATGTCTTGCAGTGCACAAAATCTGTGCTGTTGAATAGTACAACATATGTGTCAGGAGTTGCAGATACTAAGTCTCTAAGACGCAGATACTAAGTCTTCTGGAGGCTATAAAAGTGACACTCTTTTTCGCTTCCTTATTTATAAAGATTTCAGTTGGAAATCTTTGGAGTGGTGGGTTAACCCGAGCTGATATAGCCAAGTGCATCATCATGTTTTGACAACCAAGACCTTTATCCCTTAGAATGTAACTAATGTCCAAACTTGACAAAAAATTAAATGTATAACCCAAGTTTTAAGAGCAAAAGCGGCTTAAAAGAAATACAAAACTTAAAGGGGGGAGGGTATCATGTTCTTTTCAAGCACATAGTACCATTCTATCAGTGACATGGCGTGAGAACTAGGGTAGGGTAGGCAGGGCATTGCAAATCGAGACCACCTATGTCAACATCAATGACAATTCCATATGTTTCTGCTGGCAAGTATTAATTCAATTCAATTAAACTTTATTTGCATAGCGCAATTTACAACAAAGTTATCCCAATACACTTATCAAAATATAAAAGTAGTAATAAAAAAGAAAAAACCCAACAAGATCCACATGAACAAGCATTTAGCCATCTAACAAAACCAAGATCGTAAAACACCATTAAAGAAACATAAACAATTATTTAATATAGCCTCCATACTCTCCCAACAAGATATATCTCATGACACGGCAGCGCATCCGTTGTTTGTGTTGGAAACACAGAAACACAGAGAAAATGACAACAACAACTCGGAACAGCCTCAGTGAGGTGCATCCACAAAGCCAATCCCACCATTCACTGTAGAAAGTACCAACAATTTTCTGACCTTACCTTTGCTGAAGGTCTGGTAACTCAGGTGTTGGTTTCCCATCTTTTAAAAGCTGTGGTTTTTCCTCAAAAAAAAGTTTCTTTATCGTCTCTAGCGCTGTCATCCTGCCTGTAGTGTTATAATCCAGCCCACTAGCTAGAGAACGTAGCAGCAGCGGCAACGTGTTATCAATTCACTAACGCACTGTGAACTTACGTATAGCATTTAGCATTTACGTCCAAAGGCAGTGTATAGAGCTACCTTTTTACGTAAATGGTTTTCATATTGGGGAACTGACTGCGCATGCACAAACACATAAAAACACGCTATGGGAACAGAGCAGCAATGTGATTTTGGGAGGGGGTCTGGCCTCATCCTGCCTTACAGCGGTGTGAGACTGTGCAGCGTCTCTGCTGTACCAGGAAATAGCGATGTTTAGTCATTTAGGCTATGAAAAGCACAAAATGCTGACATCAATAATCAAAACATCAATTCACCCTTGGCCTACCTTGCCTACCCTGACTGCACGTCACTGCATTCTATGGCATACTCAAATAAATATGCTACCCAAATTTTTTTAGAAAATGCAGCAAATTTCCCTCTGTAGCACACGATTCATCGCTTCAACATCGCCTCTGTCTCTTTAAGAAACTCAAAGCTTGTCTGACATGCCCATGAACACTCCCCCTTCAGTACTCATACAAACACGCATGGATTTTGTTTAGTTCTGTTTTTATGTGCGGCCGGGTCGCCGGTCCCCTCTGACCCCCCGGCGAAGGAGGCCAACAACGGCGAAACTTTCTCCAGGCATTCTCCTGGTCACATGACCTGGTGAAAGACGGCCCGTCTCTCCAAACCTACATAGCCGGTATTTCAAGAGGGAAGCCCCTCTCGGCGCATTGATACTGTCAAGCGCTGTATATTAACCTGAGGAATCTCATATGGGTCAACTCTTTAGGTCAAAAAGTCCACGGTGTGCCTTTAAAACTGCTTGTGACTATAATATTTTTTACCAGATAAAGACATAGTTCTCATTGATCGATAAATCCAAGATCGTTTAACTGAAGAAAAAATGTAAGAAGTTGAAATTTCTACTCGAAAGTTAGTTTTGATTGCTGTTGTAAACACATCATGGTTTACTGACCGTCGGGAAAAAAAGTTTTTACTTCTTGTGTTTCTTTAGCAGACCAGGAGGAAAAAACACTTCTATGCATCCCTCTACAGGACTCCACATCCCACAATGCAATGCGTGAAAATGTACAGGCTATTGTCAATAAGCGAGTGTTTTCATTGGAGATAAAAACAAACATTTGAGTGGCAATTTTAACCTTTTACATCTTTTTTTAATCAAATGATTTTTGATTTATTGATCCACAAGGCCTTCGGTATCGATTTATCTAATAACATTTTTTTGGTCGTCAGCAGCTTTAAATAAACAAATCTAAAAGTGCACCATACATTAAATTAAGTTGCTGAATTTGGGATTTCTCTGCAAATAAAATGAATGCAGACCATAATAAAACTCTATTTTTACATGGAATTGTAAAATCCAAAATCATCCAACACAATTTCTGCCTCTATAAATATATGCACGTGATCTTTTGGACCATGTGCTCAACCATCTAAGTTCAGGCCTTACGATAAGAGCTTTTTATCGTCTTAAGAAAAGCAACAGATCAGATGTATGACTGAGATAACTTCCATTTACAGTGTAAGCCTGGGAGAGCCACAGTGTAGAGGCCATATACTATTTATGGAATAATCGATACAGGAGCTGGATGACACCATGTCCCCACTACTTTCTGTCACCATGATGGCTCACTAATTTTGGAATGGCTGCTTTCTCCTCCCGCCTTCAGCAGGCTGCAAGACGGTTTAATTTGGCTGTAAAAACGCCAATCAACCGGGTTACTTCTTGTTCCAGGGGGAGGTCATGATGGGGGCAAGTCCATAGGAGGAAATATATTCACATAGTTCTCTTAGAGACACCGCTAACCCCTGACATCCCATTTGGGTTGTAATTCCACGTTGTTAAACTGACGGGAAACCAGCCTTTGCTCTGAGAGAAGGAGGGACATGATTAGGGAGGCCTTTAACTCTGAGCGAGAATGATTCTTTGTCCGTCTGTGTGTGTGTGTGTGTGTGTGTGTGTGTGTGTGTGTGTGTGTGTGTGTGTGTGTGTGTGTGTGTGTGTGTGTGTGTGTGTGTGTGTGTGTGTGTGTGTGTGTGTGTGTGGCATCTAAAAAACTACAGGTAGTGTGTTTTTCTTTGTGAATGTGCAGATTCTTAAGCTTTAGCTTTACTGTAAATATGCGTTTCGGTGTTGGTGTGCATCTTTCTTTGCTGCAGAGGTCAGTGTGTATCCGAAGCAGAGATGCTTCCCGGCTGCAGAGGAAGAGAAAACAGACAAGCAGTAAAAAAAGAAAAAGAAAAAATGAGACACTCATTATCTAGCACTGAAACTCTAAGCTTCTTCCTTGAACTTTGTCTGATCTCCACTAAATGTTGATGTATGGTAGGACTGATGCTTTTACTGCTTTGAAGGTTCACAATTAATAGCTCACATCAAATTAGCTACAGAAAAAGAGGCATATAAACTGTGTTTTCTGGAATAGTGGGGTGCATGGGCTTTGCTTATTAAAAACTTACACGATAAAGATGATATTATTGGCCCAGGAATGCTACAAAAAAGACTGAGTAAACCCAAAAAGATGCACATTGCTTTTTATTCAAGAATTTCATTTCAAGATTGCGAGTGTTGAAAAACCTTTTGAATTGCTGCGGTATTTAATATTTAGGTATACGATGTCACATGGCAAATATTGGGCCTGTAAGCCCATCCACACTGTCACAGCATTTAGTTTGAAAAATCAAGTAAATTAGTTGACTTTGTAAAAAGGGTGTTGAATAAAATATGATACACTTGGAGTAAAATGCTGTATTGTTCAGTTGGGAATTGACGTATTATGCTACTAAACAAACCCTACATTTTTACTATTTATACTAGTATTTATATACATATAAATGTACTTTCAGTAGTTAGTATAAAAATGATTATAACACAATTCTAAAATTGATAGTGATATAGTGTGTCGTCAACTATATTAACTATTCTAATAAGAATCTTTTGACAACCAGTCTGTTTTCTATTTTCACACTATTTCTTTTTATTTATTTAATGTTGGGCCCTGAATTTTGAAACAACATTTCCTCCCCCAAGAGCAAATACTGAAAAAATATCAATTATGTAATCCAAACTTTAATGTGAGTTTGGTTTGAGTAATTTGTTAACTGAAACATACTGCCCTAATACAGAACACATATTAGTTCCATATTTACTTTTTCAAGGTATGAACTTCCCATAATGATAATCCTCTTGGAGATTTTAGTGCTGTCATGGATTTTCTTTTCTTTTTTCAAAGGTAATAGACACAAAAGGTTTTTTTTTTTCTTTTTTTTTTTTAATAGATTAAAAAAATACCATGTGTTTATTTGTATTTATTTATAAATAAATACCAATTAAAATAATTACAATTATATATATATATATATATAATCTTAATCAGTAATTTATTTCATTTTATTATTCCTAGACATTTCAGGTGACCCCAAGGTTACAAAACCCTGCCCTTGGGATACACGTACCCCTGGTTGGAAATCACTGAGTTAAATCATGAATTATAATCAATTAAATTCATGCCATTAAAATGTGAAAAAATAAATACATTTAATATTGCAAATAAATACATTTAATATTGCAAATATTTATTGTTTTTATTGTAAATAAAAACAATAAATATTTTAACACGTGATCAATGCAATGTTTTTTTAATAATTTGCATTTGTAACTTTTCCAAGTATTTCCAATGATTTAGGGATTTAAAATACACGTTGAATATAGGAAAAAAAATAATACAAATCCAACAACTTGGATCAAGCGTGTGTTTTTTCCCCCTGGGAATAAAACCACTTAGAGCTTTTAGTCCATAACAAATGTACATAATAACTGGTAAAACTAGTGTGTTCCTAGTGTGTATTCATACATATTTTAAATCTGGGGATAGTTTTGCTTAAATATTAGAAAGTTTGATGACATAGATAGGAAGGATTTTGTAGGAAAAATAAGGCCACAATATTATATATTTTTTTTCCATTGATGCCATTTTCTTGTTATGTTAAAAATAAATTCATAAAGGATTCCAAGGATGTTCACGTGACCGTAGGGATACCTGTGTACCCCTGGTTGGGAACCAGTAAGTTAGATCATGATTGTGTTGTTGTTTTGTTTTTTCTCATTGATGTATGTCCTATTACATGCCTTGTATTTTGCACTATTATCCTTTTCTCACTGTCTGCTATTCTATTGTGCTGCTGCAACATGCAAAAGTCCACTCTGGGGATCAATAAAGGTCTATTCCAGTGGTCACTAACCTTTCTGAAACTTAGAGCTACTTCATAGGTACTGTATAGTTTGAAGGGCTACCAGTTAGAAAACACTTCTTAAATACTACATTTTCACAGTTTCACTTTAGTTAGAGGATAAGATAATAATGAAGGCTATAGCAGTAACTTAAAAAGGCTGGAAATGGTGAGGTTTCAAGTACATGCAACACTTTTTTCTCCTAATTTATGCAATTGTTTCATTGACATTAAATTTTATAGAACATCCAAGTTGCATTTTTAAAAATACATCTTATATATTACATTATATACACAACATACCACTGACCATACACCAGCTCTGCAACACTTCAAACATTTGTCACAATGTTTCAGTAAAAATAAACATTTAAAGATGGTTAATTCAATACTAAAACTTTATCAGGAATATTTAACTTTATTAAGTATTCATTACATGTCTCATATGTATTTGTGGAGTGGATATATGGAATGGTTTAGACGATAATATTAAAGCGTGTAAAAATTTGGTACAGTTAAAAAAAACTTTATAAAAATGACTTTCAAAAAATACTCAGAAGAAGAAAGTGGTTAATTACACATGCAAACATGTTTTTTTAACTTTATGTGCACAATCTTTAATAACATACCTTTGTTCCTTTTGCCTTTTGGTTTTTTATCTTGGTTTGTACACCATACACGCTAATACATTATAGTCTTGTACTCCAGTTTCCGTATATATATATATCTTTATATATATATATAAATATATTTATTTTATTTTTTTTGTAAGAGCACAAACGATAATATCTTTATGTGTTATGCTTCTCAGTTTTCGTTTTTTTGTTTTGATTTTTGGGTTTTTGTTTTGTTTTGTGGATATGAATTGTGTAAATACAGCACTATGAAATGAAGAAAGAGGGATAGGGGTCCACCTACTCCTTTGGAGTGGCAACTTTTTATTACTTTCCCTCTTTCCTTTGTTTTGTTGATATGCCTCTCAAATGAATTAAATAAATACAAAAATAATATATATTTATATTTGTGAGTTTAAATCCTGCAAATTAAATCATATTTATTAGACGAGAGCTCCTGCATGAGGGCACCTCACATGGTCTATGTGGGCTACCTGGTGGCCACAGGCACCATGTTGGTGACCACTCTGTCTATTCTATTCTACTCTAAATAATAATAATAATAATAATAGCAAAATTTTAATGTATTTATTTTTTTAGACAAACTTTTTTTTAAAATATTTTTACCAAGTAATAATACTAAAATAATTTGCATTTGTAACTTTTGCAAATTATTACAGTAATTTAGGAATTCTAAATACACGTTGAATATAGAGAAAATAATACAAATCTAACCACCTGGATCAAGTGTGAGTTTTTATAAAAATCAAAAACTAAACTAAAGTTTTTAGTCCATGACAAATGTACATAATCACCATGGTGGGGGTGAAGGTAAATGGTGTAAATGGTGTGTTTGTGAGTTTGATCCTGTGGGGATGTGGGGTGGTGGTGGTGGTGGTGGTGGTGGGAGGTGCAATGACCGCCCCTCTCTGACGCGTAAAGAGTTAACGGAGCGGTGGGTTTGCCCATTCTCCTGCTGTGAGTGACGCGATCATCTCTTCCCTCAACTTTGTCTGTTGCCAGACTAGGCAACCCAGCCGTGGTGGACGCTGGCAATCACCGCCGACATTTGTAACGCGATCGCATCAAGAAACATTAACGTTACCCTCCCCTTTCCTTGTTTTTTTTTTTATTTTTTATTTATTTATATCATAATCTGACTCTCACCGCAGGCTGTCGCTCCGCAGTCATGATTTTTAGTTTCTTCTTCTTCTTCTTCTTCTTCCATCGGACAACCCGATGTTGTGCAGTTTACGACACGAAGGCGTGAGTCTTCCCTGACTGGAGGTGGATCTTCCCGGATACGACGAAAGGATCACGGGCAGCCGTGTGAGATTAAACAAAAGCAGGATTTTCACGGAAATCTCCACAAGATTAAAAACAAAAAAAAAATGCCGCGGAGGAAACAAGAAGCGCCCAAGCGCGCAGCAGGTACGTGGTGTCTCCAACTGTGTTTACGCGTAGAAAAAAAAAAAAAAAAAAAAACGGGTTCACTGGTGGTTGTGTGGTGGAGCTCAGGCTACTTTATGGTCACTGCGTTTCCGTTTGGAGTGGTTTTTTTTACCCTGTGACAGACAGTGTATTTGTCACTCCTGTTAGACCTGTTAGTAACGGTGCTATACCTTTCCTTTCATTCCCATACCTCAGCTGCAGTTTGTGCGTAATCTCTCCATCGAAACTTTCACTTCCTATTGCTCCAAACTTCCGACCTGAGCCACGAGCTTCACTGTACACCGTGAGAACGGCTCCGTGTCCCTGATGTACCGACGCTTTGTGCGCATTCGATACCCGTGCGCATAACTTCTGACCACACACACACACACACACACACAAAAACACCTCTACTTTCTTAGAATTAAATAAACATGTTGAAAGCAGACAATGGGGAGTTTGTGGACTGGAAGGAGCCATAATCGACAGTTGCCATGTCGGATTTGACGGTTGATTGATTGGCTGTCACGCGGCTTTGATCAGATCCTTCACCATTTGCATCAGAAAATCACTTCCCACCATGTGCTGCTGCAGCCTCTGACGTCACGTTTTCAACCACTTTGAAAGGCCTTGTGTACTTTTAAACTCTGTCTGTCTCTCTCTCTCACACGCACACACACACACACACACACACACACACAGGGTATCACTGGTGATCAAGTGACTCATGAAAAAAGTTACAGGAGGAGGGAGGGAGTGAGGAGGGGGGGGGGGGCAAAGTGGCTACCACACACACACACTTTATACAGAGAACATCACACTACCATATGCACATGCTTTCTTGTTCACTTTGTACACACACACACACACACACACAGAGTGGGTAGAGAAGGCGGGAGGAGTGGGTCGGGGTTGTAAAAGGAGCCGTGTGCTATGTAATGGAGGGGAGGAATGGGTTTGCTCTGTCAGACCAGGCCGTCACAACGGCTTTGTTTCATGTTTGATTTAATTGTCTCTCCCCTGACAGGCCCATTCATCAATGGCTTTAATGGTCAATCAGAGACAGGCTGAGTGAGTGCTCCCATTCTGTTTAGCCATAAGCTGGCCTGGGCTTTTATTTCATCAAAAATGCCCCAGCCCTAATGTACATGCTCACTGGCTCAGAGTGGCCGCAGGGAGCACATAAAGAATGACTGAAAGCTTTCTGATTTCAGATCAGTGAGAAGGATGTTGGGCTTTCTTTTTTTTTTTTTTTTTTTTCCACCATCTTCTCTCACTCTCTCCTTCTCTGCTGCCTTTTATTATTACAGACTTTTATTCCCTGTTGACAATGGCGAATAAAAGGCTGTAATACAGATCGTTTAGTGTTTTTAGAAAACAACTTTTTTTTCTCTCCCTCCCTCAAATTGAGCTTTTGTTCATTCATTCAACTTTTCATTTCTTCTACTTCTTCTTCTCCTATTTTTTTTTTTTTTTTTTTTTTTTTAAACCATGCTCCCCTTCCAACCCCTGTCAGTCAGCCCGTGCAGCTGCAAGTTATAAAGTTGTCAACTGTTCAGTGGCACACAAAGGGTGATGATGAATTGATTGCAGCACAGAGCATAGTGATAGAGAGAGCAAAGAAAAGGATGACAGATGATGGGCCTTGATTAGGGACTTAGGGGGAGAGTCAGCCCACTGCAACCTTGAGACTTGCATGAAAAATCTACCCCCCTCACACACGCACACACACATACAAACACACTCTATCCAGCTTTACACTATCATTGTTTGTCACACACACACACACACTCTCTCTCTCTCTCTCTCTCTCTCTCCTTCCATCCTGTCGAAGAGGGTGTATCTCTCTCTCTCCACAGTAGAAAAACTTGTTTCTCCTGCTTCATTAGCGATGGTCCAATTAGCCGTAAGGCTGATGGAGTCCTGACAGGCTCTGTGATTGGAGATGACAAGCTTGGGGTGCCCAACCCAATGAGGTTTGCCACCACTTTGATGTAATCAACTTGATATTACAGAGAGCCGTTCGCCCTTTGGTTGTGCTGTAACTCAATTTTCTGCTGCAGGTGACAAATGGAGCTCGTGTACCTGGGTCAGGTCTGAGTGCTCTTAACAATCGAGGGGCAGCTGGGCCACGTAAACAGCCCCAGCAAACATGAGACTGTGGAAGCACACACACACACACACACACACACACACACACACACCACTTTCCTCCATGGAGGACCATTAGTAGGGCTGGGGCGGTGTACGATACTTGGTTTGCGATAACCGTACGGGGAAAAAGACAACAACAAAAAATGCAGTTTGAAAAATAACCCTGCTTTTATTTAATAAACTCCGGACATAGTTAAAAACTTACTCTAGGTCAGTGGTTCCCAATCTTTTCTGTCTCGTGTTCTAGAGCTGGGCGATATGGACCAAAACTCTTATCTCAATATTTTTTTTCAAATTGGCGATATACAATATAATTCTTGATATTTTAAAATCCAAAAAGTTTTACCAGAAAGACAATTCTAGGTCATATGTACTCGTGAAAAATGCCACACAGGCCCATTTATTAACAGCTGCACAATATGTGCCACTTTTGGCTTTTTCTTCGAGAAGGGACAGCATGTGTGAGTGAGTTCTGTAGTGTGGCTGGTTTAGGTGAAGGTCTGGGTTAGGACGCACTCAGAAATCCATCAAACTGTGCTTTTCATGCTGTTCTGAGATGTAACACAATCAGCAACTCCCAAAACAAGTATTTTTAATACAAAATAACCTATAAATTAAAAAATATTACGATATAGGCGATATTGTAATTTTCTATATTGATATATCTTGAATCTCGATATATTGCTCAAGCCTAATAAGTACCCTCTTCCTAATTTTATATTCTTTTTAATTTGTGGAACAGCGGGCTCTCCTAAACACTAAACTCAAACATTGGCTCCTAAAGCTTGATCTACAAATTAAAAACAAGGAGTGAAAATTAACGTTGATTTATTTATTTAATTTAAATACCAATGCAACTTTTATTTGATTATTCCAATAGTTAATACTCCTATGTAAATAGGAGTGCTGTTAGTTTGTGGTTAATTTGTCCAAAAAATATTGCCACAAAAGCAACTAGGAACATTTCCTGATTCTTTTTAAATGAATTGTTAAGTCTTTCCGACTGCCCCCTGCAACCTGCTCCTGTACCCTTAGGGGTACATGTACCCCTGTTTGGGAACCACTGCTCTAGGTCTAACCTTTTCAACTCAAGTGAATCCAAAATAAACAGAAACAAAATTAAGATGCATTTTTTCATATTTAAAGGGCCAAAATGTCCACTCTGTAAATAGAACCTAAAAGCAGAGACTGAAAAACTTTATTTAAAAAAAAAAAAAGCAAACTATAGCAGTCTACACATTCCAGATTGATCTTTTTCAACAATATTAGCACGTCAACAACCTCTGGCAGCAATTGGGCGATTTCTTGTTTTATGATATATATCGTCCTATTCTTAACGATTAAACTTTCTGGAAGTTGTTAAAACGGGTTCAGAAACTTGAAATAACCAGTTAAGATAATGTTTAGAGAAGAAGTGTATTTTAATTATTAGTGGAATTCCTACGCTGTTCCATCAGAGTCCAAGGCGTTGGAATGTGTCGGTGCACGGTTTACCCTTCCCGTGTCTCTGCTCTAAATGTGGCGTTGGTTTGTTATTGTTGGAGTCGGTGTGACTCACAGTTTTGTCACAGAGGGAGAAAAAGGTGAGGATGTTTGTCTGATTTGGACTGGACATCCCAGCAGCTGGTTTTACTTCCTGCACGCTCAGCATCTCAGGAGCCAGATTGGCACACATCACTTTTCTCTCGCTTTTTCTGTCAACGAGGCTGTGAACGCACAAATATTAGTTATTTTAATGTTGTGGCCACTATGTGCGTTTGTAAACAGTGTTCATTTTGACAGCACATTTTAATTCAGTTTAAGTCACGGTCTCTTAACTTAAATGCAACATAGTTTTAGTCAGAATTTAGCCATCAGGACTATTTTGGTTATAGTTTTGGTAAACCTAGTGACATTGAGATTTTAGCACTAGATACTAAAATATAAAGCATAAGAGTTTATGCTTCTTCAATTACCATTTATCGTCCTGATATGGGATATTAATAATGTTTCTAAATACACACAGACTGATTTGATGTGATGATGTGTTAGCCCACATGAGCCGTCTTATGTAAGCGACCACAATCGGCTCGCTTCCTATTGGATCACTTACCGACTTGTCCCGCCTTCCAAGCAACAAAAGTAGTTTTGATTGGATGCTTTTCCCTTCTGATTGGATTTTGTCCCATTTTCTTTTCATAAGTTAATAAATATGTTGATGTAGTTTTTGTTTACATGCTTTTTTTTTTTTTTTTTTTTTTTTTTTTTCTTAAGAATTAGTTTTATTGCCAAGTAGAGTTTTTAGACAATACAAGGAAATTTTCTTGGTGGGTGGTGAGAAGAAAACAAAACAAACCAGAAACAGTATAATAATAATAATAATGATAATAATAAATATGAAGGATACATATAAATATGGACATATATAGTAGTAGAGCAGGTAGTATTGTTGTCTGTTGACACATTGTTACAATACATTTGTAAGTCATAGTCTTGTTATTGTGACTATTGAGAAAATGTAGTCGACGAAAGCTATGAAGAAAATTTATAGTGGGAAAAAAAAGAAAAAACTGACACTGTACGTTAGTGTGTGTGTGTGTGTTTTTATTCAGACAAACCAATAAAATAAATAGTAGCCTTTATAACCTCTATGTGTTGGGGACATAATGTAATTTGCTCTTCACCTAACTGACGAAAATAATGCTATGCTTCTCCATTCCGGTTTTTTAAGCGTGTAAAGGTCGTGCCCTTACAGTAGCAGCAGGGGAAGCTCTAGTTAAGGCCTGAACTTGTGTCTGTTGTGCACATACTGACAGTGCTACTGTAACAACACTACGCCCCCTCTAGCTTTGTTTGCAGGCGTGAGCCAGACCAATGCCTCTTTGCTAAAGAAAGTCCTAAGTCTGGATTCCGGTGGAGTTTAGTCACGTCTGTGATCTATGTCTCTGATAAGTACACACCTAATGAAGCTGTGAACACCAGCGGGTGGGGGGGGGGCTGACTGAGCGTTTCCCACAGGTATTGACAGACGTCTTTTTGTTTTTGCCATCGGCCTCGACACCATAAATCCTGCCTGTGTCGTGATAATGGTGCCAACCTGCCAGGGAGAGACTGACAGATTCTGTGTAAGAGCAAGGAAAAAAGGAGGGCGAGGGAGAGAAAAACACTAGGTCCAATGAAGAGAAGAAACAGGCCTTTGCTTCTATTTAATGCTCACTTGCCAGATGTCAAGCCATAGGGTTGGGCTGCTGAGGGAAAGAAAAAAAAAAAAAGGAGTGTAAGTGCTGAAGTGGTCTCACAAACAGAAAAACAGTTAGCCGTCCACTCCTCCTCCATTTCAATGTGTTTTTTAGCCCAGACAGCTATCAGGGAACTCAGTCGGAGTTCTCTATAAAAATAGTCCCACCGTTGTTGTGATAGATGCAGCTGCACTGTGGCGACAATTGGGACAGGCTGGATCCATCCAAGCCCACCTCTCCCCACACACACACACACACACCCAGAGTACGTCAGCGCCTGGTGGGATGTGTGGCGCTTTTTGAGGAAACTGAACTGCTCTGGTCTTCAGGGGTCCTGAAACCCAATCCATGAGGAGAATAGCCCAGCCATGCCAGAGAGCCGATTTCCTTTTCAACAGAGTCATTTATCACTGACCCACCCTTCGCTTCTGACACAGTGACGTGTGTCATTTATCAAACAGGCTTTACCAGACACACAGAGAAGGGAGGTGGATAGGGGCTATAGAGGGAAAGAAAGACAGACTGAAAGGGAGGAAAATAAGGCAGAAAGTGGACAGAGAGACACAAAGAGACAGAGTGTGACACGCAGAGTTGGCAAGAGAGACACACAAAAACTGTCTTCTGTGTGTAAGAGCAAGTTTTATTTCCTGGGAAGAGCGACTTTCCCGCAACTCTTGAGCCGAAGCGTCGGGGAGGGGAGTTTTTCTTCTTCTCTCTCTCTCTCTCTCTCTCTTTCTCTACATGGCTGGCAGGATTGAGTTACTCTGAGTTGTGTTTTGATGAGTGACAGAATTTTCTTCCATGACACATCTCTAGATGTCTGAATGAAGCGAAGAAATGTGCTGCGTGAGTAGTACACAACTCTGACGAAGTGCGTTAGTGTTGTTTACTCCCAATTCATGCAGAGCAGACACACACACACACACACACACACACACACAGGCACTGCAGAGGAGTGTGTGTGTTTATGAGCATTTGACCATATGGTGTGTGCGTGCGTGCATTTGTGTGTGTGTGTGTGTGGCTCTCTGATGAACAGGCCTGACAGGTATCACTCATTCAGCAGTGTGGCCTCCGAATGAACCCACACTGCTCTGCTCTCCCGTGGCCCTAACAGGCTCTCTCCAAGATGAATGCTTCTTTAAAAATCAGATTAATGATGGATACCAGGCTTATAGTGCCATTTATCACGTAGAATATTATTTAGGCTGGCCGTGTATGGCTGTAACTGGAGAGCCAGGACGAGAAGAAGCAGGGTGGAAAGCCTTAGACAGACACTCACAGTGTGATGGATGGCTGAGCGCTCTCTCTGAGTGTTACTAGATACCAGTGCCGCAGCAGTATGCCATAATCAGATAGCCCAGGGATGTTTATCCCGCAACTACACTACCCAGATTGCCTTGCCTGAAGGGTTGCTTTATGGAAGGTATAGTCTGTCATCATTGTCATCTTTAAAAAGTTGGGGGAATCATGGAATAGAAAACTTCAGTTGCCGCAGGGCACATCGAGCTTGTATAGAGTTTATTGCAAATATACAGACTAAGATGATCAATTGGATCCAATATAGGTTCCTGGAATGATCCTCAAAGTTTCAGTTGAGTTTTGCCCGCGAGTATCTAAAGATCATTCCCAACAATCATGAATAAAAGTACAGGGAGAGGTCAAGGCAAGGCCAGTTCTGGAGGAAAGAGGGGAGAAAAATGTTGTTTTGTTTTTGGACCTCCACTCGTTTTCTTCTCTCCGTCTCCTTTTTCCTCCTCCTCCTCCTCCAACGCCCTGTACTGTGATTTATGGTGGCCATCCATCTTCAGGCTGTGTCCATCACTTCCTCGTTGCTAGGCAATCATTGCTGAAGCTGTGTATTGGACGGGTTTCTCCTTTACCTTGTACCCTTAGCACAAATTAAACATCAGCCATTCATATTATTTTAAGTGAAAGTTAAGGTCACATAAAAATAGAAAAACAGTCTCCATCCCACAGTTGCACCAAAGTAGTCATCGACTATTAAACTCCTGTCCTATTGTGACTTGTATAACAATTTCATATTTGTTTCAACCGCCTTAACAGAGAAATAGACAGTCGTTCTGTTGTAATAATAACTGGCTAAAATACGCTGTGTGTTGCTCAAAAAACAGAATTTCTAACAGATATCACTGAAGTTCTTGCACTTTTTTCAATTAATACTTGTATTTAGTCATTTTTATGCGTTTCCAAGCAGATGTGTAAGAAGTGTAGGAGTTCAGTTTTAACATTTAATAAGGATTTTAAAAGTCAACCTTGTGCCAGAATCCTTTGTTATTCTAGCGTTATATTTGATTCTTCTTTCATCACCCCGTTCTTATGCTTTGCCCTAATCAAACAGCTTGGTGACCTTTTAACAGTCTCGTTATTTCAGGCCTTAACAAATTTGAGGTAGCAGCTCTTCTACGTTAAACTTCACCCGAGAGCAGAGACTAAAACACGGAGAATGAATGAATGAATGAAGAAGGGGGACAGGTGGAGGAAGTTGATGAACTAAGATCTGACAAGACGAGTCACCAACATTTCTGAAACTCAAAGGTACTGAATGATCCGACGGGCTACCAGTGTGATATACACTTCTAAATACTAAAATATTACGCTTTCACTTTTAATGAGACAAAAAGATGAGGAGGACGAGCAGTAACTTAATAAGGTAGGAAATGTTTAAGTTTTAACATGCAACGCTTCATTTTCTTAATTTAAGCAATTGTTTCATTTTCAATACATTTCATAGGAAATTGTCATGTTTCTATTATACAAGCCACTAATTAACAACTTTAAAGTAATCATAAAATATGTAACATGTTTGTACAATTTAAAAATGTCGTCTAATCACAATTTAAACACCAAATTTGCTGCATCTTTAAATCCTATCTGCGACACTATCTGCGTTTGTCCCAATGTTCTAGTTAAAAATTAACATTTAAAGATGGTTGATTTATAACAAGGGTGTCAAACTAATTTTAGTTCAGGGGCCAAATGCAGAGCAACTTGATCTCAAGAGGGCCACAGATTTTATGCAGGAAAACTACTAGTTTAAAGATTATCGTGCCCTAGTTTACACTTCTACATGTACATAATATACAAAATATGTGAAAAACGACAATATCCAAACACTAAGTGATAGATATCAGTCCCAACACGATCTTCACTTTAAATTTCCTGGATTTTGTGACCAATTTCTTTTTAATTCAGGGAATTTTTATGTTGTAATTTGAGAAAAATTAAAGGATTTTGTAAGAATTTTGAGTGTAACATTATAAATTACTGCAATCATGTGATATAAGCTCCGGGAAAATTGTGAGCATCTGCAAAAATTAAGTTTCATTTTCATAATGATTCATGTTTTTATCATTGTCATTTTTACTTTCTCCTGCGTGCCGAATTGGATGCTCCAAAGGGCTGAAATGGGCCCCCGGGCCTTGAGTTTGACACGTGATTGAATAGAAAAACTTGTCAAGTGCAGCAGTATTTAGTTCTATTAAGCACTACCTCCATCTACATCTGTATTTGTCTTTGTGAGTTTGAAAGTAAATGCGATTTTAGTCCGAGCTCTGGTGACAATAGAGCTTCTGTTAGAACAGACCCTCACCTGGTCCATGCGGGTCCCACGTACCATGTTGGCGACCCTTGGAATAGAGTGTCCTTATGACATCCCTGTCCTCCTCTCTGCATCGCTGTTGCACCTGTGGAAATGGAAATAGTTTCCACTGAGTTTGTAATTTTTTTGTCTGGGTTTTATTTCCTTTTTCTTTCTTTTTTTTTTCCTTAATTCTGTAGCTGCTGTAAACCATGACTTTATGAGAATGGTCACCTTGTTATCATCAATATTAGGATAGGCCTCAGGAAGCCTTTGTGTGTTTTGGTGCTTGGTTCATGTCAGATAAAGTAGATGCATTTATCGAGTCTGGAAGGTTTGTATTTGCAGCTGGCAGCTTAGAGGCTCAGCCGTAACACAACAAGCACGACTGAGGCTATTCCCTTACACGCTTTCTCCACCGACTACGTTCTTTGACAAGGTTCAGCCCTGAGCTTTGCCTCGGGCCAGAAAGATCTGTCTGTTTTTCTCATCTCCCATATCACACATCCTGCACTACAATCGGCGGACACAATGCATTCATAAAGCCATCGGGGGGTAGAGAACACACACAAACAAAAAACTGACTGACAAAGACATCCATGATTACTTGTAGCATGATAGCCAAGATAAACACCCCTGTTGTTGCGGCTATGGGTTTCAAACCTAGAACGTTCACGTCTGAAGAAAGCTAATTGTGTAAGGCGTTGTTAAATTTATAAGGCCACAAATCACCTGTTACTTTTTAACTTTTTGGGACGTGCAGCCAGCTTATTTGGATCAAAGGGAAAAGTGGGGGAGGACTAAGTTTGATTGAGTACACAAGAAAGGCATTTTAGATGTGTTGCAGATCGCCAGCTTTTTTTTGACATAATGAGGTTGTTTTAGGGCTGAGTTTTTCCTCATCTATTTAAAGTTTTGTTCTTCTGGGAATCACAAGAGGATACTAAACAATGATAAAGCGTGTGTGGGTGTGCATGTGCGCGTGTGTGCGTGTGCTCATGTCTGCTTGTTGAAATGTTTCTTTTTTTTTTAATTGAGACCGAGTTCACTTCCTGTCCCATCGAGTTCTGGAGCTGTATCCTGTCTGTAAGAGTCTCCCGCTGAGTGACTGCGACTGTTTAAGATGAACAGATTTCATCAAAAAAAACACTGTGTGCATGTCAAATCGCACGTAACAGGTTGCACAACATTTTAAGACCATCCTTTTACTGTTTGAAAACTAACATTTAAATAGCTGTTGCAGGTCACATTTACACTTTTTTTTTTAAATATATGTATATATAACTGCTTTATTGTATCAATCACAGTTATCTTTATGACAAAACCCAGTTTCAATCATTAGTTGTGGGAGGAAGGTTTCTCCTTTTCTCCTGTTGTGCAACATCAAACTTTTGGAAAAATTTGAAGACCACCCATGGAGACAACATCCTCAGTCTACCCAGTGTTTAACTGTATCCTTTCAGGTCAGATAGTGGAGCCCAGAGCTCACAGTAAACATGGTGATGCTGCTTTTAGTTGTTATGCTGCAAAGAAGTGGAACAAACTGAGCTGAGGTCAGCATCACATATGAACATTTTTAAATCAAAGTTAAAGGCCCTTCTTTTCTCTACTGCGTATGATTGAGAGGGAGATTTTTGGTCACGTTGTTGTTGATGTAATTTAAACGTTTTTTGCCGAATTTTAATGTTCTTATTGATTTTAAGCTGTTAAACGTTTTCTGTTGCAGTTTTTGATCATGTAAAGCACATTGAGTTGCCTTGTGTATGAAATGCACTATACAAATACATTTGCCTTGCCTTGCCTCTGTAACTGGATTGTGACCAATGACGTTATTTACTATAGAAAAAATAAATAAATAAAAAATAGAATAAAACACATTCTTTTGAATTAACTCTTCTTCTTATTCCTTTCTATAAAAATTATAGACCCTTCCAAATGTACACCCATGTCTATTACAACCATGGTTCTTCACATACTAACTACTAGTAAAGGAAAAATGTCATTTTCCTATTGAGTGGAAAAGGTCATACAGGGTGTATGTCCAGAATTTAAGTTACATAGAAGCATGGGGTTTTTTTTTTCGACTGCAATTTTTTGGATCTTTTTTCCTTTCCAAAAATATCACACATCATTATCACGAGCCCATTGTCGTCTACTGTATCGTATCATAAATTCTGTGTATTGTCCCACCCCTACTAGCTAGCAATTACAGTACAGAATATTGGTTTAGAGAGATTGCCTCTCTCGATGTTTTCAGAAATAATAACAATCAAGGGATTTGTCTAATCATGTTAATGCTCATATGTTCACATCACACTATTTTGGTGCATAAACAGATGACACATTGTAATAATAACACAATGTCCCCTTTGGGTTCTGGCGAGGTTGTGTTTCGACCAAAGCAGTCATTTGGTGAGACACGGGTTAAGCTTTCAGTGACACATTCTGTTTACCTTTCTCTTGCTAGATGTGATGTGACTAATGGAGTGCTTCCACCAAATATGGATGAATTAGAAAGAGAAAAGATTTGAAGTGTAGATCTATACTAAGACTTGATACTCACATGTTCACTGGAGATGTTTTTGATTTTGTTTCCCTGATAACATCCTAACATACTGTATATTCACGGTGCGTAAAAACTCAGGACATCGTGTAAAAAGTTTCTTTCATAATGTAACACCAATAGAATTTAAATAGAAATATTCAACAGGGCAGGATAAAGTAGACGGATAGGGAGAAAGACAGGGAATGCCTAAGCTTTGAGCTGCTCGATCGCCCTCTGTCCCCGCGTTCTCTGTTGTTCTCGATTGTCAGAGCAACACTGCAGTATTTCTATCAGATGATCTCTCCCTCCTCGTCTGCAGCCCTGATGTTTATGAAAATGATACTCCACAGGAATGCCTCTTGCATGCCAAAATGTCCCTGTCTTTCTTCATCACTTGCATCTGCATGTACTACGAGTGCACTTGTGTGTATGTTGTTGGGTGTAGATAGAGCGGTGTCATAACCGATTGACTGGTTTTATTTGTAATTACGTGTGTAGGGGGGGGTGTTGGAAGGCCACATATGTTAAGGTGAAAGGTACGTTTTAGCATATGAGACCTGCTGCTCATATTTGTGTGAATTCATTTTTGCTATTTCTGTATGAGCTGTGACTGAGACTTTGATTCTGTGTGTGCACCTCCTACTCTTCTTCTCCACCCTTCCACCACCCCCTCAAAGGAATCACTCATGGGACCTAATGATTCTTGTCTTTTCTCCACATGGCATCAGCTTGGTTTATCATTATAAGGACCCACACACATTCACACACTTTTTTTGACTCTCTCACACACACTGAGTAAAATTTCTACATTGCCCCTGCACCATATGCTTAGATATTAGTTAAGACTGAATCCAAGTGTATTGTTGTATTCATAATAATCATAATTTATTCTAAGAGAGCCTCTATACTCCCATCACCTTTTATTAGCTTGATAAATCACCTCTGTTGTCAGTCAAGGCAGGGAGAATAATTGGATGTGGTTGTCGCCTTGTGTGATGGATTATCAGTCATTGGGGATTAAATTAACAGATAGTGCTCAGACATAATGGTTTTTGTTTTGCATTTTAAATTGCCTGGGAGCAGGAATTTAATGTATAGGTTTTTATAGCTGGGCCTCTCGGACTCCTCATTTCTTCTCTGTGTAACTTGCCGTTAATGATAAATGAACAATAACAAATAAGGCCATAGTGCCATTAATTTGAAAATCAAATGCCACGTTAAAGCAAGGAAGAAGTCCAGTAAAAGATACATAGAGGATTTATTGTCATTGCACTGGTAAGACAATACAATTAAATCTCGTTGCCAGTAATCTGTCAATCAGGCAGCAGCAAAGATGTGTAGTCATGAATAGAATTTAAATTTTTTTTAAAAATCTCAGGATTTAAAAGTAGAATCTAAAAGGCTCAATCATGTTAAAACCTTAATATTGCATAAGAAATATTGCAGTCTTAATATTGCATAAGAAAGAACATTGTAGTGACTACCCATAGTATTTGTCCATGCTCTCTTGTCCATGTTGGAGCTTCAGCAGATTGGTAGGAATGTCACAAAATGACTAATATTTGGGTAAAATATACTGACAGTATTATCCAAAAACAACAACTGGAATTCTTTGTTGTTGTAAAAGAGAAAAATGACCTGAGACCGGTGTGCCTGATTTAAGGTGACAGCCTACGAACACAAATAGTGCCTGATTCTGGCCAAAAACGTTCTTTAAAATCGTAATCTGAGTAAGTAAACAACAGAAATATGTATGAATGTGTGTATGTTTATGGGAACATCACGTCAGCTCCGGTAGCAAAAAAGCAATCACCACTGTACTTATGTACACGTGTGAGCGATTTACGTCCTTGTCTGTTTCCTTTTTATTCCAAGGCCCCTCCCTCCCCTCCACGTTCACATTATCATAATTGTGTCCAGAACATGAGAGGCCGGGGAAGTGATCATGTAATTTTATTTACACCCTGCTTGGCCCTTTTTACAAACGACATGCCACTGAGTGCCAAGCGGACTGGGGCCCGACGACATCTTTTGATCAGGCCTGTCGGAGCCTATCAGTGGAGAATGGCAGGTAATGGATACCCAGTGACAAACCAAATCTCCGGGAGGACGGAGAGTGGGCCGCACCTGTCAGGTCTCCATTAGGCAGCCTCTCTGTAGGGTTGCCTGCTGACTGTGCCCCCAGGGCCCAAATCAGACCAGCGCCAGCCGCATGGCTGCCTAGAGATTGGCTGTTAGCATGGGAAATGAGAGTTATTTCAGCTATGACATTTTTGTTTAGATTGGATATGTGTGCATTGGGCAGTTTGGGGAAATAAAGAATTTAGTCACAGTGAGTTTTGGTTAGCTCCTTTGTCTCCATATCAACAAACCCTTCTGTGTTTTATACTTGAAGCAATGCTGTATTCCTAGTTTCATCTTTGGCATCTGTCTTGATTTAGAATTTTGTCCATGGTGCCTTTGGCCTCAGGTTATCCAATAGCTTTACAGATGAGCTCCGGAAGTGAGCGACAGAAGGAGTTCTGACATTGGTGCGTAGTTTTTAGTGTGGAAGATAGACAAGTTTAGGTTTTTGTAAATATGAATGGCCCAATAAATCACACGTGCATGGATGTATTTAGAAACTCTGTTGACGTGAGAAGTGGACATCTAAAGTGACACGTCTTTAGTCTCTTGATAGGTCACTTGTATCGCCAACTTGTAGGAAGTCTTCTCTGTCATTGCTTCATGTTTTTCCTTGTCATCCTATCAGTACTTGTTCCTGCACATTGTTCATCACTTTTCTTTGAAAACTTTATTGATAGACATTTACCAGCTGTTTGGACCCTGATCAGCATTGATAATTGGATCTGAAAAAGAAGTATTGACTATTGTCTTCCAGATATGAACATATTATTAATAAAGTGTAATAAACTCTCAAGATGACACTGTGGGATGTCTGCTCAGCACATCAACACTAACGTCTCTTTCTTGAAACTCTCAAGATATGCTCTGTGTGTGTGTGTCTTTGTGTATGTGTGTGTGTGTGTATAATCAGAGAAGAGGCAGATGAAGAGGCGTCAGACATATTAACTGACAGATGGAGGTTGATCCAACTCATTTATTACCCCAGAGGAGAATGCCACAGTGAGATTGGGCTTCATTAATTTCAGATTTAGTTTTCATTTCAAGCTGTTGCGCCCTGAGATAAATAAAATGGTGCATTATGTTTTTGCCAAGATATTTCTTTTTTGTTTTCCTCCAATAGAAGGAATGAAAAGAGGGGAGGCATAAGTTCCATGTGGCTGGGGTAGTATATAAATACAGGCCCGCCTAGAGGAAAATAACACCTCAACGGTTGATGAGGTGAAATGGGATGACTGTAATTTCTCAGCTCAGCTTTAAAGGCTCCCACACAGATGGCTCATTTATCCCTGGGAGTCCTCGGGCACACATAGCAGGGAAACTTTTTCTCCAGTTATTCTAACATTGCGTGTTCACTCCCTACAATTCAACTCATCTCACCCTCTTTGTCTTCTCCTTGCAGCTTATTCTCCTGAGGAGGTGACAGAACCCACTGTAGACGAAGAGGAAACTGAAGCAGATGACCTGCCCTCAGCCCCGCAGGATGACCTTGCCATGAAAGACGGGTCTGTTGAGCAAGGAACAGGGACTGCCAAAGAGCAACCATGTGATCAGGAATCAGCTGAGGCCACAGAGTTCTCAGGGCAGGAGATGGACAGTGATTCACATGTGAGTGACACCAGTGATCACCTCTCAGACTTTGAGAGCCCTTCCAGTAAAGTTGAAGGTAACTCTAGTGCGTCATCTCTGAATGCAGAAGCAAAGACACCTCCAATAGGCATGGACACATTAGAACAAATGAAAGCTATCTACTCTAGCTTTCTCACTGGGCCCTTATGGTCTCCACTAAACATAAATTCTGCACCTGTGCATACACAGGCTTTGGCACCACCAGAGAAGCCAACTCGTAGCAACAGCACCAGTAGCAGTAGTAGCTGCAGCAGTGGTAGCTATGACTGGCACCAATCTGCAGTGGCAAAGACGCTACAACAGCAACCTCCTCAAAGCAGACACTCGGTTCCATCAGAGCCAAGCCTCTTTAGTACGGTCCAACTTCACAGACAAAACCCAAAGCTGTTTGGCTCTATCTTCACTGGGGCCAGTAAATTTCGCTGTAAGGGCTGCAGTGCTGCTTATGACACCTTGGTTGAACTGACAGTTTCACATGAATGATACAGGCCACTACCGTGACGACAACCAGGACAAAGCAGGTGGTGGCTCAAGCGCTGGTCTAAACCTCGCAAGCGATCCTGTTAGAGATGGAAGGGAAGGAGGATGCTCAGAAAGTTTAAAGTGCATGTATTGTGGTCACTCCTTTGAATCCCTTCAAGATCTCAGTGTCCACATGATCAAAACCAAACACTATCAAAAAGTGCCTCTTAAAGAGCCAGTGGCCCCTGTGGCAGCTAAAATCATGTCTTCTAAGAAAAAGGAGTTGTAGGGTTAGACTTCACTTCCTCACCTCGCTCTCGGGAAGGAACACCTAAAACAAAAAATCCACAGGCAGACCTTAGCGAGCCTTCTCTGAAAGCCTCCTCCAGCCCCTACACAACTCCTAATACACGTTATGGCCACCAGAATGGTGCTAGCTATGCTTGGCAGTTTGAGTCCAACAAATTTCAAATCCTGAAGTGTATGGAGTGTGGGAGTTCCCACAATACTCTCCAAGAGCTGAGGACCCACATGATGGTGACAGGACATTTTCTGAGAGTGACAAGCTCTGTTGGAAAGAGAATCAAAACACTTCCTGAGGCCACCTCCCCAAAACCTGTAAGGGTTTCCACACCCCCTGAACAGAGAGTTCAATCTGTACTCCTTGCTCCCTCCACATTTTCCCCTCCACCACTCCAAACCAACTCCACACCTCCTGCCATGTCTCCATCTCTAAAAGAGATCAAGAAGGAGGAGGTTGAGGAGGAATGCACTAATCAAGAGGCTATTAGAAATGATGATCAAGATGGTGTCCAGCATAAGTAAGAGGTGGATTCTGAGACTGAGGAAAAATATGACATTTCAAAGTATAACTATCTAACCGAAGAGGACCTAAAAGAGAGCCCTAAGGGGGTCTTGATATTCTTAAATCATTGGAAAACACTGTGACGTCTGCCATTAACAAGGCCCAGAGTGGGAATCCTAGCTGGGGGGGGCTATCCTAGCATTCATGCAGCCTACCAGTTTCCAAGTGCCCTCAAGCTCCAACAAGGCAGCATGGAAAAGAATTCACAAATCAAGTTCATTTTTAATGGGGGCGATGTAACCCAGTCCTCCCTTGCTAAAAACCAACCTTTAATTTCCCCTCCTCTTAGTCAATCTTCTCCATTTCCCAGTAACAACTTCCAGGCAATAGAGGACTTAGTGAAAAAAGTGACTGAAAAAGTAGCTAAAGTGGAGCAACGAGTAAAACAAATATCCCCCAAGAGGGAGAATCATCCCTCCTCCTGTAGTAGTGAAGCTGAAGAATCACACAAGGGAGGAGAAGCCAATTCACCTTGGGAATGGAGGGAAGTGACCCCAGCCAATAGCGACAGGGGAAGCCATAGCGACAGAGCATCCCCAGTAACAGAGCCCAAAAGGGAAACTACAGTCAAATCTCATCTTGCCTCTTCTTTGAGTTGCAGTACCACTGTTATCACTGGTCATACTCCTCCAGAGCAGCCCTTTGTCAATCCTCTAAGTGCTCTTCAGTCCGTAATGAACATTCATTTGGGGAAAGCAGCCAAGCCCGCTTTGCCAAACCAAGATCCCCTGAGCTTGCTGTCCAGGCTCAGTCAGAGCATGGCCGAAAAGGCAGCTGTAGCTGCTCCTCCACCACAGACCAAAAAGACAGAAGGTGTCGTCGATGTTAATTTCAGCCATTCTAGTGAAGACCAACCAATGGATCTCACAAAAGGCAAACATGATAGAGGCTCAATAGGTTCAGCCCCCCTAACACCCTCATCTGCTGCTTCCTCCGTTTCCCCCATTTCTCTGGGTACACCTGCCAAACTAACAGTAGTTTCCCCGTACACTTCTAGCAGCCCGTTGCATGAAAATGCTTTGTCAGATATTTCTGATATGTTGAGAAACTTAACCCAATCCCACCATGCAGGCCAAACCTCCACCACGGTCCTAGGATCACAGATAAACCAGAGGTGTTGAGCTCAACCCAAGAGATGATGATGATGCATCCGCTACATGGTCACAAGCGAAAGGGCCGCCACTCCAACTGGAACCCTCAACACCTTCTCCTGCTGCAAGCCCAGTTTGCATCGAGTCTGAGGCAGACTTCAGAAGGAAAATATGTCATTAATGACCTCAGCCCACAGGAAAGAATGCACATATCTCGTTTCACTGGTCTCTCTATGACAACCATCAGCCACTGGCTTGCCAATGTCAAGTACCAGCTAAGGAGAACAGGCAGAACCAAGTTTCTCAAAAACCTTGACTCTGGCCAGCCTCTATTCTTCTGTAGTGACTGTGCCTCACAGATCAGAACCCCAGCAGCTTATGTGTGCCATCTGGAGGTTCACCTTGGTTTTAGAATCAGAGACTTGGCCAAGCTGTCCCCCAAACAGACTGTCAGAGACTCCCATAATCATACAGAAAAACTTGTGCCCATGGAGTCTGTCCTTTCTCTACAACCACAAGATGTCCGCAGCAGTAATGGGTCTGTGTATCGCTGCCAGCTCTGTGTCCGAAAGTTTGCCACCAAGCACGCCATCAAGCTACACCTCAGCAAAAGCCATGGGAAGTCTCCAGAGGACCATCTATTGTATGTCTGTGAACTAGAGAAACATTGAGTGTCTCCCAGCAGTGGACATACCGGAATACATGTATGTTGAAGGACTGTTACCGTGGAGGAAGTGAAACGTTAAACAGCTTGATAATGCACAAAGATGAACTACTGTTTAAAATGTCAGCACAATGTGTTTACATTATCCTGGCCTGTAAACATTTCTGTTTTCCAAGTATTTCAAGAGATAACTACTTCACTTGAGCGTTAACTGTACATGTTGGACATATTCAGCCTGTCTTTGGATGGTTTAAAAAAACAGATCATTTCATGATCACAGTGAATCCTTTGACTAGACGGTCAGCTGTTACTTGAAACTATATTGACTTTATTGTATTTATTTTAATATTTGGTGCATTTGGTTTTGATTTGCTGATAGACTGCATGTATTGCTGTAACATTTGTACAGTCCTGTCCATTTCAGTGAGATTTTTTAATGGATTTTAAATTGTTAATTTCTTAAACACTTAACAGCCAAATGGCCTGGAACAACTCTAGAAAATCTGATGAAACAGCAAATTGCTTGTTTTTATACTTTTTCCCTTCACAGCCTTTGGATTTCTTGCTGATTGTAAAAAGCGGCCTTGATCTTCATCATTAAATAAGGGACACTTAGAATCCAGGTCTTTGTATAAAAAAAAAAAAAAAAAAAAAAAAATGTATATAAGGTGTTGGAAGCTTTTATATTTGCTGTTTAAATTATGCATACTTGTTATATTTCCTAATTTAAGAGGACTACGACTATCCACTGGTGCAGAGCCTTTGAAGAAGAAGATTAAAGGAGACTGTTTTGCACAATAGTTTTTATAAACGTTATTTGATAATAAAAAAAATTACAGATATGTTATTGCCATGTGCTTCTATGATTAAATTTAATTAACTGCTGCAAAAAACTAACGTTTCTTCATCTTTTTCAAATCATGGGTTGAAGAGATACTGAACTGATAAGGAGCAGAGCAAGGATGGACAAATTGCAGTTTTTTAGAATACAAATACATCCAATGATTACTTGCCTGACTTGGTAAAAGTTTGTAGATAGGGAATACATTTTTACTTTAGATGAATACATTTTAAACCAGGAAATACACTATTTTGAAACTTGAATATGCATGTTTACTAACAAGGAGCTAAAAACGTCCCATATTTTCCTGTACCATTGTCTTCACAACCTGAATTTGTCAAGTTTTGCTGGTGATTTCTGTGTCGTTGCTTTGTTGTGGGGTGTGAGTGCAGCCCTTGCCTGTAAGGCGTCTGGCAGGTGGTGTGTGCTGCATGCAAACCACCAGATGTTTCTGAAACGAGCCACTGGAGGACGAGGAGGAGGAGGAGAAGGCAGGCGGGCTACAACAGCAGGCAGAGTGGGCTGATTACCACCGGGGCTTGGATGCCATCAGGAGCCCTGGGCACAGACAGCAGATCTGGCACACACCTGGACTCCAAGTCCGTCCCTTGGAAAAAATAAAGCTGATCCTATATACGCGCGCTGAGACATGCTGACAGTGGCGCAGAATGCACAGACAGGTGCTATTCCCTCAAAGCAGGCGTTTGGATCTAACAATATTACTGGCAGGTGTTGATGCTATCAGAGTCGTCACAATTCAGGCTCAGTGCCATGTAATGAGAAACTTTTTTTCACTGTGTTCTCTGTTCAAAATGAAGCGTTACATAAACTCAGATTTCCATCCATCGACCTTTAGTCCTATTTAGGGATGCTTGGGGACACTGTGTTCTTTCTGTTTGATGTTCCCAGGCTTTGCTTGTCATGACTGACTGACTGAGTGACTTGGGGCTGGCGAAGTTATCTGGTTACTATGGTGACGGCCATTTGCCCAGCCTTTAACCCTGCTCGATTCACTCAACGGAGGACAGCTCGAGTGCAGCACACCCATTTACTCTCTTAAATCTCATCATCTCGCTTCAGTTCCTCCCACCCAGGAACAGATTAATTAACACACACACACTGTGTCCTGACCCCGTCTTCTCACACAAACTCATTACCGCCTCAGACTTGCTCCCAGCCCCTCAACGTTTAGGATACATTTGTGAAACGTGGGAGAACCCAGTGATGACTCACATCTGACAAGCAGAATAAAACCCTCAACAAAAGATGATAATTGAAAGATGGGATTCAGGCCGGTAGCCATTGATAATGCAAATGAAAAAGGCTGGAGAGCCTTATTGAATATATCTTGTGAGTTTCCAGCGCTGACCGAGACCTTGCAGATATAAAATCATCTCTCCAGCAGGATCAATTTCTTTTAACACTAAATGTGTTGATAATGCCTCAAGCTTGGCAATGGACTTTAGGTGAGGATAGTTGGAGGGCGTTAATGAGATAGTTGACACTTTTAGGGTTAATGAGCGGCTTGAGGGAGAAGGCTAAATGATTAGACTTCTGCATGAATGAGCATTATAATGGCTGCCGGAAAACAGTGTAAACGCTGCAGATCCACTGCAGCCAATTATTTAACATAGAGAAACACAAACCTCTCGATTGTACTTGGTAGCAATATTAAAAAGGACATGGGATGTGTTATTCATTGTTCTTTTGTCCTTTACTGTGAGGGTTTGGTAGTTTATAGACACTGATGCGCCTCAATGCTTCTAAAACAAAGTCAGCAGTGAAGGGGGAAGAAAGGAGGCGGACAGGACAGATAGGATAGGAGGACAATGAGCCCCCTCCACTCTACAGATCACCCATCAGCTCTGTCATCCTATAATGAATATCAGTTAAATTGCTTCGTGGATCTGAGGAGTTTGGATGTCAATGTGATTTGTGCGAGTGTGGCGGATGGAGGGGCCCAGACTAATGAAAGGCGAGGCTAGCCTGACAGAGTGATGAGCATCAAGCCCATCAGACCAATCACACGAGAATGGCTGACAGCGCCAACAGACAGACAGCTGAAGAGGACAGAGACTATATATTTAGAAAAAACAAAATGGCTGCCAAAAAAAAAGTAGAGGATGTCTTTACAGCTTAAAGAATGCCGTTGTTGTTGTTGTGCTTGTTCATTTTGTGTAAACTAACCAGACACAACATTTCTGTAAATCAATAAATTAAGTTAGAGAAACATTTTAGAGAAGCCTGTGAAAGAACACAAAAGATCAACAAGGAAAAAAAGATATCTTTTATTTAATTTTCTGCTGCATTTATTTGTTTGTTTGCTTGTCTGTTAGCAGGTCCAAAGTACTTTACGGATTTTGAAAAAAAATGTATCCAAAAGTAAACTTTACACCGTAAAATATTCAATTAAGGGATCAATATATTGATTCTGGATCAGATGAAAAAAAGAATCGCTATCTCTAATAATAAGGAAGTTTTTTCTTGCCACAGTCGCTAAATGCTTGTTCATGTGGATCTTGTTAATTTTTTTCTTTCTTACTATGAATTTTATATTGTTAAAGGTAGGGTAGACGATTTTCTCCAGATACACTTTTTAAGTTTTTGGTTAAAAATGTCTTTATGTTCTGACTGAAAATAAGATCGTATGTGCTCTAAAAAGGAATGAAGAAATCTGTCATCTGTAGCAGCTGTAAACCTGTAAAAACTTCGACCAATCACGTCTCCCTGCTCGTTCTCGACCCCTTGCGTGCACGAGCCCACACTCAAAGCGTGTCACCAGTGACAGACTTAAAACAGAGCTTTTAGTCACATTTTTTAACATATAATGATAAAGTTTAGTGTCAACTTACTGCTGAATGAGATGACGAAGTTTCTTCTACACAATACAAGCGATGAGTTGAGGTCTGCAGCGGTGCTCGTGCATGTGAGTGAGATGGAGCACAGAGGGGAGGGATGTAAAGGTGGAGCCGTCGGGGAGGCTACATTCAAAATCATGCTAGCTTTCGAAAATCACCTACCCTGGCTTTAAGCGCTTTGAGATTACTTTGTTGTATTGTATTGTTGTATGCTATATAAAGAAAGTTGAATTGAAATTGAATTAATCGTTAGCGAAATATCAAAAATTCATATCTTGGTTTGTAGTAGATCGATCTTTATTAAGTTTGACACACTTATGTCAGGTTGGTTTTTCAATGACCTCACCAAGTGTCATCCAGATCAGATCTGGATTGCACATCTAAGAAAAAAAAACAGGTGTCTGTACATTTGGTCCGATAATCGTTACTAAAGGTAGGGTAGGTGATTTTGAATGTAGCTTCTCCGACGGCTCCGCCTTTACACCCTTGCCCCTCCCCTCTGTGCTCCGTCTCACTCACATGCATGAGCGCCGGTGCTCCAGAAGTAGACCTCAGCTCATCACTTGTATTGTGTAGAAACTTTGTCGTCTCATGTCTCATTCAGCAGTAAGTAAGCTCTAAACTTTATCATTATGTATGTTTAAAAAAACGTGACTAAAAGCTCTGTTTTAAGTCCGTCACTGGTGACACACTTTGAGTGTGGGCTCGTGCACGCAAGGGGTCGAGAACGAACAGGGAGACGTGATTGGTTATATAAAAAAAAAAACGTCTTTTTTTATTGGTTGAAGTTTTTACAGCTGCTACAGATGACAAATTTTCTTCGTTCCTATTTCAGAGCACATAATATCTTAATTTCAGTCAGGACATCTGGAGAAAATCCCCTACCTTACCTTTAATAGAGATGGAAATTTCTTCAAAGCTCTTAAAATGTGAATGATTATGGTACCATGATCAGGATCACTAATCCAGATAACTTGATGCCAATATCATGGCTAAGAGGATATTTGGCACTTGGCAGAGGTTTGTGCGCTCTGAGTGCTCTTGATGTTGTTATTAATATTAGGACATTAAACAAATCAAATGCTCCTATAATTATCTCTGACATGATGCCATACTTAATTATTTAAACTACTTTTTAGTGTAAGTGCGGTCATGCAGGGATAGGGAGCCTTTGTACAAGGAATGGGTTAACCTACTGGGGCTAACATTTCTGCATGTTTATGTGGTTGACCTGCCTTCAATACACCTTACAAATGTCTCAGGGCTTGATTACTCATTACAATAAGGTGTGTCCAGCACAGGAGCATATAAAACATGCTGCTCGGCCAACACAATCTAATGAGGATACTGCCACAAAGATGAATGTTTCTATTTTTATGCATGCCAACACGATTTCTGCATTTTTTTTATGTGCTGGTGGACACACATTTTAAACCCATGTATTTGGATTGGAGGTTATTTTGTGCAATTACAACTTATTAAAGCATTTTATTCAGGGTTAGGGATGGTGATAAATCCTATTGATACATATATATATATATATATATATATATATATGTGTGTTTGCAATTTGTTCGTGAGTTTCACGATCCCCGTGAGACTGGGCTTACTTGGCAGCCCTACAGAACCAGGATAACCCTCCTCTTCTCTGCAGATAGGATGATTTGTTAACTTGTGACAGCAGTGAAGGAGTCATAAAGCCAGGATCTCTGACCCTCATTTCTATAGCATGGATGTCTCACACACATCATGACAACCAATCCAGAAGTCACGGATCTGTCAGACTTTATACAATAAAGAGAGTAGCACATTTTATTTCTTCTTAATAAATTATATCAGTAAATTAGCCTTCAATCAACTCTAGAGTTCAAAAGGGTGAGTTTAAAAGTATATAAGTTCTGTATGTCTTTTCTTGTGGGCGCAGCTTCTCTTGCTGCTGTGTTCCTGTGTTCTGCCGATGCCTGAGCTGGCTGTCAGAGGTATTTTGGTGTGATATCTGACAGATTTGCTAAAGACACTCGTCTCTGGGCAGTACTCTATATATCGTTAGTTTAATGCACAATGACATGACCAATTATAGCGAGCTCCATGCTCAAATAGCATGTCAAAACCTGTGTATCAATCCATTAGATCCCGTCTCCCATCACATTAAGTGGTACCTTTAGCGAGCTTTTCAGCACGTAAAGAAAAATGCTTACACAATAGAAAGTCTGCCCGTGCCGTTCACAGAACTGATGTCTCTCTTTACTCCCTTTCTTTCTTTCTTTTTTTCTTTCTTTCTTTCTCTTTCAGTCTCCCGCTTCCCAGCTCTCTCACTCATTTGCTCACCCAAGCCACGAAGCACAAAATGCATAAACAATACATCTAGATAATGGCCTGCATTGTTTACTTTGCTCTGAAAATATATTTGTGCAAATCTCTAAAACACATTCAGCGGGAATCTTTCACTTTGTGCAAAGCCATGTTGACATTGGAGTGCTCTCAAAGGCATGCGACGTGTCATAACAACACCATACATCACCGTTCCAATTGGAATAAAAGGCTATGATGTGCATAAATTGTAACAAACCAGTGTATTTGACCAGTTTCTCTCCCAGTATCCTACATCAACCTGCTTTGTTGGCCGTGACGGTGTGTGTGAATGTGTGTGTGGGCGGAGGTGTGTGATTTAGTGCAGTTGGTCCTAACGACCTCTCTGTCCTTGGGATGAGGACACACAGCCTGAGGGCTCATGGCGTGGAGGATGTGCCTTGGACCGCCTGGC
Source organism: Gouania willdenowi (assembly GCF_900634775.1). NCBI lineage: Eukaryota > Metazoa > Chordata > Actinopteri > Blenniiformes > Gobiesocidae > Gouania > Gouania willdenowi. The sequence continues at coordinate 50,484,146 of NC_041049.1, forward strand.
ATCTCGCCTGGCACCACACGTGGCAACACGTCCACACGCTGCCACCTCGCTGATGGATCGGCCTGTCGCTGCAACCACCCTAATGAAGTAACTTTTTGATTTGTTGTCATGTTTTTCTCCTTTTTTTTAATCAGCTTGGATTTCTCCCAGGTGAGAAAACCCTTTTGTCGGGTGTCATGCGTTGTGTATGTGTGCGTGTGTGTGTGTGTGTGTTTGCTTGAGGATAAAATCGTGCGCAATCAAGAGGTCAGTCCATCTATGAATACTGTAAGAAACAGTGCTGCCCCGTGGCAGAAACTGCTCTTTTCACGGCGCCGTTTCACACGAGACGCATCAATAAGACACGATTACAACGCTGACAAAATTCATCTCAACTGTCATTTCACGAGGCTCGGATTTGATAGCGCTCTGATCAGGTTACATTAGCGGGAAGCTGCTGAATGATTTGGAAGGAAATCAAAACCCATTTGACTTCCTTCTGTTTATAGAAGACTTATAACAATCCCTTATCAGCTACAAATTTTATTTATGAGAAGAAAAAACAAACACCATTATTGCACCATCCAGTAATGATGGAGAATCTGAATTTTTAAGAAGGTCTACTGAGAACAGCATTGAAATATGTTGTTAATCATACGGTACAATAATAAAGCTCTCATCCCACATGGAGACATGCACAATCGCACACCAATTTAAATTTAAAGAGTCTAATAAACCTGACATAGGCCTACATGTCTTTTGGCTGTGGGAGGAGCTCTGAGTGCCATTAGAAATCCAACACAAGCACAATGAGGACATGCACACTCCACACAAAGTGACAAATATTATTAAACTTTAATAGCATGAGTAGGATGAAGCCAAGGAAGTGTTAATATTGTCATAAAAATGTATTTAAATTCATTTCCTCTGAGATTTTCCTTTGCTGTTTCTGTAATAGTGGAATATGATGTCCTAAGAGACCTACTTATATTCATCACGGAGATTGTTGCAGACAGTGGAAAAGCTATCTGTGAGACAACTCATCCTCTCCGTGTTGTCCTTCACGAGCTAAACATGACAGCTCTGTCCAGAGAAGGAAGGCAAACTCAGGACATCTGCTTCTCTGCTTTACCAAGACATGGCGGAGATTTTGACACCTTGACACCGGGTGTCAGAGTAATCTGACAAGACACGTCTCATCTTTTATCAGAGCGTTCTCTCTACATCAATCTGTCTACCTTTAGACGGTCAGACCTTGTGTATCGGTAGCAATAAAAAGGGATGACCTGTGAGGCTCACAAACGAGGGTTAAAAAGGATAAAGACAGAAACAGAAAGCGATGGAAAAAGAAAAGAGTCAGACTCATGACCTCTTCGGACGAGCGACGTGTCTGAAGCTGGCAGGGGACGGAATTGAGAGTGACACTCCTGGTAGGAGCTGCCAAACTGCCACTTCCTGTCCTCTTTATTCACACGTAGCAGGAGTTTATGCTGGACATTTGAAGAGCAGAGAACAGACATGTGTCGACTTGTACAGCCATCGCTTCTGACTGTCATTATTGTGGTTCCTAACCACTCAGTCAAAATCCCAGTCTGACACCGAGCTACAAAACCAAAAGAGAAAAAATCATGGAAAAAATGTGTATGTGCGTGTGTATGTGTGTGTGTCTTTGTTTCTTTAAACCATTTACACCGTCTCCTTCTATAATTGGATTTGGGAATCTTCACTGTCTCGCTGTGATTAAATTGTGTTGGAGAGATTGGACTCACAATTTTCACTTTTCTGTGGTGAATAACACTTAAACTTTGTTAGGAGCGAGTTTGTCAGTCTTTTTTGTCTGCTCTATACTTTAATGGCCGTGTTTATCTCCTTTCTATCATTGCTAATATTGCTTGTGCCTGAAATGTGTAACTTTGACCAATACAAATAAGATTCAAAGTCATGTGTCCAGCTGCAGGTTTTCATTGGATTCTGTCCCCTTAGGTCAAGTTTGCTTTATTTCTCTGATATTCTCTCCTGCCTTTGCCTTACTACTATATCCATCTCTGTTTCTGTTCACTTCTCCCTCTCTCCGTCCACATAGAAACACACTTGCGTTCGCATACACGCACACATTATCCTTGGGCTATTACCAGGATAAGTCAATTTGATCCATCCAAGGCAGTGGATGTCATTTTATTCATATATTTTCAAGCCTAGTGACTTTATTAAAGGCTACTGCTTCAATCTATCCTGAATGGATGAATGCTTGAATTGATGAAACAAAGGGAAAGAAAAAAAAGGCCCACACTGCCTGAAATGACCATAGCCAATCAGCCTGTCATTTTCCAACATGCTCTTAAATTCAGCGTTTTATATGCAATCGAAAACAGTGTGGTGATTTTGAGGCTTTTGGCACAATGTTTTTTGTTCATCTGGGAGTGAAGAGACAGAAAGCAGCCTGACTGCCTTTCAATAACAAGAGAATGGCTGTCGAGGCTTCCAGCTTAGGGAAAGAAATGAGATGTTACAGTCAGTGGAGGCAACAAAAAAAAAAAGCAGAGAAAGTTGGAGACAAAACAAAAATGTGTCTATTCATGCCAACTGGTGTCCTGACCCTCCTCTGGGCAACTATTGCCTCCTGTCAGGAAAAAGAATTAAAGGGCCATGCAGCAGACGTGAAGACTTTTACTTCTTTTCAGCCAGATCCCAGAACATTCCATTCATCCTGTTCTAACTCCTTTTAACCAATCTCTAGTTCCCAGTAGGTGCGGGAAAACACAACCACCAATCAAAGCTCGCTCATAGTCCTGCCACTTTAAGGTGAATATGGAGATGCCAGTATCCACACAGCACAGCCAGTCTTCCAGAGTGGAGAGAGGGGGGTGGAGGGGGTCATGTAGAGTTCAGAGCTCCAGTGCTGACTGATGACTGTGCAGAGACACTGGTGTCTACCGCAGCACCTCAAAGATCAAGCACGAGTGGCTATGAGCAGGTCAGGCTGGATCCGACCACGCGTCGCCAAGACGGAAGTTAAGTCACAGTGCCTTGAGCCTGGCAGTGGGATCAGCAAATCATGGAAAGTCTTTTTTTTTTTTCCCCGCGTTCTGCTCAGATGATGACATGAAAGGCTTGCTTTATGCTCCTGCCATCAAGCTTTTTGTCAGCTGTAAAAATGTGACCCACGTTGAACGCCTGCGGGTGCAGAATAACTCTATGACACAAAGTTGTTTTATTACAGTCACCGAAATACACGTCTTTATCTAAAAGCACTTAAAGAGAAAGAGGAACAGACCTAAGAGACTTTGGTGAATGTTGTCTTTCTTCCACTATCATGTTTAACAACTCTTTTGGGAAATAGTCCCTCTCACAAAAAATCCTAAGTACCTGATAACTTCTCGCAATATAGCTTGTGTTGCCATCATTGCTGGATCAGTGGGATGTATAGCATTTTTAGCTACAAAAAAAGGACATTTGCATGCATAGAACGGACAATGTATAAACCCACTACTTTCTGCGTCTACCCTTGGTGGAGCAAATCTTTAGTTTAATGCAACATAGTATGCAACCAAAAGCATTTTTGTTTACTGATGGCAGAAACAAAATAATAAGAGGATCAAAATCTGTTTACTGTTGTAATTTTGTAATGCTGAACCAACAAGACATAGATGCAGGGAGCTTGGGATCAATAACCCTGGACACAAGGTACGAACCTTAAAGACTAACTAAACCCTAAACCCACTTTTTTTCAGCTGAATACATATGTATTTAGGTATTAAGTAGTGCTGTTTATTAATCCTAGTCCTGCTCTTCAGACTTTAGTAAAAGTATTTTAATTTTGCGTATTTCATTGTAAAATGTCAGAGTTACTGGCCTCTAAGGGTTGAACGGCGGCTATTGCAATTCAGTTTTGCTATTGGCTGAGTCGGATTCTTTGGATTGTCCTGCGTCACCAACTATCACTGTTGGCCCCGCCCCTCCTATAAAAGCTGAGAGGAGGGAGGAGGGTTTCCTCCAATCACAGCCCTCAGTGAGGATTGATTGACAGCCTCAATGAGGAACTGCACTGCTCCTTGTTTGTGACTCTGTGCTTCTATGAAGAGCAGATTCTAATCAGAGAGAGAGGGTTCACCAAGCTATGTGTGTATTTCCAGACACATCATGTTTGTATTCCCATCTGTCTCTGCGTGTGCGCGGCCGTGGGTGTCTGTCTTATTGCTGTGTGTATGAGGTGGTGGGAGAGCAGGGCTGTAGGGCTGTGTGTGAGCTTCACATCGTGATTGTGTGTGCCTGTGGTTGTAGTAACACATCTCAGCTGTGAACCCGCTATGTGTGTATACAGATACATCACTGTGTGCATTACCGTCTGTCTCTGATCAGCTGCCTGACTGGGCGTGTCTTACTGCTACAGCAGTAAGACACGCCCATAATCAAGGCATTTTCTTTGATATCCCCCCTAGTGGCAGGTCAGCAGAAAGCAGGGGTTTGCTTCTGGCTGACAAAAGGCTGGAAATTCAAAGGAAGCCTTGATTATGGGCGAGGCTCCAGGAGCAGTTAAGACACGCCCACTCAATACTATAAAATCTCCAAAGAACAATCTATGATATGCTAACTACCTACTCAATGCTCACTGTAGCTGTCTATTCACAATTCTCTCAATCCAACATACTTACCGTAGATTGCAGAGTCCACAGGTGCTAGTTTTTATAGAAGGGGCGGGGCAAACACAGCTGGTTCGTAATGGGCGAAAACTTCACAAATCATCATTCTCAGCCAATAGGAAAATGTGATTACAATAGCTTGGTTTTAACCCATAAAGGGCAGTCACTAATACACTTTTGCAATGAAAATATACCAAATTAAAATACTTTGACTAAAATGTCAAGAGCTGAACTAGAATCAGTCAACAACACTACTTCATGCCCAAATACGTTTGTTTTCAGCAGAAAAAAAGTGATTTTGAGGTTTTAGTTACTCTTTAATGTAATACACATTTCTGACTAATGTTCTCAGTCACTTCACTTTCTACAGCCATATTGATTGGTTTGTACCATGATCAGAATCGCTGATCCAGATAACAGCCAATATCTGGCAATAAAGATATTTGGCATATTGGATTTATGATGACGTGACAATGTCATCAAGATTATGTATTCAGTAAATGTAAATGATCGTAATTGTATCATTTTGCACAGACAATGGATGGGTGGATACTTTTTGACTTTTTACTGTATAATATTTCTAGATGAAAATTTAGTGGAGTCTAGGAAACTAGGACTCAGACGGTTTTATTATGATTTTGACTTAATAACGTCAGGCAATTGACTTAATAGCATCATGCAATAAAACCAGAGGCCCCTACAGCCGAGTCGAAGAGCTATTTCAATGGATGCATGTGTGTGACAGTGAGAAATTCTAAATTCATCACGTGTTGCCTCCAAAAGTCTCCTGCATCTTCACACCAGCCCTTCCACTCTCCTCAACTATCAGAGCCGTATCGTTTTGCAAACCTCTGTGGTGATGTTGTCAAGCTTGTGTCTGTGAAGTGGCCCCAGCCATAAAACAACAGTGACGTGAGTGATTGATCCAGCAATGAGGATGGCAATACTCCTCTGCATCAATATGAAGGCAGCCTGCGGGACTGGAGCCCTTTCAGACAGCTCTCTGTTTCTCCTCAGAGGAAAAATCCATACACAATTGATGGCAGTTCAAAGAGAGGCTTTATTGTGGGATATCAAATAAAACATCAGAGAACACAGAGAATGAGAGAGAGAGAGAGAGACAGAGTAAAAGAGTGCACGGTAAAAAGTGAGAGTAAGTGTGTGAAAGCGATGGAGACAGAAAAGGAGTGATCTGCAATTTGCTTTATCTCCTTTTTGCACCTGAATGGTGTTGAACTATCTTCAGTGAAGCTGAGAAGGTTCTTAGTTTTTAGTGGCGCTGCTAACAATATGTGGGTGTCAGCAGTATCAATGGTACCATTACTGTTATGATCCGAAAGGCAAGAAAAGATAGACAATGTATGCAGATAGTACAGCAGGCAGGCGGCTGCATAGTAAGACAATGTAGATATAAGTCTGCATACATGTGAAGTGTTTAAGGCAGAGATTTGAGCAACATTTATCACAGCGGGGGCCACAAAAACTGTGATTGTCTAATCTGAGGGTCACATGATCCACATTTATCCAGTTTATAGACTATTGACCACTTTTGACACAAGAAAGAACAATGGTTTATGTTGTTGTTTTGTGTATTTTTCTGTTATTTTGTATGTTTTTGTAGGTTATGAGTCATTTTGTGTGTTTCTCTGTTATTTGTGTAGTCAATATGTTGAAGACATTCTGTGTGGTTTTGCTGTTTTGTGTAAGTTATAAGTCATTTTGGATATTTTTTTGGTTTTCATTTTGTGTTTCTGAAGTAATTTCTGTGAATTTTTATTGATATTTTCTAGATTTTGTCATTATGTATAAATATTTGGTCATTTTGACTATGTACTTTGGGGGATGACCCCTGGACCAGCAGTTTCCTATGTCTGATTTAGGTAATTTCAGGATATAATAGAGGTGTAGTGAGCAATATCACTTGTTTTCTGCCTTTTCTCTGCAGTCTGGCCTCCAGCAAAGCCTGTTGTGATTTCATCAGCATTGCTTCTAATTCCAATTGTTAATGAAATACATAATTAACAAAGCCTAATTGTGGTGGGGACAGCTCAGACTGGAATCATTTCTTTATGCCACTGTTGCTGTGATTTAATGTGTTTTTCACACCCAAATCAAAAACATTTGACAGATTTCTTCATTTTACTTGAATTACTTTTTGATTTTTTATTTCGGTTAAATTTAAATCTTGCATCTTTGTTTCTGTTTAGGATCAGAGTGATTTTTTTTTTTTTTTTTGTGGACTCATGGGCTTACAACAGTTTTTTCCAAGCTGAAGGGCCAGATAGTCATATTAGAAATCATACATAACACATTATTAAAAGACACATGTATAACCTGCTAACGGAGAACATGTAAACCTTTCAAACAGAACTCGAATCCACAACGTTTTTTTTCTTCAGTTTTTAGTGTGTTTGATATCCTAAATGGCAACAATTTGGTATCATTTGTGATGTTTTATTGTCATTTTTAGCCCCAGCTTAATGCTATCTCTCACGCTCACTCAATCTTTACTCTCTCTCCCTCTCCGTTGCTCTTTGGGCGTGATTGATGGATGTGTCAGGTTTGATGGGACATCATGGTGTTCGAGCCGGTTTTGCAGCTCAGTCATGTGACCGCGGCAGATGGCACAGCAGAGTATTTGAGTGAGTTCACCTGCTGTTTTCTCCTCTGCTTCCTGCTTTACTGCTATCAAATACCACCAAGGGATAGCAAAGGAGTGAGGGAAGAAGTCAGGAGGCAACAAAAAAACAGAAGAGTTGCAAGCCAGAGAGAGGAGATTGGAGGTTTCAGTGAAAGGAAGCAAAACAATAGCAAATAATGCATAAAAGAACAAAGGATAAAAGAGGGAAATTATTCATTGGAATGAGGAAAGTGTATATGTTGTTTTGCATGTACACACCTGTTCCACTAATTTCCCTGAGTGTTGCTCTTCCTCTCCTCCTTTTCCATCCAAATCATGAGCTGATAATGGTGTGATGTGGTCTAGGCAGAGTTGAAATTAACGGATTACAAGTACTCACGTTACCGTAATTGAGTTGCCTTTATGGGTACTTGCACTTTTTTGAGTATATTTCTAAATCAGTCATTTTACTTGTACTTAAAGCTGCAATATGTAACTTTGTTTGGCATCATTTGGTCAAAAATCCATAAACATCTTTGAGCATATTGTAATCCAAAGTGTTCTAAGTGGACAGTGAATCTCATCTCCTTCTCCTGGCTCTGTAAAATGACATTTTTAAATCCACGTTCCTGAAATCTGGATTTCAGCCAATCAGAGATCTTTCTACAAACACGTGTACTCCCTGAGCTGTTTTGAGTATTTCTATTGGCTGCTCGACTGAAGTCAGGTACATTCACGTATCCTCGGAAGTAAAGTGTTATGACGGCAGCAGCCGCTGCTCAGGACAGTAACTAGAGCGATACGTACATTCATGTTAGAGTCTCTGAACACCAGAAAAATCTCCAATAACACAGTCATACATTTGTCACTATGTGTCTATTGAGAAAAAAGTTGCTACGAACATTCACAAAATATACCGGTAAGGGAGGTTAAGTTTTGGTTTCGGTTTCAAACGGAGCGGAGAGAAGATTCTACAAACTGCAGCTTTAAGTACGTTTTAAAGTAAAGTAATTTGTTACATTTCTACATCAAACTGTTACTGAGTAAATTATCATTTTTTTTGTTTTAAAATGATTAATGGACATTGTGAAACTACAAAAAAATGAATTGAGCAGACAGTGCATCACACCGTGATGTCCTGAAAAAAAAAAAGTAGTGCCTTTATTTTATACAGATGCCTTTGTGGAAAATAAATGAAGTTTCAATTGTGTCAGATTTAGTCTCTTCCTTTTTAAGTTTATACATGAAATGTTTACTGTTTGCAAGGGAACCGTGCTAAAAATGATTACCAAAAATTAACGTGGCGGCAATTAACTATTAACTTTTACACTGAGTACAGTTTAATTGAGCTAATTTTTACTTGTACGTATGACTTACTTACTTGTACTGGAGTACAATTTCAATCAAGTAAAAATACTGCTACTTAACATTTTTAACATTTTCCTCAGAATACTGTGAAAAAACAACTATGAGTATAATGATGAAATAATTGAGTGATAACACGCATTTTAAAGAATCTCATTTTGTAAATAAGCGAAACAAAACAGTAATTACTGTCTCCTAAATATATTTATTTATACAGTTTTTATCATTTCCGACCATCTCTCTCCTGATGTGGGACCAAAACTGTCCCTTGTATTTTTAGTTCATGTTTTCATCAAGATTAATTCCATCATCTATATTATGATTATCATTTTTAACTAAACATAAACAATATGAATCCCACATTTTGTCGGCTTTTGTTTGTTATTTTACGCTCTCTCTCAAGTACCCCTGTAGTGCCATGGCGTACCCCTAGGGGGTACACATACCCACATTTGAGAAACATTGGTCTTTAGAAGTCATTTAACAGTCGTTCCAGAGCAGCAGCTGAATACAGATAGAAGGGCTTAAGAGACATGAAAACTAACTATGACTGATTGCTCTGCTTGGTGACTCCAAGGGACATCCTCTATGTAATTCTCTTAGTGTAGCATATTATCATTTATCGCGCAAATAGACGTATGACCCCGCTGTATCCGTGTCACTCAGAGTTCAAGACTCGGGGAGTGCACTCAAAGGACAGGACACAAAATTGTACACAATCTGGTTACCACGCATGCACAGTCATAAACATACATTATGTTTCATACACATGCCTGTGCTCGGCGCTAATGGTGCTGACTGCTGAATAAACACAAGCGCACACGCTCACAGATAAGGTAACTCACACACACAACACACACACACATGCTCATTACTTATGCATAACTGGCAAACATCGTCGAGGGCATTGCTGACTAATAGAAGCCGTCTACGAGGCCGGTGAACATAAGCGCGTTATCAGTGATGAATTCCACCACAACTATACCCACCTTGACAGGCGTCCAACATGCAGCCTCCTCCACTGCTATCTGCCCTCTACAGCCCCGCTCCTGGGCTGTTTGGAAATGAGTGGCAGGTGTGTGTAAATGCTGGTGCCGATATGTCACAGGCACCAATCTGCGGTCCCCGGGGATTCTACTGGGAGTTCAGCCCGAGTAGCACACGGCGGAGAAAACAATTTCTCCTGCCAATACTCCCGCGCGGGATGAGCAATGTTTTAATATTTGCTGCCGCTTTATGGCCGCCACCGTGACAGTGATGGAGAAAATGTCAGCTTTTTTCCACCCTTAAATGCCACTCTTTGTCTCAGTCTGTTTCTTTTCATTGATCTCTGCCTCTGCCTCAAAATCAATAAGGTCCACCAAACAGTCGCATGTCTGAGAATGCGTCGCCGCAGCAATACAAAAATGTGTGCTTTTCTCTTTGTGCCTAATTCATTAACCAATGCGAGTTCAAGTAGTTTTAAAAAACAGAAAATATTGGACTCGGAATTCTGATTCTACATTATAGAAATATGTATACTCACTGTACTTTCTTTGCCTATAATTCTACCTTTGTGTGTTTATTTTTGTCTGGCTTGACTTTTAGACCTACAGATGTGGCAAAAAGAGACAACAATGCTACATTTCTCCCTTCCCTCCTCTTTAAGGCTCAGTGGAGGCTTGTCAATAGTAAGTGACCCAAACTTGCACCCTCACGGGGTGAAGGGTAATTCAGCCAGTGTTTGTCACTCAGCCTCAGTCTATCGCTTCAGCTCTCCCCTCCGGTGCAGCCGCAGAGAGGGAAGAACAAAACAAGAGAGAGCACGATTAGTTTAAGCTTGACCAGAATGGTGAATGTTCTCCATCGACCATGGCCCCGAGGAGTAAATTACAGCTCCCATCTTTTTCCATCCAGATCAAATATCTGTGATGTCAGGTAACGGTAATAGACTCAAGAGATGATTCAAGCTGTTTTCATAAAGATACACATTTATTTGTCAAATGACTAAAAGGTTAAAATTGCTTCCAACGATAATATTTTCATCAGATAAAATCATTGTGTATGACTATTAGGGCAATGAAGCGATGATAATTTACTCCAAAAATGGATGGGTGTGATGGTTAAGGAAGTGAGCTTCTAATCAAAGGGTCACCGCTTTGAAAATCCAACCTGGGCCATCACTGTGTGATGTTGAGTATCTTCACCCTAACTGTTCATGTTGTACGTCGCTTTGGATAAAAGCATCTGCTAAAAGAAATTGTATTCTTGTGAAAAGAAAGGAAAAAGGTCAGAATTGCCACTCAAACGTTGGCATTGTGGGATGTGGAGTCCCTTAAACAGACGCATAAAAGTGTTTTTACTTCATTCATTCTTACCGTGATTTATTGTTTATTTGCCAGACTATTGGGGGACGGTGGTCCCATTATCGTTCTAGTTTGTTCTCGATATTCCCAGTGATATCATCTCACTCTACCAGACATTCAACCAAAATCAGATCTTTCTGATTCCATTACAGATTGCTGAAATTTAGAAATATTGCTTTTATTTTGCAAAAAAGTATAATTGTGTTTTCACCATGTTTCCACTGAAGTGTTAAAGGAGACATGTGATCTAGAAATGTAGGTATTCTTCAAATCATTGATATAACCCACTAGTCCCTATTCTCTGAACACATCATGTTACACTTACTGAAAAATGAAGGCCTCTCAGTTCTGCTGTGAGGACATACATGTATTCAAACGAGTTCACCTTAGTTCAAAATAGTATTTTAGGACTAGAAGGTTAAGTACTTTAATACACTTAAAGGTTGTTTTAAGTAGGAGCCTCGCAACTCCCGTAAAATCCAATCCAGTGAGACTTCGCTGCAGGAAGATGGACGCGCCAAACCTCCTTACAACACTCTGCATTCCTTTGTTGTTTCACGTCTAATGAGGCAGTAATAATTTTTAGGTATAATGTTAAGAAATGTCTCGGCCTTCTCTTCTGTCCACGCGTACCCCGCCATGTTTTCTTGGAGAAAAGTGGTCATGTGACCAGGTATGTTACGTCATGTGACGCGTAATTGCGGATAAAGTGCTTCCATTGCGCTTTTGATATCGAAACGTAAAGCGTAAAAACGTTTTTTGCAATATTTGAGTGGGTTTTTTTTTTTTTTAAATATACGTGTTCCCTTTACCAGTTTTTATTGCATGATTTATATTTTGTGCATTTCCAAAGGTAATGGAAATGTGTTGTGAAGTCACCTTGGCAGAGTTTTTGACCAATCACAAGAAATCACAGAAAAAATGAAGTAAAAAAAAATTCTACGTGGACTACACTATGATTATATTGAATAAAAAAAGTATTATATAATGGTTGCAGCTTTAAGATAAAAATGTGAACAACATCAAAACGGTTTAGAAAAATTGTGTTTTTTTTGGGGCGTCATTTTGGGAGATATTAGATTATAGTAGAAGGCATCACTTTCTTTACATGTCAACAGGGCACACAGTTAAAGGTTCGTTCTCACAACAAATGTCATCCATTCCTCAGTGTCGGAAGAAAAGGAAGAGGAGGAGACATTAAACAGATCCCTCCTGAGACTCACCGGACAATGTATTTTGTTTATAGACACGTGAAGACGCCCACACAAAACACACGAAGACAAACGGAGGTCGCACTGTGCTATGTCGCATAGAAACACGCAAAGAAGTCCACACACACATAAAATTGTAACAATAGATACACAGTAAATCTTGTAATTTATCTTTCATGAAGAAAGGAAACAGATGTACAATACCTGGAAGTGCAGAACTCTGCACATGCAGCAGGCAATTAAAGGTTAATGCTTAAAACAAACAGAGCACTTAAAGGGGTTTACAGCTCACCTTACAATTCACATGTTTCCCCCCATGGTCCATTACAACATCAATCAATATTTACTATTAAAGGCTGTTCCTCCACCTTTAATGTGGGTCTAATGGTCAGCAAACAAGTTGTTCACCTGCTGTGCTGTGTAAAATGAGCAGCTGGACCAGAGAATGTGTGTGTGATTGTTTGATCATTGTATTTGTGTGTTTAAAAATTTTTTTAAATAATAATGATAATAATAATAATACATTTGATTTGAAATCAGCATCTTTCAGGTCACCCAAGGTCACTTTACAGTGCATAATAAAACCACAACAGTACATAGTATAAAACCACAATAAAAATTAGGCTAAAACGGTATAAATATAAAAACAAAAGTAAAAGTGAAGCTAAAATCACAGAGACAGGGCAGGGGGGGTCAGGTGGGAAATGCTGTTGTGAATAAGTGGGTTTTGAGTCTGGCTTTGATTTGTGAGAATGAGTCCATGTTCCTGAGATCCAGAGGTAGTGAGTTCCAGAGTGGTTGAAAGCTCTGCTCCCCGTGGTGGTAAGGCGGGCTGGGGGAGTGGACAGATGAATGGAGGAAGAGGATGTGAGGGAACGAGATGGAGAGTGGACGTGGATGAGATCAGTCAAGTAAGGGGGGGCAGTGTGGTGGATGGCCTTAAAAGTTAACAGAAGGATCTTGAAGTGGATGTGGAATTTAATGGTGGAGCCAGTGGAGAACAGGAGTGATATGGGAGATAGAGGGGATTTTGGTGATGACGTGGGCAGCTGAGTTCTGGACTAACTGGAGTTTATGGAGGGATTTACTGGGGAGACAAAAAAGAAGGGAATTACAGTAGTCAAGCTGGGAAATGACAAGACTGTGCACAAGGATAGCAGCAGTGTGAGGGGTGCCCAAACTCAGCTGGGATGGAACACAGCTAAACCAGTGATTCTCAACTGGTAGGTCAGGACCCAAAAGTGGGTCATGGACCTATACTGGGTGGGTCACGGCCAGCTTGTCATAAATAAATAAATACTTAATGTTTCTCATGTTGGACTTGTCTTTTATTTTGAAAAAAACTTTTCTTTTGACAGGCATGCTGTGAAATGAATGTTGCACAAGAAAATATATAGATTTATGTTTTTAAAAAGATTCTCTATTTGTGTTCAACTATTTTTGAAAAACTATATTTGGCTGGTTGAATTCTGAAAAAAAGTGGGTCGCGATTTAATGATGGCGGCAAAATGTGGGTCCCAGGGTGAGACCAGTTGAGAACCCCTGAGCTAAACCCTGTGACCCCTGTATGATAAGCAGGTATAACATATAGTTGTATGAAAGAATGAATAATGAATAATTGTTTCACATACATTCACATGCAAACACATTTATTCCAGTTGATTAAAAAAGTTGCCACTTACAGACAGAAGCCCAATGGATATTTATGCTATCCACTGAGGCACCAATTAACGCAAAACATAAAATATTCTCCAGAAATGTCTTCTCAATTTAATTATACATGACTTTATTCATTTTGTATAATCCTTTGTATAAAATTAACATAGCCATAAGAAAGTCTCTATTTTTGATTATAGTATTAATAAAAGGGGCGCTGTACAGCATTTCGGCCATATTTGCACTCCCCTATAAGGTCCATGTATGGCATAACAAAACGACTAAGGCTGTGTTCAATACAGCTAAAGAGAATCAGCATTTCCAAGTTAAAAATGTCAATCGCCATCTTAAAAACCATCAACGTCAGAATATCTCCAAAACATGGCTGACCTAAGTAGTATTTAAAATAAAGACATTAAAGTTTGAGATTTGTGGCCTTCCAATGACCTTTTTCAAGTAGGTCAGAAAATCCAGAGTTCCAGGTTGTCTTGAACATAGAATTACTGCTCCTTGAGGCATTGACTATCATTTCAAAGGTCTGAATTATTCTTTAATGTCTATCTTGTGCACTCTCACCTTTAAAGCTGATATCTGGAGTTTCTGAGAAACGTCTTGATGTCCCGCCCTAAACAGCCTCACTTCCTCCCACTGCCTCTGCCAATCTACCAGAAGCCACGCCTCCACTTTTCTGCACGCGCATCGCGGAACATTACAAGGTCGCATTGATATAGGTCTATGGGTCAGGTAAGAGCCAAAATCATATTTACCTGTTTGTTGTTGTGACGCGCGGCCTTGTTTCCGTGCACAGTTCCACATTCACTTTGATTGACAGTCTCAAAAACAGGCAGTCGAAGCCTATTGGCTGGGCGCCGTCGGCGATTGTTTCCATTTGTATAGGGGTCTATAGGATGAAGGCGGGACTTATATACATTAATGTATATGAATGACCACTGACAGTAGACCATAGTATAAAATACATGAACGTGGATTTCTCAGAAATTACGGGCAGCTTTAATGACCGGCCAGCCAACAGGCAGCGCTAAAGTCATGTAATTTGACACCAGCTTCATTAGGTCTTACAATCACCGCTGTCTGGCATTTCCCTCTTTCTTACAGTTTTGGCTTTATGTTTTATATTAACATCTGGCATGATCTGTTGATTCCCTACCCCCCCCCCCCCACACACACACACACACACACACACACACACACATATAGGCATTGACTAGAGAGGAACTGATGATTGGTGTACATGACGCTGTAAAAACAACATCAGCCAAGGTGCCGCGGCGTGTCAAAACAGCCCAGTGTCATGTGACAAGGTGTCACGTCACCTCAGACGCAAATGTCCCAGTAACGTCTCAGCCAATGAAGCAGGGGCCACAGCTTTGTGCCTCCATCACAGCTGAGTCCAAGGAGCAGCCTGCTGCTGTCACTGTTAATGTGTCTCCACATAAACTCCTTTATCAATCCTAACAGCGCTTCACTTTCATGGAAGCTGTTACCAGTTTGTAATTCCACCAAGATTGTTTTTGTCTTCTTTTAGAATAGTATGTTAAGATTTCATCTATTCAGACAACTGTTCCTCAGGAAATGCACCTTGATCTCCTGACGTGTTCCGACTGTCAACTGCCAGTCTTCGTCAGTGGCGTCTGATGACTGGCAGTTGACAGTCGAAACATGTCAGGAGATCAAGGTGGATTTCCTGAGGAACAGTTGTCTGAATAAATGAAACTTTAACACAAATGTGTCAAACTCAAGGCCCGGGGGCCAAATCTGGTCCTTTAGAGCATCCAATTTGCCCCTCAGAAGAAAATAAAAATGACAGAGAAAACATGAACTATTGTGTGAATTATCAAATAATTCACATGGATATATCTCAAATTCACCAATTTAATGAAATTGAAAAATGTGTAGAGGCTTGCATTTTACTTTAATCTTTCCATTAATCTTGTAATTTCTCACAAACAATTCCACAAAATTTCTCTAAATTACACAAAAATTTGTAACAAAATCAAGTGAATTGAATTGATATTGAAAACTAGGGTACAATTATGTTAAAATTATTTGTTTTTTTCCCCCACCTAAAATCTGCGGCCCACTTGAAATCAAACTGGTCTGTATTTGACCCCTGATCTAAGGAGTTTAACACCCCTGCCTTATGCTGCGTTCACACCGGATGCGTCACGAAATCTCTGTACGTACAGATTACATACAAATTCAATGGATTGATGCGTCCCAGATGCGGAATCTTTCCTGTGCGGCGGTGTGGTACGATCCGCACGTCCCCGATTTTACGCATATCCGCACATCCCCACATTCGCAAGAGTTGAAAATATTGAACTCCTGCGACCATTTCGCATGACGAAAGCCAATCAGAGTCTTTTTTGAAGATGACGTCAGGCCGTCAACACACCCATTCAGCCATGGAGCAGAAGCTGTGTGTGACCACCTGGAGCTGTATGACACAGCCTTTATAACTGGGACCGGACTAGGAAGTATGTGGCGTGGAAAAGAATCAGCGAGGAGATGGTAGTAGCAGGTAAAAGTTCTCTTTGTAGTTTTCATCTTTGAAAGTTAATCGCTAATCACCGGCTTTTTTCACTGGTGGTTTATGTTTGTGAGAGGAGCTTCTCACTTCAGCAGGCGGTGAAACTCACCAAGTTGGATGTGTCACTGGTGGGCGGTGCTTCACTTCAAACGCACATATGAAGCAAATGGGGAATTTTTTTGATCCTGCGGAACCTGCGGAATGTTTTGTGCAGCAGATGTGTCCGGTGCCGCAGAAGACGCATTCGGTGTGAATGCAGCATTAAAGGGATCCTCCAGTGTTACAAATCTGGCCTAAAACCTTTGAAAAGTTTTTATTAGAAGATACATAACAAAAGGCATGATTTTGCACCATATTTGTTTTATTACCTTTATAAAATGGGACGACTTTACTGTTTTTGAGTCTGTTTTTGACGTCACTGATGACACGAATCGCCCCTTTTAATCCATTCATTTCTAAAGATGTTTAAAAAGTCGAGGTAAACCTCGTTTGTTTACCGAAATTTGATAAACAAAATCTGTGACCCGAAAAAATCTGTGATCGCAGGGGACGACAGTTGCAACTCTGCTGTTTCATGGAAGGCATGAAGAAGAGAAGAAGAGCCGTAAGTGCATGTAAATACAGGCAACCAGGATCAGCAGGATTCACTGCTGCTCTAATGAGCCCCATCTATCTATCTATCTATCTATCTATCTATCTATCTATCTATCTATCACTGATTATAGATGAAATGTACCTGAGACTTCCTGTATCTGCATCAGGTATTTCACCTGCAAACTCCACCCAGGAAGGACCCAAGATTCCCCACCAGTGCTTGAACCCAGGACCTTCTTGCTTTGAGGCAGACATGCTTTTTAGGCCTTGGGGTCGACACCCCATGTAGGGTCCCCTGGACTTTAAATGGAGTCGCCTGAGATGTCTAATAATTGAAATGATAATTGATAATTAAAAATAAAAAAAAATAAAAAAAATTACTGATTAAAAATATTTTTTCTTCATTTCTAATTATTGTTCTTTTTCAAAATAAAACAGCACAAAATCTAATCTAACAATCTAACAATTATATTATATTCTATACTTAATCTAACAATTATATTATATTCTATACTTATACTTACTCATATATAAAGAATCAGAATCAACTTTATTGACCAAGTAATGTATGTTATACACACGAGGAATTTGACTTAAAGTAATAATCATTTAAATGCAGTATAAAAATATCTGAAGTGGCACAACTTGTCACTAATCCTAATCTATTTGTTATACAGTACAACAAACATGAGCGAATCCTAATTCTAAAAAAAACAAATGTCTTTATGGTCACCAGAAATTATTTATATCAAAATAATATCCCAATCCAAAAAAGTTTGGGAACCACTGTTTTGCCCGGCACAGGAAACTGAAATAAACAACTTCAGGTTTAAAGCTGGTCACTGTATTCTTCTTTGATATTTATCATTTATTACTTATTTGATCATTCCTTTGATATTTGCAGCTTCAACAAAAGATGACAAATGCAACTGAGCGTTTGAATGTTTGCATTGCACTGCTTGATTCTATCTGTTCCATAGCTCATGGTATTCTGTCAAATCTGATCCACAGATGAGGCTGAGAAAGGGCTGTTCACTTTTTAGCCTTGGGGACATGAATAATGTTGATACAGAGGCAGCTTTATAAACTCCAAACATGGTGATTACACTCTGACTGATGTGGACACACACACACACGCACACAAATACACACACACACACGCACACACTTATCTGGGGAAATTTAAAGAACTTGTAGACCAATCATTAACATTAATCTCAGTAATACAAAAACATGCATCTTCATATTGCAACATTATTAACAAATTGAGGAAAATTTGCGGTAAAATAAGAAATTCCTCAACTACACACAGGATTTAACCCCCTTTTTTTCTTGTCATGGTGACTCACTGCTCATATCAGCATAATGGCCACAGACTGATACAGCCCACAGGGTCTGAGCGTGGATTCTGAATAAACAATGAGTGATGTATGAGAAAGGGGTTGCATGTGGTCACAAATGGATGCGTATTTCACAGTGTAAAAGGACACTTATGATCTACAGACAGTAACCATACCCGTCCAAAGAAAAGACAGCTCTGCTTTTCGTTATAAGACAATTGTTCATAGGACGGCCCTTCGTGGCAGACATTTTCGCTCCCTGGAACTTCACATTTTCAATATTTTGCAGCAAAAAGAATGACATTTGACCAAATGTGAAACAATCGCCTGCAGCCTAACCTTTTGTCCCTTACTAAGTGGCAGCATCCTGGTATAGATTCTGCAACGATGAAGCATGAATAGTAATTGTTTACCTGCGGTTAATACAATGTCAACAGACCAATCCATCACATAGACACTGTCAACTTATTTATAGACAAGGGGAATAAATCAGAAGAGTGGATGAAAGTTGAAAAGACAAACACAAGGACACAAATAGGAGACACATAGATAACCTTTTAAACATTTTTAATCAAGATGTCAGCAGCAGAGAAGATAAATGAAGCATTCATCTACTTGTAATTAAATGTGTGCATCATCATAATGCAGATATAATTTGATAAACAGCACAGCAGTGATTTACGGTGCCTAGCAGTGCATTGAGTGATTTGAACTCTACCATCACTTCAAGTTTGTATTGTATCACTGTAGGTAAATAGTTTGGGCTTCATTTTCATAATGAGTTGACTTTGTAAAATGTGCTTCGGCAAATAGAACTGTTCTATGTCCTCGTGGAAGCATCACTCAGTCATAGAGGAAGTCATTTCAATTTGACGCTATAAGAATACATGTTATTGGACCCTGATTGCATGGGGGAGGAAATGACTTTCATTGATTGAACCAAAAGTTTGGAGTAAATGTATCTTTTGCTCACAAAATTTAGCCTCATTAGACTAGTTGGTTGTACTCAATGTTTGATCGTGTTGAACGGGATCATGCTACGCTCACATAAATTAATATATCTATTGTTCTGTGCGTGCTGACTTGATTTTCTCTTTTTTTTTTTTTCATGCTGCTTGGAACAAATTTCTAAACTCACATATTTCAATTGGAAGTTATTTCGTGCTACCCAGGCTGACTTTCAAATGGATATATTTAATTCCAGGACATCAGGCAATGCCACTAGTCACTAAGCAAAAATAGGGTTCAACTTTTTTATTTTCTGAACCTTTATTACAGCTGATTACATAATTTTACCAGGTTTAGGATTAGGGGAATAATCTCCAATTGAAATACACAGGGTTAGGGTGAGGAAAAAACCTTTCAATTAAAATACATAGGGTTATGGTTAGGGTTAGGGAAATAATCTTCAATTAATATATATTGTTTTGAAATTTGTTCCAAGCAGCATTAAAAAAATGGGGAAATCTTGTTGGCATGCCCAAAACAATACATAGATTCATTTACATGAAAGTTTCACAATCCCCTGTGAGATGATGACATACTTTGAGTTTAGGGGGTGTGTGTTGCAATAATAATATGGGCTGATAATCATGTTTAATCTGTCTGAGTGAACCTTAAAAAAAACTCACCTTTACAGAGAGGTAATGGCCTTACCTATAGTAATCCCAATATAATGTTGAATCACTGGCTTTGTTTAGGACAAAAATATTAACTTGGGAGGTAGGTCACCAGTTAAACTCGACCATTACCATTTAAACTGGTGACCTACCTCCCTTTCTGTCCTAGGTTTGTCGGCAGATGTCAGATGCTGGAAGTTAAGATTCATCTGTTTTAAATTGGTTTTCGGTGGCTGTTTGACTTAAAGGTGCAGTCCGTAACTTTCAGATCCCTCTCCCTCTCCCTCCCCGCCGCTCTTTTGCCCTGCCTCCAAAGTCCCTCTCTCAGAGGAGCTAACAAAGTAACATTGGCCTGACAGCAACATCACATTAATATAACATGCACTGTTAAAAACATATTACTGCAGCGCTTCTTTCTTTAAATGTGCACACACCAATCAGCAGCAGCAGCGTTACAACACAGTGTCACTCACAGCAGTGATGGCAGCGAGCACACAAACAAACAACACATGCACTACAGAGTTCTAGTGTAACAATTACAAATCAGAATCAGATACCTTTATTTGCCAGGTACAGTTTAGAACAATACTAGGAATTTGACTTGGTAGTTGCAGCGAAAGAATACACATCATCAAGACGGCGCTCCAGGCACTACCTTGCTGTTAGCATTGCTGTGTTTTGGCCACGGTGGAAAGGGGGTGGGGGCTGTGAGCGACAGCTGTCAGACAGCCCATCAAACACAATCCTGGCTCTGAGCCCAAACTACTAGTTTCATGCAAAGCTGTCCTCACATAGTGACAGCTTTAGCAAAAATGACAAAAAGTCACTTTTATAAGAGTTACGGACTGCACCTTTAACTTGTACTAAACAGGGGTTTGTCATGGTATAGTCATCAGAGAACTAATTTAGCCTCCAGCTCTGCTCACCCATCAAAATGTTGGCAAACCCTGAAGCGTTCTACAGGAGAGATTGTTATTGATGTAAACACATCTCAAACTATAATTCCTAATTCAGGTAATAATCATCTTCAATCAAAGATAATCAGTGAGAGTCAAATCTTGAAAACTGTTACAAAACAAGGTTTTTAGAAGAACGTCTCATGGAAAATCAGTGTGTTTGTTTTGATGCTCCTTTCACAGTGTCCCATTCTGTGGTCACAGACAAGACGGCTCTTCATCTTCGGCAGCAGAAAACTTCCCCTCATTTGTTTATACACAGGAGATAAGAAAATGCAGCGTGTACTTATGAGGAAATTGAGCATGCATCAATATTTATTTTCCACACGCGTCTCATTTTGAAATTTCTGAGAAATGCTGTATGTCACTCTTTTTCTTTTTCTTTCTTTCTCCCACACACTGTATGTGATGACGCTGTCAGACGATATTTCTCCCTCCTTTTTCATCAGTCTGAGGGAAGAGGAAACAGCAGGACATCTTCAGACAGTCAGACACAGAAAATGATGGCTGGAGAAGGAATGCAAAGAGACGGAAAAACAAAGCAAAGGGGTGGTGGTGGTGGTGATGGGGGGGGAATCAGGCCACTGTTAATCTCTTCCAAGTGTGTTTTCTTTTCTTTTAAAATAGTACAGATTTATTCTCATGGGTGCAATTCTATGAATCCCCCAAAAAAAACTCATCTTTGAAAGCTAACTTTCAATGTCGTTGGATTAGTCGATGTGTGAGGAGGAGGAGGAGGGTGGGGTTGGGGGCGAGGGTGCAAGTGGGTGCGGAGATTACACTGAATGTCACCCTACCTCCTCTCTCAATCATCCACTTTCAATCCATCGCCATGCAGGGGTTTGTGAGACAGCTTGGCGATGATGCCAGTAAAATGGGATCAATAGCATAGGGAAAAACGGAGCAGACAATCTCTTACCCCCCTTGAACTTGTGTACCCGTGATTGATTTGTCCCCCGGCCACAAACAGGAGACAAGAAGCATGTGTGTGTCCGCACATGTGTGTGTCCGTGCACCTGCATACGTGTGCTGAAAACATGTTTCTTTGTGGAAGTGTGGCGTTGTGTGCCTCACTGTGTGTGTGTGTGTGCAAATCATGATTAATGATTTGAAGCACACACACACATCATCAGCAAGGCATTTGCGAGGTGTGTGAGTCAGGAGCTGTCATCCCCCTCAGTCTCCCCAAGCAGAGGCCTCGGCTGCTGATTTATAGTAAATCATTAAAATCTGCTTATTATTGCAGCAGCTCTTCACCCTCCCCCCCTCCTTCAGTCCCCTTAACCAGACCCCCTCCCCACCCAAAAGTTGCCACACTGCTGCTGCAAGGGACGGGGAGATAAGACCATATATATATATATATAGAGAGAGAGAGAGAGAGAGTGATGGTCAGCAGGTTCTGGCACATTAAATTCATTTCTTGTTGAACAATAAATATCCCAGATGTCTTGTTTCATAAACATCGGCTGGAGAAGTCAATGAAAGAATCTGGCTGTGTTCCTGTGGAACAGCTGGAGCCGAGTGGAATGCAGTAGCCGGTTGGTGTGCGTGTGTGTGTCCCCCACCCCAACCCTCAAAAAAAAAGAAATGAGGGAATGAGAGAGAGAGAGAAGAGAGACAAAGAAACTTTTTGATGGCTGCTCAATGCTCACATGTGCATAAACACACACACACACACACACCTTCCCTGCCTTCTGTCTTTTGAGAGTGAAAATTTGATGTGACTCGAACAATGACAGGTGTGTTTGTCAAGGATGTGGCTGTCACTTCAAATCAATGGACGGGAGCATCTTCCCAGGGAGGCTTTTTCTACTTCTTAGACTCTGACTGGCTACACTGCGCTTCAGTGCAAGCTGGAGAGCAGTGAGTTGTCAAAGTGGCATTTAGGGAGCCTCGCATGAGTGTCATCAAAGGAATAGGATGAAGCTCATTTCAGCCCTTTATTTCATCAGAAAGCAGCGTCTTGTTTTCCTGTGGCCATAATGTACAAGGCTGACACGGTGAAAAAGAAAATCATTATCTTACCAACGATCTATCTGAGGATCGTTAGCATAAACAAATCTGAGGATCCTTGTTTTAGAGATGTACTATTCAAGCAAAGTTGCGTCGGGGCACCGTATAAAATGATGATAATCATTTCCACAGAATAACTCAAGCGAGAATCACAGCTTGTCTAATGTTGCTTTGCGGTGCGTGGTTTGTCAAATGTGTTTCAATTACTGCCTTTAACTTCAGGCAGTATCACGTCCTCGTGAAGTGATTCTAATGGAGTTTGGTGACACTTTTTGTTCTATGAGATAGCAGAGAGAGGGGAGTGAGAGGAAGGGAGGAGGAGATAAGGTAGAACAGCACTGAAACGCAAATGAACCGCTGGGTAATGACAGAACACGAGTGGCTGATCAGGGAGTCATCGTGGGATCCAGGAGTCACTTCTTTTCAGTCGAATGGCTCGAATGGGCTCCTGGAGTAGTTAAGACACGCCCAGTTGAAAAACATAACAATCGATGCTATGCTAACTACCAACTCAATACTTACGGTACTACAGGTATATTTCTTTATTCACAATTATCTCAATCCAACCTACTCGCGAGTGACAAATATATTCATTTTTGGGTTTAGTTACTAAACTGCTGGAGATAATCATTTTTTATCACATAAAAATAGTGTAGGCCTCATAGATCAATGGATCAAAGATCATTTGCTCAAAAAAAAGATTGAAACTGCCGCTCGAAACTGGTTTTGATCTCCACTGCAATACACTCTCTTATTAACAATATCGGAAAAGTTTTGCGCGTTGCATTGTGGGATGTGGCATTTCATAGACGGCTGCAAAAAAGTGTTTTCACTTCAGTCATTCTGTGATTTCTTGTGTTTCTTCACCAGGCAATGAGGACATTGTCACCATTTTTGTTCTAGTTTGTTCCTGGTATTCCCCATGACATCACCTCACTCTGCGGGACATTCAATTTCAGCCAGATTCAGATTTTTCCAGAAAAGCCCTAAAATAAACATCCACATTTGATTTGCCTCAACTTTCAATCTGTGGAAACATCAGAAATGTGTTGGAAAATCACTTTCGCAGAGTTTTTGAGGGCAAACACAAGAAATCCCAGTAAGAATGAAGTAAAAACACTTCTGTGCATCCGTCTACAGGAATCCATATCCCTCAATGCAATGCACAAAACCTTTCCGACAACATCAAAAAAAGAGAGTTTGCAGTGGAGATCAAAACAAACTTTTAAGAGACAATATCAACCTTTTAGATAATTTGTTTTGATCAAATTATCTGATTTATTGATCTATGAGGCCTACACTATCTTTATCTGATTTGTAAAAACTTATCGTCTACAGCAGCTTTAACCAAACATAAAAATCTATTGTATGTTGTAATGCACGGTTACTGCTTTGCATGTGACTTGCAGGTAATGCCATGCCAACCCATACTACTGTTGTACTCTGTTCCACGTGTTTTCCTGTTACTCTCGCCCTTTTTTCCTCCTAAAGCCTGGGATACACTGTGCGATTCATGTTCTCACACTGTACGGACCGACACTCTGACGCGATCTGACTGCTCACACTGTATACACAACACGTCGGGGTCTTGTTTCCGGAAATGTAACGTTCAAATCAGAAGAAGAACAGGAAGAACTCTGAAGAGTCACCATTAAAACAGACAAAGAAGAAAAACCCGGAAGTGGAGAGACACTCGTAAATCTCAGCAAAAAGTGCTTTAAAAAAGAAAAGACGGCGATGTGATGGACCATGTGCTCATTGGACAGACGTGAGCAGTACAGTAAGTCAATTTTACAGCGGTCCTACGGTGTTCGCGCATGCGCAGTGTGAGCGTTTACGGTAAGCCGGTCTGTGGCACTGCTTCGACTGTGAGATACCCTCACGAGGAGCGACAAGATTTCAAACATGTTTGAAACCTTACGACCTACGATTGCTGATCGGGAGCTGGTCGTGAGGTGTTAATCGCTTCTCG
Source organism: Gouania willdenowi (assembly GCF_900634775.1). Taxonomy (NCBI): domain Eukaryota; kingdom Metazoa; phylum Chordata; class Actinopteri; order Blenniiformes; family Gobiesocidae; genus Gouania; species Gouania willdenowi. The sequence continues at coordinate 50,509,007 of NC_041049.1, forward strand.
TGACCCCATGTATACTACACGATGCACGACACACGATTTAGCACGATCCCACAAAATAGTCACACAAGTCGAAAATTGGCTCAAAATGGGCCAAAAATTGCACAGTGTATGCCTGCCTTAACACTTCCTTTATATCCTCTCCATCCCTAGCATAGACAGCACAGCAGCCTCCTCTCCATTCTGCTTTCAAAAGCCTCTGGATCAGAACACAGGTGCAGGACTACCGGCCTACAGCCCAAAGGCCCTCAATGCTGAAACAGAAGAGGCGAGCAGGCACACATGCAGAATTACAACCCCTCCATTTCTCACACTGACATAATCCCCGTGTTTTATTTGTCCCCCTTGTAATTCTTTTTATATCTTGGGCTTATGTTCTTTGGCATCCATTCAATCCCAGCCTCGGGACACAGGGCTCTAACAGGCCCATATGTGTGCCTTGCTCCACTTAACGCATATTAGTTCCTTTGTAACTGTGACTAAACTGTCACGTCTCAGCTGGGAGATGCACCGGCTTTGACTGACAGCCCATGTCCAGATCCTGTACTTTGAGTCTAATACAGACTTGTCAAACACGGGCTCTGTCAAAGCATCCCTCAATCTTCTGTCAGGCAATGCAATCATAGCGCCTCAGAGGCTCTGACCACAAGCCTCGGAATTACATCACAGCTTGAATGCATGAGGGTGCCTTCGTGTGAAGTAGAAAGAGACCATTATTTCTGACTTTAATTTTCCTACAACTGTCAAGTTTAAAGTTTCTGGTACTTTTCTTTGATAAGCCCAACAAGAAAACCTCAAACTGCTCAATGAAAAGCTTGAACTTTGGTGCAGCGCTTAGTCATCACACATATCCTTTACATTGGTACTGTCTGAGAAAATAATACTAATGTTAGCAGATTTTATTGATCAGCACCTTTCATGAACACTGTGCAGACATAGAAGACCAGGGACTCAAACCTACAACCTTCTTCCTGTGAGGCAACGGTGCAAACTCGTTGCCCAACTGAGCAGCTCGCTCTGTGGTGCCAACAGTCTTAAATATTGTTTTCACAACTGTGTAAGCTAATTACCTTTAATTTTTCATCTGTGCTCCGAGGGTTATAAGAGACTGTGATTAGTGATTCATTACTTCTCATTACCTGGCCTGTCAAACTGTTTCCTTTACTTATTCAAGCAGATTAGTCTTACATGGCCTGCCTCATGCAATGAGGCTGTGAAAGAGACCTCAAACGTGATCCAAAGATAAGTGGCAGTAAAGAGTGGAAGGGAGGGATGATAATCAGATTGGGTGAAGACGCAAAACAATAAAGATAAATGGAAAACATCCATGATTGTAGACATTCAATGGAAAGTTAGAATTTTGCTATCCGCATTTCATCATTTCAAACTGTGGTGCCCATTTTCTGTACAAGAGATCCACCTTATTCCTGGAAGTGCTACGATTAGGTTTACTGCAGAAAAACCAGTTAGCGATTGAATAACAATGATCGTCCTTCTTTAAACAATTCAAGATCAAGCTATTTTATAAAAATAGATCTTAAATCTACACTACCTGAATCTTGAACCATGACAAAGGGGTATGGCTGAATTTGAACTGTAAATCCCACCCCCCACTCTGATAATCACTCCCAGTCTCCTCCTCTGGAAGTGCACAAAGTCACGCACGAGCGCTGAACGTGCACACGCATAGGTTGACAGTCTGAAGTTGCATCCAAGCATCTCTTTCTTTTTTTCCTCTGATTTTCTCTTTTGGGGGTTTTATCAGTATATGCAGTAACAGCAAGCGCAGGTATAGCGATCTTTCCTGGTGGGTTCTCGGCAGCCATGCTTTACTGAAAACAAGTTAGCGCCGTGCACACGCTTCACTATATATCGTGACAACCAATGAGGAGGCTCCTTCTTGGGCTCTGCTCACCCCTCCTTTCTCTAAATCCTGTGATTGGAGCTGGAGAGGGTGACCGCCAAGAGAGGGTGTCTTCCGGGGTTTTATCAACTAAAATACTTGTTTATAAGGCACAGACAGCACAAAGACGTACGATTTTTTTCCAGAAATGATTACGTTTAGGATATACTATATGATGCTAATAAGAATATTTTCTTATGATTAAAGAAAATAATTTGAGTACCCCAGCTTTAACAAATGTAGAGCCTGTAGCTCACCTGGCATCTTATTTTGAAAGGTTAAATCCAAGATGATATTTTGACTTTACTTCATGTTTTATTCATACTTCAAGTATTTGTGGGTTATTCACACTGCAGGAATGTGCATTCAAACTCAGAAATGAATGGAATAGAGAGAACAATGATTGTTATCTTCCAGGTAAACAGGAAGTCACTGTTGGCAAGAGGTCAATGTAGGCCATAGCTTGGTAGGAGGAAATATAAGTTGTTGTTTCTGTATTTCACTTAAAGAGTGACTAAACCCTGAGGTTTTGACTAATGTCTGTCGAGGCTGGAAATTTAAAATAAAATGGTTTTATTAAGGCTTGGTTTCCTGAAACAGTTAACACCAGTGTCTCTAACAGCAGACTACTAGCTACTAGCTAACTATCTATACTCAACACTCACTATACCACTCTGTTTGCAATTCTCTCAATCCAACCTCCTCATCACAGATTGTAGGGTCCACAGATGCTAGTTTTTTAAAAGAGGGGCGGGGCAAACAGTGCTTTGCACAAACCACCATATTCAGGCAATAGCAAACTATGCCAAACTAGAATATTTTGACTAAAATGTCAAGTTGAATCTGGATCAATCAACAACACTACTCAATACCCAAATACAATTGTTAGTTAGAGTTAGTTACTCTGTAATGTAATCCACAGTCCACAGGTGCTACTATTTTAGGACGGGTGTTTTGTGACAAAAGCTGCCTCCATAACGTCATTGGCCTCCACCTCAACCAATAACAAATTTGATTGTAAAAGCCTGCATTGTTTCAACTCTTGTAGGGCAGTCACTTTAAGATTTTTACAACCAAATACGCCAAAATGAAATATTTTGACTAAAATGCCAAGAGTGAAAGGTGCAGTCTGCAACTCTTATAAAAGTGACTTTTTGTCATATTTGCTAAAGCTGTCACTATGTAAGGACAGCTTGACATCACACTAGTAGTTTGTGTGAAAAAAAACAGGCTCATTGAGTCCCCCTGCTGCTCCTGCAGCCTTTGGCAGATTGCCAGAATGCACAGCGACCGAGCAAAAAGAACCAATCAGAGCCAGGATTGTGTTTGATGGACTGTCTGACAGCTGTTGCTCACAGTCCCCGCCCCCTTCCCAGGGCTGGAGCGCCGTCTTTTTTACAGTGTATGGTCTGAAGGAGTAGAAGATGGAATTGGTTACTTTTCTGTTAGAAAGGTAATTACTGCTGCTTGATTTACATTATGTTTGATTTATAATAGTTACACTAGAACTCTGTAGTGCATGTGTTGTTCATGTGCACGCAGCAGCCTCCGTGTGGGCTGCTGTAAGTGACACTGTGTTGTTGCTGCTGCTGCTGAGGTGTGTGCACATAGACAGAGAGAAGCACTGCAGTGATATGCTATTAATAGAGCATGTTATATTACTGTGATGTTGCTGTCGGACTAACGTTAGCTTGTTAGCTCCTCTGAGGGAGGGACTTTGGAAAGTTTGGAGGCAGGGCAAGAGAGCAGCGGGGAGGGAGTGGGAGAGAGGGATCTGAGAGTTGCGGACTGCACCTTTAAACATAAACCAATCCGCACATCGTCAAATGCATTTGTTTCACATTTGTGTTTACTCTTTAAGGGATGATTTCAGAAGGTAAAAGGTAAACACAAAACGGTCCAGGTAGATACACACACGAAAAAATCTCTTCATAATCATAAAAAGTATGAAATTCCCTGTAATGAAATGCTAACTAATACATTTATCACCATTAGGAGTAATTAACAAACTTCTCCTGCATTAATCAAAGGGTGCTGCTTTAAGGGAAAAAAAGTAGTGTTAATTAGGAGGCCTGACAGGATGAGGCTTTGGGGAAGATCCATATCTAGGGGGCTGTTGGGAGGTAATTTTCATAATTTCAACAAAACTTTAGTTTTTATTGTCTTCTGAGCGTTACAAAACTCAGTGCCCTTGGTAAACTCTGAAACTGGTGTGGTCCGGCCTGATCTGGCTCGCCCCGGAAAAATATTGACAGGTATGACAGGCCTCCGATTAGCCAGTCAGCCGGAGGCCGGGACCTTGTCACCTGTCAGGTAGAGAGATGAAGGGTGAATGAGCAGAGCGGGAGGAAGAGGAAGATGGCAAGAGGGTAAAAGAAAGAGGGAAAAGAGACACAATTTGTAATAGTGGCATTCATATCTTGCAGGGGTACACATGGGAGAAGTCGCAACAATAAATACATATATAGCAGGCCCAAGTCACTTATACAACTGCTTGTGAAGCTGCAAGGAGAACCAGAAGGTTCGAGGATGACAAATGTATACCTAAAGAATTTGTGATTGGATCGGGGATTAAGGGGCTGCCATTTCTCCAAAGGGAAACAGGCAGGATACAGACAGACATTGAAAGAAAAGAACACAGAAGGCAGGGAAGGGGGGAAAGAGGACAGTAAACGAAAGTCATACTGCCCAGGCAGCGAGACAGAGTGGCAGAGTGGGTGGGCTTCGACAGACACATCTCACACAGGCTGACAGCTCCGTCAATAGCCCCGGGATGGCCGCCCTGATTGACAGCTAGCAGGTGGCGCATGAATGGAGTTGTCAGGCCGACTGTCAGTCAAAGTCACATCGCTGTGGCTACGAGGGTCCGGTGAACAGGCACGCAGCTGCCCAAGGTGATCTCTGGGCATCCAGGCCCACTGCTGGCACAGAAGGCTGCAGAGGCTTGGATGAGGCTAGAGTTACTATACAAGGCAACAATAGCTGTGCTGATTGGTGCTGTGTTCCACTAGTGGGCAGGTCTGGCAGACACACACACACACACACACACACACACACACACACACACACACACACTAGTGCAGATATAGGCACCTTTTATCACAGTGGGGGCCATAAAAATGTGATTGTCTGACCCGAGGGCCACATTATCAACATGTCAGCATTTAGAAAAACGACCAATCTGAGCAATAACACAGGAAACAAACACCAAAGGTTTTTGTGTACTTTTGTTGTCATTTTGTATATATTTTTGTCTTATTTCATATGTTTTTATGACATTTTGTGTGTTTTAGTTGTCATTCTGTGTTTTTGGTTTCTTTTTTTGTTTTTGTTATTTTTTGTCATTTAATTTTTTTTTTCCTTTTGTATATTTTTCTTCATTTTATTTTTTATGTTTTTATGTCATTTTGTGTATTTTTCTTGACATGTTGTGTTTTTCTACTGTCATTTTGAATTTATCTTTTTTTATTTTGTGCATTTTGTATGTGCTCTGTTGTTTTTGTCTTATTTCATATGTTTTATGATTTTTTTATGTGTTTTTGTTGTCATTTTGTGTTTTTGGTTTGCTTTTTTGTTTATGTTATTTTTTGTCATGTTTTTCCTTTTGTATATTTGTTTTAATTTTATTTTGTACGTTTTTTTGTCATTTTGTGTATTTTTCTTCACATGTTGTGTTTTTCTACAGTCATTTTGAATTTATCTTTTCTATTTTGTGCATTTTTGTTGTCATTTTGTATGTGTTCTGTTGTTTTTGTTGTCATTTTTGTGTAATTATGATGTCATTTTGTATATTTCCTTTTTTGTGCATTTTTTCTTTTATATGTTTCTTTTATTTTGTATATTTTGTTTCTATGTTGTATGTTTTTATGTCATTTTGTGTATTTTTGGAGTCATTTTGTGTATTTTTGGAGTCATTTTGCGTATTTTTGGAGTCATTTTGTGTATTTTTATGCAAAGCTTTGTGTTTTAGGGCAGTCAATACTGCATTTACTTTGAGGGGCCATACAAAAATAAGCCATGAGCCGTATGTAGCCCCCGGGCCGCCAGTTGCCAATATATGCACTGGTGGTTCCACTCAATAAAAAAAATAGAAAGAAGAGAAAAGAAATGATATGAATGTACTATCAATGAATCTCTGCACTTTTTTCCATTTCTTTGGTTCCCCTTAATTGAGCATTGTTCCAGCACAAGGGCATGAAGCATAGGAGTTAATGGGCAATAATTATATGTGAGAGAGGCTTTCTCCCTGGAGTGGAATGCAGAACAAATGGAAGCTCCGATGTGCAACATTCTACTTCATTACATCTGCTGCGATTAAAGCCCGAACATCTGGCACCACATCCTGACAGATAGACAAGACTTGTGGACTGGAAGGGAAATCGAGGGATATTTACTAAAATGTAACACAGAGTATTAACTGGATGAAAGAACAAGTGCTCGGGGCAGGCGTGGAACATTCTCCTTATCAGACGAGTGCGAGTCTGATAGATGCACGTAAACATCTCTGAGTTGTTTGGACAATTGTGATGAAATGAACGGCACCAAGCACCTCAGCTACACTTTCACATCACAACAGACTTTATTATCAGTATGATTATTATCATTATTAGTAGAGGCAACTTTTTTTTTTTTTTTTTTGCTACAGATAAATACGCACTGAGGCTCTTCAAGTAAACACTGGAATGTACATCAAGTTGAATTTTTTTCTTTCTTTTTTTTTAACCAATCTCATTCTAATCCTTCTTTGAGGTGATGTTAAAACAATATTCATAACTGTCTGTATGTGCTGTTGCTATGACAACATCAAGTCCCACAGAGCGATGTCATGCCAATCTGGTCTCTCGCTGCCACGTTGTCTCCCATGACACCCAGGAGCAATCTGGAGGGCACCTGGGGTGTGTGCGAGCGTCGGAGGCGGCGGTCGGGGTAGAGACTGTTGTCAAAGGGCTTGCGGTGGACACAGAGAACATGAGTCTTCAGGTTTCCCTTCTGCGAGGCGCTGTAGGGGCAGTACCTGCACTGGAAGGGCTTGTGAACTGGGAAAGAAAGACAAAAAACACACAGAGACAAGAAATAAGTTTGAAAATAGTGACAGCGGAAGAATGTAAAGATATATCGTTTTGTTAATATGTACCAGGGTTGGGGTCAGTTACATTTTTCAATTATAATTACGTCTTCAATTATCCATGTTCAATTACAACTCAATTAAGACGACGGTGACCGACATTTTTTTCAATCGCAATTAAAACTACAATTATTATTTTTCATCAGACAACAATTACAATTATGTTCCCAATTAATCACAATTACTTAACCCCATAAAATGCAACCTTTCTCTTGTGTTAGCTTTCTTTTTATTTTTTTTATTTTACAGTTGCCAAAAATATATACAGATATAAACATGCATTTGTGCCTCATATCCCTCCCCCTCTACAATCATAAGTAATAATGAAATGTACATATATTTTAACATAATACCTAAAAAAATGGGGGGGAAATTGAAAATAAAATAAATTAAAATATTTTTTTTAAAAAGAGTAAAATAAATGCAATCAATATGTTAATACACATACAAATATTACAAATTAGGTAGATATAATTATAATAATCATATAATCATAGTAATAATCATAACAATAATAGAGATGATTCCAAAAGTTTCACATCATAACCTAGGGTTCCCATGCTCCCATCTGCTCTCATTGTGTTAGCTTTCTGTTAGCATCTCTTATGATAATGGGTCAGTTTTGACCCATGTCTTAAATCAGCTGTAAAATACACTAAGAAATATCATTCATCATCCAAATAAATTTTCATCTCTTGGTTACCTTGCTGGGCTTCCTCATCAATAAAAATATTGGTATTAATATTTTTGGTATGGGTGTGGGTATACCTCTAGATTTGTCCTCAAGATAAGTTACAGGTAGTGGGAAAAGTTGATATGAAACACATTTATTCATTGTTAACTATGTATGTGTAAGAGATCTGTAGCATGGTTCCCTAGTTTTGCATTTAATTCAATTGCAAATGACAGTTTTTATAGAATTTCTATGCCAATTACAATTAGTCATTTATTTGAACTCAATTAAAGTTAAATTATGATTACAACAGCAACTGTTTTTTTTTTTTCCAATTACAATTACAATTACAATCGACCCTGATGTGTACAGTGCAATCAGAAAGCACACTTTTTCTTCCTTTATGGTATTTTTTGTTTCCAGAGGTGAAAGTAATGGATAACAAGTACTCACGCTACTGTAATTAAGTAGCTTTTATGGCTACTTCATCCTAAATGAGTCATTTTACTTGTACTTATGTTTTAAAATAAGTTGAGTCATTTTTTACATTCCTACACCCAACCGTTACTGAGTAAACTATTTTATAAATTATAGCCATTTAAACCACAGCACTGCACTGATTTCAGGTCTTCAGTTTATGAAGGCACATTGAACATAATTCATATGTTCTTAGTCGTGCCATTACTGATCAAAGCCCTCGAGCCACTTTCTGTGACTCAGGTTTGGGTTTCTACCTATTATGTTGTTGCCCACATGACACATATGTCATAGCACTGTTTTAGAGTTCATAAATGTAGCTATACTTAGAGCCTGAGAGTGATTTTATTTTGAACTGAATTTGTTGGTAAAGAATTGTACATTTTGACAAAACCTTTTATTTTATACAGATGCCTTTGTGGAAAATAAATTGTGCAAGATTTGGTCTCTTCCTTTTTAAGTTCATACATGAGATGTTTACTGTAAGCAAGGGCAAGATTTATTACCGAAAATAAACATGGGGGGTGAAAGTAACTAGTAATTGTTACATTTACTATTTAATTCAGCTAATTTGTACTTGTACTTGAGTATTTTACGCGTGATTTACTTCTACTTGTACTTGAGTACAATTTCAATCAAGTAACAGTACTTCTACTTGAGTAGGATACATGTAGTATACACAGCAGTCTTTATACTTCTGATAGTTTCATTCTAAAGTTGATTTGAGTATAGTGTTTGTTTAAAAAAAAAAAAAAAAAAAATCTATACAAAATAACCCATAATCACGAAGTAAAAACATGTTCAAGCATTTATTGGAGATCTGTTTAAGATTCCTTCCTGCTCCGACACAGCTGAATCTAATGATGGCGTGATTACGAAGCTCTAATGAGCTACACTTTAAAGCCAGGTGTGCTGGACTAGGGTAGATTCTAAAACATGCAGGATGGGGCCAAGACTTACGTAAGCACTCCTGTTGTAGACCTACTGAAAATGTAAAGTCACGTTTTATACATAACGCTGCCATTATTATGACACGACACCTGTCATTAGCACGACTAGGTAATAATAATAATACACCAACTTTATATATTTATATAATTTTTTAGACACTCAAAGATGCTTTACAGAATTAAGGGATGATTCTTTCACGCCACACTTAGTGGTGGTAAGCTACTACTGTAGCCACAGCTGCCCTTGGGCAGACTGATGAAGGCGAGGCTCCATCGGCTCCTCCGACCACCACCGACACTCGCTCACACACTACGTTAATACGAGGCAATGTGGGTGAAATGTCTTGCCCAAGGATACCATTGGTGTGACTGCCCCCCACTGTGGCACCTGGAGTTCTCAGTGGTCTCCCATCCAGCTACTAACCAGATCTAGACCTGCTTAGCTTCAGAGATCTGGCAACGACAGGCTGGTATGGTCACATAAGGTGTCATGAAGGCCGTCATTAAGTGTTGTTTGCTAAATGGTGACAGCTTTGGAGCTATGTTGCCATTTTTTGGGTTCGGGTTCAGAGGTCTGCAACCTGCGGCTCTGGAGCCTAATGTGGCTCTTTGACTCTTTTGCAATGGCTCCCTATAGCTTTAAATAAACTATTGAAATGAATAGCTGGTTTGCTTTTTTTTTTACAGAGGCTGTTAATGATTAATGACAAATAAAATCAAGATATAACAATTTGTTAACCTAAAATAAATCACGTTGTGCAATGACTCAGCACCTTCCTACTTCACCTCCTGCAACATCTACAGACCATCAACTTTCCTGCACCTGTGGTTAACCTTGAGTTTTAAATCCCTGGTAAGAAACTAAACCAACACAAACACTATTCTAGAAGAAAATAGAGATTTTCATTGTGCAGAGAACAGATTTATTTAACCAAGATTAAAAATGTATGTTTTATGTGTGGCAAGAAATGAACAAAATTAGCATGTGTTGATCACATGATCATGTGTTATCAAATTAAAGTTACTTTTTGTAGCCTTTCAAATACATTAACATTAAAAAAAAAAGAATCTTCTTTATATTATAACATTGTGTTCATGTAAACTGAGATGTGTAAGAATTTGAAGATGCAAGATACTGTTTTGTTTCTTGATGTCAATTTATTTTATTTTAAACTGTTTTTAAGATGCCATTTACATGATCAATATAAATCAAATCAAATTGAATCAAACATTATTCTATATAATTCTAACTGTATAGAATTTGTAGAAGGTATTTTTCCTGCTCCAGGAGGACTTTAATCCCAGTGAGATTAGCCAAAATGGCTTTGAGAGTAAAGGTTGCAGACCCCTGGATTAGGGTAACAAAGGTGTCATGTCATAATAATGACAAAGCAAATTCAGCCCTATGTATAAAACTTAAAGTGTTAGAAGATGTAAATATAATAACTATTAACACCCTTGGCCTGATAATTTGTTGAAGCAAGTTGTTCCTAAGTATCTGTACATTCACTGCACACCTGTTTTTGGGCATTTTTAATCAAAGTGTTCAATAAAATACTCTGTGGGTGAGACTTCTGCACTTTCATCATAGGACTAAATGCTACTGCCTCAATGTCCTTTATCTCTTTTATTAGGTTATCTTACAGAAAACACAAAATAGTGATATTTATTTTCTTTTGTCTTTATTAGCATATTTTGCTATGAAATAAATCCAAAAAGTGTTTAAATTACATTGCGTTAATAATGTGGCACATGACTTACATTTTTTTAAACAGGTAAATGTAACTAAATACAGTTTAAAAGTTTGATTAGGTTCAGGTCTGGGCTCTTGCTGGGCCATTCAAAGAAAATTCACACGCCACTCCTTTGTTATCTAGACCGTGTGCTTTACATCATGTTGGAAGATTAACTGACACCCCCCAGTCTGAGTTTAAAGCAAGTATTCACCAAGAATCTCTATATTTAGTGTGTGTGTCATCTTACCCTCCATGCCAACTAGTCCATAATCTATGTTGAAAAAAAACATTCCCACAGCATAATGTTGCCATGCTTCACAGTAGCAGTGTACTCAGAACCATCCACTTTATCACTGCTTCCCTAATTAAATAAATGAATTACAATAAATAAGTATTATTTGTTGGGAAATAGAAAGCATTGGAAATACACTTTATAAATGTAACGGAAATAGTTATATAGAAGTTTACAGTTTGTTAAGGTTTCATTTATTCAGACAACTGTCTTCTTCAGAGGCTTCTGCTGATCGCTTTGATGTTTCTTTGACATCCATGTAATAATTCCAGTAAGTTCCTTTTGTCTTTATTTTGAACAATATGTTAAGGTTTCATTTATTCATACTACAGTTTTTCAGGAAATGTACTTTTCATCTCCTGACTTGTTTTGACTGAATGTACGAAACCACAACATATTGTTCAAAAGGAAGACAAACACAAACTCCCTGGAATTATTAAGTTTACAGTTGTTTTATTTTTTATTTATGTATTCATTGTTTTTAGTTACTGTTTAGTTTCTTACCACAACTTTTTTTTAAATTTTACTCATTATTCCGATTTTATATCATGCAATATTTTGTGCTGTGATTGGAGCCTAATAAAAATTTAAATGTAAACCAAACCTCTCAGGAGAGTAAAAATATGTGAGAATAAAGAAGATATGAACAAGATGACGCCACCTTTTTGTGCTTAATATACTTTTAAAATCTCTCTTTTAACTTGTCTGCCTTTAGTATGAGGCAGGATGATGCCTGCTATTAAGGTAAGAAAAGAGAAAATAACATTTATATTGTGTGTTTGTTTGTTTGATGTTGTTAAAACATTGGCTTTGTTAATATTTTGTACGAAATCAAAAATATTTATACAAAAACTACATTAGAGCAAATCAAAGACACTGCGTACTACCTTAGCTAACATATTTTCATGAAACGTCAGCATGCTCTTTAGCCCTTTATAACACATTTCCTGCTTAACACACACACACACACACACACACACACACAAAGATAAATAAACACACACATACACAAGTGTTGAGCTGAGGAATGACAGACATCTGCAGCTGGGAGGCGAGGCTTGCCAAAACTTCCTGTCTGTTCACCTCTTTAGTGCCCGCTACATAGTTCCACAAAAAAAAAAAAGAAAAATAATGTGAACATCACAATGCACCTTCTGCCCTTTAGATATGAAAAACAAAGTACAACCATTACAGCTTCCAGAAGTTATTCTGACCTCAATAAAAAATCGCTTACACAAAAGCCTGAAGGTGCTGCCGACATCAAAACAAAGACGGTGGAATTACTCTTTTTACCTCCCGACCAAGACTCTTATGTGTCTTTGTTCGGCGTTCAGTGCTATTTTGGAGATGTTACCTCACATAATGACTTTCTCTTTTCCCCCTCTGTCTAACACGTCGACGTGTGTTTCTGTGATTCATGGTTACAGTAAACCATTATGTGCTGATGTCATTTGACATCACTTCCCAAAAACTGAGAGCAGTCAAAGCCTTTTCACCCCCACCCTCTCCTCTTCCTCTCTCCATCCTGCTGCTCATCAGAGCTGTGACAGCTGCACGCAGCCGAACACTCGCTCTCACATCTACATAAAAAAGGTGTTTTTTTGGGGGGGAAAGTGGGAAAACTCACAGAAGGTGTGAGCAATAAAAGGTAATGCTCCATCTGTTGGTGTGTAATAACCTGATGGCTGTAGAGGACACACACACACATATACACACAGCAGTCAGAGAGAGGATACAGGCTGACACATCTGAATTTCATCAGGATGGCACAGTGTGTGTGTGTGTGGGTGTGTGTGTCACTGTTTTAAAAGCTGTTTCCAAGGAAAAATCGTAAAAGAATTGCTTAAAGTGCATCTTATGTCTACTTCTGCTAATGTCACAATAGGTAAACATAAACAGGAAATAATTCCAGCAATAGTCTCTGTGCCTTCTTTTTGAATAATATGTTATGGTTTCATTTATTCAGACAACTGTTACTTAGAAAATCCAAATTGATCCCCTGACAACTGCCAGTTTTCGTCAGAGGTGTCTGCTGATCGCTTTGAGGTTTCCTTTGAAGTTTCCTTAACTTCCGCGTAGTCATTCCAGCTAAATTATTTTTGAACAGTATGTTCTGGTGTAATTTATTCAGACAACTGTTACTTAGGAAATCCAGATTGATCTTAGGGCTGGGCAATATCTCGATAGTCAAGATATATTGAGTTTTCCTTTTGGCGATATTGAAAATTACATAATTCACTTATATCAATATACACATTTTTATAGCTTATTTTGTATCAAAATACTAATTTTAAGAGTTTCTGCTTTCACTAAAAAGCCAGAAGTGGCACATATTGTGCAGGTGTGTGGTAATAAATGTACTTGTGTGGCATTTTAACCCAGAACTATCTTTTTGCAGAGACTTTATTGAATTAAAGTTATTGAGATTTATATCGTATATTGCCATTTTGAAAAAAAAAATATTGAGATATGAGTTTTGGTCCATATTGTTCAGCCCTAATTGATCTCCTGACATGTTTCGACAGGCAACTGCCAGTCTTCGTTCACATTGATTGCTTTGATGTTTCATTTGAAAGGAAAGATCAAAGCGATCAGCAGACGCCTCTGACAAAGACTGACAGTTGCCAGTCGAAACATGTCAGAAGGTCAATATAGATTTACTCATTAATTCTTTCTTTTCCACATAACTACACACACACACGCACATGCGCGCACACACACACACACACAGTGTAAATTTGTAAATATCCACTCCTCACCTATTGTCTCATTGTACTGTGTATGCACTACATTATGTCATTATTTTCATCATGTCTTATATGTTGCAATATTCAAATAAAAATAAATAAAAATGTAGATTTCCTAAGTAACAGTTGTCTGAATAAATGAAACCTGCACATACTGTAAACAGGAAATGAAAAGTTTGGTGAATTTGTTCCAGTTGAACTTCTTCTATTACTACATAATTTACAAAAAAAAAGTGACATGTCAGTTCAAGTTGATTAAAAAAGGAGATTTGTCTCACTCTGATGTTGTCAAATGATGTGAACTATTTATGGAGCCTATTACACTTTCATAAAGCCAGTTAATAAGAAGCCAAAAAGGTCCTGTGCCTACATTAGTCGATTGTTGCCCTTCGCCTCTCTCTCCTAACCCCACCCCCTCCCATGCTCTAGCCCCGCCTTCCTGAGTATGCTGTTCTCTCTTTCCTCCCATCAGAGGAGAAGGGAGGTCCATGAGAGGGCAACCTCCAAATAAGTTCCATTAATCACAGGCCAGAGTCTAATGTAACTAATATTTTACAATTAGAGGGGACAGCAGTGGGATCGGAGCCATCCATCTCCTCACCACATGTATCCTCCATTCAGGCATGCTTAGGCCACAGCTTTCAGCCTGGCTTCTCACACACACACACACACATGCACACACAAACCCACATGTCGTCGTACACATGCACATATCCCAAACCAAACAGGAAATGAGAAAGACTGTGTTGAGAGACAGTGTGGAGACCTGCCAGTCATTTATCAGACAGTGACTGACTCCTAATGTTGACACTGACTGTTAAATAAAGAGGGGAAACTCCAGTCTATCAGAACCTAAAGAGTTTTTTGTTCATGCTTTCTTACACTCTGTCAAAGCAACTGTTGACATTTAAAAACATGGTGACATCGCCACAATAGCACAGTGTCATAATGTGAAGAAACAACTGGCGTCACGCAAACGACAGGTTGCAAACAAGACAAAAACAATTTTTCTCAATTACGGCAATCAAGTCCCAAGATATAAATACATAAATCCCAAATATCCAAAAGCAATAATGACAGGATAAGTGGAGTCTCTGCCTTCCTTTGTGGATCTGTGATTGTCTCTTTGTGTTGTTGGCAACATGTATCTAACTTTTACCCTGTGTAAACTGGGTTAAAGTCAAGTGCAGCAATTCTCAACTGGTGGGTCGGGACCCAAAAGTGGGTCGCGGACCTGTACTGGGTGGGTCAAGGAAAGCTGAGCAAAAAAAAATTACTTAATGTCTGTCATGTTGGTCTTTTATATTGAACGAAACCTTTCTTTTGACAGGCATGCATGTTGCACAGCAAAATATATAGATTTATGTTTAAAAAAAAGATTGTATATGTGTGTTTTCAACAGCTATCTTTGAAAAAAAAAAAAACTACATTTGGTTGGTTGAATTAAAAAAAAAAAAAAAAACAAGTGGGATGCGATTTGATAACCGAGGCAAAATGTCCCAGGGTGAGACGAGTTGAGAACCCCTGGTCTAGTGGATGGTTTTAATTTTGTACTGTAATTCTTTTGATTGTCAACATTGATCAAATTAAATCTATTTAGCTTAATCTGACCAAATACACAAAAGTAGAACAAATTAAACCTCAGAGAAAACTACCTCAGAAATTAAAGTCGTCACTCTCCCTACATTTTAATCATCATCATCATAAACCCCAAGAATCTGCATACAGGTACTTTTTAAATCAATATTCATTATTATGTCGGCTTTCTGATAATGCAGGAAATAAATCCATTTAAACCTAAACAATAAATAAAACAGTAAAAATGCATTTTTCATTCATAAAAGTTTTGATTATATTTAAAATATCTTACTTAACTAACATATTAAAAAAAGTTCATGTTGTTTTATTTGTGTCCATACAACAAGTATAAATAGACGTGATAATAACAAATTGTTTTTGTTGGCGCTGCGGTCCATTCCCTGATCCGTGGCCATCACCTTGCATGGCATCTCTGTCACCAATGGGGTGTGAATGTGAGAAAATATGACAAGTTAACACCATAATAACAGCAACACATGTGACTATCCATCACTGTGTGAGTGAAGTCACTAGACAGCTTTACTTTACTGTGGGAAAGTTTGCATCTGATTGCCAAGTTTGTACAACATCATCATAATCTGTTGACTTGAATAAGTGGGTTTGAGTTTTTATGACATCATTTAAAAAAGTGTAATGTATGGGTTTTTTTTTGTAATTTTGAAGAGGAATTCAAGAGTTTTATTGATGTTACAGATTTTTGCTGCAGAAATGTCAGATTGCAAGTGGATATTTGGGTGAATTAATGTTGATATTTGCTTGAGCTTCAGCTCAGAGATGCGTTTTCAATCTTGTGTGTGTCTGTGGTGAGACTTGTGTCAGGGGCTGAGATAATGACCATGATGACAGTGGCGGGCCGACGGGGGCCAGAGCAGCTGAATGGTGACGGATGACACAGGCCTGAGCTCTGATGGCACACAGACAGTGAGTGATGACTGCACATCCTTCCCAATGCTCCACCCTTCATTATCTCTATGGGGAGAGGCAGCGCACAAAGGCAGGCCGAGCTGCCCTCTCACTGCCCTCAAACGACATCTGCTCATGGAGACAGCCGCACTAGCGCTCCTCTTTCACCTCGCTGTCGCTCCATCTATCTCCATCTATGGTGATCTTTCTCGTGTCTTTTTCTCTCCTCTTTTTCTCCGGCTCTCTGTCACCCACTCTGCGGAGGGTACACAGAGGTCAGACAATGGGATAATGACTCACCCCTTTCAACCTTTCAAATGGGCCTTTTCTTCCCCTCTGTTCTTTCATTCTTAATCCTTTCTTTATCGATCTTCTCATATTCACTTTTTCTCATGAGTCTGAGAGGTCTGATGTGATGCCACACAGGCCATGGGTATAACAAGAGGCGCTACTGGATTAAAATTGTACTCAAGTACAAGTACAAGTACAAGTAAGTTATACATGAAATACTCCAGAACATGTAAAAAGTAGCTCAATTAAATACCTTTCAACCCCCACATTTTATTTTGGTAATCTTGCCACGGTTCCCTTGCATACAGTAAACATCTCATGTATAAACTTAAAAAGGAAGAGACCAAATCTTGCACAAGTGGAACTTAATTTATTTTCCACAAAGGCATCTGTATAAAATAAAAGGTTTGCACGAATGTACAATTCTTTTTTTAATAAAATAACACCAAATTCAATTAATAATAATAAAAAAAATTCTCAGGCTCTATAGCTACATTTATGAACTCTAAAACAGTGCCATGTGGGTAACAACATAATAGGTAGAAACCCCAAGTTGAACCCAAGAAAGTGGCCAGTGGGATTTGATCAGAAATGGCACGACTAACAAAATATGGACTATATGTTTAATATGAAATGGAAATAAAGAAATAATCACAAAAAATAATAATTTACTCAGTAACGGTTGGGTTTATGAATGTAATGAATAACTTTGCTTATTTTAAAACATACTTAAGCACAAGTAAAATGAGTGATTTATAAATGTACTCTAAAAAAAACTACAAGTACCCATAAAAGCAACACAATTACAGTAATGTGAGTACTTGTAATCCATTACTTTCAACTTTGGGTATCCAGTAACTCAGTTAACTGCATATGTGTTTTGAATTATAATAGCTCTTTAAACTGTTGAAAATATAATGTTCAACATATGTGGTTCTCAAACTTTTTGGGCTCAACTTTCTCTTATTTCTGAATCCAAGACTACAACATTTTGCTCAGAATAATATGAAAAAAACAACGATAGAGCATAATGATAGAATGAATGTGTGTGAACACACATTCTAAATAATCTCACTTTGTAAGTAAGTGGGATGAAACAGTATTAGTGCCTCCTGAATAGATGTATTTCTATAGTTTTTATCATTTCCAGTCATCTTCCACCTGGTGTGGGACCAAGACTGACTCTTGTATCTTAGGTTCATGTTCTAATCAAAATCATTTCCATCAGCAATATTATGATGAACATTTTTAACTACAAATACACATTATTTGTTAATTTTCCCATTTTCTGTCTCAAGTACCCCTGTAGTGCCATTGCGTACCCTTATTGGAGAAACACAGACATAGATTATGATCTTATCTTTTAAATAATTGACCTAAAAATTCCAAGACATATTAGAGTGAAATATTCTACCTGTGGTCTTTGTGTGGTCTATACTGCCATCTAGTAGACATATTTAGGTATTGCAGCTATGGTGTATTTAAAACTCAAGGGAGGGGCTCAGGGAGACTAATGAGCATGCAGACAGGTTCAACCAGAGGTCACCATCTGGCCAATTACCACTGCTGGCACATTGGAGCTGCCCTGAACTGTCATCACAAACACATCACTCCATGTCCAAACTGCCCAGCAATATGTCACCGTGCCACTCGACGTGCCATGGCATACAGTATGGAGAGGATGGAGGGTGGTGGGCGAGGCACCAGGAGACAGGCTCATGACAAAGCCACCTGGTCAGCACCATGGACAGCACCACAGACTGCTGGACCACCTGTTTGGTTGACTTTTAGAGGACACTCAATGTCAGCCACGCTTCTCCATGTCCAATTTGACTGAGAGGTGTTTATTGTGTCTTTCACATCTGCTTTATGATGAAGGGTAAAAATCTAGAGTATCACTCTGCCACGGTGGGGGGGGGGGGGGGGGAAGAAAGAAAAGAGGAGGGGGGGGGGGGGTTAGGGGACGAAAGAAAAGAGGACCTGAAGTATCGTCTTACTTTGATCTGATTACTGGAAAACAAAAGCGACAGTTATTGCTCATATGAGTGGATTCATGATGTCAATTGTCCTTGGATTTCTGGCTGAAAATGGACAATATGCTGTAAGACAAGCCCAAATTTGTGATTTTTTTCCCCCCTAAATCCTATAAAATGTTTAAAACCTAATGGTGCCCCCCATACACCTTCAGATATTTAACCCGAAGCCATTAAGACATTCCACCTGCACTTAAAACACATAATGGAATCAAATAAAACTTTTAGAGTAGAAGTGAAAAACATACTACGTTGGATTCCAAATTATTCATAATGGCTCTTTGTCCGGATAGACATAAATCTAGTAAAGCAGAGAGCAATTTTATTGAATTTAGTTTATAGATAGCAAAGTGAACGAACCTAGTGCCTCCCAACGGTTAAAACAAATGTTGTCTAGCTTACCTTTGGAAAAGATAACATACATCCATAAGCCAAAGCAGTATATATTCAAAAAGATTTGGGGGCCTTTTGTTGACTTTATTAAGCACTTGGATGTTTCTGACGTCTTAACTAATTTTTGCAGCTGCATTCTTGCAATTATGTACATTATGTAGATACTGTATGTCTACCTCCTAAATTCTAAGATAAGCTATGCTCTTGAAAGGCCCTGTCTGTCTTTTGTGGTTATTTTCAGGTTAATTTAATTTTGTTATTGCTTTCTTTTTTCTTTCTATGTTTGTGTAAAACAAGTGATACTGAATTGCTCTGTAAGTATGAGTATAACTGTAAATTTTATCGCTTTTTCAAAGTGATAAAATTTTACGTAATCACACAAGAAAACATCTCATTCAGAAGTGTCACTTGTTTGCTTTATTAAATGAATTAGTCTAAGAGCATTTTCAGAGATTAACCAATCTCTTTTTTTTCAAATATTTAATGAGATGGGTGAGGTTGTTGCATTTTTTTGATGATATTATTTCTCTGTATGAGGCTGAATGAGGGCGCTCTGCGTGTGTAATTTGTGACAATGCATGGAGGCTCTTGACTGCTTGTCAAAATATATTGTAGTTTCTAATGTTGTTGTGTTGCTTTTTATTTCTATTCACTTATCCCCGATGACAATTTGCATACCCATGGGGGTACCCTTAACCAATAACGTGCCGTGAGCACTAGGGTTGGGTAGGCAGGGCAGAACAATTTCATATGTTTTCGGCTGGCAAGTGTTAATCTAACAAAGTCAACATCGTAAAACGCCGTTAAAGAAACAAACCATTATTTAATATAGCCTCCATACTCTCCCAACAAGATGACACAGCAGCGCATCCGTTGTTTGTGTTGGAAACACAGAAACACGGAGAAAAAGACAACAGCAACAACTCAGAACAGCCTCAGTGAGGAGCATCCACAAAGCTAATCCTTCTTTTTGTACCATTCACTGTAGAAAGTTCCAACAATTTTCTGACCTTACCTTTGCTGAAGGTCTGGTAGCTCAGGTGTTGGTCTCCCATCTTTTAAAAGCTGTCGTTTTTCCTCAAAAGAAAGTTTCTTTATCGTCTCTAGCGCTGCCATCCTGCCTGTAATGTTATAATCCCGCCCACTAGCTAGAGAACGTAGCAGCAGCTACGTTGTACCAATTCACTAATGCACTGTGAACGTACGTATAGCATTTAGTATAGCAAGGTTACGTCCAAAGGCAGCGTAGAGAGCTGCCTTTGGACGTAAATGGTTTTCATATTGGGGAACTGACTGCGCATGCGCAAACACGTAAAAACATGCTATGGGAACAGAGGCAGAGCAGCAATGTGCTTTTGGGGGGGGGTGTGGCCTCCTCCTGCCTTACAGCGGAGTGAGACTGTGCAGCGTCTCTGCCGTACCAGGAAATAGCAATGTTTAGTCATTTGTGCTATGAAAAGCACAAAATGCTGACACTTTCAAACGTATAGGTACTGTAGGCTATCGGAAATGGAAAAATAAAAAAATAATCAAAATATCAATTCACCCTTGGGTAGGCACTGCCTACCTTGCCTACCCTGACTGCACGTCACTGCCCGTACCCCACTTTGGGTACCTAATATCTAAACAGTGTGATGGCTGTGACAGGAGGTAAAGAGGAGGGCTGCTTTTCGACATATTCTAATAACCATCTGCACAATCAAATAAAAAAAACTACATCTTGCTGTTTGAATCATAAAGAAAGTGAACAGATGTTAATCCCTAATGGAGTTGACAGGCACTTTCCTGTCTTTCACATGAACATATTGAGTTTCTGAATAACAGGGGGATCAGAGGGAAGGTGTATCATGTTGCACTCATAATACATGCATATCAAAGACCCCAGCTGTTGGATTCCCTCTCCTGAGAGACAGCATTATTAAATCTGCACTCAGCGAGCATATCACACCAACGCGAGGGCTTAAGCCTCTCCATCAGTGGGCTCCATTGGCGTGGCGATTTGTAACCTATCACACACGGAGATTATATCATCCTTTAAAGTGTAGCGGGAATCAGTGCCACACACCTGTGTCTTCTTTAAACCCTATTTCAGATCAGAGATAAGATCTGGCAAGAGGAGAAGTTAAAAAAAAACAAAAAAAAAACTGAAGTGCGATAAGTGAAGTGTGTTGTTCGTAATTGGTGTGATTTAGTCACACACTCACACTTCGGCTGTCATGTGATAAGGGCTGAGGGATGACAAAAAAGTTTTGGCGTGTGTGTTTATTTTTATATATATATATAATGTCACGAGCTAACACAAAAGCTAAAGCCTGATCTCCAGGCAGTCGTTTGTTCTGTCATGCAGTGGTTCATCAGTATTAGATATATCTGCAAATTGATAATAACATTACACATGTTTGGCCACTAGATGGCAATATTTGCATTCCAATTCCAGTGCAGAACCAGGACATGTTGCCAGAAGCTGATGCTGCTCACCTGATGCAATGTCCTCTTTTTCACCACCGTTCAGCCTGGTTTTGGATGCCCCGGCAGGTGTGCAGCCCAGGTTCCCCTGAGACTTCAGGAAGGAGAGCAAGTTTCCCTGGAGCTGAAGAGAATCCTCCTGTCCTGGGGTCACGTTCTCCAGGGACTCGGCCACACCTCTGCCCCACTGGCCCAGCCTGTCAGGTGTCTTTTCACTGGGATCCTGGAAATCCCCACTAGTCTCTTCCTGTGACTCAAGGCCGTCGTTTTCTAACATCTTCCACCTGACTGCGTGATCTTTGTTGTTGTCCCCATCTTGCCCAGATTTCTCAAATAATTCACCGTCACTATTATAACCAATGCTGCCACCATTTAGTTGGTTTACATCCTCTATTGGTTCCTGCATGGAAAGGTCACACTGATATGCAGGTTTTACACTGAGTTCAGCTTTGGGGTAACGTCGTAGCCGGCGAGTGATAGAGGACGAAACTCCATTGGTGAGAACACCAGACATCTGTGTCAGTGAGTGAGACGGAACAGACTCTGGCCTGATGGACAAATCCAAGGGCTCATACTGGGATTTCTTGGTTCGTTGTTCAGGTAAAGAAGAAGTGTCTAGAACCCCCGCTTTGTCAGCCAGATCAAACTGCTTGTTGATGAGCAGAGAACTTTCACCGTTACTCTCCTGGATGAGGAACTGACCGACCGCCGGGCTCCACTCTTCCCTGGATCTGGGTCTGAACTTGTTGGGGTTTGGACTGGAGCTGCTGCTGCTGGGCTGAAGAGGGGAAGAACGCTCCCTGTTGTTCTGCCAGTGGGGGAAGGGGTAGCGATCCAGGTGGAAACCCAGCGAGGCAGTTTGTGCAGCGGTGTATTCACTGGAGAGAGGACACCTGTAGACTGTCTCACCTAACACAGACAATAACAGCAAAAATACATACAATTCAAACCATTAGAAAAACCACATCCAAGGCAGGCATTATGAGCAGTTTGAAAAGAAACTATGTACCAACAAGAGTTGTCTAAACATGAAAAATGTTGCAATCCCACACCAGGCTGAGTTGAATGATTTAAGTGCTGCCCTGCAGTAAATCAAGCTTGTAATCAGCTTTCAGCTCCAGTGATCCATCATTTTACAGTATGGACGCCACCACCATGTGCAATAAATACACCAAAAGATGTTAACACCAAACACGATTCTTCCACAAATAATAAACTTTGAAATTGTAAAGTAACTGGAACAAGGCAGATGTTGCAGACAGAAAGCCTCATTCCATCAAAACCAGTGAGTGGGTTTCCCAGTCAAAAATAATGACGTCCAACTTCTGATTACCCACACAATGCTCTATCCGTGGTTTATTTTTCTTTCCTTGAGCTTGAAAAATGCTACATTTGAAAAATAATTCAGAAATTAAAGTGTAATATTGTGGAGAATGATGAATGATATTTTTCTTTGTGTGAATAATAATGATCTGGGTGCATGATTTGACCCGCATACCATTTGTTTCACTTAAAGGTACTTTAAATGCTTTTTTTTTTTCTCTCACTGCAGCTTCATTCTTATAACAATCATAGATGCACCCTCCAGGGTTAAACGCACTTCTCTCTTTCTCTGTAACCATTTTGAGTTAGTGATTGCCTGAGACCTCAGCCATGTACTGTCTTTAAACAGCCCAGCTGTTTCGATGCCATTCCAATTACAGTAAAAGTCATCCAACGCCATTAAACCACAAATATTGGCAGTTTATTGCCCAACACTCTCCTGGCATTTGAAGGTCAGGTCATACATTATACTGTGTCTTTTAGGGATGCGTCTGGGATAGGGAGATAAACCCACCACCATTAATTTATTTCTATGCATATTGATGCCTTATTGTTCTTCTTTAATGGACTAATATCTGAGTTACAACAGTGATTCATCCCCGCCAGAGAAATATCAATTTCCTACACCTCAAGATCTGACCCTGAGGTAATTCTCTGAGGTAAATCTAAATCTAATGATCTGTACTAGTTCCTTTACTTTGTTTCCAACTTTAATAGAAAAACCACCGTTGTGAGTGGAATGGCTGTGAAAGGAGGGCTGATTTTTCACCATTACAATTTACAAAACCGTAAAATAACACCCACGTATTCATTAAACAGAGCTCTCTCTAATGAGATTGAAAAGCCACAGCTGAAATGGAAAATTTATGTCCTTGAACTAAAGTCAGTTCCCCTCCGTTGCACAAAATATGTGTTTGTGTCGGTATGTTGTGATTTAATACCTCTGCATGTTGCACTTGTGTGGTGGCCTGCGTGGGTGTGCGAGAGTGGGAAAAAGACTTGGACAGTGCGCCACACCCTTGTCTCCAGTAAAAGACCCAAAAAAAAAAATCTAAACAGCTTAATGGAACTCTTTCAGACACACTATACATCTCAATTATTCTGCGGTTTAAATTACGATGACATTACCGGCTGGCTCCAAACGCAGCAAACACATATATCTGACCTCATCTCTCAGCGTGGACTTTCCTGAACCCATTTACCAGCCGACATGAGAGCGGTAAAACAACACAAAAGGCTGAAGACTGCCTTTTTTTCACTCCCTTTGGAAGGGTGCCATCTTTGTGATTGCCTAGTTCATGCTAACTTAATCAGTTTAAGATTTACTTACAGTGCCTGGGCTCACATTATGTGAGGGGAGTAATTTTAGAGCTTAGATTTATCAACCAAAACTCCAATTACTGCATCATTACATACCCCAGCCTCTCTCACCTAACACAGAGCATCTAATGAAGTGATGCATATGAGTTATCTGCCCTTCCTGGGTGTACGGAAAAAAAAAAGGTAAATAAAAAAAAATAGACTCAAGTGAGCCGTGGCTACATGAAGGAGCGTGCAGCTGGGCTTGATTCATTTCATATGGAAATAGGATTGAAGATTTACAACCACATATCAATGCAATCACACGCTCACGTGCTATATGCTTACACAGGCATTCAGCAGCTATATATATTTACATATATATATAATATATATTCATATCTATGATTCTGTTCCGTCTGTTTTTGTAATCAAGCACCTGAAATGCAAAACGGAGCTCTATTGGCTGCTGTGGTTTAAGATGAAACAGAGTGAGAGCAACTCACACACACACACACACACACACACACACAAGACGAGTAGAAAAACAGGGGCACCAGATGTTCTTTGATGTTTATAATAGCATATATTATTAATATTAATTAGACCACATAGTCAATGACGCATTTGGGACGTTTCCAAGTCAATTAAGCCAAATGGCATTCAGGAGACGGTGGAACAATATTTCAAGGCAGGTGTTCAGAAGTCCCTGGGTAAATCTTTTTATCTGCATGCTAGGAAAACAAGCATTTTGAGCTTAATTTGAGCCTCATATCTGCAATAATAATTAAAAAGAGGATTAAAAGACAGAAGTGAGAGCGAGAGAGGGAGAGAGATGAGAGATGGAGACGCCAACAGGTAATCAGTTCAGAGAAAACACTCAGACTGACTCTGATCCATGAATACAAAGTGAATTTCCTAAACCAGGACAAAGTCAAGATAAAGACCTATCTGGTTCAAAAGATGCCTCCACTGTCAGCAATCACAAAGAAGAGACAGATGTGGAATGAAAAGCCAGGTGAAAAGTGATATCCTGCATGACAGCAGGCTTTATCAGTATCAAACACGGCTCATATTACCATTCAAATTTTTAAGAGATGCTTATCACTTCAGGCTCATTCAGCTGCAACTCTTACAGTAAAACTGGCATTAAAAGCAGTACAAAACAAAATGTGGGGACAGCATCATTAAAAGCTGCCTGCTCACTGACCTTGAGGTTAAGAGTGTTGAATAGAACTAATTAATAACTGTCAGGGCATTTTATATTTGTCCTTTTATTCAGATCTGGGATCCAACTGGTCCGATGTAGGTCAGAGGCCTGAAGCTTGAACCTTTTATCAGTTTGTCACGTTAAGAGGAGCTGGTATGTTTTTTTAAAAATCTGGACTTATATTTGAAAATCTAATAGCCTTTTCAAATCAGTGCTGATTAGATATTGAGATTAATAATCCTTAACATGCTTCCTATTGATGTTAAAGCAGAATTTCTATATTAAGATGCCAAGCACTCACTGTTAGAATCTGGTATCTGGATGTGGCGAGCAGAGGAGCCGCCTCTCACCCTGATGGCGTGACTGTACTATATTTGCTATCCATATTGAGAACATCAATAACTTCATGACCACCATAGGCTGACTATGAATAATGCAGCCAGTAATTCTGGACTAATCAATGTTCCTCAAGCTGAACATCTGGCAGTGGTAATTCTTCCTCAGCTTCTCCGCTCTTCCTGAATTAGAAATCCCGCACTCTCTCCCTCTCTCTTTTCCTCCAACGACCATTGAGACAGACAGACTTGATCAGTTACAACCCCCCACACCCCACCCGTCTCCAAAAAACTTATCCCTGTTATTAAAGCCTCATCAAGTGGTGCGTTTTCTCCATATGTGTAGGATTTACCTATCTGTCCCGCAGCAGACCTGTGCGTTGAGCCAGGGCCAGCAGTGTGTGATTGTGTTAATTAATCTGTCATTGTGAGCACAGGGAGCAGCTGCAGAGGTCTCTGGGATATATTGTCAGAGCTAAACAATGCGGTGCTAAGCCCCCAGAGTGAGTCTACCATTACACAGGGCTAAGAACAGAGAAGAGAGGAGGAGAGGGGGAGATGGAGCCTGCCGGATCCATCATTGACTAAAGCAATGACGCCTGACCTTTACAATGAATTAGTTTCCATGCTTAATATTGACTGAAATTAGAGTCTGATACTGAATGTGCCATCCCAGAACTGTGCACACTCAAATCCTGCTGCTATAGCCAACTACCGTAAATGTTTCTGGAAGTGACACCGTATGGTTGTGGAGATATGGGGGAGAAGAAGGGAAAGCAGAAACAACAGAGTTGGAATATGTTTTTTTTATAAAGAGCAAACAAATGGGGATTTGGCCTTAAACTGTGCGTGTTTACATGTAAATAAGCAGATACCAGTTCGTGTGCACAATACGGGAACAAAGCATCTAATGAGATTAGACCTGATCCATTTATCTCTGCTATACGGACATCATTTAAGAGGATAATGGATCCAAAAACCACAAGAGCACATCAGACTTAGACGTACAGTACATACGCAGAACTGTTCCACCATTACAAAACATAAAAAAACATCCTTAAAAACTGTGTTGACAAAAAGAAAAGTTCCAATTAATCTCCTCCTCTCACTAAACAGCAACGTTACAGCAGTAATATCGGAACAGGATAACATGTTAGCAGGATGCCATGACAAGAAAGGCATTTACCCATCGAGCCGAATCATCCAAATCACCAGGTGGAACAGAAGACTATCAATAAAAATACCAGGTGGTAGATCAAATCATAAAAATCACTGGGTGGTGTATATCAAATCATTAAAAACACCAGATGGCATGCATTAACATCTTGTGCCCCCGTAGGCAAGGGGTGGGGATGTGACGGATATAAAATAGAGGGTACTAATTATCCCTACAATTCAACATGATGCCATTATCTTTAAAAGGAAGACAAAGTGCTCGTGGATGATAATATCAGTGGTGGCTTTGCTGACCCAGCACTTCCTGTCCACCTCCTCAAAATGGGAACAAAGATAATGACACAGCTGTCACTTGGATGTTACAGTTTTAGAAAAAGAAAAAAAAAACACAAAAAAAAAAAATATATATATATGTAGTCATAAAGCAGAGAAAGTATTTTAATGTGCTGATTTTTTAGGTTTTTGTGTGAAAATGAAAGTTAGAATGAGCTTTGGAAATCTTCCCAGAGGCAGACTTCTTCCTAATGTTGCTTCCTTAACTGATATTTACCTGAAGCTGGAGAGGAGTCAAGTAGTTTCTGTTCCAGGGCGGTTCCAGGGGTCCCTGCTTCTGTGATCATTTCCGTTGGCCCCTGATGACTCACGCTGTCCGGGCTCCCAGTTCTGCTAATGGTTTTTGTGTCTGGATCACCGAGACTCTGTTTCCCATCGTCTTCAGAGACGCATCTCTCAGATAAATATGAGGAGCACTGCTGTTGGTCTTTTTGGGTGAACATGTGCTGTTCAACATGCCCCCCTGGAGCTAAGAGCTGCCAACCTGCGTACGTGCTACTGTTGTTCACAGGCTCCTGGTTTGAGATGAGTTTCTGCAGGTATTCCATTGTGGCTGAGCTGAGTGGAGGGCGAAGCTGGTTTAAGCCCAACAGAGAGGAGGAGTTGTTTGCATTCGTCACAAGGCCTGGACCTGTTGATATCATCCTCCCAAACATCTCTCCGACCTTCACGTCAGCCCCTTTTGCAGCTATCATGTGGTTATAATCTGAGTGGTCAGCTCTTTCCGATGCTAGGAGCCTGTTGTGAATGTGGGATATGTACTGAGAGTACAGGTTGCTCTGATTGTCCTGTGTGAGGTTACTCATGACTACAGAAGACTCACGCCCTGCAGAGAGGTTACCCTTAGCTGCTAGCTTATTGAGGTGCACCTTCATGTGGTTCTTGAGAAACCAGGGTTCCTTGAAGCGTCGGCCACAGATCTGACAGCAATGTTCAAAGGAGTCTTTGTGCTTCCTCATGTGACCCTTGAGGAACCAGGCCTGGCTGAAGGTCTGGCCACACACCTCGCACGGAAACTCGCCGATAGGTTTACCCTTGTCGCTGGCTCCCATTGAGGGCTTCGGCCCTGCACCTGACTCAGCAGTTATGTGTGTTATTTCAACGTGGCCAATGAGCTCTTCCTCTTGCGAAGCAGCAAATTCACAGAGGGTGCATTTGTAGGGTTTGTGCAAAATTCTGATGTGACGCTCGAGCTCCTGCTGCTTCCTGAACTTTCCCTTACAGAACAAGCAGCGGAAGCCAGTGGTTGGAGGCTGCAGGGCTTCATCGTGGTTGGCAGCCACTGTTGGGGAAGTTGATGTTTTTGGGAGGCTCTCTGTTATAAAAGTGTTGCTTAAGAATTGAGGCTGCGCTAGCACTGTCTGAGACTGGGACTTCTGGAGTTGGTATGGATTACACGTTTGCGGCTGCTGTTGGCTAACGTGGCTTGCTCGCATCTGCCTGTCCCTGAGGATCGCCCTCTCCTCCAGCTCATGAAGAAGCCTGTTCTCCTCCCTGATCCTCCCACGGCCTTTACCTAAGATGCCTTGTTTGTGTGTACGAAGGTGAATCTTCAGGTTGCCTTTCTGTGCAGCTCTGTGATCGCAGTACGGGCACTTGAAAGGCTTCTCCCCTGTGTGAGTGCGCATGTGAAGGGAGAGGATGCTGTTGAAGCGAAAACGCTTCCCACACAGGGGGCAGGGATACTTTCTGTTCTTACGATTGTCCTCCTGGGCAGAATGAACTTGAGATACAAGGCTTTGATTGGTGACTCGTAAGAACTGAGAGAGCTCGACTGTCCCGTTCATGCTACTGAGAATCCTTGCATCCATGATTTGATTGGCCAGAAGCGCCATCTGGCTCCTAATTGGACAGGAGATGTAGTAATGAATGCTCCTTTGGGGACCTGGGTGCTGTTACAGTGTGTCTATCTGGGACAGTCCGAGGATTAGCAGTGGAATTATTTCAGGCTGTTCATTAAGGAAACAGGATGTAGATTCATGGTCTTCTGACGAATGTTTGTTCGACCTAAGGAGAGGACAGAAGAAGCATTGAGTGACGCAGAATCCGCCACATAAATCACTCACATTCATAGTTTCAGAAACACAGGAAAAGGAAAGTCAAGACTATGATTATATCTGTTTTTTTTTTGTTTTTTTAATCAGTATTTTAGCAGCTGCAGCATAATACAAGAAATGCACCACAAATAGGTCAGGAAATAGAGCAAAGCAGGTTCTGACTCTCCTCATCCTGTTAAGTACGTCTGTGGTTTTTGATTATTGAAGGAGAGTCAGAAAGTGCTGATTGAGTCTAAACGTAATGTGTTAACGCATATCAAACACAAAAAAGCTTTTAACTTGCCCTTCCATTCATAAAATAGTAACATTATGTACACGAAACATTGAAAAAGGTAGCTTTGAATAGGATTTCATTTTCTTCATTTATTTATTTAGCACACATTAAACAAAAAACGACTTTAAACACAAACATATTAGAATAAAGGCTAACAAATAAACACTTGTAAAATGATGAGGGAAAATGCACAAGTACAGTTTGATATATGAGGAATAATAATATGTAAACAAAGAACACAAATATCTATATCAAAAGAAACTATTGAACAAAATAGTAATTGAAAATCAAAAAATAAATACAAAATTAAAACATATATACATACACCCATATAAACATATTACATGGCATAGAGTAAAGTGAGAGAGGGCATGAAGTAATTAGATGTAATGTAGGAGGACTTTTTGAACTCCTTTAACTGAAAAGCTAAAAAAGAAAAGAAAAAACAAAACTTTCACGAACTCTTCATAAAGTCTTATTCATTCTAAGTGTTCTGTTTTATTCAACTGTAGCAGGAAAACAAAGCTTTGAATTCACATCGTGCCACAATGGTAGAGGTCACATAGGCGAGTCCAGTGCGGCACCAAAGGGCACCGAACAAAGGCCGCACTGTCCACGCTGAATTAACACTGGCTTACATCATCCAGGACTGCAACCTCAGTCAGTCACGAATATGATGTACACAAAACCACACAGATAAAGAGTGGCAGGCTGGGAGCAAAGGTTGGTGTGAGCGGCTCTAAGCTGCGGATCAGAAATCAATGGAACCATACTGACCAAATGAAACCTGGCAGCACACAGCCCATAAATAATGCTACAACACAACGTAGCACAACATCACTGAGGAAGAAAAAAAAACAATGTGTTTTGCAGCTTCTGGCTGACTTTTTAACAATTCCAAGCAAACTCTGACATTATTTGCTTCATAATAATGCCTCTTCTTTACTCTAACCTTGTATTTGGGATGCACTGAAACAAATCTGAACATCTTGTCTAAGTGCTAATATCTATCAACCCATGCAGCATCATTTTAGAACACCTAACATCTGTGTGCTGGGTTCACTTATAAAGTAACCCAGGTTTTCTTATCAAACTGTCAATTAGGAATAACTGAAAGCTGACACGAATACGAATTTCCAACCAAACTGCCTGTACAAATAATTCAAACCACAGAGTTGTGACAACTCAAAATCATCCTGTTAATAACTGTGTGTCAATGCATCACATGCAATTAAAGCAAACGTGTTGGGAAAGATTATTTTAAAGGACATTTAATGAGTATGTGAATAGATTATCATATATTAACATTATTGACGGTCAAGGTGGAGAAAGGTTTTTTCAATGTTTCATTTAATCACCCATCTTTTCCCACTCATGCCTATAGACTTGGACAAAGGAGATCACTGGTGGACATCCCTTCTCCTGTTAAACACAAAGCATGCATACTTGGCAAATATCTTCTGTAATGTTGATATTGTATCTTTCTTAACCAAGAAAATGGATTACTAATAAAAATGGTCTGGACAGAACAGCAGTCTGCCACGGAGCCCACTCCTACAGACAGATGTCACATTCAGAATCACGTTCCCTCTTAAGGGCAGTTCAGAGTCTCCAATCAACATAATGTAAATGCTGTAGGAGAAAGTCCCTGGAAACAAGCCTCCTATTTAGTATTTACCAGGTATTGGCAGTTCTCTGGATCAGCTCTTGATCATGGTACAATGATCATTTACACTTTAAAGGCTTGGAGAAAATTTCCAGCCCCGTTAATAACGACGCAGTAGGTCCAAATGTATGAACAAAAAAAAAAAAGTCTTACCAAAATGCGCAATCCGCAACTAAACCGAATGAAAGTGTGAAGTAACTGAAGCACAAACCTGACATACAGTAACTGAGTCAATAACAGTCAAAAAGATTGGTCAACTGATGTATGGATTTTTATGAAATCACCAGTTATGAGAGATAGGGGTTTTATTTATAATTTATAATTCATAAGAACTTTTGACTTAATCCTGCTAACAGACAAACTAACAGATAAAGAAATGTTGGTGCAAATATTACCTCCTTGGCGGTTGTAAAATCAAATTAAAAAAAAAAAAAAACACATGCAAACAGCACAAAGTCAAACAGCAACTGTATTTATTGATTTAATTTAGTCAGATTTTTAATTTTTGTCTATCTAATTATTCATTTTTTAATATGATGAAGCTAATTGTTATGTATGGTATAATCATCTATCACCAATCAAATAATATTAAAAACCATATTCTTTATTACCTCAGTATCCAAATGTTAAGTTCTTTATTACATGATTTCAATAAATTGATTTCAGGGTGTTTAACAAACAGTTTTCTTTTATTCGGGTTTGTGGTTCGTTAACGACGTTAGACGTACGGCTGTTGCCTCAACAAGTCGCGAACTACAACTATTAGCAATCCATGTTCAACTGTAGATTTAACCGAATGCTTCCCTGTCAGTGACTGTGTGCCACATGTCACATATCTACGTAACCTCACTCATGAAAATGTCACATAACCTACATAAATCCACCCATAAAGTGCAGCCTGCAGCCACTGCGAATGTGAGTGGTGTGGCTTCTTCAAAAACGAGATCAATGGAAAGAAACTAACTTGACCTAATCATATCTGACAGGAAGATAGTGACTGTATAATATTAGCATACAATAGATCCACTTCTGTCTGCCAAAGTGGCATTCCTTTATTTAACTTAGTAAAGGATGCAGAAAGCCCCCATCACTTGAATGTAAGAATCAGTGCTGGGCCATCAGGTGTTTTTACTCTCACAGTATATTAGGGTGTTTGGGTGCAAATTGAACGAGGGCTTGATTGTTATGAAGCATTGAGTCACAGTAGCACATTTTAGACGTATCCGGGCATAGACGCCAGAGGAG
Organism: Gouania willdenowi; assembly: GCF_900634775.1. NCBI lineage: Eukaryota > Metazoa > Chordata > Actinopteri > Blenniiformes > Gobiesocidae > Gouania > Gouania willdenowi. Next base: position 50,541,510 of record NC_041049.1, read on the forward strand.
CAGGTGTGATTCTGCACAGGCAATAAAGGAGAAACAAAAAATGTGACACATACGTACACAGTTAGGCAGCCACGGAAGTCAAGTGTTCACGCTGAGTTTAGAAGTGACATTTCCAAGGCTGCCACCTTCATTTAAAACTCTGTCAGGTGACTGGGTTAAACCTCAAAGAAAGGTGAAATGATCTTTTTCTTTTATTGTGTGGTGCAAACAAGGATGAATGTGAAACGTCTTAATTGATAAAGAGGTGATACTTAAAATCGTATTGTCAAGTTAAATTTATGAATAAAGATGCATATTATTGTCTAACATCAGTTGCAAAAACTCATGAATACTTTAAGAGAGAGGTTTTGCTAAACAACACATGAAATAACAGGAGTGAAAGCTGTAATGTGATCAAAAATAAAGAGTATCTATCACAAATCCAGCATTCACCGAGCTAATGGAATCTCTTTTGGACAAAATCTCGAATCACAAGTGTCCTTTTTCGTATTTGACAGGAGATCGATTGCCAGGACAAGACAACAGTTTCAAAATGTTTCATAAAAATAAGCGACTTCCATTTTTTTTTACTTTGAAATTGCTTGAGGAACACTTTACAAGTTGGGCTAAAAAAGAAGATGCCAATACATTTTTGAGGGAATCTGGATCAATATACTGATTCTGGATCACTTTCAAAAATCATTGATGAAATTTCAAAAACTCTTATCTCGATTTATCGGGTTGGTTCCTCAATTACAACATCGAGTTTCATCCACATAGATTCCGGGTTGTAATTTTTCTCAAAAATGGAGGTGCCCATACATTTGGACCAACTGTATGGTTATTATGGGGATAGAAATATCTTTCAAAAGTTTAAAGTAATCCAGATCAAGATAACGGCCAATATCTGGTAAAGAAATGATATTTTGTTGCTTGGCGGAGGTTTGCTTTCTCTGAGTCTCTTATTTATTGTATTCTAACTTAACTAACTCACGCCGAGCACACATTTATGAAACATCTGCAATATTTTTGAAACATGCTAGATGTGCTAGAAGTCATCAGACAACATGTTTGATGAAAGCCATGAGTGCGTGTAAGTCTCTGAAAGTTAGCTCTGTGATGAATCGGCCGCCTGTCCAGGAAGTGCCCGCCCTCCGCCAGCTTCAATTGAATAATAGAACATTAAATAATTATTAGTTATTCAAAGTTTCAAAGTGGTAACACTTTACTAGAAGTTTTAGAAGGCTGACATTATCTGTTTTAGCATGAATGAGGTGTCATGAAGGCTGTCATTAAGTGTTGTTTGCTAACTTATGATACCTTTTGCTAAATTATAACATATTTGTACCTATTTTGTCATTTTTTTTGGGTTATGTAGAGGTATCTAGTGGGGTTAGTGTTAAGCTTCAGTCCCATTGGTGTGTGAATGGGTTGATATTGTAAAGCACTTTGGGACTACTTCAATGTAGGCATAAAAGTGCTATATAAATCAAGTGAATTTACAGTACCATTTACCATTTAGGGTTAGGGTTAAGGTTAGTGTTAGGGGTTAGGGCAGGGGTCACCAACCTTTCTGAAACTGTGAGCAACTTCATAGGCACGGTATAGTCCGAAGGGCTACCAGTTAGAAAAGCACTTCTTAAACACTACATTTTCACCAGTTTCAGTTTAGTTAGAGGATAAGATAATAAGGAAGGCTAGCAGTAACTTAAAAAGGTAGGAAATGTTTAAGTTCCAACATGAAACACTTTATTTTTTCTAATTTATGTAATTGTCATCACATTCCTCATTTACTAGCCACTTGTAACTAATTGAAAAACATGTAACATTTGTAAAATCCATCTAAAGTGAATCTTATATATATATATATATTTAAAACATACCACTGGCCAGACACCAAATCTGCAGCACTTTAAAACATTTGCCACAATGTTGCAGTGAAAACAAACATTTAAAGAGGAATAATTTAACACTAAAACATGTGCACTAGTATTTAACCTTATGTAATACTTTACTAACTACATCTGTTTTCTGTATTTATCTTTGTGAGTTTGAATCCTGCAAAGTAAATCAGATTTTAGATGGAGATCGTTGGGGACTAAGAGTTCTTAAAGGCACCTCACATGGTCCATGTGGGCTACTTTGTGCCCACGGGCACCGTGATGGTGACCCCTGGGTTAGGGTAACAAAGGGTTAGTGTTAGGGTAACGAATGACACTTACAGCCTTCATGACACCTTATTCATGCAAATGACAGGTGCCATGGCATAATAATGTCTTTATGTATAAAACTTCGCGTAAAGTGTGACCAACATTTTCTAAAGCTGACAGCACTGAAATGAGTGATTATTAAATAACAATGCTATTCATCCTCTCTTGAAACAGTCTTCGATGTGCTTTCATTGTGTGTGAATTTGTCAACTGTGTGAGTAAATAATAAACGATGCATGTAAACAGTCACAACTTGAACAATTGTAATTTTTGGTTCAAATGTTAAAGGCCCGAATGGCTCGTGGGTTTGCCTACTTAAGTCATCCATAATAAGTGCAGCATAACTCGGAAAAATTCCTGACATTTTCTGACTTCCAAGGCTAAGAAAGACAACTGTGTTATTCATTGTTGCAGAAGAGGCAGTGAACCCCCCGCACTATGCTTTCCGCCTCTATGAATCTCACTTCACCCACAGCCCTCCCACTAAATCAGTTTACCAACCGTCCTTTGGAAGCGCCTACAAGGAAGAGGGCAGTGGTATAACACAGCTGCCCACCACGACCCGTACAAAAGATAGTGCCCATATACTTTCTGACAGTCAGATTAATGAAACCTTATAGAAGCTCCTCTGTAGGCCTCCCAAAAGCCTGACGGAGACAGAATAGTCTAACCAGCACCATTCATTACTGCAGAAGTACAGAGTACAGAAAGAGCACACACAGCACTGACAAACTACCTCCTTGTGAGTAATAGCTAAAGAACTCATAAAAGAATACACGCACATTGGTTGTGGACACAGTAAATCGATGCCACTCCTTTTCAGGAGGATCAAAAGTGTGACTTTTGCCCTGTGAAAAGAAGGAAAAAAGGAATCTGGCATGCAGGTGTTGCCGCGGTGATGTGCAGTCACAGCTATTCCTCATATTCAATGCAAGGGAGAAAGAAAAAGGCTCTCCGTCCTGTTTGTTTCAGTAAGTGATGCAGATTAGTGGCCTTGAACATGAGGCATGAAAGGCAAAACAGTGAAACGACTACAAGGTATCACAAGTGCAAGTCATACTGAAAACAGCAGTTTAGCTCAGAAGCAGCCATCTGTGCACGTACCTGTATGAGTTGGTGCAAAATCTCACTACCAGACGTCAGGTCTTTTTTTTTCTTTTAACAGATTTTATAAACGCGGAAGACTGCTGGTAAAACGGATGTGAAGATGATTTAAGCAACAAGTGCAAGTCCTGAAATGGAACCAAACGTAGAGACAAGTACTGTCATTCATTTTACATTTATTTTTATTTTTATCATATGTATCTCTTTATCTTCTATTTCTTCTACAATTAACTCATATTTTTCCTTTCTTTTCTACTCTCCAGATGACTTAGAAAAACGTGATAGTTGTGCAAAAATAACACAAGATGACATCATACAATGCTACACCCTCAGCCACCTGTTTAATGATAAAAAAAAAAATAAAAAAAAACATGGAAATATGTGAAATGGTTCCAAAACAATAGTTGCTGT